>NW_024429209.1:24573249-25173249 GCF_017639785.1 Mesocricetus auratus | reverse complement strand
TCCACAGTTCTACCATGATCCAGAATCTTAGGGTTCCCAGATTCTCTACACAGCCAGGGCATAGGATGTCTGCCATGCTAAGAAGCTTCAGCTTGATCTTCCTAAGATCTCAGGCTTCCAGAGCCAGGACTCCATCCACAAGTCAGCTAGCCTGCTGCTCTGACACAAGCAGAATAGAGCCTGAGGAAAGCCATGCTGCAGGACTGGTAGAGACAAGGAAGGTCAGCTGGGTGGCTGCCAGCCAGGAGTCTGAAAATATTGACCTGCAGTTTTGAAGCCACTGGGAGACCCCCGTCAGTAGCCTTCAGACTTCCAAGGGAGCCAAATTCAGGGCCCTAGGTTATGAACATCTCAACAGCAGATTTTATAGCAGCCCAGACCTAAGGCCAGCCAAAGAGGCATTACTGGAAGTAAGGGGAGGGGAGTCACCCTTGATGCCACAGCAAGGAAGAAGCATTTCCCTGTAGCATGAACTACCTAAATCAGACATCAAGAAGGACTGAAATCAGTTCCAGGGAGAGACTTCCTTCCTGTCTATCTCTTATGCCAAGTTAGAATAGGGTATTATAGGACTCAGAGTGACCTGCAGGGAGAAGCAGCTTAACAAAGCTTCCAGTTCAGCTGCACTCAGGCACCCAAGTGGATCACAAAGGAGCCTGCTAGCCTAGGATATTGTACCTATCCATAGTCTCCTAGGGGAAAGGAGGGATATTAACTAAACACACAGAGGGAAAGAAGGCTATGTGGCTGGAAGGGAAAGAAAAGTGCATTGAGTGGACAGTTCATTTGGGCTCAGAGCAAGGAGCCTGGGTATGAGCTGAGGAGACTCAACCCTGGGTATGAGCAGACCCTAGGAAGCCAAACTCGGTGTCCTTAAATTCCATGACTAGCCACACGGAGGCTGGGAAGAAAAGAGGAGACAGATAGACGTAAAATCAGACTATGGAACATAAGGGACAGGCCCTGACTCCTTGTCCCAGAAGCAGCCCCTTAAGACCCACCTTACCAGGACATAAAGAGAAAAGAAAGCAAAAAGCAACTGACACTGCTGGAAAAATGAGAGGTGAAGAAAGACAAGGGACCAGACTATCAGTGACTGCAAGGGAAATTGGTAAACAGATGACATGGACCAAGGAAGGAAAGGAAGCAAAAGACCTAGGACAAAGGTCAAAACTAGGCAGATTCGTGGACAGAGAAAAGTATAAGGACAGAGGGAAAAAAGGGTGAAGTTTTGAATCAGACAGATACGTAGGCTCACACACACTCATAAGGACTTCTCAGAAAACTACTCAAGAACAGCAGGAAAAGTGAGCAGCTGCTGGGATCCCCACTGACATTACCTTCCACCCTGCAGGGGTCACACTGCTTCTGTGTGTGTGTGTGTGTGTGTGTGTGTGTGTGTGTGTGTGTGTGTGTGTGTGTGCTTGTGCATGCACACTCATATGAGCTTAGGGCTGCCCTGCTCCAGGCTCTGTTTAAGTGGCTTTGGAATTGTGTTGCCAGAACAGATGGCCTCGGAGATAAAGCAGCCAGGCAGCCGGACAGAGAGCAAGCTGTGGGCGGTTGCCATGGCAAGCTGGGCTGGCTAAGTCTGCTTGTTAGCAAAGAGTAAGTCCCGCGGAAGTCAAGGCAAATGGATGCATGGAGCAGGGGGGAACCTGAGTAAACCCTAAAGTCTGAAATATTGGCAGTTGCAGGTTAAGGTACAAGGACAACAGCAATCAACCTGGCCGTGTCGGGAGATAGGCTAGGATGTAGCACAGTTGGCAAAGTACTGGACTAACAAGCACAAACTCTTACGTTTGACATCCAACATCTCATAAACTTGGGTATGGTGGTGCACACTTATAATTCAATAACTAGGGAGGTAGAAGTCAAACGATCAGAGTTCAAGTTCATCTTCAACTACAGAGTGCAGTTGAGACTTGTTTAGGCTGTGTAAGGTCTGAAAAAAAATACAAAAAAGGAAAGATGCCCCTTCCAAGTCTCTGTACAAAAGTGCCAGGAGCTGATCCTGGGATAACTCTTAGCCACACCTGGCATTGGAGATCCAAAGCCAGCATGAGGTCATGGTATCCTCTAAAGTTCTAGGAACTCTGGATGTACATGACATAGTAGACAGAGGCCCTCTGATAGCATATAGGGATGGAGCCCATAAGAGGGAAGATGTTTCTAAAGCCCTGAAAAAGTGGGGAACTAGGATCTGCTCCCTGAGACCTACAAAGTTACATCCTATTGAAATAGCCAGGTGGGATATTCCAGTGATTACAGTTCTAAGTCCTAGTTAGAAGAGCTTAGAACCTCAAGACCAGAGATCCCTACAGATCAAGATTCTAGAGATCCCTACCCCCACCAAACACACACACACACACACACACACAGAGAGAGAGAGAGAGAAAGAGAGAGAGAGCCCTTATATACATCCTGTGTTGTTTAATCTTCGTTATCAATGTGACTTGTTTAGAATCACCTAAAAATTGAGGCACACTTTGGGATATGTCTATAAAGACATTTCCAGAGGGTTACTTGAGGGGGAATGCATGCCTTGATTGTGAGATGCATAATTGCATGGAATATAGTCTTATAGTCTTAGACTAAATAACAAGGTAAAAGGAGAAAGTCAGGGGACAACAGTGTTCTCTTTTTTGCTTCCTAGAACACTTTGATGTATGTAAGCTGATCTACATCTCCCCCACACCCATACTACCATGAAGGACTGAACCCTCTAAAATGATAAAATAAGCCCTTCTACTCTCAAGTTGTTCCTGACAGGTGTTTTATCACAGCTACAATAAAAATAATGAGCACACATGCACAAAGTATGCCTATACACATGAGTGTTCACACACTAGTGCTGCGGAACAATCTTTGTACACATGTGTCATTTAGTCCTCTCTGGGCTTCCTAGGGCACAAGGCAATCACAACCTTGCTAATCTGTGTGTGGGATGCTAAAGCTGGTGGCTGGGGTGAGCACACAGACTTGAACAAGAACCCTACTACAGCTGTAGAGACCCCTTCTCCTGGAGACTCCAGCTGACTATAAAGACAGAACTGCCCCTACCAAGAAGTGGCCACTCCAGGTGCTCTATAAGGAGTTCCCAGGGCCTTATCCAAGAAGGGTGGGGTCCCACAAATCACAATAGGTCAGCAGAGTTTATTCTCAATGGAGATGCAAAGGTAAACATTCTGGGCTCACTTGGACCATGCCTGGCTCTCTACCATCACCCTGATCCTACCCTGCCCTGACACTTGACCTCATGACCACAGGCCTCATAAGAGCCCCTGAACACTGCCAAGTCTGTGTGACTCAGCCCACTAGAAGTCTGCCTCTGGAGAGGGCAGCAATGGATTGCAACCTTAAAAAGATACCACAGTCAAATCTTGCATGAGCCTGAACCCAACACTACCAACTTCAGAGGATAACCTATTGCTGGTAGGGATCAGATATGAAGTGTGTCCCTAAAGGCTTCTATACTGAAAGCTGGGTCCTTGATATACACAGTGTTCAGAGGCAGGGCTTTGGGGAAATGGGATCATGAGGGTTCTGCCTTCATTAACAAATTAATTAATTAATGAATTTAAAATCTGAACACATTGTGGAATCATGATGGAAATGTGGAATATGGAGCCTAGTTGGGAAAAGTAGGTCCCTGGAGGCATGCCTGTAAAAACATGCTTTGTCCCTGGCTCCCTCCTATCTGTCATAACATGAGTTGCTGTTTATCACGTGCTCTCCATCAGGAAAATTGAGCTCAATGTCAGACTGACAGGAACCAGAACCAGCCAACCATGAAACCATGATTCAAAATAAACCTTTCCTCCTTTGTCTTTATTGTAATTTTGTCATAGTAACAAAAAGTCTAACTGGCAGGAGCACTCATGTGTATGTGCACACACATACACACACACACACAAAAGAAAAAAAAACCACTGAGCCCTTCCACCCCATTCTCAAACCCCAAAGAACCCACCTTATAAGAGTAATACTACATGGACACTGTTCTAGTTAGCATTAACTGTCAACTTGGCACAGTCTAAATTCACCTGGAAAAAAAAGTCTCAGTTGAATAATTATCTTTATCAGGTTGGTCTGTGGACATGTCTTTAAGAGATTGCCCTGATTGCTAACTGATGTTGGCAGTCCTAGACCACTGTAAGTGGCATCATTCCATGTGAAAGTAGTCAGGGTTACATAAGAAAGCTAGCTAAGCATTTGCCTGCAAGTGAATTGGCAAGCAGCCTTCCTCCATGGTTTCTGTTTCAAGCTCTTCCTTGAGTTCCTCCCTAACTTCCCACCATGGTGGAATGTGACTTTGAAGTATAAACCAAATAAATCTTTTCCTTCCCTAAGTGCTTTTGGCCAGAGTGTTTTATTACAGTAACATAAAGGAAACTAGAGCAGTCACCCTATAGCAACTTCCATCTGCTCAAACCCAGCGTATCATCTCTTTATCACTCCAGCAAACTGGAACTAAACCCAGGCCAATGATAAGATAACTGCTGCCAGAGAAGAATCACAATTAAACCCCAGGCCTTCTGTTTCCAGAGAGTATATCCATATCTACTAGACTCTACAGCTTCACAGCAGCGACCCACAAATGAAGAGAAAAGACAGAATTCACCAGACTGATCCCAGCCCATTCCCAACTGCAGAGGCAGAACTGCCTGATGGAGTTGTTGATGGGCATGTGCCTGTCTTTACAACTACAACTGCATGCAAGTTTGCAGTATATATATATACTACTGTGGTAGAATATTATTTTCAGGTGTGTGACTTTTGTTTATGTTGCATTTGTTTAACTCTGTGAAGCTGTGTTACTTTGCCTGTCTAAAACACCTGGTGGTCCTGATAAAGAGCTGAATGGCCAATATCAAGGCAGAAACAAGGATAGGTGGGGCTGGAAGGCAGAGAGTATAAATAGAAGGAGAAACGAGGAAGAGGAGAAAGAGAACAAGGAGAGGAGGATATCAGGGGTTAGCCATCCAGCCAACCATCCAGCCAACCATCCATCCATGGACTAAGACAGCAAGTAAGATATGCAGAAGTAAGAAAGATTAAAAAAAAAACCCATAGGGAAAAGGTAGAAGAGCCAGAAACAAGCCAAGCCAAGGCTGGGCACTCATAATAAGAATAAGCCTCCATGTGTGATATACTTGGGAGCTGGATGGCAGGCTGCTCAAAAGCCAAAAGAATGAAAAACAAGACACTACATACTACTAAGTATATATGTACCCATTCCTTTCCCCATGGATGGACAGGCTGAGGATGCTTGGGAGTGATGTGGGATAATGCTCTTGTACACTAAAGATTTGTCACTCTTATTGGTTTGATAAAACACTGATTGGTCAATAGCCAAACAGCAGTTATAGGCAGGGTGACCAGACTAGAATTCTGGGAAGAGGAAAAGCAGGGACACAGTCACTAGCCAGCCACAGAGGAAGCAAGATGAGAATGCCTTACTGAGAAAAGGTACCAAGCCATGTGGCTAAGCATAGATAAGAATTTTGGGTTAATTTAAGTTGTAAGGGCTTATTAGTAATAAGGCTGAGCAATAGGCCAAACAGTTTATGATTAATATAAGCCTCTGTGTGTTTATTTGCGACTGAACGGCTGCAGGACCAGGTGGTACAGATGCTTCCAACTACATGGGAGCATCAAGTCTAGTACCTTTCATGCACAAGAGAGCCCCTTAGGCAAACCCTAACCAGTAGCCCTCTATTGAAAATAAACCTATCCATCAGCAACCACCATAGACCCCACCAAGCTTTCTGATCACCTTCTTCCCAGGCCTGGAGCTATCAACCTGCCATAAGTCTCCCTCCTCCAGGCATGAAGGCTTCCTTAATGAAGGCAAATTCTAAGCAGGGAGGTGGTAACACACACCTTTAATCCCAGCATTCGGGAAGGAGAGGCAGGCAGATCTCTGTGAGTTCGAGACCAGCCTGGACTACCAAGCGAGTTCCAGGACAGCCTCCAAAGCCACAGAGAAACCCTGTCTCAAAAAAACAAACAAAAAAAAAACAAAAAGGCAGGCAAATCCTGCCCCTAGACTATGGGTTTGTAGACCTTGCTTACACAGGCCTTTGTACATGATGGCTTAAGCCACAACCCTTATTCTGCTATCTCAAGAGAGGTCTCAACTCAAGCATCCTTCCTGCAAGAGCCCTTTTGGGAAACCCCTGTAAGTGTGCTCTTTATGCCTCATAGTGTCTCTCAGCTCAAGATTCTGGTGCTATTTTGTGAATCACGATCCAAATTCCTGTCTCTGTGTGGTGGTTTTCCACTTTTCTTCTGCAACATGAAGCCACTGCATTGACACAAACACTAGAGTCATCTGAGAGGAGGGACCCTCAATTGAGAAGCTGTCTCCATAAGATAGGACTGCAGGGAGACACGTAGGGAATTTTCTTAATTAGTGACTAATGGGTAAGAGACCAGCCCATTGTGAATGGTGCTGCATTATATAAAAAAAATCAGGCTGCAATCATCATCAAAGAGGCTTCCTCTGGCAGCTCATAAGAGCAGATGCAAAGACCCACAGCCAAACATTGGACAGAAAGAGATCCCAAATTGGAGATCCCTCCCCTTGGAGGTCTGGGAACCCTGAGGATGAGGGGAAAGAAGAATTGTAGGAGCCAGAGGGGTTGAGGACACCAGGAGAACACAGCCCGCAGAATCAAATAAGCAGAGATCATAGGGTTTCACAGAGACTGAAGCAGCAGTCACAGAGCCTGTATGGGTCTACACTAGGTCCTCTGTAAATATGTTATGGTTGTTAGCTTGGTGTTTTTGTGGGACTCCTAACAGTGGGAGTGGCAGTGTATCTGACTTCTTCACCTGCTCTTGGAATCCTTTTCCTTCCACTAGGTTGCCTCACCCAGCCCTGATATGAGGATTTGTTATGATATATTCAACTGATATCCATGAGAGGCCTGCTCTTTTCTGGGGCTGGAACATGGCTCCGTCATGTAATTACATCTTCACCAGCTTTCTGTTTTCTGTGGTTTCCTTCACTGCCTAAACGTGCTGTCCTGAATCTCAATCTATAGAGCAGGCTGGCCTATAACTTGGATATCTTTCAATTACATCTTTACCAGCTTCTGTTTTTAATGATTTTACTGCCTAAGCTTGGCTGATCTGGAACTTGCTCTGTAGACCGGGCTGGCCTTAAACTCAGAGATCCACCAGCCTTTGCCTCTGGAGTGATGGGATTAAAGGCCACGTTAACCACATTAACCAAAATAAGGAAGCGACAGAAAATGGCATAGTCATGGCTAACAGTAGCACACCTTGAAGCCAGTCTGCTACAGGGACATTTTAGTGAGTGAAAGAGTAAATAGATAAGACCTTGAAGTCACAGCTTGTTTCTTGAAATTCCCTTTGTGGGGACAACAGACCTTGGCCAGAGACCCACTTCCCCATCAGCTTGGGACTAGGCAGCTGTAAGACAATGTTTACTAAAAACATGTTTACTAAAAACAATGCAATGCCCGGGGCAATAAGTTCCTGAAAAGGGCTTGCCCACGGGAAAGCCCTAACCTTGACCTTTTCCAAAGACTAACCACCTCTTCTGAGCCACCCAACACAGTCTCTGGTGTCTGGGCAGAACCAGCCAGAGGTAAGACAGGGAGCAGAAGCTTTTCTGGAGGGAAGCCTTTCTTGGGAAGCCTTCTTGAGCCTTTTTGGGGCCTGCTTAAAGTTTTCTTTACATTGTTGACTGGTCTCTGTGTCATCAATCTCGACACCCTCTGCACATTCTCGGAAACAGGCTGTGCAGTGGGTGCGGCGCCCTTCTTGTAGAGCAATGGATGGGAAGGCAACAAACAAGCTGGGGAGTGGGGATAGAGTACAGGGAAAGAGAGGCCAGGTTACACAGGGCTGTAAGACTTGCGGACCAGAGTCTTGGTTAGGAAGCCCAACAGGGCATCCTGGGCCAATCCTGGAGGACAGCTGCAGAGGAAATCAAAACAGTAGGGAAGCAGGAATGAGAGAGGTAGCTTGATAATGAGCTGATTGGCAAACTAGTAAACAGCAATTGCTTGATGAAAAATGTTTGCAGTGCAATTAGCAGCTGTGCCATAAATAAAAGTTTAACTGTGTTTATTGTGAACTGGTTGAAACATGGGAAATGATTCTCTATGACTGAGCAGTCTCTGATATTGCTTACTTAAAAAAGTCTCTGATGCATGACTCAGTGTCTTCTCTGTGTCCATTGTCTTCAGGTCACCAGCACTGCCCTGACTCGGTAATAAAGCCTTGAATCCTGGACTGATGCTCTGAATGCTCTTGGATTACACATAGCTTCTGATGCCTTATCCAAACAAGTGTGCCTGTGGTATTGCCCAGAGTCCTGTCCTCTCCTGATCTGAGGATTCACAGAGTGTTACTTAGATTCAACTGGACATGTTTGGCCCCAGGTCAGACCTAAATGCTTCACTAGGGAGATGGAGCCAGGAGCCACCATCCCACTCCTACAAAACCCTACTAGAGCTCTAGTATGTCATGATTAAACCACATTTCTGCTTTCCTACTGAAGGACACTGAGATCTACTTTTTAAAACATCAATATATTCATATATCTATTCATTCACTTATTTTTAATCTTTTAAAAATTATTTTTGTTAGTTCATATGCACCATATGCAAGCAGTGGCCTTTGGAGAACATCACATATTCTGAAACTGGAGTTACAGGCAGTTATTAGCCATTAGACACAGGACTCTCAATCAAATCTCAGTTACAGAAAGATGACTTTTATATTTTTGTTTTGTTTTGTGGAACTGGATTTGAACCTGGGGTCTTATGCATGCTAGGTAAATGCTCTACAACTGAGTTCCATCCCAAGCCCTCTTTTTACTTCTTTTTCTGAAATGGTCTGTTTTCCAGGCTGGCTTTAAATTCACTCTGTAATCTAAGCAAGTTTTAAAACTTCCTATTTTTCTGCCTTCATTTTTCCAATGAACTACAGTTACAGACTTGTACCACGAAGCCCAGATCCTTCAGTCTGTTTTTAACCATAGATAATTGTGTAAGGGAAGCCCCAAGGACATGACTCAACTGTCTTGAAAATAAGATGAAGCTCAGCACATCCCAAGCCAAGCCACACCCTCCCTCACTTCCTCCACTTTTCTACTTGTGCTCAATCCAATGTCATATTATCACAACCAGTTGATAGTCTTCTCCCACATCTCTTTTGACTTACCACTTTCCTCTTGCAGTATTTTCTGACTCTTATAAAACCGTACTTTATAAGCACAGGTATATCTTTCTCCCCTCTGCCTTGCATCTTCTACAGTGACCTAGATAGGGACAGTATCAGAAATCAGGGGGGCAGCTACTACCTTCTCATCCGGCCAGTTCCCAGACCCAGCCATGGATTCAAGGCAGGCCCTAACACAATGCTGGAGGGTCTCCAGGCACAGTGGCCCTAGAGTCTAAGAATAATAATAATGAGAAGTAAGTTGCCCTTTAATTTCTTCCTAAGCAAAGTTTTCAACATGCAAAACAACATTTTAATTTAAATTCTGATTCTAAGTTCATTCAGGAGCTGCTCCAAGCAGAGATTTAGGCGTTGGTAGATTTTATAGGACTGATAACATCAAGAAAGATGATGGAACAAACACACTTTCTCTGCTTCCAAGAATTCAACTGAAGCTGAGAAAACAAACCATGAAAATGCAATGCTGTTGTGTTACAGACAGAGCAAAATGTCCTCACTTCAGGAAGATTGGGAGCAGGCTAGAAAGGAGAACCACGGTTTCTCTATGCTGTTTTATCCTCACTTGGCTTCTTCAGTTGAGTCTTGGAAGATAGTTTGCATTTTGGCCTGGACACAGAGGGCAGCTGCTGGCCTTTTATGCCTCATTGGGAATGAAGACAAATAGCATAGGTACCCTGCATGTTGCCAAAATGAGAACCCTAGAAGTTCTATATCCAGATAAACCAGGTGTTGACTACAGAATCAGATAAATATCAGGTCATCTTATTCCACAGAAGGTCTGTCTTTCCACCAACTGTTCTGTAGCTCCTGTACATAGTATTACTAAGTTCAAGTGGTCTCCAGCAGTACTCATCTCTGCTATTAAGATTCCTCCTGCCCTAGTATCATAACACTAGGCCTGTCTAGAATAAGCATACATGCCCTTACTTGTACCCATATAGGTCTCTATTGACCATTTCTCTGCCCTGAGCAGGTCACTTTCTGTCAAACACACAAATACCTCAGTGTGCTTATTTAAGAGTGACTTTAGGACAGAAAAACTCTGCCTGCAGAGAGAGGGTTATTATGGTTGGAAATGCTAAATGGAAGTCTTTCATGTTTCATCGGGGATGTACTTCTGTATATATGTTTCTCTTATTGGTTGATGAATAAAACACTGATTGGCCAGTAACCAGGCAAGAAGTATGGGCAGGGCTACCAGACAAGGAGAATTCTGGGGAGATGATGCAGAAAAAAGCCAACAGAGAGACCCCATGTAGCTGTTGGGAAGATAGAAAAACTGGACATTCTCCAGTAAGATAAGACCATGTAGAAATACATAGATTAATAGTTATGGGTTAATAATTAAGAGTGATCTAGCCAGTAAGAAGCCTGAGCCATTGACCAAACAGTTTGTACTTAATATAAATCTCTGTGTGTTTATTTGGGGCTACATGACTGTGGGACCAAGAGAACAGGAAAACAGTATATCAAAACAATATTGTATCTCTGGAGGAATTTCAAAAATTAGTATCATAATCAAGGACTTAAAAGATGCAGGGGTGGTGATTCCCACCACATCTCCCTTTAAGTCTCCTATCTGGCCAGTGCAGAAGAAAGATGGATCATAGAGAATGACAGTTGACTATCAAAAATTCAATCAAGTAGTGACTCCAATTGCAACTGCTATACCAGATGTGGTGTCGTTACTTGAGCAGATTAACACATCTCTTGCTACATGGTTACAGCTATTATCTAGCAAATACCTTTTTCTTGGTACCTATCCATAAGGATTACCAGAAGCAATTTGCTTTCAGTTGGCAAAACCAGTGGTATGGGGCTGGAAAGATGGTTCAGTGGTTAAGAGCACTGACTGCTCTTCCAGAGAAACCGGGTTCAATTCCGAGCACCTACATGGCAGTTAACAACTGTCTGTAACTACACCCTCACACAGACATACATGCCCAAAAAACACTAATGCAGCTGGGCGTTGGTGGCGAATACCTTTAATCCCAGCACTCTGGAGGTAAAGACAGGTGGATCTCTGTGAGTTCGAGACCAGCCTGGTCTACAAAAGCTAGTTCCAGGGCAGCCTCTAAAGCCACAGAGAAACCCTGTCTCAAAAAACAAATAAAAAAGGAAGAAAGGAAGGACGGAAGGAAGGAAAGAAGGGAGAGAGGGAGGGAGGGAGGGAAGAAGGAAGGAAGGAAGGAAGGAAAGCTTTGGTCAAGAGACTAGAATCTCTGGGTCTGAATGCAGACTTAACATTCCAATGCAGCTGGGTCAATCTCCTGGCCAAGAGACCACCACTAGGAAGGTGAGCTCACTTTAAACCATGCTAATGAAGAATTAATTATTCTTTGTACTTAGGCTTAACTATGGTTTACTGAGTCAACCATTACTAAACAGGTACTTCCTCACTATTACAGTTTCTTACCCCAGGATAAGGCAGAAAAAGAGACCCGATATCGTAATGATTTTGAAGAAAAAAATGTTTAAAAATAAGAGAAATTTGTAAGAAACATTCAACATGAGTCTTTTCTATCCAATACTGTAAAAACTTGCGTTTATGACAAAGAATTCAAATCTTTTTATATTCTCCACCTTGCAAGACTTTTATGCAAATGTTTTAACCTCCCACCCCTCACCCCCCACCATCCCCCACAAACACACTCAGTAATGCCTTTATTTTCACAAAGCCCCCTGCTGCATTCCAGGAATTTGATGGCCTGGAGCAATAACTTTTTTTCCCTTAGTGACCCATTTTCCCTTCCTCAGCTTTCTGTGGGTCAATTCTTGCAAGAATAGCCAATCAATTAAGACTATGTGGTCAGTCCCCAGCCAATGAGGAAAAAACACAGTCACCACCTAAGTTAGAATGAAAATCAGGTGCACTTCCTGTTTTGGTGTGTTCAGTCTTCTGAGCACACCCTCTTGATCAAGAATAAAGTTTTGCTTTGTCCAGACACTTTAAAGTAATGGTCTCTTTCTTTGCGACTCTGAATTTATTTCTTAACCTCTGAGCCATTATTTCTAACAGTACCCACTCGCATGTCCACACACATAGATAACTCTTAGCGAAGCCAGTGACTGGAAGATACCTACCCATTCCCTGACCACCTTGCCAATGCTGTCCACAGCTAGTGACCACAACTGCCCCCAGCTAGAAGTAGGATACAATGCTCCATCTCTGCACCTGACTCTACACCAGCTATACTGACTAACTGTTAGTGTACATACAGATTCCCAGGGGCATTCCCTTAGGCTGGGTGGAGTGACCATTCCTCAGTGAAACTCCCCTCAGTGAAAAGCTGAAACCCTGGAAAACAGAGGCTAGGCAAAGGTAAGAACAGCCACCAGCCTCTGGTCCAAGGAGGGACCATCCCCTGGTGTCTGTCTTGGCTCTGGGCCAGGATGGGGAGGAGATAACCCACTGTAAGATTGCCCCCCTGGGGGGCTGGAGAGATGGCTCAGAGGTTAAGAGCACTGGCTGCTCTTCCAGAGGTCATGAGTTTCCCAGCAACCACATGGTGGCTCGCAACCATCTATAATGAGATCTGGCGCCCCCTTCTGGCCTGAAAGCATACATGCAGACACAATACTGTATACATAATAAAATCTTAAAAAAAAAAAAAAAAGATTGCCCCCTGGACCTGCTATGCTCATTCCCTCCCACCTTTCTTTAGGTAGGGGAGGGTGGAAAGACTGTAGGCACTTACATTAATTGCATTAAACAGTCCTAGCAGGGAGTGTAAGTGATGAGGCCCAAGGGGAGCAATATGCACCTCTGAGTTCGCACTAAGTCACACTGGAAGCTTGACAGCCAGGTTAAGCGCGGTAATGGCTGCCTCCACAAGCACACACAGAGGTGGAGAACACACAACAGCAGCTTTAGTTACTTCCCAGTTTTGACAGAGGAGGCCTGGAAACCCGGGAGAGGCCTCAGGGTCTCAGGTGGCCTGAGACCTTTGTCTCCTTGTTGTTGGACTTGAAGCTGCCCACCGCCTCATGACTTAGGACTGATATCACTGTTAGTTTCTGCCTTGGCAGCAGCCTGCCTCTGCCACCAAAGGAGTTATGTCATCACCTGTCACCAGGTGCCTTTCCACCGTCGGCTATACGACATGGGCACCCCTTAAAAGAGCCCACCAGGCACTGCTCACTCTCTTACCTCTCTTGCCTCTCTTCTTCCTCTTGTCTCTCCCCTGAAATCTCTGTCGCTGTCTGTCTGTCTGTCTGTCTGTCTGTCTGTCTGTCTGTCTGTCTGTCTGTCTAACTCTCTTATCTCCCCACTCCAACACGGCCTTCCACTCTTTCCCTCCCTCCCTCCCCCAACAAACCTTTTGCACTAACTCTATTGTGTGTGGCGTGTTTGCTTAGTGGCATACCTTGGTAGGGCCCACCAAAAGGTGCCCACTTTGTCTTTCTTTTTTTATACTTTCAGTCACCCCAACCTCTGGTCTCCCTGTTCCACTCAATCCCTTAAAAACAATCCTAAAAAGATCCCTGTGCCATGGCAGAGGAGCAGCAGGTGGCAATTGAAGTGCAGGTGTCAGCCCCGCAGGAGGAAAATCACTACTGGATGAATCTCAGATAGGCAAGGTCCAGAATGTCTTTTGCTTCTTCTGTGCCTTTACATATTTGCCGCTGCTGTCTTTCTTTGGGATCAGCATGGTGTGGGGAGATCTCCACTGCCTAGAATGCAGTGTTTATCTCATGGAAATGTCCCATTCTACTGGGCATTCTTTTTGTGTTTTTTTGTTTTGTTTTGATTTTTTTTTCTTCTTGAGACAGGGTTTCTCTATATTGTTTTGGAGGTTGTCCTGGAACTCGCTCTGTAGACCAGGCTGGCCTGGAACTCCCAGAGATCCGCCTGCCTCTGCCTCCTCAGTGCTGGGATTAAAGGTGTGCACCACCAATGCCTGGCTCTACTGGGCATTCTTCTTCTTCTTTTTTTTTTTTTTTTTTTTTTTTTTTTTTTTTGGTTTTTTGAGACAGGGTTTCTCTGCATTGTTTTGGAACCTGTCCAGGAACTCGATTGGTAGACCAGGCTGGTCTCGAACTCACAAAGATCCACCTGCCTCCAAATTTTTCTAATCTTTTTTTTTTTTTTTTTTTTTTTTTGGTTTTTCAAGACAGGGTTTCTCTGTGGCTTTGGAGGCTGTCCTGGAACTAGCTCTTGTAGATCAGACTGGTCTCAAACTCATAGTGATCCTCCTGCCTCTGCCTCCCCAGTGCTGGGATTACAGGCGCGCGCCACCACACCTGGCTAAATTCTTCTAATCTTAATATTGGGAGATGTGTTCACAGATTTCACAGTGCATCGTAGCTAGAACAAAGCTTTGAAAATAACTTTAGAAGATAATCTAAAGTTTTAGAAAGGCATGTAGTTGAGTGAGGAACTCTTTAAGGTCAGAGAACAAGAACAAAGCAGCCCTAACAAGAACTTTCTTGTTAGGATTGGTTGGTGATCTAAGGTGATGATTAATTCTTTGTACCCATTTTTACCCTCAACCTCCTGATATTAAAAAAAAAAACTATTGATGAAAGGATATGTACCTTAAAGATTTAAAGTTAACTGATTCTTTTTCATTATAAAAGTATATATTGTTGATTCCTTTAAGATTGCTTGTAAGATTATCTTTCAAGAGGAGTAATAAGCCTGATCTACAGAGTGAGTCCAGGACAGCCTCCAAAACAATACAGAGAAACCCTATCTCGAAAAACCAAAAAAAAAAAAGGGGGGGGAGGAGGGGGAGAAGTAATAAAATGATTGAACCCTTCTTTGTAACCACAAAATGCAGCCTGCCAGTAAAAAATTATCTTGCTTGCTTACACACTGTTAATCTTGATTATGAATGTATGTGGGTTCTTGGGATAATTTGTTTTTCACCTATAATACATAAAATGTTTAATCATGTAAGGGATATGGAAAACATGCTGTTTTTCACTTGTACTTGTTGTAATCATACAGTAAATCAGACTGTAACCATATTGTAATTTTTATTTTGCCTGAAAGATTTTGCTGGGGCATATAAGCTGAAAGGGAAAGAACAAAGAGAGAGTTAAAATAAGTTAGAAGGAAAACATCAAGAATTAGAGAAGGAAATCACCAGGAAAATAAAGAACAGAGAATGCAAAAGAATAAAGAAAAGGCCTGAAGGAAACCATCAAGAGAATGTGAGTGTCTTTTTCCTAACCCCCTCAGATAAAAAAAGTCATAGTACATGCAGTGCTGACTCTGTGGATTCCCTTTGAGCCCTGCACTGCTGGAGGCTGCCCCTCCCAGGCAGCGATACCCCTGTTCCCCACTCCTGCCCCCAAAGAATTTCTGTCCTGAAGCCCTGACAGGAAGCCTCTCCTCCCAAAGTTCCCCTAGAGCTCTTAACCTCTATGTACGAAGGAAACTTTCTTTTTTTTTAATTTTAATGTGCATTTGTGTGAGGATATCAGATCCCTTAGAACTGGAGTTACAGACAGTTGTTAGCTGCCATGTGGGTTCTGGGAATTGAACCCCAGCCCCCTGGAAGAGCAGCCATGCTCTTAACCTCTGAACCATCTCTCCAGCCCCAGGAAACTCTTTCTTGGCAGACAGTAACACATAATTCTGTTCCAATCTGTCCCCATACTCAGGGGCAGCCAGCTGTCAATTCTGTTTACAGCTTTATTCCTATGAATTGATGAACAGCCAAGACCAAAGGACCTGCAGAAGTCCCTGCCCAAATAGCCCAGCTCCCCTGGCCCTGGTCCGTGCACAAGGCTTGGTCCATTTGCATGCAGTGTCAAACACACGTGGGACCCTGCCTCTTCCTGGGCAACTGGGTTCTGGCTGAGCAGAGACTGTGGACAGCCCAGAACTTCTGCATACAAAAGGGTCACCCTGCTCCTCAGCTTTATAAATAACCTTTTCCAGCTTCCTTAAGGAAGCTTTCTTAAGAAAATGCCAGTTCTATTTTTGTAGTGAAACTGGCTGGGTTGCTTGTGTATACTAGAGTGAAGCCACATGTACGTACATGTGCTCAGGTATACCTGTACTGTAACAGAACAGACTAAAAATTATAAAGAAAATAAAAGTAAATTTGTAGAGGAAAGATGCACATCAGGAAGCAATAGCTTTCCTTAGCTGAGTATTGATATGCAAAGTAAACACTGCCCCGTCCCATTCACCTATCTGGGTTAGTTATTCATTTGCAAACTAATCCTTCACATTTGGTGCTCTAATTTCCTGGGGATAACTTTCCTTTACCTATTAGTATGTTAATAGGGATGCAAGATATCTCTGGAGAGAAGAGTCAGACAAAGTCTCAACCCTTCAGGGAACTTCCACAGGCAAACAAAGTACTTTTTAAGTAAGGGAATTTTTCTGCCCCATAGAAACCCCCGAGATCATATGACCTTCAAAAATTAGGAATACTTTCTGTGGGGTATATGATCTCTAACTCCATTTTCCCAAGCCCAGAAAATAAAACTATCTCCTCCACCAATTTCTGTCTTGGTTTGTTTCAGAAGAGGTAGAAAGTAGTTGGGCCTCCAGGCATCCAGCAACAGTAGATGGAGGTTGACCACCATATATTAACAATAAGAATAAAGCCCTGCAATTGAACTTTCTGCTACATCTGTTTCTAGCTCACACAAGCGCACACCCTCCTCTTCCCCCTGTCCTGGAAAGACAATGTGACCAGTTCTTCTCCTGATTCCAGAAACAAATACACACAGTCACATATGAGACCCAAATGCAGGTCTACAGTATCCAGACAGCTGACCCACCACACACTTACCCACTCCATCCTCCCCATCCTACCAACCCCACCCCAGCACTTCCAGCAAACTTGGTCTTCATCACCGGGCATTCCCCCACCCCCACCCTGTACAGCTGACACGTGGCTTCCTCCCTGGCCTCTCCCCTCACACCCAGTAGGCTGCAAAGACCAAATCCATTTCTGAACGTGAAGATCCTTTCAGGAGGCAAAGCTCTCCTCTGGGGCAATGCCCCGCCCACGAGCAGAACAAAGCAGCTCTTTTAGCTCAAGTGTGAGAGCTATAAAGACAGCTGCCAGGCTGCAGCGGGGCACAGGTGAAGTGCTTCTAGAGAGGGAAGGAGGCATCTGGAGTCTCCACACATGTGGACCTGTGGCAGGATGACTGGCACCCACAGCAGCTTCAGCCTAAGGGGTGTGGCAGCTTAGCTCCACATCACTCCCAGTCCTATCCTCTCCACTCCTACCACCACCACTCCCAGGACCCTACTTCGCTAACCCACTTCAGAGGTGACAGGCTTGGTGAGGAGCCAGAGTATTCCCCAAGCCAGACACAGGAAGACAAAGGCCTGGGAGGGACTTTTATACTGAACTGACTACTAGAAAGGTGAAAAGAGTCGGCTAAAGGGAGCCACAGGTCTTAGTGGGAAGTTGAGAATGGGTTCTATACACTCAGGAAAGCAATCTGATTCCAGACCACACCACACACACACACACACACACACACACACACACACACACACACACACACGACTAGAGAGAAGACTTAACTGGAACAAGCTCTGGAGAAAGATGGGGAGTGAACAGTATGCTAATATTTTATGTGTGTAAAGCTGAGTAAGGAGAGATGTGAAGGACCTCAGCCCTTGCCAGTAACGATGACAACAGAGGGCACTGGCCAGCTCTAAGCTGACAAGATTCCAGGGAGGAAGTCTCAGGATACAAACTAGGTGACAGAACACCCAGCCACCTCATTTTGCCAGGGGACGAGTCTGGGATCAGTCAAGCCTGAACCTGCAACATCTCTGGTTTCCCAGAGACCCGAACAGACCCAATATCTCTGCTTTATCCCACAAGCACCCCCAACTCATTAAATTCAGCTTAATAAAGACTTTCCGCATGGTTGCTAAACATGTCTGATGACCTGGGGTGGTTCCGTCTCTTTAAGTGAAGTGCTCCCCCGGAAATAACCACAGACCTACTAAGCAGTGCTGATCCACTTTTGAGTGCAGTATCCAAAAGGAAGTATCTATGACTGCCCCCACCTGGTATTCCTGAATGTGGCCTCAGACTCAGTAACTGTGGCCCAGCCCAGGAAAAACATGGAATGAAAAGAATTGAGAAAGCAACTGTAGTTGGTTGTTTTTACTCTTTGGCTCTTTTGGGGGGACCTGCCACCAAGCTACCAAATAATCGCACAGAGGCTTATTCTTTCTTACAAATGCCTGGCCTCAGGTTGGCTTATTTCTAGCCAGCTTTTCTTAAATTATCCTGTCTACCTTTTGCCTCTGGGTTTTTATCTTTCTCTATTCTATATACCTTTCTTTACTTCTTACTCCATGGCTTGCTGTGTAGCTAGATGGCTAGCCCCTATCTCTCTCCTTCTTTTCTTGTTCCCTGATCTTTTCTTCCCAGGTTTCTCTTCCTCTCTGCCTGCCAGCCCCACCTATCTTTTCTCCTGCCTTGCTGTTGGTCATTCAACTCTTTATTAGGCCAATCAGGTGTTCTAGACAGGCAAAGTGACACAGCTTCAAATAGTTAAACAAATGCAACATGAAAGAATGCAACACATCCTAAAACAAACATTCCACAGCATAAACAAATGTAATACATCTTCAAGTAATAGTCCACAACAAGCAACTCACAGAAAAAAGCTGATCTGTGGATACAGGTGGATGGTATTGTACTCGAGAGGGCATTGGGCAAAGCCTCAATGAACAACTACTTGCCCCCAGGCTGAAACAAACTAGTGTGTATGTGTGCGTGCGCATGCACGCGTCTGCATGCAAAAACAAACAAAAAACTACCCCCAAATCAAACTGGCTGCTCATCCTTGGCACAGCGCTGCTACAAAAGCACAGCCAGAGAGGCAGCCCTGCTGTTCATGAGTAGGACTAACTGAATAGGTCAGGACACATCCACATAGGTAGAAAGTATGAAAGTCCACAGGAGTATAGAGATGATCTTGGCATCCAGTAATTTTCCTGAGTGCCACAGAGCAGAGGTCAGCAGCCAGTGGAGGAGCAAGTGCCTTTTTCCATGGCCTCTCATGGCTGGAGAATAGAAATAGAATTAAGTTGCCTATGGTCAACATTTGACTTCATGTGAGGATAAGCAATCCTCCAGTCCAATATTTATAAAGCATACACACAGACTCCCTCAGATATAATGCAGAAATACCCTCAAAACCCCATGCAGGCAGACATGGGCCCACACATGCATGCAATGCACATACCATGTACATACTTAGAAGCAGGCATGAACTCTATCAAGATCCATGTACACAGATGAAGGTACACAGGTCCCTAGTGCCTACAGGTAGAAGCACAAATACCCTCAGAATCCAGAAACACTGTATGTGCCTTCTCAACATACAGACACACACAAACAAACAAAAACCTATCTCTCAGCTACTCACTTGGAACTTACTGGGTGAGTGACAATCAGCAAGATTCTAAAACACACACACACACACACACACACACACACACACACACACACAGAGGGGGGTGATGGGAAAGTAGGTGCAGGGAACATGGGGATAGAATCCCAGACCACCAACTGCAGGCACTGTAATTCAGTACTGGGGTAAGGGAGGACTTGCTTCCAGGAGGTTCAATCAGGATAGTAGGACCCCCCTCCCCCGGCTTTCTCCACTCCTCTCCCTGCTCATTCGCATTGTAACCAAGGATGGGTTGGGACACCAACAGGCAAGTGGGTCTTGGAATCCACCCTCCCAGATGGCCAAGACTAACTGTAACCTTTGCTAAAGCAGAAGGTTCATACCTCCCCCTTTATCTTATAGCTGCCTAGACACTGAGAACCCAAGGCTACCATCTTCTAGCTACAAGGCATTAGACAGAGGACAAGTCAATGAAATATCTGGAAAAGCAGGGGTTTGCAAGCAGTAGGGAGAGTGAGGACTTGACTCCTGAAGGCAAGGACTTTTAGATCCAAAGTGGCTAGAGAAGCACTTAAAAGTTACACTTCCATATAAGCAACAGCCTTGCTTCTACTTATTGTATATTGACGATGGTAGGTGGGGTTGCTCTGGGCCACTCCAACCCTTAGCATCCCAGGAGAATGTACAGCTGCTCTCACATGAGCAGAACTTGAAAGTGGGCTACACTTAGGAAGGGGAACTTTGTGCCCCACTATTGCCTGGGTCCAGGGTGGATAGGATGGCCTCAGAGAACTTGAGGTTGCTACTGTAGTAGCATTTCTGATTGTTTCTTTCCCAGAATCCAGCCCAGGAGGCCCCTGCCCAGATATCAGCCTCCAAGCCCTATCATGATGCATGTTTCTGAGTGCCCAGAGTCCTCCAACAACTGAGGCTACTAACTGCTTCCCCACTACCATAAGCACTAACTTGTCTGAGGACAGTAATACCTAGCCCACACCTTCTCTGAGCCACTACCTATACCCCACGTTCTCCTCCCAACTGTGTATTCCATGATCTGTGCTGGTGCTTCCAGCCAACATCTCTGAGTACCTGCTGTAGCACTGACCCTTTGGGGAGCCTTCAACCACTACAGCATTTTCTCCAGCATCCACTTCCTAGTTGTGATAAGTGTGGACTACTACTTAGTGGTGCTGCCACTGTCCAATCCCATGGATTGCCTATGTACCCGGAGAGGGACAAAAGTTGCCAGCCTTTGCATTTGGCTGGGTATCACCATCATGGGTCTGCCCTTCTTTTCTTTGCCCATGTCTACAGCAATGAGTTATAGGTACCTGGTTCCTAGCCAGCCACATTTATACATTGGTTTTGGGCTTTGCAGTGCCTGAGAACATCGTCTGCATGTTATATGTGGATCTACTGCCCAGATTGCATAGCATGAGACTCCACTCAGGTGCTAAGGTTCTGGGGAAGGCCAAGAGGAAGGTAACTGTCCTGGTCCCCACTGTGTTGACTGTGTGCCTTCTTTGCTGACCGCCCTTTTACCTGGCCTCTGTTGTGTCTCTGACTACAGACATGGTCATTGGCATCTTGTATGCTATTACTAGCTCAGCTATGCCAAGTCATGCCTCAATCCTTTCTTGTATGCCATCCTAGATGACAACTTCTACAAGAATTTATGCACCATAGTCCTATGTCAGGAGGCCTGAGCATCCTTGCCATTCACCACCTCCAAAAGCAGTGGTTGACCCAGCTGGGAGACATTTGGCCTCTTCACACTTATCCCTGTGTTCGACATACAGACAGCTCCAAACATGACATTGCCTTTCTGTACCTGTCTCCTAGACATCCCCAGGGAGAGAGTAGCAGGTATCTTGGTCCTGGTAGCAAGCAAAAGTCTGGTTACCCAGAGAGGATATACATATAGAGGGCCCCATAGCTAATTCTCTATGTGTCCTGGGACAGGACCCCTTGTAGAACTGAGAGTTTATAAAAGCACAGGAACTTTAGCGATAAGGCCAGATATTGCTGTGACCCAAGATTCTGACACCCTCATGGCATATGCCATCCTCCTACCCACCATGTACTCAGCTTGCTAGAGCACTTGGACCTTCGTTTAAACCAGACAGTACTGGCTGACTTTGCTGTTCATACCTTCAGTTAGCCCTTAAGTGTCTATTGCTGTGGCCTATTGTGCAACAAAAACTTAGACACCAAGAAATAAAGTGGTTAGCTTCTGAGGGTCTGAAACTGGGGAGTGGCTCATTTGAAGGCTTTGACTCAGCCTCCCACGGGACTTCAAGCGGAACACTGGTAAAGTCTAGGTCCTCTGGAGGTCTCTTTCAAAAAATCCTGCTCCCATGACTACTGGCAAGACATGGATGCTCTACAAGCTTCTGGAGTGTTCTCAGATCAAGGAACTGGGGACCTGAAGGTGAAAAGAAAAACCGGACAAACACTTGGTGTGGCCTGGTCTCAGGATCCACTCTCAACCCCTATACATGCTGAACATTAGAGAGGAATAGTTGAAGACAGCCTAGCTGTAGGCACTTTGGGGGTTTTGTTTGTTGGGGGGGGGGTGGTTTTTTGTTTATTTGGTTGGTTGGTTTGATTTGCTTTTTCTGGAGGGGGGAGGAGAGGTTGGGTTTTATTCAAGGCAGGGTTTATTTGTGTAACATTCTTGTCTCTCCTGGAACTCGCTCGGTAGTCCAGGCTGACCTCAGACTCACAGATATCCACCTGCCTCTGCCTCCCAAGTGCTGGGATTAGAGGCATGTGCCACCTTGTGGGGCCCTTTTTAAGCCACCAACCCACACCCACAGCTCTGCTGAGATCAAGCTGTGCCTAAGCCTGCTTCTTCACTATGCAGTCATACTTCATCGAAGCCTAATTAGTGCTCACTGCTCCTGGGTAAGGGAGCCCTTTCAGGACAGATGCAGCAGAGGTTCCATCTCACTTTCCAGAACTACATTCAGGCCACAGAAAGTGGCAACACCAAGAGTGACGGGTGAGGAATGTGTGAAGGAGGAACAGGGTGAGCAGGTGAGGAACAGGAGGGGTCACACTGGTGAGAAGTCTAGGCTGTAAAAGAGCAAGGCACCTTGGGATAGCCTCTCTCTCGGCTGACTCTAGTTTGCTAGGGCTGACCATAGCAGGGCATCTCCACAGAAAAGGAGGTACCAGCCAAATTGTCTCTGAAGACTCCAAACCCTTGTCCCTTTCAATGCTCTAGTGGTGAAATCATTTATCAAATGGTATTTATACAGACCTTTGTCCCCACCCACAGTTCAGCAAAGGGAAAAGCTTCCTTTTCCTATGGCTCCCCTGGGCTAGGCAGCAAGAACAAGGGTGCTTCTTACTAAGAACCTATTGGAACGAGCTTTGTTTTTCTCCATGGACTTCTTGGGAGTCTGGGGACGACTTACTCTGCCAAACCCCCACGCTGTGGCTTCTGGAGCCAAGGAGAACCTAACCCCACTTTAACCCAAATCTCACTGTTGTTTCTGGTCAAAGAACTTGGCTGGGCGTACAATGTGGTCACAGTGCCCTCTGGTGGGAAGAGTCCAAAACAGCTGATGAACCCTGGCTTTTCGGAGGCTCCTTGGGGCCTACCTATCTGTAATAGTCCTGCCCTTCACATAACCCAAAGAGGAAGGCTGTACAGTTCCGTTTTCACAGAGAAGGAAACTCAGATTCAGAGAAACTTGGTTTGATCAAGCTCAGTGGTAAACAGAAACTTGGGTGAGGCTGGGTTGGGAAGAATGGGGAGGGAATGGGGAAAGCACATAGTCCTGGAGAACCAGGCTTCCTTAAGACACTGGCCAGAGTCAGCAGTCCAAAACCCTGCACATTAGGAACATACAATCTCCTGGGAACTGTAACTACATCAGGGAGGGAAATGTGTCCTAGATTCTGACTTTCTGTTTGAAACCAGTATGTTTGTTAAGAACGATTTGTAAGCAGGGCATGGTGATGCATGCCTTTAATCCCAGTACTTGGGTGGCAGAGGCAGGTGGATCTCTATGAGTTTGAAGCCAGCTTGGTCTACAAAGTGAGTTCTAGGACAGCTAGGACTGTTACGCAGAGAAACCCTGTCTCAAAAAACCAACAACAAAGAACTATTTGTATGCCTGTTTTCTTTCTTATCTCTCTCTCTCTCTCTCTCTCACACACACACACATACACACACACACACAAATTCACATTTTAAAGCCCTATCCCCCACTGTGATGGTGTTAAGAGGTGACTGCTGTAGGTCATGAGGTTGGAGCCCTACAACCTCATTATTGCTATTAATGGGATATGTGCAGCTCTGAAGTCATCTTTCTATAAAAATAAAGATACAGTCAAAACACAATCTCATAGAATCCATCCCACCCCACCTTCATGAAATGCACTTTCAACCCTGTGAGAAATTCATGCTTAGTGTCTGTCATTAAAACTTGTATAAAAGCTAACATTGACCTGCCGGCCCTGAACTGGAAGCGAGGACTTTGGCACATACGATCCAGTTCAAAATGAGGCAAAGGAAAATCTGTAGTCCAGGAAGAAAGGCATCTGCCCCTGAGGGTGGGAAAAGGGTAGTCATCATTTTGAGAGAAGAAAAGGCAGCAGCCTCTGCAACCCAGGATCTAGTTTCCCTCCCATAAATCAGGAGACTCCTTAAAGACCCTCTGCCAAGGGGAGAAGAGGTTAAAGAACCCATTAGCCCAGTCCTGTGGCCCCTCCCAATGCATGCAAACTCCAGAAAGTTACTCTTATGTAGCTAGAGTCAACAATACTTATTCTATGGACAGCAACAGTCACTGGGTGTTTATTATGGCACTCCATTACTCGAGAGGCAGGCTCAGGGCTGGCTACATGCATGGAAATGGCACTTGTTGCGTGCTTAAATACATGAAGATGTACAAATTCACAAAGTTTTTAAACCTTGGCAAGAAAACACTATAGCTAATAGTTCCCATTCAAATGTCACAGAAAAAGCCCTGACCTCCACATTAAGATTATTAAGGCCAGGTCTCTCTTAGACAGCGACTAGCCCAGGCTCTGCATTGTATGAAGCCACATAACCAAGGTCTCAGTGGGAGACCAAAGTCTATCCAAGGTTGCTAGTATTCAGGGTTAGGTAGCGGATCCACAGAAAGAGCATCTACAAAACCTCTTATTCTCTGAACCATCAAATAGATCTCCAAGGTACAAATTCTTCTTCCAGTGTCCAAAACCCTTATGGTCCTTGCAGATTAGCTCAAATGAGCCATTTTAGGCTTCAGCTCTCATAGCAACTCTTCATTTGATACCAGCTTCCAATTTGACAACAAGCTCAGGCCTTACTCAAATATGCCTTAAAGCCTGTAAAAGAAGCAAGTAGTCAATGAAGGTACAAAACAGAACACATCCTGACGGCCACCCTTCCCAGACTATAAGTATGCTTCTAACAGCACAGCTGCTGACCTCCGATGTCAAGTAAAAGACACTGCCAGAAAGCTTAGGGAGGCATATCCTCCTGCTCTGCCCTTACTAAGCAGCCAAGACCGGTACATGTTGCCTCTACGCTGTGAGTAGCCTACAGAGGTCACACAGCAGCTTTCTCCTCCCACACACCTAGAAGCAGGGTTTGCCAAGCAGTCTGTGGTATAAGAGTTCACAGTGGTTTTGGAGGAAAAGAGCCACAGGGAAGTTCTGGGTATTGTCCTCATTAGCCTCTTGCTGAGAAGGTAGCCCATGTTGGAGCCACAGTCAGATAGAACCGGCAGTGGCAGTGTCAAATGAAGTCCCCTTCACAGACATCATGTACAGCATGGAGAGAATCTTCGGAAAACAGCCATCCAAGAACCCACCGATGCCCGCCCACCTCAGGTAATCTGACTGCATCAGTGGAGTCAGAACCAGAAAATGTTCCAAGGCGGCTCCAAGTTTAGGGCCAGTCTCAATTTAGAAAAAAAAAAATGCTGCCTACTGCAGCACCAGGCAACACCAAGTATTTTCAGAAGTCCTATGGAAATACTGAAAGGCTGAGGGCAACAGCATACAACATGTGAGTAGATGATCACTGTAATACCTCAGGTGGAGCCCACCTAGAGCCAGGGCAGCAGGGAGAGACCAGAGAAGAGTCGAGTGAAGCATGTATACCTATGTGGGCTCACCAGGCGTGTCCACTGTGTTATGGATGTTTCCATGCAGTGTCCTTTGATCCTCTCTGATCTTATCCCAGAGTGGGGAGCCTAATCTGACATAGGCCATAGAGGCCACCTTGATGCTTTGACCTGTCCCATGGTGTTATAAGGTCTCCCTCTAGGGTTAAGCATCCTGAGCCAAAAGAAAGGCCATTCAAGGCCCCAGATGCTCAAGGTCAACCTAGAGAGCAGTGACCTGTGTGAGTTCCGTGTTGGGTGTAGATGGGCTCTGTGGGCTGACAGGCACCATGGGCAGGTCCACGCCTAGTCATGCCGGCCGTGGTACTGTCTCAGAAGTCTTGCAAGCAAGGCCCACATCCTTGGCAATGCTGCGCACACGGTCAGAAACCTGCATCTCCCGGTGCAAGGCTGAAGCACAGCAGAACTTTCTAAAGCAGGCCTTAAAGTTCTCATCCAGGAAAGCATAGAGAATGGGGTTGAGGCAGCTGTTGATATAGCCCAGGGCTGTGCAAAAGCGCAGGATGGCTACTGCCGCCTCACTGCCTGGCTGAACACCCAGTCCTTGGACCAACACAAAGACTTGCACGGGTGTCCAGCAGACCACAAACACAGCAACCACCACCAGCACCAGCCGTGTGATACGCCGCAGGTTCCGGTCCTTCTCTCGGGAGCCTGAAAGCAGACGGACACCACGGAGCCGCCGAATCATGAGGCTGTAGCAGATAGAGATGATCAGCACAGGGATGATGAAGGAAAAAAGGAAGATGCAGATGGCAAACACGGGGCCCCAGTAGTCCTGAGGGGCAGGGATCTCCACCAGGCATTCGATCTCTGCAGGAGAGAAATGGGGTCAGAAGGGCCACCAAGAACCATGGGGAACTGGTCAGAGAAGAGAACCACCCACTGACCTTCATCCTCCACTTGTGCTGAGCCCATGATGGCAACAGGAACACCAACCACTGAAGCCAGGGCCCATATGGCCACATTAATAGCCTGGGCTTTGCTGGATGTCCGAACATCAAGGGCACGGATAGGGTGGCAGATGGCCACATAACGGTCTACACTCATGGCAGTCAGGGTGAAAGTGCTGGTGAACATGTTGTAGTAGTCAATAGCGATGACAGTCTTGCATAGTGCATTCCCAAACGGCCAAAAGCCCAATAAGATATCTGTGCCCTGGAAGGGCAGTGTCAGCAAGACCAGGGTATCAGCCAGTGCCAGATTAAATATATAAATGTTGGTAGCTGTCTTCATCTTGGTATGCCTGTAGAGGACAGGGAGAAGAAATGCCCAATTTGACCACTTTGGCTGAACTTGGCAGCAGAGGGGCCACCATAAGGATCACCATCTTTGAGTCTCTCAATTTCCAAGGCTTCAAGGAAGCTTGTTAAATGGCAGGTCATGCACTACACCCAACGTCCACTGAGCCTGGGACAAACACTTTAACAAGCTCCCCGTGGGATTTTGACATCTACAAAAAGGTTTCAAATCTTAATGAAAGGGTTACCCTGGAAAATTTGGGGCATGGAGGAGCATTTGAGTACATATCTAATCTGAATGTGAACTTTGTGAAAGGAATCAAGATAGAAAGATGCTGTCTTCTCCCCTGAGTTTCTCTCAACACTCCTCTCAGAGATTTCGCAGGGCACTGCCTGAATAGTTCGTCAAAGGTCTTTCAAGTGCACAGTGTTTTCTAGCAATGAAAACAGGAAATGATGGGCCAGACACATATTGCCAATCCTGACAAACTGAGTTCTATCTCCAGAACACACATGGTGGAAGGAGAAAACCAACTCCCTCATGTGACCTACATATCCAGACACACACACGCACATACATATAAATAAATGTAATAATTTTTTTAATTCTAAAAAAGGAAACAGGAAATGGTGACAAGAACAGGAGAGGTATGGATTAGGTTTGATTGTATCCAAGCACCTGGAGCCATGCTAGGAACATTTTAAGTAATAAATATTAATGGGATAAATTAATGTTTACAATAGTGGTAGGGAAGGGTGGTTATAGGTATGTATAATGGCGATGATAGTGATGGTGATGAAAATGATGGTAGTGATGATGGTGGTGGTTATGGTGGTCATGGTGGTAGGGTAGTGGCAGCACTAAAGATTGCTATTAGGGATTAAGTTCTGTTTCTTAGAAATTAAGCCCAGAGACCCTAATTACAATAACTATGTCAATGGTAATGGTAAATATCCCAGACAAGCTCTTCACATACATTTTACCTCTCTTGAGGTTTACAAAAATGCTATTTTGATCCCTACTGTAAGGGGAAGGAAAGTGAGTCTCAGAGGAGCTAAGTAGCTTTCATAAGGACTTAGAACTGTTAAAGCATAGAATGGGGCTCAAACCAGGTTTTTTTTACTCCTGGCATACACCCAACTCAGACATACTATATGCCATCTCCTGAGTCAGTGTGGCCACAACATTTCCTGAGAATAGTTCTCTGGAGATGCTAGTGGGCAAGATGGCCTTCCTTGTCTAATCTAACGCCATAAATGGCTCCAAGAGTTTTCAATGTCCCAAATACAAAGGAGAAAGGTAGAAGAAAAGTCCTGATGACAAGAAGAGTGGGCAAGGCTCATAAACTGCCCCAGGCTGCTGCACTTCTTGCCAAAGACACATCTATCTATCCATGAATAGGCACATGTGGGTCATAGATAGTTTCCCACAAGGATCCTCTACTGGAAGTCAATACTGAGAAGGCTTTCCCTACTGCACTGTCTAGTCACATATCACATACATACACACATGTGTGCACATGCACATACACATGACTATTTCCCATTTACCAAATAGAGAAAAGAAGTTCCATGGTGACCAGAGTTTGTTCAGATACTAAAAGGATGGTAATGAGGCAGGGCATTGACACTGCACTATTTTGTCCTGCCTCCATCAACACTGATACCATCAAGGGGAACATAATCTCCTTCAGAGGCATCTCTTTTTGAAAGAGGAAATATCTTGAATCAGTGAAGACCCTTGCTCTAGTTATTTACCATTAAAGTACCTCCCATGTCTTCCCAATGCCCAAAGAATTTGGTGTCCCCAGTCTGGCATTCAAGTCGTCACCTGCTGTCTCCAGTCCCCCTCAATGCCCTCCCAGCTGGAAAAAAAACAGAGACCATCATTGCCACAACACATTTACCCATTATACATTCCTTGTGTAGCTTTCTCGTCCACAGATCTGTACCTCATACTGCCCCCATCCCTGTCCCCTCACTATTGACTTCTTTTTGTCCTCCAAATGTTCCCATGCCTGAGCAGCAGTGGAGGGTGGGCTCAGCCAAAAACATCTGCCATGAACAGGAGCTTCTCCCAAGAGCCAAAGAACAAGGGCTTCAGGCCCAGCACCAGCCCCTCTGCCTCTCTTTGAGAAATCCTAGCATTCTGTGTACCTATGAGGTCATTTACACAGACAGCACGGCATGGACTTGTCTGCAGCTCCAAGGCTCCAGGTAGTGACACCTAGTCTGGGACAGATGGAGGCAGAACAGGAGTTAAACATCAAGGTTGATCCTGCCCCCTGAACAGAGAGGAAAGAAATTTGATGGAGCAAGCAGAATATCCATACTTGCTCAGATTCATCCAGAACAGCTTCCTGCCTCAGGTTCCCCCTCCACAGACTGGCAGGGCCCAGCCTACCTGAGGATGACATACATGACGAGGCAGTTCCCCAGCAGCCCCCCGATGCACACAGCCAAGTAGAGCCCCACGATGGTGACCTTGAGTCCAAGGGGCAGGAAGGCACTGTGGCTAGCATTGAGCAGCAGGTGGTGGGGTACAGTCTCGTTTAGGAGGGACAGGTTGCCTTCAAAGTGGCTGCCATACAAGACCTCCCAGAATGGGGCAGGGAAGAGGGACTCCATGCTGTCAACCTGCAAAGCCACTCAGTATAATTCCTGGAACA
The DNA here is from genome assembly GCF_017639785.1 of Mesocricetus auratus. NCBI lineage: Eukaryota > Metazoa > Chordata > Mammalia > Rodentia > Cricetidae > Mesocricetus > Mesocricetus auratus. The sequence goes on along the minus strand of NW_024429209.1, from coordinate 25,143,609 downwards.
GGGCACAAAACAAGTAACCACAGTGCTGGACACAGTCCACTGAGGCCTTCGAGTACAGCATAACTAGCCTAACAGGCACATGGGACACCTCCGCGGGCATCCACAAACACTAGGCACATACATAGACACAAGGACAAGGACAAAGGCACATGATGACACACGCAGAGGTATGGGAGCCCACATACTCACATGGTTACCTCATGTTAGAGTTACAGACTCATATAGAAGCTATATGGAGGCAGCTACACAAGCACGCATGTCCACCCACAGAGACTCAGGGGCACACAGCCATCTGCATACAAAAATGCCCAAACCATCCGAAAGCACACTGGAGCACAAAAGACATGGGATTTATCCAGAAATGCCTAGGGCTCAGGCATTCTACATAGCTTCCTCCTAGTCCCCAGCCCCCAACCCAGCACCCCCCCACCCCACCCGCCTTCACACAGTAGCAGCAGAAGCCCTCACTAGAAACCCTCTTACCTCCAACAGCACACTCAACCTTTTTGGAAGCTGGGCTGAATCAGACCCCAATGTTTAGAAGAAAAACAGACAGGCAGGAGCACAGGGGACTGAGCAATGCTTCTTATTCCAGCATGGGGTCTGCTCAGGCTGAGAATGGCTCCTTGCTCCTAGTTCCTGCTCCGAAGATAAGATATTGACTAGACGCAGCAGCCAGTGCCGCAGCCAGGGGTGGGGGAGGGGCAGGAGGCTGCGGCTGAGAGAAGGAGGGGCTGTGCAGGTTGGCGAAGGGAGCCAAGAAAAGACAGATCACCAGACCAGAACTCCTAGGCTCCACACCAGGTAGGAACAGACAAAAGATTAGAGCACATATGAAGTGATGAACCCACCCATCCAAGACAGAAACACTCAGGAGCTGAAACGCATGAATTTGGGACATACAAAAAAACAAAAAGTGGAGACATGAACAGGAACCCAGACACACATCCACACACAGCTGACACTAGGACACACACAAAGATGCACACAGAGAAAGCTCACCCAGAGGCAGATGTGAGGCTCCAACACATGCAAATGCTGTTGTAGTTGTTGTTGTTGGTGGTGGTGTGTGTGTGTATGTGTGTGTGTGTGTGTGTGTGTGTGTGTGTGTGTGTGTGTGTGTGTGTTTTGGTTGGTTGGTTGGTTGGTTGGTTTTGGATTTCAATTGATTGGTTTGATTGGTTTTGGTTTTTTGTTTGTTTGGTTTTGGTTTTCTGAGACAGGGTTTCTCTGTGTAGCACTGGCTGTCCCGGAATTTGCTCTGTAGACCAGGCTGGCCAAGACCTCACAGAGATCTGCCTGCTTCTGCCTCCCAAGTGCTGGGAACAAAGATGTACACCACCACCACCTAGCACAAATGTCATTTTGTACAGCCTAACCCAGACCAGACTTTGCTGGCTTTCCTGTCCAACGCTGTCTCAGCCAGGTGTCTGGTAGGGAAAAGCACTGAAGCAATGGACAGCAATATCCTGACCCAACTAATTCTGTAGGTAAAGGTCTTGTTGCAAATAAGCAAGAGATTGTCTGGACTGAGGACCCAGTACTGCCCTAATTCTACTGTGTGCTGCTTATACCTAATGTACACCAAGCCCAGGACAAAACTGAGCTCATGAATCCCCACTACACCTGGCCATTGCCACCCATATTATCCTCACACAAATGAAAGCATCACACCTCTGAGATCTGAAGCTGCCTGTCAATATGGTGGAAATAAGAGGAAGCCAGATCTGCTGGTCACTTGGAGCCAACACCACAGCTGAGCCCCAGACATGGATTTTGGTATACACAGAGCTGGTAAGCTCCTAGGGACCCTGTTCCTTGCCAGCACAGGGGTCACAGTCCACTGAAATAAAAGCTGTAAGTCAAGGTCATGAGGGCTAGAAGGGACCTTATGCTGAGTCTCTAGTCATCATCAAATCAAAGGCTTGTTTTTCCTGTCTGGGCTGAATGAGAGCCAGACCTCCCACATACAACCAGACCCTGCTCCTTCTCCAAGGATGGGGACCTGGTTGCTAGGCAACTCACAGAAGTGTTGCTAGGATACCTGTCCAACCAGAAAAGGCCGAAGCAGACAGACGCCCCAGGACTCAGCATCCCAAGCTGTCTCCAAGGACTTGTCTCTGCAGCTGAGACTTGGAAACACATGGACACCCAAGGAAACACACGAGGACACATTCCTGCCAATAAACAGAACACATACAGAGATTCCCAGACAGACACAGTATAAACACAGAGACACAAGTGATATGTGCTCAGAGATGCACACAAAAATCACATATACAAACCCACAAGGTGCATGCAGGCACAAAGAAGATGTGAACTAGGGTGGGAATAGGCAGACACAGATTACGGCCCTTAGATATGCAACACACAGGTATGCACTCTGTCTTTGTCCCTCTCTGTGTCTCTGTGTCTCTGTCTCTATCTCTCTGATTCTCTCTTCCTTCCTCCCTCCCTCTTTTCTCCCTCCTTTCTCCTATCCCAGACAAAGCTGGCTCCCTGATCTCAAAGATCTGAGGAGGCAGGAACTCAGACAGGCTCAGACTCCTGAAGCATCTTCTCCAAACAACCTGGCTTCTCAACCAAGCTGTCTCTGCGTCTCTACAGAGCCTCTTCCTAGTAGCCTTCCCATGCCTTCCAGTTCAGGCTCTAGATTTGGAAAGAGGATGCTGTAAGCATTGTAAGTGTAAGCATAACAGAGCCACAGAACATCCCTTCCTCTCTTGGTCTTGGGTTGGCTACTGTGTGCTTTGCTTTGCCCTACTGCTTGGATCCCACACCCAAACTAGCTCCAGTCCTGCCTTTTCTAAGAAGCCTTCCCTGCCACTGTCCTCAGTCCCAGAAGTCCGTGGCTCAGCTTCACGGCCTTAACTATGACTCAGCTACAATGATGTCAGGTAAAACTGAGCTCTGGCCTTAGCATAAATCTGTAAGTGTGTACCAGTAGAATGTAGTTCAGAGTCCACGTGCTCACATGTTGTCTCAGGTGCAAAAATAACTTGGTTATCTGGGTAAAATGCGCGCTGGTGGTACAGAGGAAATAGCATCTTTTTTTTTTTTTTTTTTTTTTTTTTTTTTTTTGGTTTTTCGAGACAGAAGGTTTCTCTGTATTGTTTTGGAGCCTGTCCTGGAACTCGCTAGGGAGAACAGGCTTGGTCTCGAACTCACAGAGATCCACTTGCCTCTGCCTCCCGAGTGCTGGGATTAAAGGCGTGGGCCACCAACGCCCGGCATCTTGATCCCAAATAGTAACTCAGAGTGTTTATTTAGGAACTGGCAGGCTTGAGAGAAACCTCCATTTACAGTACTGCTCATTTATACAATAGGCCAATGCTTATATATAGATTTAACTATTTGTTCACTAAAATGAGTTCTATAATCACAATCTAATTTAGAAGGAATGCCCTTTCTGTTTGAGGTACCTTCCTATTGCTATTTCAAAACACCATGACCAAGACAGCTATAAAAGAAAACGTTTAAATTGGGCTTATAGTTTCAGAGGGTTAGAGTCCAAGATGGCAGAGTAGAACCATGGTAAGAGAATTCACTTTTTGTTTGCTTGGTTTGGTTTTGTTGAGATAGGGTTTCTCTATGTAACAGCCCTGGCTGTCCTGGAACTCACTCCATAGACCAAGCTGGCCTCAAACTCACAGAGATCCACCTGCCTCTGCCTCCTGCTGGAATTAAAGGTCTGTGCTACTATGCCTGGCTGAGAATTCACATCTTTATTTGCAAATAGGAGGAAGAAAGGGTACACTGAGAAAGGCATGAGTCTTTTGAGATCTCCAGTGACACACTCCTCCAACAAGGACCAAGTATTCAGATCTTTGAAGGCCATTCTCATTCAAACCATCAATCTCCATAGGAATAATTCTTTGTTAAAAGATTTATTTTTGCTGGATGGTGATGGCAGTTATTTTTACTTATTTTTAATTTTGTGTACATTTTGGGAGGCAGGTACTGCACATGAGTGTAGGTATCCACGAAAGCCAGAGGCATCAGATCCTCCTTGAGCTGGACTTACGGGCAGTTGTCAGCACACGCAGTGTGGGTTCCGGGAATTGAACTCTGATCTTCTACAATAGCATGATGCATTCTTTTTTTTCAGAGATTTATTTATTTATTACATATAGAGTGTTCTGCCTACATGCCAGAAGAGAGCACAGATTGAATTGTAGATGGTTGTGAGCCACCATGTGGTTGCTGGGAATTGAACTCAGGACCCCTGGGAGAGCAGTCAGTGCTCTTAACCTCTGAGCCATCTCTCCAGCCCTGAGCATGATGCATTCTTAACCACTGAGCCATCTCAGTTTTTGTTGTTGATGTTATTTTCTTTGGTAAATTTTACTAAGAATAGATAGTTAAAAACTTTTACTGTTGTAAACAGTGACTCAGGCATTAATTTTATCGCCGGGTATTGAATTTTTGCCTTGAAAATTTTTAATAACTTTAACTCGGTTGTAGCCATGCCCACATTCTTTAAGGTTAATTCTCATGGTCATCCTACAACATACTTTAATTTTCTAACTTTGTTCTCATCTATTTTCATTTTGGAACAATCTTTACTTTACTATACCAAAACCTTTTGTATCCAAAAGCAGTGCTTCTCTTTATCTTTTTTTACCAAAAATATATTTTACACCTATAACCTTTATGTCTTTTTTCTTCACTTTTTAATGTCTTTATTATAACTATTGTTACAATTACAAATTTAGAAAACACTTCCTTTTCAATAATTATATTTCAAATTAAAACTATAAGCTTTATCTAAAACACATCTTAACTATCTAACACGTATAGATACAGATAAAACATATTAATAGTCTTGTGTGTAGGGAATTGCCGGAATGCTTGCTTGCTTTAAGACAGGGTCTCACTATAGATCCATGGCTGACCTGGAACTGGCTATGCAAACCAGGCACTCAATGATCTGTCTCTGCCTCTTGAGTGCTGAGATTAAAGGTGTGCACTACCATGCCCTGCATGTTTGTGGGTGTGCGTGTGTGCATGCCTGTGTGTGTGTGTGTGTGTGTGTGTGTGTGTGTGTGTGTGTGTGTGTGTGTGTGTGTGTGTGTGTGTTTTAATCCTCTGGTTGGGGAGGGGAGACACAGAGGAATCACAGAAGCCAGAGACGTCAGATCCCCTGGAGCTGTAGTTAACAGCAGTTATAAGCCAAGTGAAATGAGTGTTAGGAATCAAACTTGATTCCTCTAGAAGGGCAGCAAGTGCTCTTAACTGCTGAGCTATTTTTCCAGCCTCAATTGTCCTTTCGGTTTTATTTTACTTATTTATTTTTATGTGCATGAATGTTTTGCCTGTATGTCTACATACTGCATGTGTGGATGCCCTTGAAGCCCAGAAGAGGGCATTAGATTCCATGGGATTGGAGTTCCAACAAGCTGTGAGCAGCCACTAGGTGCAGAAAATGAACCTAGGTAATGTGAAAGAGCAGCCAGTGATTTTAAGGACAGAGCCATCTCTCCAGAACTGCTTTGTGTTTTCTTAACAAATTTAAGGGAATTATTTATTAAAGATTTGGTTCATAATAACAGGCAATTTAAGCATTTGCTTCTCACTAGGGTTTATGAAGCACCCAAAGCAGAATAAAGGTTTGGCACTTCTTTATTCCTTTTGAATCAACTGTTTATCTTTCTAGTAACTGTATTAATCGTTTAATAAGTATTTTACAAAAACTATCATATCTTCCTTTTTGTTGTTGTTGTTTTGTAGCCCTGGCTATCCTGGAACTCACTATATATACCAGGCTGGCCTCAAACTCACAGAGATCTTCCTACCTCTGCCTCCCAAATGCTGGAATCAAAGGTGTATATCAACACACCCTGCCCAAAGTAGGTGTTTTTTTTTCCATTTTATTTTTTCAAGAGAATTTTTTTCTGTCTTTGTGAAGCTAACTCTTTTTTTTTTTTTTTTTTTTTTTTGGTTTTTTACGAGACAGGGTTTCTCTGTGGCTTTGGAGGCTGTCCTGGAACTCGCTTGGGAGTCCAGGCTGGTCTCGAACTCACAGAGATCCACCTGCCTCTGCCTCTCGAGTGCTGGGATTAAAGGCGTACGCCACCAACGCCCGGCCGAAGCTAACTCTTTTTTGTTTCGTTGGTTGTTTTTGGTTTGGTTTGGTTTGGTTTGGTTTGGTTTGGTTTGGTTTGGTTTGGTTTGGTTTGGTTTAGGAAAGTAATTGGCCTCCATAATCTCATACAGAGTGATAATTAGAAAGTGTGACTTTGTTGGAGTGGGTATGGCCTTGTTGGAGGAAGTGTGTCACTGTGGGGGGAAGACTTTGAGGTTTCCTGTGCTCAATGTCTCAGTTGACTTCCTACTGCCTGCAAGATGTAGGACGCTCAGTTAACCCTCCAGCACCACATCTGCCTGCATGCCAACATGCTCCCAGCCATTATGATAAGGGACTAGACTGAACCTCTGAAACTGTAACTCCTCCTGCCCCAATTAAATGTTTTCCTTATAAGAATTGCCATGGTCATGGTGTCTTCTCACAGCAATAAAAGCCCCAAGACACAGGTTATCTCTGTGTAGCTTTGGCTGTCCTGGAACTTGCTCTATAGATGAGGCTGACTTCAAACCCGCAAATATCCACATGCCTCTGCCTCCCAAGTGCCGGGATGAAAGACCTAACCCACCACCACCTAACTAATTAAGCCAACTCTTTACATGGACTTTGATGGGTATCGTTGGCCAGCAGGTGTAAGTCATGGTGGGGTTCAAGAGATCAATTCAGATCACCTTGCTGTGATGGCACAGCTCATGAAATCTCACACAGTAATGCAATAGTGCAGCTTGTTGTACAGCTCTTGAAGCAAAGCACATATGTATCAAAGAAAAATGATATTTGTTTTGGAAATGTCCCTGAAGGAAGCAGCTTCTAACATGTCCTGAATGATGAACTTCTTTTAAAGATTTATTTTTGTGTATATGAGTGTTTTGCCTTAATATATGTAACATGAAAACTATGCTGAGAAGGACAGACAGATGTGTACCTGGTGCCTAGGGAGTTCAGAAGAAAACATCAGATCCCCTTGAACTAGAGTTACAGGTGGCTGTGAGTCACCATTTTGGGTGTTGGAAACAAACCTGGGCCATCCATCAAAGCTCTAAGTGCCTATAATCACTAGAGCCATCTATATATCCTCCAATGATGAACTTCTTAATGATCTTATCCTTGGCACACACCAGGCACAGTTGATATGATGAATAGTTCCCCTGGCTGAAGCTCTTTTTGACAAAACTATTGTTGTTTCCTTCTCCTCCTCTTCCTTTTCCCCTTTTCTCCTTCTCTGTCTCCTCTTTCTTCTTCTTCTCCTCCTCCTTTAGCAAAACCTCCTCCTCCTCCTCCTTTTCCATCTTTTTCTTCCTTCTCCTTCCTTCCCTTCCCCTTTTCTCCTTCTGTCATCTCAGAGTCAGAATCCAAAAGAGCCATAAAGGTAAAATTTAATACCCAAGATTTTGTAGTTCTCATTTAGATTTATTACTTATCAGTTGAACTTAGACAGGCAATTTGATTATTTCTTTCCAAAATCATGAAAAAATTACTAATCACAATTTTATATTTTAATGATATGACTCTTCTTAGACCAAGGCAGAAAATTAACATCTTAAAGACAGCATAACTTAATACTTACAGGCTAAAGACAGAGAGTCTAATATGATTGTTGATAAGGCTTAAGGCTCAAAAAGACACCTAGTAAAAGCATACAGTAAAATGTGAAGCTAGTCATATATACTTAGGTAATATCTAATTCCCATTTTGGAGCTATATAATAGAGCAGGGAGATTCCTTTAGAAGGAAATATCTTCCTCAATGTGACTGTAATAGTGAAGCTACATTATATTTCTCAAGATTGCTGTGTATCTAAAAGAAAGAAAAAGGGAAGGAAATGAAAAACTATAGATTCTTGAATAAGACATCATCTACCCACCCAATGCAATCCTATCCAGTGTAAAGTTTAAAAACATAGACACATACAGCAGTTGAGTTTTTAATCTCTCATAAAATGAAAATGCATTAAGTCTAAATTCACCTATTTTGACCTTAAAAGTCATAAAAGTCAGCCTAGCAGTGGTGGCATATGCCTTTAATCCCAGCACTCTGTAGGCAGAGACAGGCAGATCTCTGAGTTCAAGACTAGCCTGGTCTACAAAGTTAGTTCCAGGAGAGCCAGGGCTACACAGAGAAACCCTGTCTTGGAAAAAAAATAAGTTATAGAAATCAGAACTTTCCTCAGAGCATCACAGAGTAAGAAACCAGGAGAGTTCTCCTTTTTCTATGCTATTAGCTTTACTAAATGCAAATAAGTAGGATATGATGGCATAAAATGTTGTGAAATATTCCTTTATACCATGTGAAGATATGTCACTGTGACTGGTTTAATAAAAACCTGAATGGCTAATAGCTAGGCAGGATTTGGGGGACAGACAGAAGGCTGGAAAGAAGAAAGGAGACACCATGAGACGCAGAGCAAGCAGTATGGGCACTATGGAGATGAGGTATTAAAGCCATGAGGCAGAAAACAAATTAATAGAAATGGATTAATTTAAGTTATAAGGGCTTTATAAACAAGCCTAAGCTATCAGCCAAGTTTGCATAATTAATAATAAGTCTCTGTGTCGTAATGTGTGAGTTGGCAGCCTCCCCAAAAAAAAAATCCATCTACAATACAACTTTAATTCTAGCACTTGGGAGGCAAAGGCAGGTGGATCTCTGTGAATTCAAGACCAGCCTATTCTATATGGTTGAGTCCTAGGACATAGATCTATATAATGAGACTCTGTCTCCAAAAAGCAAAAAGTAATAATACTAAAATATAAGCTAGGCATGGTAAACCATGCCTTTAATCCCAGCATTTGGGAGGCAGAGGCAGGTGGGTGAATTTGAGGTCAGTCTGTTTTACCTAGCAAGTTACAAGACAGCCAGAGCTACATAATAGAGACCCTGTTGTGAATACTCCTTTACATAGTGTGACGATAACTGTGACTGCTTTAATAAAAAGCTAAATGACCAATAGCCAGGCAGGATTTTCAGGGCAGAGAGAACACTGAGAAGAAGGTGGAGTCACCAGCCAGATGTGGAGGAAGCATTCCACGTAAGAGATGAAGTAACAAGCCATGAGCCATGTGTCAGCAAACAAATTAATAGAAATGGGTTAATTTAAGTTACAAGAACTAGTTAGAAACAAGCCTAAGCTATCAACCAAACTTTCATAATTATTAAGAAGTCTCTGTGTAGTTTTGGGGGAGCTGGCTGGTGGTACATTAAATCCACTTACAAGATCCTGTCTCAAAAAACAAAACAAAATAATAAAAATAAGAATAATATGATATGGTATAATAAAATCAGAGAAGACAGGCAGGAAAGGAAAGGAGCAAAAAGCACTTTTAATATTTCAGGGCTTTTTCTGTTCCCAGCGCAGCTCATAGTCCCAGGAGACATCACAGGTCCAAAACAGTGGATATTGAACAAATGAACCGTTGTGTTTGCTCCTCATCTATCTACTGGTTCCCACAAGCTGAACAAATGTCTACCTTTGATCATTAAGATTGATGGCAAAGTCAGAACTGATATAATCTACCCTCCTGGGTTCATAGATGTCATCAGTATTGACAAGATTGGAGAGAACTATAGTAGCATCTTGTTCCACAAGTAGAACTACAAGTTTGATTGTAATAGTTGAGTGATTACTAAACTACATTTCCTTATTATCCCATATAGTTGACAATACTGTCTTTCAAGGACTAGAATTCTGCATTATATTGTTACATGAGCTGTATAGGTACAATATTAGAAACATAAGTATAGTATGTTTTAGTAAAATTAATCTCAAATTTGTATCAATATACAACATTTGTACATAATATATAAAAATCCAATCCAATGTAACATGTTTAAAAATAGTAGTTACAGGAAATTGGAGAGATGGCTCAGAGATTAAGAACACTGACTGCTCTTCCAGAGGTCTTGAGTTCAATTCCCAGCAAACACATGGTGGCTCACAACCATCTACAATTCAATCTGGTGCCCTCTTCTGGCATGTAGGTAGATCACTGTGTATGTAATAAATAAATAAACAAATAAACAAACTAGTAGTTGCTTTTTTAAGAGTGGAGTCAATAATCTACCTTTTTATCTTACATATCTTTAGCCCTCTGTTCAGGGTCACAGTGTTAGATCCTGACCGGCCTGTAGTCTGAACTAGTTAGAAGTTCTGGTACCCCGCAGCAATGTAATAAAGTTTGCTTCTGATTGTCTGACTTCAGTGGTCTGATCCCCATTATTTGTGCTACCCATGGACCCAACATAATAACATAAGGCTTTTCATGACAATGAGACACATCTGCTCCTGGCAGCACCAATCTACTTCAGAGAAGATGATGAACACTGAAGAACCTCCATATGGAGTTTGCTTTCCTTGTGGCAGAAGTTAGCCACTGGACAAGAAACTACCCTTGCCTCGACTGCTGACAGTATGCTCTCCAAATTGGACAAGCAGGACACAAAATAAGACAATTGCCAAACATTGCCAAGACAAGGTAGGTTGTTCCTTCAAAATTCCTGCTTCACAGAAAAGTTTGTCAGATATTTTAGGCCCGTGGGCAAAAGATAGATGCTCCAATGTTACAGAGGAACCTTGAAGTGACTGTCATTTCTTAGTTTTGAACATTGCTTGCTCTGTTCTTCCTGTTTACTCATGTAATATTATATCTCCTGGGATCTTTGATGGAGCTGAAGACCAGATAGTTATAATTTTCCTTAGTTATGATAGTAGGTAAATTAAGTACAAAACTTTGGACTCACCAGGATAGGATTAATGATGGAGTATTTCCTCTGCATTTGCCAAATGTAAATGAACTGGACATTTGTAAATATAGTTCTTACCTGATAATTGTTCTTATTGCATATAGTTTTACTGTGTTAGAGTTAAAATCTTTTCCTTTTTAGACAAAAGGGGGGAATGTTGTGAGATATTTGATTACACTTTATAAACATATGTCACTGTAATTGGTTTAATAAAAAGATAAACAGCCAATGGCTAGGCAGGAGGTATAGCAGGGACTTCTGGACAGAGAGAGCTCTGGGAAGAAGAAAGGCAGAGTCTCAAGCCAGACTTGGAAGAAGCATAATAGGCAATACAGAGTAAAGGCAATCGAGCCATGTAAAAGAGCATAGATTTTAAAATACGGGTTAATTTAAGTTATAAGAAATAGTTAGGAACAAGCCTAAGCTAAGGCCAAGCCTCCATAATTAATAGTAAGTCTTCATGTCATTGGTGAGTTGGTGGCCCAAAGAAAAATCCATCTACAGGGATCTTCATTCCACTCAGCTGTGGAGATGAGGAGGCAAGCATGAGGATTGCATGATAGTCCTAAGTGGACCTTCAACCAAGAGGCCAGGGCAAGCTTCCAAACGCAGTAGGAACAGCTAATAGCTTCCTGAAGAAAGACCAGAAACTTAGCTGAGGCCCAAATTTCAGCCATAACAGGCCCACCTGCAAGTAACAGGAACCCACCTCTCAGCCAGGATGGAATAACTACAAGTGAAAAGATGGTCTACCACACGTGCTCAGGTTCCAAACTCCAGAAGCCATAACCCATACATGTGGAAATGAAAGGGAGATTTCAACACAGGCACTGGAAATACTCATTAACAGATTATGGACTTAATAATTTATGTGGTATGATCATGTGAAAAGTTATTGATATGAGTAAATTATAGAATTAAGAATTGAATTATGCCAGGTGTGGTGGTGTAGACCTTTAATCCAAGCACTCAGGAGGCAGAGGCATGTAGATCTCTGTGAGTTCAAGGCCATCCTGGTCTACAGAGCAAGTTCCAGGACAGCAAGGGCTGTTACACAGAGAAACCCTGTCTCAAATATATATATACTAAATTACATGAGAGATTTTTTTCCTCTCTGAGATTGGAGAACACCACTTAATTTAATTATACATTCAAATCCATTGATTTTTTCCCACAAATTCTGTGAGACTATCTTGTGTACCTCTGTTTTGTCTGCATATGTGGGAATTGCATTTCTTTAAGGTGAAGAGTATGTCATTTTACATATGTACACCAATTTTTCATTATCCATTCATCTGTTGGTGCACAACTAGTTTAATTCCAATTCTTTAGTATAGCGAATAAATCAATAATGAACATGGAAGTGCTAATATCTCTGTGGTAGGGTATGGAGTTTTCTGCCCCAGTTCTAATTTCAATTTTTTGAGAAATCTCCAAACTGATTTCTACAGTGGCTGTATTAATTTGCCTCTCTCCAATACTGAATAAGGGTTCCTTTTTCTCCACATCCCCTCCAGCATTCATTGTCAGATTTGTTGATGACAGCAATTCTAACTGGGATGAAGTGGTATCTCAAAACAGTTTTAATGTGTACTTCAATGATGACTAAGAATGATAAACACTTTTTAAGCAGTTATTAAATGTTTGTGTTTCTTTCCAAAGAAACTGTCTATTCAGTTTCACTTGCCCATTTGTTGATAGTTTTGTTTCTTTAGTGTTTAATTTCTGCCTTTTGCTTGTTTGTTTTTGTTTTTTGAAACAGGGTTTCTCTATATAGAACTTGTTCTGTAGACCAGACTGAACTCAGAGATCAGCCTGCCTCTGCTGGGATTAAAGTCATGAGCCACGACAGCCCATCAGTAATTATTTATAAAGTTTGAATATCAACCACTTGATTTTCTTCCATTCTGTGAGCTGTTTACTCTGTTATTTTGGTTTTCCTTTTCTGTATAGAAACTTTTTTTCTGATACAGTTTCTCTGTGTAACAGTTCTGGCTGTCCTGGAACTTGCTTTGTAGAGCAGGCTAGCAGCAAACTCGCAGAGATTCACCTGCTTCTGCCTCCCAAATGCTGGGATTACAGGAGTGTGCCACCACCGGCCAGTTTGTACAGAAACTTTATTTTCATGTAGTCCCATCTGTTGAAATTTAAGATCCGTTCTCATGCTGTTGGTGTTCTATTTTAAAAGTTCTTGCCTACCCCAATATCTTGAAGAGTATCACCTGCGTTTTCTTCTAAAAGTTTCAAGTTGTAGATTAGGATCTTTCATCCATTTTGAGTTGACTTTTATATAAGACGAAAGATAAGAATCCTTTCATTCTCCTTCAGGTAGAAACCCAGTTTTGCCTGCACCAGTTGTTAAATAATCTGCTCTCTCCCCAGTGTATGCTTTTGCCTCTTTGGTCAAAAATTAAGTGGGCATATCCTTCTCATTTTATTTGAGGTCCTCTATTCTATTTTATCGACCTACCTGTGTGGTTTTATGCCAATACCAAGCTGTCCTTATCATTATAATTTGAAGTCAGGTATTATAATAACTGCCTACAATGTTCTTGCTTGTTTGTTTGTTTGTTTGTTTGCGACAGGGTTCCTCTGTTTAGCCTTGGCTGTCCTGGAACTCACTCTGTAATGTAGAGATATATTATTTGTGATTTATTAAAGCTTGCCTGAAGATTTAGAAAGTCAGTCACAAACTATAGAAGCCAGGCACACACCTTTAATCCCAGCAGCCAGAAGCTAGGATGCGGTGGTGCACACCTTTAATCCTAGGACTCAGGATTAAGAGGTAGATGGATCTCTGTGAGTTCAAGGCCACCCAGAGCTACACAAGATTGATTCAGTCCTAAAGAGAAACAGCTCACACAGAGATGACCTCAGCACCTAGGATCACATACCTTTAATCCCAGAACTAGGGAGCAAAGTCTCAGTATCAGGCATTCATTCTCCAGCTACATTGAGGATAGGAAGACATGTCTCAGAATTCTCCAGTCACGCTGAGGAGAGGCAGCAGGATCAGTCCATTGAGTCTGAGACAGTGATAAGAGCTAGTGGCCCCTACTTTGCTTTTCTAATCTTCAGCTTGAATTTGAACCCCAATATAGGTCTCTGGGTATTTAATTTTCATGTTACAATGTAGACCAGGCTGATGTCAAACTCACAGAGATCCATCTGCTTCTGCCTCCAGAGTGCTGGGGCTAAAGGCGTGCACTACCATAGCCCAGCTACCTGCAATGTTCTTATTCCTTAGGATTGTTTTGGCAATTCTTGGTCTTTTGTGGTTCCACATGAGTTCTTGTATTACTTTTTTCTAAACCTGTGACATATATCAGAATTTTAATAGGTATCACATTAAATCTGTAAATTAATTTTGGTAGTATAGCCATGTCTACCAATCCAGGAGCATAAAATGTTTTTTTCCATAATCTAGTATCTTATGTGATTCCCTTTTTTATCATTTTTTAAGATTTATTTTTATTTTGTGTGTGGGTGTCATACTTTCATATATGTCTTTGCACCATATGCATGTATTGCCTGCAGAAGTCCAAAGAGACTGTCTGGGTATTAGTTTCCATGTGGGTGCAAGGAACAGTAGTACACTTTATTTATTTGGTTGGTTGGTTTTGGTTTCTCAAGACAGAGTGTCTCTGTGTAACTGCCACAGCTGTCCTAGAACTCTTTCTATAGACCAGGATAGCCTTGGACTCACAGAAATCTGCCTGTAGTGCTGCGATTAAAGGTGTGGGCCACCACCAACTGACAGATGCCAGGAACTGAACCCAAGTCCTCCAAAAGAGCACTGTTCTTAGCCTGAGACATTTCTCTACTTCACTTTTTCAATATCTTAAGGCTTTTGTTGTACAAGTCTTTCACTGATTGGTTAGATGTATTCCTAAATACTGAATTTTTGAAGTTCTTTTGAATGGAATGATTTCTTTCTCTGAGAGTATACTGGTAGTATAAATGCTTTGCTTTGCTTTGTTTAATGTATATGGGTGATTTGCCTACATGTATGCCTGTGCACCATTTACATGCCGGGTATCCTCAGATGCCCAGAAGAGGGCATCAGATCCCCTGGAGCTGAAGTTATAAATGGTCTTAAGCTGCCATGTGGGAAATTGAAACCAGGTTCCAGGTTCCTCTGGAAGAGAGTCAGTACTCTAAGCCATTTCTATAGCCCCTACTGGGTTTGTTTGTTTGCTTGCTTGATTTTTTTAAATGGGTTTGTATCCTACAACTTTATTGTAAGTATTTATTATGTCCAGTAGTTTTCCAGTAGAGTCATTAGGGACTTTTATGTAAAGAATTATGCTATCTGCAAATAGGGACAGTTTGATTTCTTCCTTTCCTATTTTTATCCCTTTTATATCTTTCTCTTGCCTAATTCCTGTAACTAAGACTCTAAGCACTATATCAAATAAGAAAGGGAGAATGGATAGCCTTGTGTCTTTCCCCATTTTAAAGGGAATGCTCCCTCATATGCAAATTTTAGCCAACAATATGTGTATATATGTAAACAAATGTATATAAGGTTGTAGTATAATATGTAGAAACGAAAACAAAAAAGACTAAATATTAGGGGATGCAGAATAATTGAATGCAGGTGATGGACACAAGTTAAGAAAAAGGATATAGCCGGGCGTTGGTGGCGCACGCCTTTAATCCCAGCACTCGGGAGGCAGAGGCAGGCGGATCTCTGTGAGTTCGAGGCCAGCCTGGTCTACAAGAGCTAGTTCCAGGACAGCCTCCAAAGCCACAGAGAAACCCTGTCTCGAAAAACCAAAAAAAAACAAACAAACAAACAAACAAACCAAAAAAAAACAAAAACAAAAAAAAAGAAAAAGGATATAAAGCTAATTGTTTTTCTAGTTCTAACTCTGTCATAGATTTTTTTGGGTTTGGTGGTGGATACCTGCATAAAAATATATTTGACACTGAAAGAGTAAAATCCAACGTGAAGCTACACAGTTTCCCATCCAAATGACTATTGTGATGTATAGATGTGAGGGCTTGCAAATTTTTGCGTGTGATTCTTTTTAATTTACAAGTTTTAGTTTATTTAAAAATTAAACTATAGTAGTTTTTTAAAATAACTAAATTAATGAGTGCACATTAGATTATAGAACTCTAAGGCCTGCTATCCAAGGTTATACAGGGTTAGGACCAGCAAAACTCAAGTCTTATCTTGGTAGATCTCTAGACGGCTGAGATCCCCAAACTTGCTCCAGAATTGGTGAAAAGGGGGTTCTGAGTTCCTATAAGGGCTTAAGGTGGGCCTTAGTCTCAAAAGTATCTGTAGGAGCTCTGCCTAGAAAGCTAGCTCTAAAGAGCCAGAAACCAGCCCCCAAGACCAGGACAGTGAGTCTGAGACTCACGGTCGAAAACTTCACAGTCACTTTGAAGGGACCCTGGGAGAGGACCTGGGACAGGACACAACACATACATGGCCCTAATCCCTGGATCTTAAAGCTCGTATAGTGGTACACCCGCACTGCCAGGGTGGGTGGGTGGAGCTCCAGGTTGCTAAGCAACATAGTCAACAAGCCCAGAGATTCAAAACTGAAGCGTGTTTTCCCACGGACAAGGCAGAAAGTACGGGGGTGTGAGGACTTGGGGTGGGGAGGCCTGGATGCTGAGCTGGTAGGTGGGCAAAGATTTAGGGAGAGCACTCAGCCGTGTCTCTACCCCACACCCACAGGAAGTCAGGAGCTGTGGCTAGGCTGGCAATGGTTGCTAGGGTTGACTTCCTTTCCCACTCTGGGCCATTCCCCCTCTGTCACATCTTCCCTGGGTTCCGCTCCCCACGTCTCTACCCATGAGGAGATAGGCCAGGAGGACAGAGGCTGAGCTTTCCCAGTGTACATAGGTGCGTCCTTACACACAGATCCAGACACACATATACCTGCAATACCACACATTCACACACACACACACACACACACACACACACTCAAGCAGATTCGTGGACATACTCACAGGGTGGGCTTCTCTGCCCAAGATATCATGTCCTTAACCTTACCCCAACCAAAGGCTAGGGATTGAGGACCAGACCAATCTCTGGAACTCTAGATTTAGGGGACTCAGAATGACCCATGACCATAGTAATGCGGGTTGTGGCATGTAGGACAATCCATCTGATTTTATAGCCCTAAACTGGGTAAACTACTAAAACTGGAGAGGATTAGAAAGTCATACCCCATCGCAGATATGCACAGACAGGGTCAGCTACCAGTTAGGGACCTGAGTTAGGTGGCTACAAGAAGTTTCGAAGAAACACAGCTAGAGCCATAGAGTTCCCTCTTAGTAACGGGACGTCCCCTTTCTTCCACAGACTGGAGCATGCCATCCCAGGGAGTAAAGGGTGCGCGGGAGCGGGCCAAAAAGAGTGCACCTGGAGCTGGTGAGAAAGGCAAGAAGAAGGGCCAGGGGAATACAGAGCCTCCGAAGCCAGGCTGGGCCTTGACTCAGGAGAAGCTGGCGGCCATGCTCCCCACACATCGCCGCCGCCACCTGCTCTTTGGAGACCTGCTCGACGACGTAGGCGCGGCCGGTTCCCTCTTTCCACGCGAGTCGGTGGAGGTATCCTACTGCATGCCCGACCCGCGTACCTGGACGCAGGCATTGGAACTACCAGCTGTGCGTCAGAATCGGCTTCTGGGTGTCCTCAAGGCCGCAGAGGCCCGCAGCCGAGTCCGCGCCCTGAGGTTGCGCTACACCCGAATGCGGGTATGCATAGGGCCTACCGGGAGGGTCCTCGAAAGAGGACCCACCCCGCCGGCGGGAGGAGGCAGGTGGCGGGGGTGGGGGCGCGGGGGTGGGACCCTCTGGTCAGCTCGCCAGGGTTGCTCAGTAAGCTCGGTTCCCAGGCAGAGGAAATCACGCTCCTGATTCGGAGTCAGGGCTCCGCGCGCGCCGCCATCCGACTGGAACTGTTTCTACCACCCCAACTGAAGCCCACGAAGATCCCCGATCCTCTGGACCGACAAGAGGTACGGGCAAACCTAAAGACCGGTGGGAGGTCCTGTGCCTCGCCACACGCTGGCCCCAGCCCCTTTTCTCCGCAGCGGAGGCGTGTTGAGACAATCCTGGAAGAGGCGGTAGATGGCACCATCTTCCCGCGATGACCGCGACCTTGGCCTACAGGGACTCCGGATTACGGCGGCTTCCCACCTTCTCACATAAAGTTCTCTTCGGAGGATTCTCTGGTCTTTCCTCTCTCTTCCCCCCCACCCGGGCTCCCGCAGGGAAGGGCAAGCGTGGATGCTGCCTCTCCCACAGCCACAGTCACAGACTTCAGGGCACAAGAGGGAAATGTCGGTGGGTGGACACTCCTATCTCCCAACTGCCTGCCCCCATCGGGCAATAGGTGCCCTTCAAAGCCATAGAGGTGGGGAGGGGGAGGGCGGGTACTAGTGTGGAAAAGGATAGGGATGATCCTGCCTAGACACCAGCACCCGCAGAAATCAGGGCTGTCTCCTAAGTTAGGGTCATTCTATCTGAGGACTCGGGTGGCATTCTGGGAGAGGGAGTGACTGCCAAGTCAAAGCTCACCTTTGGAGAGTCCAGTCATGCCCAGAGGACCACCGGGCTGTGAACAGGAGTGCTCCTCACCAAGGTCCCTGGATGGTGGGACACAAGACTCACCCACAGCCTCCCTTTCAACAGAAACAGCCTCCTGTGCCCACTCATCCACCAAACATGGGACGCAGGAAGGAAGACACTCATCCCGTTCTGACCACTAGACCCTGAAAAGCCCCTGGTTTCTGGGCGGCTCTTCTTCCTCTTCTCCGGAGCGTGGGCTCTTTGCAGAACCTGTGGTCTCTTGCCCCTCAGGCCCTTCCACGTCCTTCTCCCCGGCCCCTACCCAGCAGGCTGGACAGAGGGGGAGGTACACAGCTCCCTGGCCCTGCATGGGAGCTCCCCCTGGCTCTTCATGGAGCAGAGAACAGAAGGGAAGAAGAAGAGATCAAAACTGTGGTCCAGAGGGCTCTGACTCACTGATGGCCGGTTCCCAGGGCTCTGTTTCCTCAGCTGGTCTTCTCCCCTGCACTTTCTGGCCTGTTGCTGCCACGGGCCTTGAGCCAAACCCAGATGGCAGCACTCACAAACTAGCAGCAGCTCTCAGGAGCGGAGGGGAGGGGGTTTCAGGCAGTGGGGAGGATGGTAGAGCAGGGAAATGGTAGGTTTGGACGTGGGTGTAGACAGGGAAAAGGAGACAGTCTCTTCATCCAGGAAGGATGGTCACACTCGCCCAGATTGGAGTCGTCTAATGACAGTCAATTATGCCAGATGATAGCCAATGCTGGGCTCCTCTGGTCAAGTTCCTTGTAGTCTAGAATCCAGGATTTGCCAAGGGCCTAGAAAAACTTCGTCTGTTTAGCGAAGTCGCTTTTCCGACCCTGCATTTCCTCATGGTGACTGCAGAGATGCCTCCTAAGGTCACCGCAGTGTCCCACAGTGAGTAACTCATATAAGTACCTCAGAGCAGAGGGTTGAGGACAGACGCCCACACACATCCTGAGAGCTGTCTCTACACCAAGTGTCAGACCAGCTTAAGAGTGCCACTTGAAGCCGGGCGGTGGTGGCGCACGCCTTTAATCCCAGCACTCGGGAGGCAGAGGCAGGTGGATCTCTGTGAGTTCGAGGCTGGGCTGGACTAACAGCCTCCAAAACAATACAGAGAAACCCTGTCTCGTAAAAACCAAAAAAAAAAAAAAAAAAAAAAAGAGTGCCACTTGATCTCCACATCAGTGAGGGCTGTTGGGCTTACAGAGTAGGCTCAGGAGGGTGGCGCAGGATCCCTCCGTCTGAAGAAAATCCAACCGGGATACAAAGCCTGTGGCACATGCACAGTTAAGCGGGGCTTGTGAGTGGCGGGGGGAAGGGGGGGTGTCCTGCTCTGGAAAAAGGTAAACCGTGTGTTAAAGTTCCATCCTCACTGGTGTCGACTTGCTCAGCGCTCCAGGTCTCCTGCCTACATTTAGTGGCATTTTGAAAGATACTAGTTATGTGTAGAGCAGATGTAAGGTAGCAGAGAACGAGTGTGCATGTAAAATGAGCTGAGGGGAAGGAAGCACACTGACTTCTGCCCACAGCCAGGGGCCCACACCAGATACTGCAGAATCAGCGTCCGTGTTGTTGTCTCCACCTGGTACTGACCCATCTCTGCTGGGCCTCCCTGTTCTAAACTGCGTCCGCCTCTCAGGACGATTATCTAAAGCAACTACGACTGTTCGGATGGGCTTCTCAGCCTCTGCCTGCCTTTGGAATCCATCAGGCGGCAGCCAAAGGGTTCTGGCTTTTTCATCGAGCCCTATGCAGCATTAGAGGGAAGCCTGGTAGCCTCGGGCTCGCAACCAGCGTTCTCTCTTCATCCAGACTCCCAGAGCATCATCATGGCAACATCCTGCCCTCCTTGCCTCTCACCCCATCCCTTTCGTGTCTGTTTTCCATTCTGGTCCACTGCAGTCAGCTCCAGGTTAGTCTGTCTGCCTCTGGCCCACTACCTGAAGAGCTAGTGTGAGGTATTTGCTATGCATGTTCTGACTTATGTGGTCAGCATATACAACCTGTGCAATTGAAAGGCATTTTTGTTAGCAAGAACCCAGCCAGCACCTGAACTGGTCAGGCTGTATGTCCCAGTGCTAAGAAGAGCAGGAACCGCATGGCCCAAGAAATCACATACACCCTACGGACCAAGTCTAGAGTAGGGTCAGGGCCCCTGGACAATTGCCCAGAGCATGCTGGGATAAGGAGCTAGCTCAAATCTGTACCCAATCATAAGGGATCTGAAGAGCTGGCCAAAGAGCAAGGCCATTTGCAGAAAAAGGCTATCTTGGAGCAATTTGAGGGGTCGATAGGGACTCAACCAGGCCCCAGAAACTTTCGGGGGTAATTTGATATAAGAACCTTCATTCACAGTGCCCACCAAGATGCAGTTCCCGAATCTCCCTTTCTCTGGAAAAGTTCCACAGCAGAGTGACAGACTTTAGCTTCGAGTTACAGACCAGGCTCAGAAATGCGAAGGGTGGGCCGGGCAGGGCAGTACCACAGGCCAGTCCTTCCCAAAGGCCTCTTCTTCTCCGGAGGAGCCAAGAAGCACACAGGGCTCAGCTCTGGTGCCCCACACGGCACTGCCACATAAAGGAAAGGCTGGGGAAACCTAGCTAATCAGACGGAGCGCCAGCTCAATCCACTGTTTGTGTACGACTCACCCCTCAGGGTCACCATGCCACGCTACCGCAGGACGACACGCCAGCGCGGGTGGGGCGCGGGAGCGGGCGCGGGGCGGGGCACTGCGGGCGAGCAGGCGCTGGGGCTCGAGGAAGTCCCGGCCCCTCTCTTTGGGGAAGTACCGCGGAGGCGCCTGCGCACTGCGCCTGCGCCCCCTCCCCGGCGACCAGCAGGACTTCGGATCGCGCGGGCGGTGTGACTCGGGGACTCGGCGGTGAGTGCGGCGCAGGACCGCGGGCGGGTCCCGGAGATGTAGATGCCGGCTCTGTTCCCGGACTTCAGCGGCCGGTCCACGTGGACCTGGGTCGCGGTGGGACGGGAGCCCACCCCCTGCGCGTGGGGGAGGGAGAGCTGCAGCAAGGTTCCCCTTTTTCTTCAGCTCAGAGCTTTGAGAAGTAATTGCTAAAGGTGGGGGCCGGAAGAACCCAGGTTTCCGTGTCTCCCGCCCGCTAGCCTAGTGGGGAGGGGCCAGACCAGACACCCGATCCACCACCTTACCCACCCTCCGAGTTGGGTCCTCTAGCCGCTCGGCCCAGGGAACCTTAGGGGTGAATGTTGCGGGGCCCCCACCCCACCCCACCCCGGCCCCACCCGAGCGGGATTCTGTGCGCCTTGCTACCTCGCGAATACCCAGGAGTACATCTTGCTGTCTGACTTAAGTCCCTGCTGCTTTAGAGCACGCCCCTTCGGCAGCCAGGGTGGGGCCCAGACCGAACCTGGCCCTCCCGCCCCCATCCGCCTTTAGGTCGCTGGTGAGTGGGGCGTCATGGCGAATTCCTTAAGAAAGGGGTGGGGGCGTCAGAGACTGCGAGAGGGACCGCGAAGAAGAGACCAGCCCTCCAGACGACCCCACCAGCAGAAAGCAGTAACTGGGTGGGGGCCTGCCATCCCACAGGTGGGCTTGGGCAGCAGGGTTCGCCATGGTGAGAGAGGTCTGGCCTGCCTTGGAGGTACAGGTAGGACAATGACAGCGTGGGATGGAAGTGGGAATGAATGGAACCCCCTATTAGCCCTCTCCCAACGGTTATGACTTTTTTTTTTCTAGAATTGTCCTTTTTTTTTTTTTTTTTTTTGGACTGGGCGGGCTTGGACATTTTCTTCTGTGGAGCCACACGGCAGCCATTCCCCGGGGAGTTTCTGTCCCCAGAGACCAGATTTGCTGCATTTGGTCTCTCAGCCGTAGACTTGGGAGGCCAACGCCTGGGAGGCTTGGGGAGGGAAGGAGCCCTCCAGTATCCAGATAAGGGGCAGGAGAACCCTAATTCAGATTCTGGGCTCCCCTTCCCCCCAGAAAGAAGGGAGGCGGTAGTCAAGAGCACCCTGGACAACATGGGTGGTCCCAGCTGACCTTTGGATGGGTGCCAGGAGCCAGGACCAGAGAGCCTGCAGCTGGGGAAAGGGGCAGGCACCGGCTTCTGCACACACTGGACCCCAACATCCAGGCCCTACACACCCCAGGCTGCTCCCTGTCCAGTCAGCTGATTGGACATGGAGCATCTGGGGGATGGTCTGCATGGGGGGATGACTCTAGAGAGCCTAGAGACCTCAGGGTACCACTCCCCTTTCTTTCCCTTAGCCGCTCGACCCCAGGGAAGTACAGCCCATGCTACTTTTGTGTCCTGGTTTGCATGCTGGGAGACTTGGGAACCCACCGTCTCAGAAATCAGGTGGTGAGGCTGCCCTCCGTGTACAGAGGTCAGGCAGGAGAGGATTAAAGGGCCTCCCTCTGCTGGATTGAGGGGCCGCAGGAGGGTGAATTTCACCGAGAGAGTAATGTGAGCCCCGGGTTCATGAGAGGAAGGTGGACAGAGCAGAGGTCTAAAAGCCTGGATGGCCTCCACCTGGACAAAAATAAAAAAAATAAAAAAAAGGGCACAGGCTGGGGAGAGAGGAGGCATTCAAAACTGCTGCCAGGGTGCTAATTGGATGCTTTGCTTCTGTTTCTCCTGGGGACACTGGAATTTAAGTCAGCTTTCAGAGGCCTGCGAGGTTCCTAGAGCCCCCTGTGAAGGTGTGGTCCAAACATCAAGAATGATAAATCATATGAAAACCCTTTGAAGGACCCAGGGCTCCAGCTAAGCAGCTCATCCTCCCACATTGCCACCCCAGCTTCCCTGGCTAGCACTCCTTGCTTCTGCATCTTCGGGAGATAAAGGGAAACCAGGGTGGAAGTGTGGAGGGGGGGGGGTCTGAGGCAGCTGAGAACCTAAGGGTCTCATTACCTGAGTACACATCTCTCATCAGCGGGTAACCCCCCACCCCCACCCCTCACTTTCAGGAAGTCTTGTTCTGAGGGGGGTGCCTCAGACCTAGCCCTCTGCAGTCATCTGGGTAGCATCTCTACCCACCTACTTAGAGGGAGGGGAGTGGTCAGAGTATCCGATCACCTCCATACCAGCCTGCAGCTCCGGTCCCCTTGGGAGGGGCCAGGAGCCGGAAGCCAAGAAAGAGGAACCCAGGCTTCCGGCTTCTCGGGGACTGAGCAGATGCGGGTGTCTTAGAGTCCTTTGTGGGAGGCCCAACTGCAGTGGCCCCATCATTGCCTGGGGCACCTCTGCATGGGGTAGGCACACAGGCTTGGGGTAGGGCTCCGAGCAAGCTCCCTCGGAGGGACCTCTCCCTGAGGTGGGTGCAGAGGTTACAAGGTGGGCCCAGGTCACAGGCCCTCAGTCAGAACTCCCAACACTCTTCTCAGATCCAAGCTCCCAGACTGCACTGAAGGTCCAGAGCTGGCACCACAGAACCCGGGCAACCCCCTCTACCCACACATGCCCACCCCACATGAGGCTGAGAAACAGGTAGGCACCTCCTACCTCTAATTGGGTTCCTGGACACCTGAGGCCAGTTGGGCAGGTGGGCAGACATAGGGTCCAGTGAATTCTGGAGTGGAGGTTGAGGCAGCCCCCTCTTCCTCAGCACACAGGACCAGAGGAGGCGGACAGGCCCCCCTCGATGTCCAGCCATGATGCAGCCCCCTCAGGACCCCCCAGTCGCAACCCCTGCTGCTTATGCTGGTGCTGCTGCTGCAGCTGCTCCTGGTACGTGGACCTTGAGGGTGCAGCTTACACTGGGAAGGAGACCCCAGGGCATTTGGGTAGGGGTACATGGCTCATGGGGGGGGCAAAGCCAGAGTATGTGGGCCTGGGGATCAGCCCATAGAAGAGATACAGAAGCACTGAGCCATAGAGGGGTGGGATGGGGTGGCTTTTAGGACTCAGACCCAGTCCTGCTCCCTAGACCCTCCACTGGCTTTACAAGAAACTACTTGTAGGCAGGTGCCCCTGCCACAGCATCACCCTGTCCAGAGATTGCTGAGAGCCCTGTTGGCTGGTAGTAGTGCCCAGATTCTCTAAGGGGCTTTATATGGCTCTTAAATCTTATGTGTATCAATGTTTTGCCTGAATATATGTGTGCCACATGCATACCTGGTACCTGAAGAGGCCACAAGGTGTTAGAACTGGAGTTACAAATAGGTCCTGAGAACCAAACCAAAATCCTAAGAAAGATCAGCAAATGCTCTTGAACACTGAGCAATCTCTCGGCCCCCATTGTGTGGCTCTTAAACCTGGTGTGCTGGAGGCATATAATATGCAAGAGCTAAGCAGATGGCATGCATATGGTGTCCATGCACTCACCATATACGTGTTTATACCACTGAGAGCTCCCCAGACCACCCCACACTATGTGCAGTGGTGGACACATTTGAGTAGACTTGGATAAAGGAACGGCTGGCTCTGGGCAGAAAGGCATTTAAGGTTTGGGGGTGTCTGATGGCAGGAGTAGGGAAGACGGGCGGTAGAAGTCTACTTTACAGCAATCTGGCCCTACACAGACTAAGGGGTCTATTGAACAGCAAGTCACCCAGACCAAGGTATAGGCAAGATTCAAGGAATGTAATATGAATAGGTAGGGCTCGTTGGAAGTCTGGGCTGTATTGTTGCTGAGAAGCCAAGCCTGGTAGGAGTTGAATTGTCTCCACACCTGTGGGAATGAGTGTTCATTGTGCCAGCTGAGCATAGACTTGACAGGGACGAGTTTCCCTTGGAAGCAGGGTTCAGGATCCAGGATCAGACAGGTACAAACACATTGGAGGGGCTCTTACCCTACATTAGCCAGTGAGTCATATTGCTGACAGTAGGCCTGAAGTGTGGGTTGTTCAGTGGACTCAGGAATGAGCTGGAACTAGGCTGAGGAGTATGGTTCTACCCAGCAGTCCAAAGAGAGGGAGGGATACCAGGAACCAGAAGAGTCCAACTGCTGACCGGGAAAGAGGCCTCAGTGAGGGAACAAGAGGATGTTAAGAAGGCTCACCCTAGGAGCTTCCTTCCTTGCAACAGACTTAACTAGTGTAGGCATTCATATAGCCACAGCGGTGTGTAGAGAACCCAACTGCATAAGGTAGTACCACCTTCCTTTGCCACTAGGAACCAAGAACGGCAGCGAGCTTGGCAGGCTTCTCGGGAAAGCAAACTGCAACCCCTCCCCAGCTGTGAAGTTTGGTGAGTACAGCAGCCACTGTGTGTGTGTGTGTGTGTGTGTGTGTGTGTGTGTGTGTGTGTGTGTGTGTGTGTGTGTGCGCGCGCGTGCATGTGTACTTGTGTGCATGACTCAAGTCTGACATGGTCTGGCCCTAATGCCTGCAGCACTCCACCAAGCCCTGAGGAAGTACAAAGCTGGGCACAGTCCTTTGACAAGTTGATGCATAGCCCCACGGGCCGCAGTGTGTTCCGGGCATTCCTGCGCACAGAATACAGCGAAGAGAACATGCTCTTCTGGCTGGCCTGTGAGGAGTTGAAAGCAGAGGCCAACCAACATGTGGTGGATGAGAAGGCGCGACTTATCTATGAGGACTACGTGTCCATCCTGTCCCCCAAGGAGGTGCGCCAGATGCAGGGATAAGTGGGGGTTGGCCTGGGAAGGGCACTGCCCCACCCCCTGACCTTGGTGCCTGCCACACAGGTGAGCCTGGACTCCCGTGTGCGAGAAGGCATCAATAGGAAGATGCAAGAGCCATCGCCACACACATTTGATGATGCACAGCTGCAGATCTACACCCTCATGCACCGGGACTCCTATCCTCGCTTCCTCACCTCTCCCGCCTATCGTTCTCTGCTACTCCAGGGGGCCCCACAGTCCTCCTCTGAGGCCTAGGTGCTTGCCACACAGATGTTCTACACCTACGGGCAGACTAGGGGCTAACCCTGCCCCATTTGGTTGGAAGTAGATTCTGTCCCAGTGGCAACTGCAATGTTCTGCTCTGCCCTAGCCTGCTCCAACTGGGGGTTCTCCTAGATGGTGCCTCAGACCCTCCGGTCACGTGCCCAAGAGATGTTCTCATAGAGAACAGCCTAGGCCAACAGGTTTGTAGCAGGAGAACTGTTTATTCCTCAGAACCAGATGTAGGACCTCAGAGTCAGGCTCAAATAAAGAGCCCATTTATATTTTATATGTTAATGAACTTTAAAATTCGAAATATGTCCTTAATGTACATTTTATCAAAAGAAAAAAGGCTTTCACAGTCACCTGTATTCCCTCACATGCCAAAAACATGATATAATATTCTTGACCTTTTAAAAATAAGTTTCCGTTTATCCCACAGTTGGAGAAGAGGCTTATCCATCCAGACTCTACCCTGTGCCCTTCCCCCGTAACAGTAGCCTTAGTAGGTAACTATTCGGGGCCCTGTCCAAGGTATGGCTCTAGGAACTGGCCTCAACTCTTAAATGGGTCAGCACCCCACAAAGGCTTGAGAAGATTATCCCACATTCCTGTGTACTTGGTGAAATGTCTTCCTAGAGGCTGGTAGGGACAAAGCTGATGGTGTAGCCTCCTCAAAGTAGCTGGGAACAATGTCATCTTCATCTTATGGGTCCAATAAAGCAAAGCACCCACTACTTTGATCCTCCAAGTTGCTGGGAGTTTCAGCAATTTGAAGTTAGAATTGACCTCAGACCATCCTCCTCCTATGTGGTGAGCAGGGGTGAACGCTGGGCAAGGTCCCATACGCCACCGCCCACACAGCCAGCATGGTGGGACACATATAAGCTGTATATCCTAGAATCGCATGTACAAGTGATCTCTCTGGAAAACAGACATGCTCTTGCCTACTTTGCCCTACCACAGCTTAGCTCAAGTGTCGTCTGAGCCCAGGGAGGAGAGGTGTTTACAGCAATGGAAGAACAAGACCCAGCTGAAGCCTCTGTGTGGCTCACCAGGAGCAAAGCCAGAGAAAGGCAAAAGAAAACATTTAATGAGAGACAAAGGGCAAAAAGGGGCACACCAGGCAGGCAGACTGGGACAGAGCATGCCACCTTCTGGGGATCTCCAGAGAAGCTGTGTCCACAAAGAACATTGCAGGAGGGGGCAATGCTAGCCATGGCCATAACAACACATCAGTACAAGGGATCAGCAGAACTGCAGGAAGGCAGAGAAATGTCTGGCCAACGCCCTACATGATCCCCTAGGGCAGAAATGGAACAGGCATGGGGCTCCATCCCAGAGACTCCCAGGAGGCTAACTGGGTACAGTGGGCCCTGGTTCATACTTAATATGTGCTGAGAGGTGAGCATTCTGGGCCCACCCACCTACCTTCCAGCGGTTCCCACACTCGTTGCAGACAACATAAGTGGTCATGGGCTCGTCGGAGCTGCGGGTCTGCACCTGTAGGGTGGGTGGCTGAATCCCTGGTTTTGCTGCCCTGATCTGGACAGTCCTGGTTTCATACCCCCTGATCTCTACTAATGACTTGATTTGAAACTTCCCAATGACCTCAACCTAGAACTGGGCCTGTTAAGAAAGTGGATCACCACAACAGAAGCCTTTGTGGGCCTGAACAACTGGGCTCAGTAGAGTCCAGAATGTCAGATAAGTGCAGGATTCCCTACGGGGGGGGGGTCTATATAGTGACCCTTTATAGAGTCAGCAGAGATGCCAGTGACCCTGGCCATCTAGGAGACCCAAGAAAAGAACCTATTTCACAGGGCCAGGGGCAGTCCTTACAGGTAGTGAGGACTTGGTGGCCCTACCCCTCATGCCCTATTATAGATGATGGTAGCTTCCACAAGCCCTGGAATAGTCTACCAGAGAGACCATCTTAATCCACTCCCCCCCTCTTCCCAAGTCCCTAATATCTCTTGGAGTCCACATGGTCTCCCCAGAATACTTCAGCCTCCACCAGCAGGGTCTGAAGGTACCACAGCCACTACCAAACAATACTATACTCCTGTCTCTCCATGCTGGGCAGGGCCCCGGACCAACAGCAGTAAGGACATAGGTGGTATCCAAGAGAGGAGGATGGGTATGCCCTGAGGTCCCAGCCAAGGAAGATAGAGTGGACCCCAACCTGCGTGTAGGTGCAGTTCTTCTTCCTGCACTTGCTGCAGGTGAACAGGTCAGTCTGTGTGCCACCTGTACGGGCCATCTGATGCTCACGGATGGCCTCCTTGGTCATGGCCTTGCGGATCTCCTTCAGCTCATCACTGGCCATCTCCTGATAAAGGGGCCAAGTGTTCAGCCTGCAGCTCTGCAGAAACAGCCTGCCCCAGCCCTTCCAGTGGGGCTCACCTCTGATGTCATCACAGCTATCTGCTGGGGTGTAATGGCACCACACAGCACATTTCGCCGCAGGCCAGGGTTCTTGGCATCTTTCAGGTTGGAGATCCGGCTCCGCACACGGTTCTTGTACTTCATGTCTGTGTTTCCCACATCCAGGAAGATGCGTAAGGGTATTTAAGGACCCATCTGAGGTTTCTGAGCTCCATCCCTTCCTCGGAATCATATGGGAAATGTTCTGCCCAGCCACATGGAAATGAGTTTACCCACTCAAGCCCTGTGGGGGAACTGAGGGGCTACAGTGTCATGCCTTCTCCAAACTCATTCCTGTTTGAGGCCCAGATCTATGAAGTAGTCACAGCCCCTTACCCATCTAGGGCCCAGGAAAGGTCGGGAGATTACCCCCAAGAAGGCACTGTATAACCTACCAGTGGTATCTGACAGCTACTGGAGAAGCACAACTCTGCCTAGAAACTCTACCAGAAGCCTTTGACCCTGTATACACTGTGCAAAGGATATACTCCTCGATCTGAGCTGACAGATGCTCGCAGTCTACACCAACAGCCACGTGGTCGTCTGCAAGAGGGAGTCCTCATTACTTTCCCCCACTGAGTTTTTCCACCTGCCACCCTTCTGCTTGCACAGTGCCCTAGAGGCTAAATAGGACACTTTCATTCCTGGGAGACAGTTCCCAAGATTCAGGTGTTCTGGTGACCCCCAAAACCCAAGCCTCTTCCCTAGGTCACAGCAGGCTAAAGGGAAGAGCTGTCACCAGGTGGTGGTGGAGGCACACGTCTTTAATCCCAGCACTCGGAAGGCAGAGGCAAGTGGATCTCTGTGAATTTGAGGCCAGCCTGGTCTACAAATCGAGTTCCGAGATAACCAGAGCTGTTAATGGAGAAACCATGTCTCAAAACACTAGAGAGTGTGTGTGTTATCTCTCTGGCAGCAACCTTTAAAGCAGGCAGTGGCCCAGGCCACCCTAGGAATCTGGACAAGTGTCAAAACCAGAGCTTGTAATACTCACGGTCCGTTTGCAGGGCCAGAGTCAGCATTTCACGGCATTTGTTTCGTACAGCGTCACAGGTGATGGGCATTGGGGGAAATGTGGTGATCCTCGGAGTGGATAAGGTCCTAGGTGGGTCTGGCTTCTTGCAACTAGAGAGACAAAGCCTACTGGGCTCAGACTGAGCCTGTTAAGCTAAATTATGCATCTTCAGTTACTATTGGACACCACTGGTACGCTACCCAGTACACTCTGGGTGGTCCCCTGACCTTTCTTGAGCCACAGGTGATCCCCAGAAAAGCAAATGTGGACAACATGCTGGCCTCCAAAGCCCATTTGTTCTATCCTGACAGACCCACCAGCTAGGCCCAATGATTTCATTCATCCTTAGTTCAGCCTAGAATGCCTGTGTGCTCTGGCTTCCTTATCAGAGAAGGGCATTGGCCACAAGATCCACAGTGAAACCACAAATCACTCCCCCAAGTGGATACCAGATCCTTCCTCAACAATCAGCGTCTCAGCGATGCTCCCTGGTCAAAGGGGGCTGAGATATTCTTGCTAGCTTCAGAGTGTCTGCTTCCCAAGAGGCCCGGGACATAGACCACGCTGTGAATACCTCTCTGCTAATGGCAGAGCCAGGCAAATGCTTCTGGTTGCCTGGAATAAAGATGAGGTGGGAGATCACCCAAAGTCAAGTCTTAATGTCACAGGTGACCCCACTCAACACAAATGAAACTGGGCAAGGATCTCAGGTTTGGGCCCAGTACAAGACCTGCCCACCAGTCATGCTATATATATCCACCAGGCCCTTTCCTCTGGAAATCAGCAGCATCAGGTGGCTTTCTGGGGCAAAATCCACTGTATAAGTGTGCTAATGAGCTGAGGACATGACATCACATCAGGACTGCAAGGCTGGAGTCCAGAGCATAGGCTGCTGTGGCCTGGGCCCAGCCTCTGGCCACTGCTACCATCTGATCAAAGCAGCCTCTCATCCACAGCCTGTAACTAGCAGTGCCCCTAGTCTCCATGGTAACATGTCTTTCCTG
This sequence comes from Mesocricetus auratus, assembly GCF_017639785.1. NCBI lineage: Eukaryota > Metazoa > Chordata > Mammalia > Rodentia > Cricetidae > Mesocricetus > Mesocricetus auratus. Next base: position 25,112,951 of record NW_024429209.1, on the reverse strand, counting down.
ACCACCTTTAAGGCAGTGGTGTGGCAACACTTGAATGTGGAGATCTGAGCTGTGCCCACTTATAGCTCTGGATAGCATTGCACAAGCGACCCATTCACCAATCCTGCTGGGCAGCAAAAAGATAGGGTCTAAGGGAACAGGCAAGGGGGCCTGGGGATGGGCCAGCTCCTGATGGGTAGCCCCTTCTTACTGAAGGTCTCAGTGATGACACCGACATCTTAGATGGGCAAGAAGGGAACTGAGCAGTGGGACAGTATCCAACATGAGGCTGACTAACTTTACAGATGGTGCCCTGGAAAGGGCCTCTCCCTCAGGGCAGTGCCCAGGCAAACAGACAACATCAACCTCCTTTTCCCACTGAGACAAGAGGCAGAAATGTATATACCTGCCTTCAGATATGCTACCTGAGATCCGTAGTCCCTGTGGTATCCTTTGAGGACGATGTAGGCAGAGGTGTGCCCCTCCCTTGATCCCTGGTCTTGCCATCAGAAACATCTGCCATTATCAGAAAATGGATGGTATAGACTGGTCAGGAGCAGGCAGCCAGGTGCCAGCTCAGCCTCTGCCTGGCCATTATCCCTACTGCTTAAAGCCATTAGACAAGCAAGGTGCCAGGAGGCCATTAGACCTTCCTCCGGTCCCCAACAAGCCCACCAGCCTCTTCAGGACCCACCCTCCTCAAGCCCCCACTCAAGCAAGCTGCTGTGGGACTCTTCTGGTTCAACCTGGTCAGAAAATAAGCATATGCCCCATAAAAGGCTCCTTCGGAAAACATGGGCTTGCCCAAAACCTGTACTGGGGACCAGGACAAACTTACACTGAGGCTTCTTGATGGCCATGGGACTATAAGCAGGGACAGATCCTGGGTTGTCTCATAGAGGTGTAGACAGACCCCAGGAATGGCTGCCTCCCTAGTCAATGGGAGCATCTCTGCAGCCTAGTTGTCCACTGTCCCCACAAACAGCTGCTGTCTGCCTAGCTTACCTCTTGCAGAGGTAGCAGCCCCACCTCCTCCTCCATCTGGAGCATGCTGACCTGGGCCTCCTTTTCTGTTGACCTCCCGCAGCTTGAAAACCTGCTCCCCAGCATACACCCTTGTCTCAATGGTCATGCCTCCCAGGCCATCCCCTCCCCATCTCAACAGATGACATCATCTTCCATCATCCTCATCCACTCCCAGCCCACGGATGGGTACTCTCTGACCTGTATTTTGTATCCCACAACCAGAGAGCCTGTGTAAGAGCAGCAGAGCCATCATCCTATGCTGTGCTGAGCAGCAAGAGCCACCCTTCACATTCTGACCCGTACCCAAGAGTTTCTTCCAGGACTTGATGAGGGATTTGGCCAATGCAATGAGCTCCTCGTCCGAGCTCTGCTTCCGCAGGGCATTGACAGACATCCCAACACGGGTGGACTGCAAGGCAAGTGGCTTGGGTCACAGGTGGTAGGGGCCTGCTCCAGAGACAGATCCTCACTAAGGACTCTTGACTCCCATAGGGAAGGGTTGGGGAATGGGCAGAGACAGAAAGACATCTCCCCCAATGGCTATGGTCTCACTTGGAACCCAGAGCACCCCCCTCCCACTTCACTGATCACCAGAGAGAATCAGAAGCCCTCTCCTTAGAACAGTTGTTTATGCCAGCTAAGACTTGTATGAGTCATATAAGGAGCCCTGCTAGATGTTCTTAGACCTGCTGCCTCTGGAATCATCCTATACCAGGACCAGGAGAGCTTACCTGGAGCAGGTGCAATGTAACAGGCATGGTCTTCAGCTCCCGAAGCAAATCCATGGCTCCCTCCTGGAAGGAAAGATAACCTCCATAAAGGACATTTAAACCTTAGTGGATCTTCCCAATCATATGGGAGACAATTTACATGTCAGAAAGAAGCCTCTCCTCTATCTTGAGAAGACCAGAGCAATGCACACACCATCACTACAGGGGCTTTTTACTGCACCTGCAATAGGGCAGGGATAGAGGCAAACAGCTTAACAGTGCTATCCTCAAAGGTCAGGTGGTTTCTCACCCTGCATCTGTGGTGACCCCCAGACCTCATGGTAACCACACCAGGTCACTGAGCAAACTACTAGAGAAAAAAAAAAAAAGCCCCAGTTCCTGCTCAACATGGAAGGACACTCAGAGATATAACTCGGGTTCCTTAGCCTTAGTCCATCTAAGCCTTTCCTCAAAGTGTCCATTGGTCAGTGTAGTACTTCTCCTGGGTATTGTAACAAACAACCCTGGTTTTCTGCCTCTGCCCAAGCTCTGGTCTTCAGTATTTACAAACAGGCAGCACCTCGAAGGCAGGCTCCTCCTCTTCCTACCTTAAAACCCTCACTCTGCCTAAGAACCCTAGCACTTGGAAGCTTTATTCAGGCACCTCCTTCCTACAGCTGACGGACTTCTTCCAACACCAACACTGTTGGAATTGCTGACAGACCCCTTCCAACACCCGAGGCTTGCAATTACTCTGCGTTGCCACTATGAACTCATGGGCCTTTACATGCCTCAAAGAGGCAGAGAAAACCCATCCAGCCCTTCAAACCTTCCATAGTAGAGACAGTGGGAGAGCCTGGAGCTGACCTCCAATCTGTTAATTATCTGCTCAGACTGCAGCCTAACCCTAAAGCAGATCCTTCTAGGGAGGCTGTACACCAGTCAGCCCTGAGGTGACTTCCTGAGAAAACCTTAGAGCCTTGGAGCCAGGGGCATGCATTCCCAAACAGCTCTGTACTCCCACCCAGAAGGCCCAAATAAATGACCAGCGGCTCCAAGGAGCCTCTCAGGTTGCTGGTATCTCCTGGAACCTCTGCCGTTTCCCTTCTCCACTGTACAGTCCTATCTGTGGCCTTTGGCTCTTGCTGTGTCTCTACCAGTCCCCAAGCCCCTGTAGATTCCCACCCCATCTCTGCCACCTCCAAGTTTGTCATTTGGGTTTAACACCCTTAGAGGAAAGAAGCACCAACAAGCCTCTGCACCCAAGTCATTACAGAATGTGGCTGTTTGGGGCATAAAGGGGAACCTAACCCTCTTCCTGGTTTAGCCTCCCCCAACCCTGACCAACAGGAACCCAATCCTGCTCGTTCCCAAAAACTGTCCTGCATTCTGCCACTTCATGCACAATCCTAGGGAGGCTGTACAGACTCAAGACTCAGCCACCATCTGGGCTACCCTGGGATTAGTGCCGCGGATGGGTGGCTCATGCTTAGCTTTAAGGCCACCTCCTGGTCCCTTCCCACCCACGGAAGGCAAGATACGGATGCCATCATCTCCTAAGGATGCTCCGGAAAGGGTTACATGGGTGCCCAGGGTCGGAAGGCAGGCTAGACTGTAAGCCAAGACCACAGTGCCTTCGGGCAAGGTGAGGGGTAGAATCGGTCTCCTAGGGTCTCAAGGACACAGGTCCATTTCCAAATCTACAGTCTGGCCACACCGACTTGCTGCAGCCTGAGGCCTGACTAAGCAGGAGGGGAAATTTATTAGAGAAACCTGGTTCTGGAGGGTGGGGGGCAGACATGGGAGACAACGGCTGGGCTAAGAACGCCCGCGACCACCGCTGGGCGAGGGGGCAGTGGGCGACTCCCAAGTCAGCTTGGAGTCCAGTGCGAAGCGGCAATCCCACGGTAGAGAGCGGACCTGGGGCAGGGGTCTCAACTGGTCTGAGTATCATTCTCCCCGTGGGTGGATTCAGCTGGTTTCCACGGAGCGGGGGCCCCAGGGTCCTGGCGGCCCGCGCCCCTCACCGCGCTCTTCCTGGTCACCATCTTGTCCAGCCTCCGGGCGATCCGCGCAATCTCCTCCTCCTTGCCCATCACCACCTTGGTGGCGGCGGGTTGCGCCGGTTGCGCCGCCCGGCCAGACCTCGGCCGCCGCCGCCTAAGATGCGCGGTCCAAACCTCCGCCTGGCGGCCGCGTGCAACACAGTCAAAAAAAAAAAAAAGTCTCCGCCCCCGGGACCACAACTCCCAGACGACTGTGCGGCGTGTGGCGCGCGGCCCGCTGGAAAAGGTAGTTCCTCCTCCGAACGTCCTCGGAACGACCGCCCCACACGCCCTCCGAATGCCGGGGAGAGGGTGGACTTGAGGGGAGGAGTATACTGCGATACGGTCTTTAATTCAACCCATCTGAGCCGCTTGCCCTGGTGGTACATTCTTCGCTAGTTCACTCCGGTAGCCTCCACTTCGCTGAAGTGCTTGTAGCATCGGGACTTCTCAGCCAACCCTATTTCCATCGTTACCAAGTCAACTTTGGGTCGTTCCTGCCTCTACGCAGATGCAGGGCACACTGGGAGATATCAGTCCCAGACTCTGAGACGGCTTCTTGGGCAAGAATTCAGGCTCTGAAGTCAACCTAACAGGGTGTAAATCACAGATTCTGTTCGTTGCTCTAAGCGTCATCTCCCAACTTGTGAAGTGAGGATGACAGAGGCTCAGGGTCTTCCGGTTCACATTGTACACTGAGAACCGGACAGGGCACTGGGGAACATCATAACCCTGCCCAGGCAAGGAAAAGAGGTTCTCCTCTCCTCTTGTGTGTTGCTGATGGTGGCAGGTGTGCTGGTGCCAAAAGACAGTTGTCTGAATTGCTGTACCCACAGTAACCACGAGACCAAGGTGCAAATGGAATTAACAAATGGCCTGGGATGACCATCTAATCAGCTGTGACATCGTCACCATAAGGAAAAAGTGTGGAATTCCTCATAGGTAACAAAGCTCTACCAGAGGGGCAGCCCTCCAGCTTCCATACCAGCTCTAATTCTGCCCTTTCCTGGCATCTGGGCCCTTGCTCTAAGCCAAACCCAACCAAACAAATTCTGGAAAAGGGAAACCCCGTGTCTGAGCACAGAGTTGATGCTTGCAGGACCCTACAACAGCACAAGCAGTAAAGGAGCCACAATCGCCCTCAACCATGCTGAAGGGGCTGTGTCCACAGAACTAGTCGTCCCAGTGGTGACCGACAGCAGCCTGTAGGTGGCAGGAGCAACCCACAAACCTGCTCAGACCGTGGCTCCTTCCAGAGAAAAGTCCAGTAGATCACCAGCAGGGGAGCTATGGTAACAAAAAAAAAAAAAAAAAAAAAAAGCCAGATCAAAGATGTGTTCATTACTGAGGGGTCCTCACTTGTGGGGTTGGCACTGACCAGCCAGATATTTCCACAGCCCAGCCTTAGAAACCCTCATTCCCTGAACTGGGGATAAGTTCAGTTGGTAGTGTTTGCTTAGCATCGAAGAAGCCCCGGGTTCAACTGCATAAAGCCAGGCATCTGCCAGTACTCCCAGCACTTGGGAGGCAGAGGCAGGAAGATCAGAGGTTCAAAGTCATCCTCAGATACATATCCAGTCTGAGGACAGCCTGGGCTATATGAGAGACCTTGTCTCAAAAACAAACAAAAATCCCTGATCCCAGACTACAGGAGCTCCAAATTCAACCTTCTGGCCCTTGCACAGAGAAGTCACCCCTGACATCACAACACCCCCACCACACACACATACCTTGCTGACTTTGGGAGTTTTGTCTTCAGTGAAACTTCCCCCACAAAACACCATCTGGACACCACCAGGTATTCATTTCAACATGGTGTTGTCCTGTACCCTCTGAAGGCGATGGAGAGGGACACACCTGCCTGCTTCTGGGAGATAGCCTTGCTTACCTTCCTGTCCTGTCTACCACTGGGGGCTTTCGAAAGTTCCCAGAACACGTAGATGAGGCTCCTTCACGGTTCACCATCTAGCTTTTGCAACCAACCTTCCTGGGGTACACCCAATTTTCCTTAATAGCCTGTCCCTTCCTGCCGTGGATCACCAACCTCAGGGAGCCCTCCGAGAGCAACACAGCCCTATCCTAGGGTCCCTGGGGTGGAGATATCCCAGCTTGAAGGCCTGAAAAGGGCAGACAATACCCTAACGGGTGGGATTATGGGACATCCCCAGGGTCTGCCCCACCAGGCCAACTGCACCTTTGGCCCAAAGCCTGCCCTTCCCCCTTCCTCAGTTCAGGAAACAGCGGAAGCTTAAGCCATTTATTTTTCTATTTGTGATCCCTACCCCCATCCCAGTCTGCCCAGAGCTGGCCCTGACCCCAGTGGTGGCCTGAGTGCTTCCCCTCTGGCCAAGGCAGGGCGGTGGTGGGTGGGAACACTCGCACTGCCAAGCTCACACGGAGCCCCATGGTTCCCCATCTTCACAGACTGGGAGGCATCCTAAGCCCCAGGAGGTCCTACTTCTGTCACCATATGGTAGCCCCTCCCCTGCATAAAGTTCTCAGGCCCTCTAGCCCATTTTGGGGATTACAGGTCTCCATCTTAGAGCTCTGTGGATCTATAACCGTAGCCAGTCCCACCTTAGTCCCTCCTCGGACACCGTCTTCTGTGATCAGGTAGGGCAGTGACCAGGGACAGGTAGGAGTGTGTCTGGTCATTTGGGGGAGGAGGTGGGGACTGGGCACATGGATGCTGGCTTTGTCTGTGTAAGATGCCAGTTCTCTGAGCCTCAGTCTCCTAGCCTACGGAATGGGAAGAGCCGTGGACTCATGGAAATGTCTGTTTGGAAAGTCCCCCGCCGGCCCACAGCCTGGCCAGGGTCCAGCTTTGTCCCCTCACCCCCCACCCCACCACTGCCAGAGGCAGGGCTAGGGAGGCAGGAGGCATCCCCCAGAGGCCAGTGAGGCCCTAGTTGCAGGCTTGCTCTAACAATGTGAATGTGCTTCCCCCACACAATTCCCAGAAATGCCGCCCCCCTGCCCTGCCAGCCCGCCAGCTTGGCGGCCACTCCACCCTCCTACCCTAAGGAGACCCAGGCAGCCACAGGGTCAGAGGTGATGCATGAAGCATGGAGGTCTGACTCAGAGGCAGCAAACCTGTGGAATCCTATAAGGCAACCTGCCTGCCTGCCTGCCCTGCCGTGCTGCAAAGACCAACCTGGATAAAGTCAGCCACAGCCCAGCCCCTGCAGGAGCAAAGTCACTGAAAACCCTTCCCAAGTCTCACTCAGAGATAAAAGCAAGACCCATCCAGGCTCCACTGGGCTTCTAGATCCTCAGTCCTCATGCTTCACCACAGCCCTTCCATACACCTGCTCCCCGCCTGTGTAGCATGCTTCTTGTGTGGTTTCTTCACGTTTCTTTCAGGTGTGGGCTCAAAAAACAAACAAACAAAAAAAAACAGGGCGTAGATATTGGCATAGCCCCTACACATACCTAGTAGTACCAATATGTGCTTATCTGTGGATTTATTGATTTTTTTAGCCTTTCCATACAAAACGGGAACACCTCACAGCAAGGATTGGGGCTGTTTATTCTTTTCCAGTTTCCTACCTCAGAAGACAGTCTGGTGCCAGCAGGGGGGCTCAGTACCAAAAAAAAAAAAAAAAAAAAAAAAAGAATTCTGTCCCTGAGTAAGGGAGAGTAGAAGTCCTTAAACAGTCAGCTGGTTTCCACCAAGCCATTTGTTACCAGCCAGTGGGGGTGGGGAGCACGCAAAGCTGGGTGTGATTGCTGCATGTACAATCCCAAAACTTAGAAAGCAGAAGCCAGTGTGAGATACATAGAGAGTTCTGGGGTCACCTTAATTAACAACATGTTTGTTTTTTGTTTGTTTTTGAGACAGGGTCTCTCTACATAGCCCTGGCTGTCCTGGAACTCATTGCAAGCATTAAAAACACAGAGATCCACCTGCCTCTGCTTTTCAAGTGCTGGAATTTAAGGCATGCGCCATTCATGCCTGGCCCGCTTAGCAACATTTTTAAAAAAGGAGAAAAATGATGAGAAAAGAGGGAGAAGAATGGAGAGGGAGAAAGAGGAGAGAGATGTGTTCTTTCTCTGCCCTGGTCTCCGTTTATCTCCATCTCCCAGTCTGTCAAGGCAAGGAGGGTCCAGCTCAACATGGCAGGGCATTCATTCAGCATGGGTACTACCTCCCAGAGACCCAAGTATGCCCACGTTATAGGCAAAGGACCACCAAGGGAACTGAAGCACTCATGAGAACAGAGACAGTTAATGTACACAGACCCAGGCCATGCACGGAGCTGAGAATAAAAGTAACTATTTATGTAAAGACCCCACAGTTCTGAGGTGTGGGGGCGGGGCGAGGGTGAGGCCAACGGAATGGGCGAGAACACCGGCCAGCAGGGGTTGGGGAAACTGGACAGAATGTCTGGCGCCTCCTCAGCCCAGTGGGTTCTCTCTGGCCTGAAGGCCAGCCTTCCTTCCTGAGCGGCTGTTTCCTGGCTCCGCCCTGTTGTCGCCACGGAAACCCATGAGTAGCCCAGCTCCCAGCCAGGTTCCCATGGAGCCCCTGCAGAGCAAGAGCCGCAGTGTTGCTGCAGAGGCCCATACAAAGTTGGCGACTACATTGGAGGACATAAGTTGGCCATGCAGCCTGGACCAGAACACTCCAAAATGTTGTGCAGCAGCAGTCCCAGTCTTCAGCACACAGCTCACCCTGCAGCACGCCCTGCTCTCATCCAGTGACCCTAAAAGTAGACAATGCCTGCGATAGCACACTGAGTACTCACATGCCCACCACAGTATAATAACTCTGAAACATGTCTAAACCCTGACCCACCCACAGAAGCCACTCTGTTGCACATGGCTTACTCTCGTACGTCCATAGCACTCTGATCTGCCATCGTCCAAGGTGATCCTGCAGTTTTAAGTTGCATTTGCTTCTCCCACCCCTGCTGTTCCCACCCAGTCCTGCTGGCCAGAGGGCACAGAGTGGATGAAAGCCAAGCCATCTCTACATAACACCATAAGCATAAATCTTTTTGTCCATTTGTTTGCTTGCTTGTTTTTTGAGACAAGGTTTCTCTGTGTGACCTTGGATGTCCTGGAACTCTCTGTAGACCAGACTGCCATCAAACTCACAGTTTTCTGCCTGCCTCTGCCTCCAGCATGCTAGGATTAAAGGCGTGTGCCAACACTGCCTGGTGAGCATCGTTTTTTTACCTAAAACAGCTAACACTGACTGGTGCCATACATGCTACCCCTCCACCAGCCCAGCTCACCCCAACACTCCCACTCCCACCATGCTCTGAGTACTCTAGCTCCATAGGATTGCAGACTGAACCTGTGAACTTTATCAAGAACCCAACTTCTACCCACTCATATACATATTCATACTGCATAGAAACCAAGGCAGTCCCTCTATCTCCTAAATATGTCCTTTCCCCCAAAGAAAGGTGTCAGAAACCTAACATGATGCATTCCCGGGACTGAGACACAGAGCTGAAGAATTTATTAGGCTGGGGCCGAGCTCATCCAAACCAGACCTATCCCTGCCTGAGAGTCACATATGCCTGATGTTCTACAGCATCCCACCCTGCCAAAGGCTCTGACCCCAGAAGAGAAGTAACGGTTGACCCCTAGCTTCATATTCCCCATCTCCAGCCACCAGAGACTGGGAGGCCAGCAAGGTCTGGGGCCGAGAATGGAATGTCAGAAGAAGGGTCTAAACTGGAAGGCTAGCTGCAGAAAAGAATCATCCACCTGGAGTTCTGTTGCCCTCAGACAAGGACCCCACCCCACCCTGTGGGAGTGGGAGGGTCCAAGCCCTACTGGACTATGTAATTGGTCCCAGCCTCACTGCTGTACAGCAGCCAGAACTGTCTGGTGGGAGCCTGGGAGGTCTGTGCCCAGGCAGTGCTTGGGAGGTCTCACCACCCCCAGGCGGAACAGAGCCAAGCCAATCCCCCACTGTAGGCACCAGAGGGAACTACCCAGCATCCTTGTCAGGCCTCATGGAAGCCTGGGGTCCAGGGAGGCTGAGAAAGGAGAGTAGTGGTGTAGTCAGGAAGGAAAGGGGGGATAGGGTTCACTTGACACCCAAGCCAGCTCTCTAGGGGCTGGGGCTATAGACAAGCTCCTGCCATGGGTTAAGTGCCCATCTAAGCCAAGCTAGACTGAAGTGGAGTTCCGACAGCAGATTTTCCCTTCTCTCTTTGGCCAGATCTAGGGCTACAGTTCATCTAACAAAGAAGTCTTGGGGTTCCTTCCTTGGGTGCTGAGAACATTTTTTCATGAGTAGGACCTCCCGGTCCTCAATACCTAAGTTCCTATTCCCTTGTAGGAGAGTCCATTATGTCTGACTCCCAAGAACTTCAGCGGTCTCTAGCATTAGGGTCTACCTCACTCCACACCCTGGGAACCTGACAGACACAGACACACATGTGTAGACCACACACAGACACACAGACATTCACATGGAATGTCCCTCTCCTAGCATAGCTGGTCACACCCACAGCAGCCCTGTACAGCCTTGGGGAGTCCCTCCAGCCCTGGGGCTCCAGGGTCAGGGCCACCCTGCTGGCAGACTGAAGTCACCTCCCCCATTGTTGTCCCATCTGGAGAGAGGGTGGGAGTTGCCAGCATCGCTACTGCCAAGCAGTGGGCAGGGAAGGGTAGCCTGACCCTACAGAGAAAAGAGAGCACCCTGAAGGCTCCTGCCCAGCCCAGCTCACAGGATATGACAGGCTGACATCTGAGCCAAAACTTGGCTTTGAGGAGGGTCATTGGCTGGTGCCAGAAGAGGTGGGTGCTAGAGGGATATAGAGGAGAACAATGAGGTTACACTGGGTACACTGTTCAGAACGTGAGGCTGATTCTGAGCTGTCACAGAACTCCAAGCCCAATATGTGAGGCTGCAGCACAAAAAAATAAAATAAAATAAATCTTGGAGTCTTTTTCTGGAGCCCCAGTGAATACCTTCTCAAAATAGCTACCGTCCTGACTGAGTCAGGCTCTGGGGACCCTAGCCTGTATCTGTTCGTGTGGGTACTGAAGATGGAAACTAGGAACTTTTGCATGCTGGGCAGACACTACCACCCACCCATGTTCCAGCCTCCACCTCTAGTTCTTTGTGCCCATTCTCAAAATGAAAATCTTCATATAGCTCTTCCTGTCCTCACTCACCATCCATCCACCTGTGCCTCCTGTCCAGTCTACTCACCCACCTAGACCTGCCAAAGGGCAGCTGACCACTGGCAAGGCCCTGTAAACATTTTCACCTTGGTGTCCACACCACTGCCTGCCTTCTGAGAAAGTACTGAGTTGCCCCAGTAGATTTTTTTTTTTTTTTGGTTTTACGAGACAGGGTTTCTCTGTATTGTTTAGGAGGCTGTTGGACCAGCCCGGCCTCGAACTCACAGAGATCCGCCTGCCTCTGCCTCCCGAATGCTGGGATTAAAGGCGTGCGCCACCACCACCCGGCTTGCCCCAGTAGTTCTGTCCTACTCAAAGTTCATGCCCTGATCTCCCCACAGCAAGAGTGCTCAGAAAGAAAGGGACCACTGGGGGAACAGCACAGGGTGCTGTAGCACCATATGAACAAGCCCCAGACGTCACACAGGCTCTTTCTATCAATGCTTAAGGTGGGACATCCTGACGTGATAGAGAAGGCTGCTCAATGTCTGGGGTACGTGTAGATAGAGTTCGTCACCTGCCATGAACAGCTGTCAAGAACACTGGAGTTTCCTCTATAAAGTTACACTTGACAGTGGACAAGGGATAGCTCTCAGAAGAAAACCGTCAGTTTATGGAGCCCAGATTCCTTCCTGGTGGAGTGGTTGGACAGATGGAAAAAGAAAATGAATGAGGACTCTTGGAAAACACCCAGTTTTCCTCTGTCTCACCTGCTCAGTCTCCTGTCTCTTCCTGGGACAACTGTCTGGCCTGGGCAAGGAAACCAGCTACAGCAGCCCACACACAGGAGCAAGGACTGGCTGTGCCCTGTGCCTAACCAGTCTACCTTTGCGTTGTGGACCAAGTCCAGGTTTTGCCTTGTCCCAGAGATTAGGTATGGGGGGGGGGGAGTCCTAGTCTCAAGGGCAGAACTTGGGAGAGGCATCGGAACTACCCAACTGAGCTCAGCATCGAGGAGGGTCAAGTAACAGGAAGAGGCAAGAACATCTCCAAATTTCCATCCCCTTTCCCGAGGTGCACGATGAAGTGACCTCCCAAGAACTTGGTGCTAAAATAAATCTTCCTTCATCCAATCTAACGTCGCTGCCCCCTTCCCTCATTACCGCCCGGGGGTCTGTCTCTGTGGGTGGGGTGACAGCTACACTCTGAAAGCTGACAGTCCTGGAGAAACCCTCCCTTTGAGCTTCAGCCCACACCAGCAGCCCTCTTCTATTCGGGGGTCTTTTCTTCAGAGACAGTGCGGGGGTAAGGGGGTTTGCGCTGGGGAGGCCTCAGCTGGATCCTGCCTGGAAGAAAAAAGGGAGCCACCGCAGAGGGGTAGCCCCGCCCCTGCCCGCCCGCTCTGCTGCGGATTGGTCCCGTGTCTCTATATCTGGGATGCCTTCCTGGCATCAAGCTACCACGAACCAACTGTCTCCACCCGACGTCCGACAGCCCTCTGAACTTGGCTCGCAGTGCCCGCCACTGTCTTCTGCGCTCCCGCGCTGCGTTCCGCCCAGGCCTTGCCCAGCTGGAATGCAGAGATCGCCGCCCGGCTACGGCGCACAGGACGACCCGCCCTCCCGCCGCGACTGTGCATGGGCCCCCGGACTCGGGGCCGCTGCTGAGCCGCGCGGCCTCCCTGTCACCAACGTTTCGCCCGCAGAGCCCTCCTCGCCGTCCAGCCTTCCGCGGAGCCCACCGCGCAGCCCCGAGCCAGGGCGCTATGGCTTAGGCCGCGGAGAGCGCCAAACGGCCGACGAGTTGCGCATCCGGCGGCCGATGAATGCTTTCATGGTGTGGGCGAAGGATGAGCGCAAGCGACTGGCGCAGCAAAACCCGGATCTGCACAACGCAGTGCTGAGCAAGATGCTGGGTAAGAGCCGAGAGCACAGAGAGGGGAGGCTAGGGAGGGGGCTGGGGAGGGGGTCGGGATCTGGGGCTCCAGGGCCGGGCGCAGGGTTCTATGCAATATTTGCGCCTAGAGCGCACGCAGGATTGGTTGGTCGTGCGCCCGACGGCAGTTCACTAACAGGCTCCCGCTGCCCACAGGCAAAGCGTGGAAGGAGCTGAACACAGCGGAGAAGCGGCCCTTCGTGGAAGAGGCCGAACGGCTGCGTGTACAGCACTTGCGTGACCATCCCAACTACAAGTACCGGCCTCGTCGCAAAAAACAGGCGCGCAAGGCCCGGAGGCTGGAGCCTGGCCTCTTGCTCCCGGGCCTCGTGCAGCCGTCTGCGCCTCCTGAGCCCTTCCCTGCAGCTCCAGGCTCGGCCCGCTCCTTCCGCGAGCTGCCCACACTGGGCGCGGAGTTCGATGGCTTGGGGTTACCCACGCCCGAGCGCTCGCCTCTGGACGGCCTGGAGCCTGGCGAGGCCTCCTTCTTTCCACCACCTTTGGCGCCCGAGGACTGCGCTGTGCGGGCTTTCCGGGCGCCCTATGCTCCCGAGCTGGCACGGGACCCGAGCTTCTGCTACGGGGCGCCCCTGGCTGAGGCGCTCAGGACCGCGCCACCTGCCGCGCCACTCGCCGGCCTCTACTACGGCAGCCTGGGCACACCGGGCCCGTACCCCAGTCCTCTGTCACCACCACCTGAGGCCTCGCCTCTTGAGGGAACAGAGCAACTGGAACCTACCGCCGACCTTTGGGCTGATGTGGACCTCACCGAATTCGACCAGTATCTCAACTGCAGCCGGACTCGACCGGATGCCACTACACTTCCCTACCACATGGCGTTGGCCAAACTGGGTCCCCGCGCCATGTCCTGTCCAGAAGAAAGTAGCCTCATTTCTGCGCTGTCTGACGCCAGCAGCGCAGTCTATTACAGCGCCTGTATCTCAGGTTAGGCACTGGCCCTGCCCTCCAGCGCTTCAGCATGGAGCCAAATGTCAGGGTCCTGCCTGCTCCCTTCCTTTCGCAGATGTATATAAGGTATGCAGCAGCCTTTAGAGCTGGTGGCCTAAGGGTGCCACCTCTGTCATTCACATACCTCCTTCTGGGAGCTCCTTGTGTTGGGCCTTCCCTAGGAAGCCCAGGCCCTGGGTGTGCTATCTCTGTCAGGGTTAAGTTTTTGAACTATCTAATTCTTTTCTGCCATGTATTTTCTAGAATGAGACTGTATTTTTTACTTTGCCTTTATATATACATAAATAATACACTATATTTAATTTTTAATTAAACTTTTTTTCTTTCAAAGGATTTCAGTGACCACTAGCATCCATGCATAAGGAACAACAGTGTTTCCCATAAACACTGACCACAGAGATTACTTGGCTTTTCGGTTAGCTGCACAGCTGCCCTTTATCCTTCCAGCTGGGCTCTCAGATATCATCAGCCTCCAGCCTGCATTGCATTTTTTTTTCTACAAGCCTACGTACTGCCGAGGGCAGCATTCTTCACTTAGTCAGAACTGCAGGGTTGTGCAGACACATTACCAGATCTCAGAAAATATTTCCTAAGAGGGGCAGCACCATGCTATACACTATATCTGGCTCAGATATAGGTTTAGTGACCAAGGCAGTGTTCAAACCTTATACCTTAAGCCTGCCAGCTTGAGTTTCATCCCACTAGCCATGCTTGGGCTCCTTTCAGGAGGACTGGGGGCCTCTTTTCAGAGTCCCTTACTGGACAAGCATATGCATCCACGGAGGGATGCAACAATCACCCTGGAGGTGACCCCTGCGCAAATACATATTCTTCGTATCTAGTAAGTCTTCTTAGCCAGGAGCTCACACTCTTGGAGGAGGGGCCTGTCCTACCCTGCCTTCCCATATGCACTGCAATGTCGGCTGATTCACCCACATGGAGTATGAAATGCCTAGCGTGACTGTGAAGCTGTAACCATATGGCTTCCCATGAGAGTGGCCACTTGTGACGTACCAGCAACAAGCCTGGGGCTATATGTTCATGTGGGTCCGTGCATAGGGACCCAGCTTCCCAGCACGTTTAGGGTGGAGTACACGAGGTGTGGGATTTCTTAGGAGTATACTGCCTCTGAAGCAAGATGGTATCATCTCTACATTGACCGGTATGAATTACACACCTCAAATACTGTTGTGAGGGGAGCTGCACTTGGGATCTTGTCCTCTATAAGTAGCATGCAGTGACAGAGGACAGAAATACACAAAAAGAAAAACAGACAAGCTCTAAGCAGAGATAGAAGATGGGCCTGACCAGTCTTGCTGCCTGAATCCATGGGAACAGTCCCCGAGTGTTTACCTACTTGGAATGGGGCATTTTCCCACCAGCCTATGAACATACCAAGAAGTACAGGACAGACAGCCCAGAGCAGGCAGACCAAAGCAATATTCCTAGGTCCAGAGCACTTCCCCTAGTTCTAGATCCTACACTTTTATTCCTGCAGAGGACCCTCTTCCCTTGGTTAGTAGGGTGGAGGTCCAAAGGATGCTGGTGTGGTCCCACTGCCTCTCTGGAGAGAAGATACAGCAGGGTGTCCCCTAAAAGCCCCTTTCCCATTTGTCAGGGAAGGAGGCTAGTAAGGGTCCAGTTTAGAGCAAGTTCAAATTTACAAGTTCCAAAAGACAGAAAATACCCAGAGCAAGATCAGAAAGGGACATGAGTAGGGCCATACCACCAAAGACATCCATGGATCGATGCTGGGCTGTGTGTTGGGGGGTGGTCCCATTATCCTACCAGATAAGACTTTTCTCACCCCCCAAGGATGAACCCCCCACCCTCCCAGGTAGAACCACAGACTAAGGCCGTACTCCTAACTCCTCATCCTATCTGCCTCTTGCCCAAAAGGTCTGAGCTTCCACCACCCATCTTTTCAGGGCTTGAACAGTCTGCCCCTGGAGTAGCCTGGGCAACGTGGGAAGTAATCCCCAGAAGAGAAATGGGTCTGAGAATAGGTAAGGGTCTCCCCAGCATATTCAATAATCACTTCAAATATTCTTGAGGAAACAACAGTCACACACCACACAAAGACTCCTGCCCCAATAAGGTCAAGATGGGGCAGGCAGAGGAGTGGGCATGCCTAACTGCGGTCTAATCCCAGCACTCAGGCAAAGGCAGGCAGATCTCTGTGAGTTTGAGGCTAGTCTGGCCTACAGAGCACTTTCTAGTATAGCCAAGGCTACACAGAGAAACCCTGTCTCAAACCAAACTAAAACAAACACTCATACATGTAAAATAAAATTAAATTTTTGAGTGTTTTGCCTATATGTATGTTTGTGTATCACGTCTATGCAGTGCCTGTGAATGCCAGAAGAAGGAATCAGACCAAATAAAACTGTACTTAAAGACAGTACCACTGCCAGGTGTTGGTGGCACACGCCTTTAATCCCAGCACTCCGGAGGGCAGAGGCAGGCGGATCTCTGTGAGTTCGAGGCCAGCCTGGTATACAGAGCGAGTTCTAGGACAGCCTCCAAAACAATACAGAGAAACTCTGTCTGGAAAAAAAAAAAAAAAAAAAAAAAAAAAAACAAGCAAACAAATAAGAGCTAGATAGTTCCAGGACAGCCTCCAAAGCCACAGAGAAACCCTGTCTTTAAAAAACAAAACAAAACAAAAAGACAATACCACTCATGTGGGCACTAGGAACTGTACCCAACTACTCTGCAAAAAAGCTCTTGCTAGTAGCTGAGCGTTGGTGGTACATGCCTTTAATCCCAGCACTCGGGAGGCAGAGCAGGCAGATCTCTGTGAGTTTGAGGCCAGCCTGGTCTACAGAGCAAGTTCCAGGACAGCCAAGGATGTTACATAGAGAAACCCTGTCTCAAAAACAAACAAACAAAAAAAAAACAGAACAAAACAAAACAAAAAAACTAAGAGCCCTTAACCACTGAGTCATCTCTCCAGACCACTATTCTTCTCCAAGATTTCATTTTATTTATTTTGAGTGCAAGTGTATAAGTGTGTAGGCAAACACATGCTGTGGTGTATGTGTGGAGGTCAGGGTACAACCAACATAAGTCAGTTCAGTTCTCTCCTTCCACCATGTGGATACTGGAGCTAAAATTCAAGTCCATCAGATTATGTTATACACACTAGTCCCCCTTATCTAAGGATTCATTCTTTAAAATTATTTATTTTATGTGTATGGGTGTTTTGCTTACATGTATGTATGTGTACCATATGCATGCTTGGTTCACTTGGAGGCTAGAAGAGGGTGTTGGATCCCCTGGGTCTAGTTACAGATAGTTGTAAGCTGCTATGTGGGTATTGGGAATAATTCTTCCTTTAAAGATTTGTGTGTGTGTGTGTTGTGTATGTGTGAGTGCCTGTACACACATGTGCATGTGTATGTGTGGGGAGGTATCCATGGAAGTCAGAGGCATCAAATTCCCTCGGGGGCTAAAGTTACAGGCAGTTGTAAGCTATGGAAAATGCATGGGTGCTGGGAACTGAACTCAGGTCCTCCACAAGAGCAATATGCTCTCTTAACCATTGAGTCATCTCTCCAGCACAGGAATAATTCTTTAACAGAATTTTCCCTTTTTTGGTTTTTCGAGACAGGGTTTCTCTGTATTGCTTTGGAGGCTGTCCTGGAACTCGCTCAGTAGATCAGGCTGGCCTCGAACTCACAGAGATCCTCCTGCCTCTGCCTCCCTAGTACTGGGATTAAAGGTGTGTGCCACCAACGCCCGGCAAATTTTCCCTATTGTTAAGGCAGTGGATATCCAGAAGGCTAGACCCAACTAGAAAAAGGTTTCTAGTGTCTTGTTTGTTTGCTTGCCTGTTTATTTTTCCAAGACAGGGTTTCTCTGTGTAGCTGTGGAGCTTGTCCTGGGAAATCACTTGAATCCTAGTGAACATCCCACAGACACTGCCCATCTTGCTGTCCTGTCCTACTGTTTAGAGCAATCAGACTGGGGAGGTAGGCAATAGGGAGTCCTGATTCCCACCTTCCTCTCTTCAACTGAGGAAAGGTCAAACAAACCACAGCCTCCTGGGACTGGAGGTGAAGTAGAGACCTCAAGAGTGTTCAGGGATAAATGTTGATGCCTAAGCCCTGTACCGGACTGTACATTTAAAGACCTCCTGAATTCGCACCCATGGCTCTCTGCAGGAGCCCTGGAATCGGCCCGTGGTTATCAACCCACTAGAATGACTGTCATCCTGCTGGACAAGGACAGGCACAGAGCTCAGAAAGGATCAGAGCTGAGGGGCAAGTTGAATGCTACTGAGATCCTTCACACTCAGCCCAGGGACCTAAATGGAGGCTCCCTGGGGCTTCCTTGTAGTTGAGGGCAGGGCATATCCTCCTAACATAGCCCCTGGAAAGTCAAGCCCTGAAAAGGCTTGTGTAGGATAGGAAACTCCTTCTTTTGGGTTTAGCTATCCACAGCTCCACTTTGTGTTCACCCACAACTCAGACTCCCACTCTTGCCTCTAGGGACATGCCAACCATAACCCTAGCCCCGACAACTTTACCCAGTCTCCCAAGAATCTGCTCCCATTCCTCTACCTCACCCTGTATCCATGCCCTGCACTCCATGACTTCATCCCATCTCCTATAGTCCCTATCCCTGCAGCCCCGCCCTCTGTCTCATGACCCCAGCCCCCACCACCTTGCCCGGTCTCCCACACCCCTGTCTGCCCTCCAGAAAACAGGAAGTGTTGGGAGTCACGGCTCTGGGAGTAAGTGCAGGAAACCGGGCTTATCTTGCTCTGCAGCCCTGACCCCTGGCCTTGTGCCGGGTAGGGGGCGCCAGGGGCAGTCCAAGGACAGAGCCTGCTCACCTGGTGAGTCCTGGCTGCCTCTTTCTTGAGCCACAAAACTGTCACAACTGGACTGGTATCAACAAGGCCTAGCCAGTGCACCGTTAAGCTTCCCAGGGTACTTCAGACTGTTGTCTCCTCCAGAGACAGCAGCAGAAATCACACCTACACGGCAAGGGACCCAAGAGCTAGTACCCCAGGATGTCACACTTCCCTCACAACAGGCACTGTACTGCTGCCAAGGGTCTGACCTTCCCATTTCCACCCAAACAAGGACTCACTTCCCATAGCAGGTGTTACCTCTTTGCTGCCTATTCCAGATTCTATTGGAGCAGGGTGTGTGGTGTGTGTGTTTCTGTGTTTACAAAGCTAAATCTTCCTGAGGAGGGGGCAGGATGGAGACGGTCCCTCCCCCCCTCCCACCCCCAGGGTCCTGGAGGCCACTGGTGGGGACAATGGGCCTCAACACCTGCTTCACTCTTCTCCCCCCCCCTCCCCCCAACACCAGCCCAGTAATATGTGCTTCCTGGAGTAAAGGCCTTGTTTATTTCCAGTTAGCCACAGCTGAAGCAAGCAGCCTTCTTGCACACCTGCAGGTCTTGCAAGGGTCTAGTGCCCACAAGGCTAGGTACTCTGCAGGTCTGGGAGCAGATATTTCCCATCTCCACAGGCCTGTGCATAGTGTTGCCCAAGCCTTCCAGGAGCCCAGTTGGTTTTTTTGTTTTGTTTTTTCATTATTTCTTTTTTCTTTTTGGTTTTTCGAGACAGGGTTTCTCTGTATCATTTTGGAGGCTGTCCTGGAACTCGCTCTGTAGGCCAAGCTGGCTTCGAACTCACAGAGATCCGCCTGCCTCTGCCTCCCGAGTGCTGGGATTAAAGGCGTGCGCCACCACCGCCCAGCTTTTCATTATTTCTTGTTTATTTGTTTTATTTAGCCGAACCTCCCTTTACATCTACTACAGGATTTCATAGTGCTGGTGTGATATCTACCAATGGATTGGCCTATGAATGATGAACTTGAACCAGGCCTGGGCCTACTCATACACAGCTGTTAACTAGAAAAAAAAATATGCTTCAGGAATCTGTGTGCCATCCTTGCACAGTGGCAGCCATGCTAATCTCCTCGTATCATTTCAGTTTTACTGTATGTGTTGCCAAAGTGAGCCCGACTTTAGGAATGTAGCAGTAAGGATGTGCCAACCAATCCTTACTGCTCCTTTTACTCAGCTTTCCCACACACCTAGGCTAGCGTGGTAGGTGGCAGGAGAGGGAAACGCGGTCCTAACACAGAAGACGCTACAGCCCTCACTCTCTGCTGCATCATGGGAGGGTTATTAACACACAAGTAGCAAATTGGGATTTGCAAACCAAAGGACTAGCTCGTCATCCTGCTGTTGCCCAAGTTCCAGATGTTCTTTCAAAGGATCCTAGTCGTGGGAGGCCGTGGTACCCAGTCTCCCTTCAAAGCCTGCCAGTCTCCATCTTCCAGGATTACATATGGAGGCCTGGTTCCTCGGCTGCCGGAAATTGCACAGGCCTGGCCAGTGCCTTGGGGGGTCCCATTCGTAATCCTCACAGCCCTTCCTTTTGGGCCATAGCCCGACCTCCCTGGAAAGTCAAGTCCTGAGAAGACTTGTGTGGGATAGGCAACACCAGTAAGTCTCCAGCCCCATGTCTCAGCCCCTGTACCTTCAAGGTCTGCTCTAGCTGGTCAGCAGCCAGCAACCGTGGGGCAGTTTCTGTGCTGGGCTATGTTAGATGTGCATGAGGAGGATATGCCCTGCTAACAACTACAAGGAAGCCTCAGGGAGCCTCCATTTAGGTCCCTGGGCTGAGTGTGAAGGACCTAGGATCTCAGTAGCATTCAACTTGCCCCTCAGCTCTGATCCTTTCTGAGCTCTGTGCCTGTCCTTGTCCTGCAAGATGACAGTCATTCTAGTGGTTTGATAACCACGGGCCGATTCCAGGGCTCCTGCAGAGAGCCATGGGTGCGAATTCAGGAGGTCTTTAAATGTACAGTCCGGTACAGGACTTAGGCATCAACATTTATCCCTGAACACTCTTGAGGTCTCTACTTCACCTCCAGTCCCAGGAGGCTGTGGTTTGTTTGACCTTTCCTCAGTTGAAGAGAGGAAGGTGGGAATCAGGACTCCCTATTGCCTACCTCCCCAGTCTGATTGCTCTAAACAGTAGGACAGGACAGCAAGATGGGCAGTGTCTGTGGGATGCTCACTAGGATTCAGGTGATTTCTCAGTAGGATCTAAAGTTGGAGCAAGAATAAGTACAGATTGGCTTGCAAAATGGGTTCATGGGTGTCTCCATGGAAGGCTGTCCATACTGCCCTCTTTCAGCTAAGAGCCCAGACTTTCTCCAGATCCCACTTGGCCACTCTTTATAGTCAAGTTCTCCTGCCCTATGACTTACATTTCAAAAAAAACTGGACCTTTTTCTCTGCACTGGGACATTGGCTATAACCCAGCGTGCCCAATAGAGCTCATTAATATAAACCATTAGTGCCAGGCCCATAGTCATCTACCTCCTCCACTGGTATTTCCTGATACAAGATACTAACATCCAGATTCTAGGGCTAGGATCCTGCAATGGCACAGGCTTCCCCTCATCATTCACACACACACACACACACACACACACACACCATTTTAGGCCCTCTCTGGCACACCCCCACCTTGTAGTTTTCCACACTGCCTCCTACCCCATGGAGCAGAACCAAAATGTCCTATATTTGTGATCTAAGGTGGCTTGTGAGACCATTAGAAATCTGAACCATAGATTCAGAAAGCTCCATTTCCCTTCTACACACCACACTCTAGGTCCAGAGCTGGCCCAAGCTCTTCAAGTACTTGACTGTGTAATCAAGGAAGGTCCTATACCCTCTCCATGTCTCAGCTCCCTCAACTGTGAAAAGAAACAAAAGGCCCCACTGGGCAGACCACATGTACACCAAGGAATGGAGGCATGAAGAACTTCAGGGCTATTGCTTGTTCTTTTATTATTTATTTATTTATTTATTTATTTTGGTTTTTCGAGAAAGGGTTTCTCTGTGGCTTTGGAGGCTGTCCTGGAAGTCGCTCTGTAGACTAGACCAGGTTGGCCTCGAACTCACAGAAATCCTCCTGCCTCTGCCTCTCAAGTGCTGGGAGGTACTCTTGAGGCTCTTTGGCTCCACATCCTATTATGAGGCAAGGAGGCTGGGGGACATTGCCTCTTTCTGTTCAGGGCTTGAATCATTGAAGAGCAGACTCCCAGGCTTATGTAGGTACTGGGGTCAGCCTAGTTAGTTCAACAGGCAATCTGGGGCAGTTTGTGGAGTTGTCCCCTACCCCCACCCTACCCTACCCATCCCCCAGGGGCAGCAGGAAATGGCCTGGTCTAGTTTGTGGCCAGGGCAGCAAGGCTGGCTTCCTCTAAGTCCTGTTTCCTTTATCCGGTTGTTTTGCTCTGAATCCACCAAGCTCAGGCTTCCCCTCCTCTCCATTTCCACCCTCTCCTCCGGTCCAGAGTTGGGCAGGACGGATGTGTGACGTTTTAACACCCCTAACCAGATTGTGGGATGGGGGTAGGGGGCTTCCCTGCCTTAGACACTACTTGAGGACAGGTCCAACATCCCACCCATGCCCCCTGCTGTATGAAGCTGGGAGCTACAAATATTGTCACTGCTCAGGTGTGAAATTTCCAAGCAGCAGATCCCTAGGTGGTTCAGGGCCCATAATCAGTCAGGAAAAAGTAGAAGAATCAGGCCACATCACTAGCTCCATTTATTGGGGCCTCACTGGGTGTGTGGAAGAATGGCCATGAAGGAGGGTGCTCTCTTCTCCACATCCTGGGCCTTTGAGTGCAGGCAATCTGAGCTGAGAGAGGGGACACTGTCAAAACACCAACCAAAGTTTGTTTCCAGTCTTCTGCGAGGGGTGGGAATAAGAACAGGGGCAGAGCTAGAATTCACCGGTGGCCATGGCACTCAGTGCAAAGAGCTTCTCCCAGCAGGTGGCGACAGCGTACAGGGCACGTAGCAGGAGCCGCCTCCGGCTGGGACGCTGCTGTACTGGACGCTGCTGTACTGGACGCTTCTTGGGCTGCAGGATCTGCTAGTGGGGACCAGCTGTGAGTGCATACAGATCCTGTACCCTCGCCCTTATCTCACAGCTCAGGCTTAGACCTGAGGGAAGTGGGTTGCAGCCAGGCCAATACTTGAGCCCGAAGCCTCAGGCCATTGGTACTGCAGTCCTTAGGGAAAGGGCAGATTGAGGATACATACCCTACTGGATGTTCGGCAGTGCCTGTGAATCACTGCCTTGGTGCGTACCGCCACTGTCCATGCCGCTTTCTCTAATGCATTGTGGGGAACTCCAGCCATGCTCCTAAGAAGGGTCTGACCCAGAGACTCAATAGACAGTAGGATACTATGCTCCTGAGATGGAAAGGGACAAAAGCCAGGGCAGGGGGTGGAGGTGGGGCCTGAGGAGGGAACAGGTAGGTGTAGGTTGGGGATACCCCCCATACCTTTTGGGCATTGCAGGAGGCCCCTGGCTGTCCCTGACCTCCACCAGCTCCAGTCAGGTTTTTCTGAACGAAGTGGTGGTGTCGGGACCCAGGCTTTGTATGCTGGGCTCCCATCCCAGCCCATTGCATGGCAACCTGCAAGTCCTGGAAGATGACAGCTTGGTAGTGGCGGAGTACCTCCTGGACACTGCAGGACTGGGACCCAGCCCAGCCCAGAGCAGACTCAAGAGATGCCAGCAGCAGTGGTAGTACATAGACAGTGGACTTGAGGGGCACCTGGAGAGGACACCAGGTTGGGGTTGAGAACCTAAGCCTTCCAGCACAAGGAATGGCCCCATAGACAGTTGGAGTCACCACAAAGGGTGCCCTCTCATCTTTGCGATGGTAGGATTGAAAATCTCATCAGACTCTGGCTATGGCTTATGAACTATATGTTCTGTGACATTTGTGGTGTGTGTAGTAGGGGCATCAGGAAGTACTTTCACTGAGCCCAGGAAGGAGACAGAAAGCAGGTGCCATCAACAAGGGGTAGCACTATGGTTTACATTGGAGAGGCAGGAAAGTTAACACCTAGAACCATGGATGTGCAAGGGCTCACTGGCCTTGTACAGGGAGTGGGAGAACAGTAAGAAATGACCCCCAGTACAGCCTCACCCCTGAACATGCCCACCCCACACCCTGACAATGGATGCTTGCTCTCTCACATACATCTCATGCCCTGTGGGTGAGCAAGACAGGGTCTGGGGTAGAACCACCCTGTTCTCATGCAGTATGGGAACTCCAATCTCTCCCTCAAGAGCTCTGCTGCAACCAGTCAACCCCCAAGACAAACCAACAAAAAACAACTAGGGCAGAAACAATGGCTCAAAACTCCGAGACCCCCAATGGAAGAGGAAGGATGGAGGAAAGGAGGCCTAGAGACAGCAAAAGAAGCAAAGCCCCAAGCAAAGCTGCCAACAAGCTTCCTCCCGCCCCAAATGGAAAGGACCGGTGCTGGGGGAAAGATCATACACTAGGGAGCCAGATGAAGGTCCCCAGGACCCCAGCTCCTCCAAAAGGAGGCAGTTTCCAAACCTGCCTCTAGGCCCCCAGCTTACTTGGGCTGGAAAATTAATCTTGTGAACCCAGCAAAATGACAGGACTCAGCTTTCCAGCCCTGGCAGAAGAGCTGAACTGAACATAACACAAACTCCCACATAGAGGTGGGTGCGGGTAGGGGCTCCTGCCTGGGATACTAGTACCAACAACTAAAGAACAATGTAGTAGCACCCTTTTGAAAGTCATTTGGAACCATGGCTAATGGAGGGGTACTGAGAATAGCCCATCACACCACATTAAGAACAAGAGCCGATTCAGCCAGTAAGACACCCAGCAACAACATGGGACAAGCTGACTGCCCAGGGAGTCCCTACAACTCGGGCTTAACCCAGTATAAGAGGATGGGGTTCTGGGAAGACCAGGACAAAAGCACCAACAATGGTCATTTTACTGGTTACCATCATAAACATCTGGGGGTTTCTATGAAGTACAGGGAAACAGCCTCCCCTGGGTTGTGCCCATGCCTAGACCCTTGACCCAGGCCAGCCCTTTCCCCCAGGCCCCAACTGCTCACCATAGGCCTCTCAGGGTCTGGCCTTCCCTTATTCCCTCTAGCAGGCCACACACATGATCCTGGGGTCCTCAGGTCTTTGGATTGCCAATGAAGTAGGCAACTGGCAGCCACACCAGGTACTCTATCGGCTGATGAGGCCTCCCTGGTGAGAGCTGGGGGGCAGGTGGAGAGGTGTTTGAAGTTGGCTCCTCCAGCAAAGGAGGGAGGGAGCAACAAGGGAGGGAAGGAAAGTCCAGTAAGCCAGCCCTGCCCTTAACCCCTCCCCACCCTCTATCCAGTCATTTCAATTAACCTGACTGGAGCACAGCAGCTGCCTGTTGCAGCAGATCTGAGGCTGCTCTGGGTCTTGGATTGAGTCTCCAGCCCCATGGAAACCCCAGCTCTGTCTCAATGGGTAGAGAGCAATAGTCTCTCCTGATAGGCGGGCCTGCCACCAGTCCCCAAACCATATCCAGACAAACCTGTCCCAGCAGGTCTGGAACTTGGGACTTCCCGGACTTCTACCGCTGGCCCCACTTCACCCCTTCAGACCTCGGGGTCATCTAGGAGTAGGAGGTCCAGTCCCAGGGTTTCTGTTTTGCTCTAGCACAGCAGCAGCCTCTGGAACACATTTAATCTCCTGCTGAACAAAGCTCAACTTCCAGCTGAAGAAAAGCGAAGGTATGAGCTGGTGAGCTGGCCCCGCAGGGTAAGGCGCTCACTGCCAAGCCTTGACAACCTGAGTTTGATCCCAGGGACCAACACACTAGAAGAGAAGGCTCTTTAAGCTATCCTCTGACCTCCACAAGTATGCTGTGGTATACACGCACTGCAATAAATAAATGTGATACACAAGGAGTTGCTGACCATCTCAGCAACAACAACAACAAAATCCTCTATTCCCTCAGAGAGGGAAAAATAACCTGGTCATTACAGACTCATCAGACCTTTCCACAGCCCTACAGGAAACTTTACCCAAGTGCCCTCTTCTGTAACTGCTCTACTGCACTCAGTTTGAGAGTTGGGAACAATCAAAAGGAACAGCAACCACCAGCAGCCTGATACTATAGTCAAGTCCTTTCCCCTTCCAGCTGTAAAGGAACCACTGAGCTGGGCAGTGATGGCGCTCGCCTTTAATCCCAGCACTTGGGAGGCAGAGGCAGGTGGATCTCAGTGAGTTCAAGGCCAGTCCAGTCTATAGAGTGAGTTCCAGATGGCCAATGGGTATGGCCCCTCATCATAAGGAGCCCTGTGGATCTTTCTATGGAAATATCCAAGGAGCTCTCCTAGATATGCCTCAGGACAGGAGCAGAAGGTACTTCCCCAAGCCAGCACCTAACTGACCTGTCGAGCATCAACCAGCAAGTCCAGATGCTTACAGAACAATGGAGACTTCTTTTACAGCTTGGTCCCCATGTGACCTTCAGCCTCTTGTATCACAGAGCCCCCATTCTATATATAGCCTGTACTTCCAAGATCTTCTCCATAAAATATCAGCAAGTCCTTGGTACCCCAACTATGTTTTTTTCTGGAGCACCAAGCACTTGCAGGAGGCTACAACCAAACCAGACTGGCCATGACCACCACTCAAGGGGATAGGAGTCAAAGATAAGACAGGAAAGAAAAAGACAAAGAAAAAAAAAAAAAGACACCCTAGCCCCAATATAACTCTATAAAAATCTTTAATGAATGAAAGATATACAGTGTAGGCTCTGTGTTCATTGTCCAAGTGCTGCCCTTTGCAAAGTGCTCTGTCTTCCACCCCAGCTATCAGAAGGTGTTTTTAATACGGGCAGCTACCAGCACTAGTATTTCCCCAATCTTTCTCTGCCAGTTGGTGATATCCTTGGACACAGCACACCATAGTTCTCCATGCCGGGGCTCTGCATTCTCACAGCGCTTCCTCACCTCTTCCTGTTGCTCCTGGGGAGACCAAAGGGTACTTTAGGTAGGGTTTCTTATTAGGTACACACTGAGCCTTGCAGATCTGGCCCCAGCAGAGTTCATGTCCCCTCCTCTTGGGCACATGGCGTCCATGTCAGTGCATCTTGTGTTAACTTATGTCAGACTCCCTACCTCTGGTTCACACAAGTTGCCGGGTGCACCATCTCTGTACTAGGCACTTCCTGGATTCAACAAGGTCTGACTACTACATCCAAAGAGGATCCCTGGACACCCTGGCCACCCTTGCCTTATGAGCATGCTCCAACAAACCTCAACTGGGGATGGGCTGCTGGACCTGACCACTTCCTTTCCCCCTCCCCATGGGCTGGATGGAGCTTTCTATTGTCTCAGAAGTGGCTAGGGGAACAGGCAGGACATTACTGCACACTGGTGTTCTAGTGCAGTCTCACCTCAGTGCCATGTTGCAGCTCAAATTTGTAGAAGAAGGCCCAGGCATCCCCCAGATCTGAGTCGATCTTCACAGTGCGATGGAACCACTCCCGCGCCTTGGTGATCTTTCGTTCACTCCAGAACAGCCTGTTATGAGAACAAGTACTTAGAGCAAGGGGCAATGCCTGTTGGGCTTGGGATTCACTCTTCTGTGTGGGTTATCAGCTGTATCTTGCTCCTGGTGAGACCACAGGCCAAGGCCCATGTTACAGAATGCCTGAGTCATGGTCCAGAGATACCTGGAGGTCACTTCAGATCCTTCACTGAGCCTAACTGCTTTTTTTTTTTTTTTGGTTTTTACGAGACAGGGTTTCTCTGTATTGTTTTGGAGGCTATCGGTCCAGCCCGGCCTCGAACTCACAGAGATCCGCCTGCCTCTGCCTCCCGAGTGCTGGGATTAAAGGCGTGCGCCACCACTGCCCGGCTGCTTTTTGTTTTTGTGAGACAGGGTTTCTCTGTGTAACAGCCCTGGCTGTCCTGGAACTCACTTTGTAGACCACAGAGATCCATCTGCCTCGGCCTCCCAAGTGCTGAGATTAAAGACGTGCACCACCACTGGCCGGCTCCCCCAACTGCTTTTTATAACATTTAAACAAAGCAAAGATCTTAACTTTCTTTTTCTTTCGAGACAGGGTATCCGTGTGTAGCTTATCCTGGAGCATATCCTGGAACCAGCTCTGGTAAACCAGGCTGGTCTCAAACTCACAGAGATCCACCTGCCTCTGCCTCCCAAGTGTTGGGATTAAAGGCATGTGCTGCCGCCGCCACCACCACCACCACCACCACCACCACCACCACCACCACCACCACCACCACCACCACCACCACCACCACCACCACCCGGCAAGATCTTAACTTCTTAAAACTACTATTTTTTCTGGGTCAGATACAATATGAAACTAACCTTGACAAACATTACAGCTGATTATAAAAATCTGAAATTTCAGACTGTTGCTCAGTAACTTACCAACCATGGACTATCCTGACTTGTCCAGCCTCTTGTAGCAACATAAGCAAACACAAAGGTTTCTACAGGTCAGCTCTAGGGACCTGTAGCTCTATGGCACTTAGACCATAGCACACATGACTGTTTTGCTTGACACTCACACTTGAAAACCAGATTGAAGAGGAGCCTTGCAGAAGGCCAAGAAACTAGACTGTTAGAAACCAGTTTAGAAATGGGGTGTGGTGGCATATGACTTTAATCTCAGCACTTGGAAGGCAGAGGCAGGTAGATCTCTGAGTTCTAAGCCAACTTGATCTATAGAGAGAGTTCTAGGGCAACCAGGGCTACAAAGAAAAACATTACCTCAAAGAAGGGAGGGAAGGAGGGAGGGAAGGAAAGAAGGAAGGAAGGAAGGAAGGAAGGAAGGAAGGAAGGAAGGAAGGAAGGAAGGAAGGAAACCAACTTAGGGTCTCCATGGACACCCTCCCCAACTGGTAGTTAGTGTAAGATAGCAGGATGAACAATGAGAAAGACAGCATAGCATGCTGTGGGGAACACTTTGGCAGGCTCAGGACTTGGGCTGTATTCACCCTCCCTCCCTTAGTGAGGCAGCTGGTGCACAGCTAACCTTTCTACTGCAGGCAGCTGTTTGGGTTGCTCTCAGGTACCAAATGGAGTATTTTCATGCTGATAACTTGATTGTTTTTTAAGCCATGTAGTGCTCTTAATTGCTTGGTGTTAGATAAACTGTGATTTAAAGAGCATAAACTCAAGATAGTAGGCACATGGATCATCGGCTTGGGAACAGCAAGGAGTGACTTATTTACTTTAACAAAGCCTTCTGTGAAGTTTATGGCTGCTCTGTCTGAGGGCACATAGATGTTACTCTGGGAAAAGGAAGCCCAAGCTAGGAAGGTTGGGTCTAAAGCTTCCTTCATCTGCTAGGGCCACAGATACTACAAATGTGCCTAGGTAGCAATGTGAAGGCAGGTTCACCAGACATGCGTACTTAATGTCACCCAAACAGAACCAAACTAGTTCTGGTTCTAAGTCTCTGCCTCCATCACCACCACCCGTAGCACAACCTTGTGCTGGGAGGTGATAGGAGACCACTTGATGACATTGCAGATGATCCATGGTTAATCACTTCTGTACTCCAAGACAATGGATTACAGTCAGGGCTATTCCCAGGACCAGCTGAGTTCTGCTAACACAGTAAAAGTAAAAACTTGACTCAAGCTCCTTCAAAGGGGCTTGGTAGTTAAATTCTGGGGGGGTCCAATATCAACAAATCTGTCCAACATGTAATCTAGGTCCCATATGGTACTGAAACAAAGAGAACAGCCCCATCAGATGCCTGGTACTGAGGAAAACCCAAAAAACCCAGGAGGCCTGAGAAGAGGGGGGAGGTGACCAGACAGATTTCTAGACAGCACCTCAAGACCTCCACCAAGAGAATGCTGCCCAGAAGACTGAAGCAGGGGTTCTGGCAGCTGAGGCCCAAGTGGCTCATCCTGCAGGCAAAGTCAGCATCCTCAGGCAAAGATGCTGACGAAATTATACCAGGACCCCAAGGATAAGCAAAACCCCAGAACTACTCGCTACTCACTTAGCCACTGCTAAAAGCACATGGGGGTCATGTTCACATTTCTTCAGGGCATCCACACTCTTGGTCTTTCTCTGGGGCCTTGCCTCAAGGAAGACAGCTTCAGACCACAGGATACCTGAAATACAGAAGCAAAAATCTGCCCTTCAACCTCACTTCTGACTTCAGAAATGCACTCTATTCCTCAGGCTGTCCCAAAAGGAGTATACTGATGCCAACCCCAAGGGCCTGAAGTATCCACCTACCCT
The DNA here is from genome assembly GCF_017639785.1 of Mesocricetus auratus. NCBI lineage: Eukaryota > Metazoa > Chordata > Mammalia > Rodentia > Cricetidae > Mesocricetus > Mesocricetus auratus. The sequence continues at coordinate 25,083,069 of NW_024429209.1, read as the reverse complement.
GTAACCTGCTGAATTACAGCAGCCTTGCCCAGAACAGACTGGACAGTGCTCTGGATGATAGCTGCAAGTTTTCATTCTTACCAAGTCAGCAAGCCGGCAATGGGCAATGGTAATCTGAAAGTACTATCTCATACTGCTATTAAGAGACAATAGCTTCTAGGACAGCAGGGCTACACAGAGAATCCCAGCCTCGAGAAACAGAAAATAAACAAACATACAAAAATACAATAACCAGGTATGGGACACATGCCTGTAATCCCAGCACTTGAGAAGGCAACAGCTGAGGCAGGGCCATCATGATTTAAAAGCCAACCTAAGCTACAAAGTAAGAATCTAGCAAAAAACAAACAAAAGAACACAAACAAACAAACAAAAAACCCACCTACCACTACTAGCACCAAAACAAAAAACCTTAGCTAGGCATGGTAGCACAGCCTTGTAATTTTAACACTTGGGAAGTGGAATCAGAAGAATAGGGAATTCAAAGTCAGCCTTTACTACATAGTGAGTACACTAAGAAGAGATTTTTGAGTAGTAGGGTAAAGGCAATCTCTATATCCTCCTTTTAAACTCCAAATTTTTTTCAAGTGATATATACATTTTTTTGGTTTTCCTTCCTTTCTTCTTCTTTTTTTTTTTTTCTCCAAGACAGGGTTTCTGTAAGTATTCTTGGTTGTCCTGGAACTCACTCTGTAGACCAGGTTTGCCTCAAACTTAAGAGATTCACCTGCCTTTTGTTTTCCAAGTGCTGGGATTAAAGGCACACACCACCCAGCTACATTTCTTTTTTGTTTGTTTGTTTTGTTTTTTGAGACAGGGTTTCTCTGTATTGTTTTGGAGATTGTCCTGGAACTCGCTCTGTAGACAAGGCTGGCCTCGAACTCACCTGCCTCTGCCTCCACCAACGCCTGGCCCAGCTACATTTCTGATACACCACATGTAAGTAAAATAATAAGTTAAATCTTGACCAAAACAGAAAAGAAAAAAAATAGTACTGCAGAATATGAAATCAAACTCTCCCATATTGAGACTGAGGATTTAATCTGAAGTCCTTTGTAACCAAATCTGTGATGCTAGATAAAATGGGACACACAAAGTACGTCTTAGAGGGGTCACTGGGAGTCAGTCTCATCCCACAGATTTCCTCCATGCTATACCAGAGAGCCAGAAGCCCTTACCTGAATTGGGGCACTCCTGCAGTGCCTTGGCCATGAGTGTGTTGGCAATGTTCTTCAGCCCTGCACGGTATTCCAGTCGCACTGACTCCAACCTAGGAAGACAGACCCAGGGATGTCCCAGACCCATTAGTTACTCCAGCTGGCCTTCTGCCAGAGACCCTTTTAAAGGCTTTTAAATTTTTTGTTGTCATGAATGTGTACACACACACACACACACACACACACACACACACACACACACACACACACACACACACACACACAGAAATCAGAGGACCAATCTGGAAATGGTTCGCACCACTGCTCCCAATGGGTTCCATGGGCCAAACTCAGATTGCCAGGCTTGCTCAGCAAGCACTCTTTCCACTGGACTTGCCAGCAAAAGGAAGGTTCTTGTCTCTTGGAAGGTGGCTGGAATTCCATACTCTACAGATATGGCAGCACTGGTATCCACAGCCTGGTACCAAAGCAGCAGCCCCATCTGAGATCCCAGATCCCATAGGATCCAGATATAAGTGAAGATATCAGAATAAGCCCACACCATAATCACATGAGAGGCACCCAAGAACTACCCTTTCCAGCAATGTTCTCTCTTATTCCAGCCTAACCCCTAGCTAGACTCCACATCCATTACCTGTAATGTGGCCCAAGCTTGCATAACTTACTACCCTCCTGTTTTGACCTCCTAGGTACTAAGATTGTGGGTGCAGAGCACCATACTTTGCTCTCTTTGGTAAGTTTCTTCATGTTCCAGAAGATCTTGCCTATGTTACTTCTATAGTCCACTTTCTTAGTTCCATTCGCTGATTTTTTTTTTTTTTTTGATTTTTCGAGGCAGGGTTTCTCTGTGGCTTTGGAGTTTGGAGGCTGTCCTGGAACTAGCTAATGTAGACCAGGCTGGTCTCGAACTCAAAGAGATCCGCCTGCCTCTGCCTCCCGAGTGCTGGGATTAAAGGCGTGCGCCACCAACGCCCGGCCCATTCGCTGATATCTTAAAGCCCTTCACCAGAAGCCCACTCGCCATCTAGATCCAGCTCTCCCAAGGCAGGGACTGTGACTCCTCATAGAAGCTGCCCTCAGGAGCCTGGGCTGAAGTAAGAAGGAGCTGAGTAAGGTCAGCCTCCAAAGGGGGAGATGAGCCAATTACCAAGGACTCACCACAGCCCAGGATTCTTTGGGTTTTTTAGACGAGACTTCTCCAAAATGGCCCGAGCACGAGTCAGCTGCCCAATTTTTTCTTCTAGCCGGGAAAGTAAGAGCCACAGTGGTGTGGAGTGAGGACATTTCTTTAGCTGTGACCAAAAAAAAAATAGAGTAAAATAAGAGCTCAGAGCATCCAAAGTTGTGAGACTTGTAGTCAGCTTCCAAGAACACTTCAAGCTGTTAGACATGTACTTCATACTCTGCATGTGGATCTACAGACATGGCTCTGTGGTGTGCTCATGTAAACAGGTGTGTGTAGTTGTGCTGTGTACATATACACAAAGGATGTCTGTAGGACTTTATGTATATGTGTCATGCACATGTGTATACAGGATGTGCACTTCAATGTATACAGCCATGCTGCATACAAAGCATACACTGAGTATACATTATACATATATCCCAAACACAGTGTGTGCAGCTTTGTAGAAAGAAAAGCATAGTATCCATAGCAAAAGGAAGGATAAAAATTCAGTCTCAAGCACAAAATTCTATCACAGACCACTGGCCCTCCGCTTCTTTCAAAAGTGTGGGAAATTGACCAATGTTATGCTGTTCCCTGAGATATCCCCGCCCTGCCCCCAAGACAGGGTTTCTCTGTGTAGCCCCAGCTGTCCTGCAACTCACTTTGTAGAGCAGGCTGAATTAGAACTCACAGAGATCTACCTGCCTCTGCCTCCCGAGTGCTGGGATTAAAGGTGTGCGCCACCACCGCCCGGCCTAAGACATCTTGATAGCGGCTCACCCCCTGATTGTAGGCCTCCCGGGCCTTCTCCATCAGTTCCCCCTGCTCTTCAATCTGCCCCTTCATCATCCACAGCTTGGGGAAGTCTTCATAGTGCCTCAGAGCCTCCTCACATAGTTCCTGGGCAGCAGTGATGTTCCCCAACACCCACTCCAGCTTCACAGACTTCATGAATACCTGCAAAGCAGACAAGCACCGTCATACCAGAGTACTTCCACCATTTCTGGATGCTAACTACTTCACATCACACACATGATGTCAGAGACAACGTTCACACATGTCTGTCCTGTACATCGTAAGTTGTTGTACGTAGCTCTTTTGCATATACAAAAGGTAAAAAGGTATAGATAAATAAAGGAATTTTTTTTGTTTTCAAGACAGAGTTTCTCTATGTTGCCCTGTATACCAAGCTGGCCTTGAACTCACAGAGATTCACCTGCCCCTGCCTCCTGAGTGCTGGGATTAAAGGTATACACCACCACCGCCCAGCTAAAGAAATGCATTTTAAAGTCCTACTCATCTCACTCCTTCCCAATGCCATGCCTGAGCCAAGAGGCACTCTGCCAACACTGCCCCACCCACCAGTCACCACTTACACGGGCAGTGGGTGCGCTGCTCCGTGCCTTGGCCAGCAGCCTCCGGGCTCGCTCGTATTCATTGTTCTCTGACTCCAGTTTCACAGCCGCCAGCCAAATCTCTTCGCTGTTGGGGTTGGCCTGGAGAACAAGCACAGCTGCATCAAAAGGGCTCAAAACAAAAGTGACCAGGACTAGATCACACTTAATCAAGAACAGACAGTCTGAGAACTAAACTGGGCCTCACTCTGATACAGAACTAGTATGTTTCTGCACAAGCTAAGAAATGTAGACCTCAGTTTACCTGGGAAAGAAAAAGGAAACACACACACACACACACACACACACACACACCTTTTACTCTTGTACAGAGATGAAGCCTCCATGACACTGAAGCAATGCTCTAGGATCCATCTAAAAAAAGCACGGCCTCTCAAACTATGAGTAGATCACTCACATCTTTGTGTCAGGATCTGCTCTATCTAACTTCATCCCTTCTCCTCAGGTAGTCATACTAGTTGCCCATGTGGTCAGGATAGATCAAGGTACAGATATTGAAGTGTAAAGGACTCCCACAGGCATGGACCAAGCTACACAAACTCAGAATCCACGGAACATAAAAGAAGTGCCCTCAAAACTTGTACTTATGCTCCTTAGAGACTTCTGCAACATGGCCTTGGTGTCTATGGTCATGACAAGTAAACCTCCTTAAAATTTTGGCGCACACACTTGAGAAGAAAACTGTATGTAGAAAGGACATCAGTTATCTGGCACAGCACTATCACCTGTTCCTGCAGTCTCTTCAGGTAACCAAGTTAGCTCTTCTGGTGCTTATTTACAACAGACAAACTTTACTGTTGCCCTGGGCTAAGATACTAGACTGACATTTATATAGCACTGTGACTTATCAAAAAGAATTCAACATGCTATCATAAAATATTAGGATTATTATTTTTTTGTAGAAAAAAATTTAAATGTTACATGTGGGCTAGGGAGATGGCTTAGTGTGTAAAGTGCTTACTGGACCCACATAAAAGCCAGGCATGGCAAAGCACATCTGTAACTCTAGTACTAGAGGGTGTAGTCAGATGAATTCTAAAGACTAATTGGTAACCAGGTGAACCAAAATGATGAGCTGTAAGTTCCAGGTTCATTGAAACAGCTTGTCCTTAAAACAAAACAAACAAACAAACAAAAAAAACCAGGATGTGTCAGGTAGTCCAGCAATCAGGAGGCAGAGGCAGAGAGGCAAAGGGAGTTCGAGACCGGCCGGTTTCAGAGATACAGGATGGCCAAGACACAGAAAAATCATGTCTAGGAGAAAGGAAAAAAAAGCAGAAAGTGATATAGGAAGACACTCTAGGTTGATCTCTAGCTTATACACACCCCCCCCCACACACACACTATGTGTGTTGTAACAGCTAGGTTTCATTAGACCAGTAAATGTAGCTGTTTTAATAGAACTCCACTCTCACAAAGGCAGTAAAGCATCCAGGCAGCTTACATTGTGGTCTTGTACTCTGGAATACCTGGCCTACAGTCACACGAAGTAGAAGGGACTAAGAGGTCAATGTTGCTGGTTGGGATGTTCCTCATGCTTAGGCCCCCTAGATGAGGCCACACACACAATCCAGTGTCTCTAGACTAGATCATGGCATATCCCAAGGAATATGCACAGGGTAAGCTCTAAGGCCACAGCAGCACCAATGCTGAGTTTGTGTTCGTGGCCCCATCCAGTACAGGCATCCTTTACCTACCTGGAAGGCCAGGGCCAAGATGCTCCTTGCGGCAGGCACATCCCCTGCCAGCCACTTGGATTTGGCACCCATGAGCCACAGCACCTCTGCCTTGGGGCAGTGGGCCACGGCCCTCTGCAGGAGTGCTTCCAGAGACTCCCTGTAAGAAAGAGGCCATAGTCACTAGGGTCAGGACCATAAATCAGAGCACACAGTCATCAAGATGCTGAAAAGACAGTTACCACTCCAAAGTTCGGTACTATTAATGATTTACGAGATTTTACGATGGGGAGAGTGTGGGGAAATCTTTCTTTCCCATAAAGAATCTAAAATCAACTACTGAAGAGGGCTCTATAAAGCAAAGCATTGTTTAAACAGCAAAGCCTTTTACAGCCATGTATCCTGGGGGCAGTGATAACATGGCAGTCTGGTGACAGTGAAGGTCCTTTTATCTTGAAGCACAGAGGACACCCTGAATTTGTTGATAAAGATTAAGGTCCCTGACACCCATAACCCCTTCCCCCCACCAAAAAAAAAAAAGTCTTATTGAGAGTGATTTTAGGACACTACTGAATAAGAGCTCTTGTCAGCCTTGGATACTGGGTATATCATCTCTGGAATATCTATGGTCCACCACCTCCTTTACTGATGACCCCTATGGGCCTCATGTGTTCAGCTGTAAGTCAAAGAACACACAAAAGTGCCTACAGAAGCAACACCATGGTCCCCAGAGCCCTGGGCCCAAGTACTGACGACTTTCCCCATCATTCTGTAAGCTAGCAGCAGAGAAAAAAATAAGTTAGTAGGAGGAAACTAACCATTGAAACACTTGAGTGGATAACAGTATACATTTAAGCTTTGAGTCATGAAGTCTCAACCTCAACCCACACCTGACATGACAGGATCCCATACAAGTCAGCACTTAAGACAAGTGACATTCTACAAGGTGAGTCATTGGGATCATTTTACCAAGTCCTCAAGCTCCCCAATGAGTTAACTCTGAAATACCAAGCCAGCTGGCACGGGAGGAAGAGGCCCTGTAGAAACTAACATTAACTAACACCAGAAAAGAAAAAAGGGCTCAAAGTCCCAGCTGCAATGTTGGTGAAACCAGCAAGGTCTGTGCCCACCCAACACAGGGAAGAGCTGAGAACCCAAAAGAGAATGACACAGGGTGCTCAGGGACATGAGTTCTATACCCCAGGGAATTACACATTTAAAACAAGAAACTACAATGCCTAATTTAATCAGCATTTACAGCCAATAAGGCCGACCCAAAGGTTTTTCCAATTAAAGAGTACAATTAAAGAAAATTGTCAGGGACCTCCTTCTGTGTACAAAAACCAGCCAAACCCCAGAAAGCCAGTGCAGCTTAAATGAAAAACAGACTGCATGGGCCCTGACACTGTACTGCCCACTGCTGGAGACAGTGCCCAAGCACTGACAGCCTGCACTGGACACTCTTAGACCCATGGGGCACCAGTAAAAACTAGTGATAATCCAATCATAGAAGGGCATAAAGAATAAGGCAGTTTCACAGTTGCAAGGGCCATATAAGTGCCTGTTCTCACTGTAACCTGCTCATGATCACAGAGGAACAGATTCAAAACAGTGTCACTTGCAGATCTTCATGAAAGTGAGATCTGAATCCAGTATTATGCAGATAGGAAGCGGAAAGTGCCCACATACCTGGTACCATGGTTCTTCTCAAAGTATGCAGCTCTCAACCACACACTCTTCTTGCTGGGGAAGACTTGTAGGGCATAGGCATAGATGGCTCGTGCACACTCCAGAGCATTATGGGCCACACACTAGAGCAGAGAGACACCAAGAGGAAGGTAGTTTAGGACTGCATGGGGCAGATGATAATACTTTTTCAAGCCTCTTGCACTTCTAAGTAATGATATCTAGTGCTGTGGCACTGATCTAATTAATTTTAAGACAAGGTTACCTGAGGATAGGGACACAAATGCTAAAAAAAAAAGTTCAGAAGGTATCCTTCTGGCCCCCTAGCTTGCAAGAAGAACTAGTAAGAGGAGTAGCAGTTTTTTTACCTGCAAGATAACAAATGCAGCCTTTAATCCCAGCACTTAGGAGGCAGAGGTAGGTAGATCTCTTAAGTTCTAAGACAGCCAGGACTGTTATAAGAGAAACCCTGTCTCAAAAAAAAAAAAAAAAAAAAAGAAAGAAAGAAAAACAGAAAACAAAAGATAAATGCACATAAATATGCATATGTGTAGGGCTATAACTAAGGTACGAGCACGAGTGTGTACCATTACACACTGCCTTCAACTCAGAGTCTACCTGCCTGTCTCCTAAGTGCTGGGATTAAAGGCATGAGCCACCACCGCCCAGCTTATATGCTGCTTTTTAATTAATACTATATATTTTCCACTAAAAAGGTTAAGCCATGGGGCTGCAGAGATGGCTCAGTGGTTAAGAGCACCACCTGTTCTTCCAGAGGACCTGGGTTCAACTCCTGGCACCCACATGGCTGCTCACAACTGTCTGTAATTCCAGTTTCAGGGGATCTGGCATCTTCACATACATGTCAAACAAAATACCAAATGCACATTAAAAAAAAAAAAAGGTTAAACCCATTCAAAACCTGTACAAGACAAATCAATACAAAGAGGATGAGAAGTCCACTAATCTAGTAGAATCACAGCAGACATTAGGCTCTGCTTCCTTTCCCCACCCCTACCCCAATCTTCCAATACCAACAATTGAATCCAAGGCCACAGTTTTGTAGAGATAAACAAGCATTCTACCATTAAGCTACTTTCTTCACCCTTTCCTATTTGTAATTTTGCAATAGTCTCACTCAATTCCCAGGCTGGCCTTGAATCTGCAATCTTATCTTAGATGTCTGAATAGCTGCGGTTATGGAGCTGTATATACCATCAGGCCTAGATCCTCTAGTTTGGTTTTTGTTGTTTTGTTTTGTTTTTTTGTTTGTTTGTTTTCATATTCAAGTGATTTTAGAGGTTGGAGAGATGACTCAGTGGTTAAGAGCACTTGCTATTCTTATAGTGGATCCAAGTTTGGATCCCAGCAGATAGTTCACACATAACTCCAGCTCCAGGGGATATGACACCTTCTTCCGGCCTTTGCAGACAGACACATGCCATATGTATACACACATATACACATGCATATTCACATGCACAAAAATAAAAATAAAGTCTTAAAAAAAAACCAGGATTCATATACATAAAGTAATAGGCTGGAGAAATGGCTCAGCGGTTAGGAGCACTGGTTGTTCTTCCAGAAGACCCAAGAGTTTGGCTGCCAGCACCCACATGGTGGCTCACAACAACTGTCGGTAACTCCAGTCCCATGGGATCCATCACTTACTTCTGGCCTCCTTGAGCACTGAATGCACACAGTGCACAGACATACACATAATACCCATACACATAAAATAAAACAAAGCAAATAGAAAGAAAAAGTGATAGGTAATGAACTAGCAAGATGGCTTAGTAAGTTAAGACACTTAGCAACAGGCCTGACACGCTGAGTTCAATTTCTAGGACTAACACAGTAGAAAGAACCAAGTCCCATGCAAGTTGTCTTCAGACTTTTGCATACATTCTGTAGCATGTGTACACACACCCAAAATTTTTTTTAGTGATGGGTAATACCAAATAAGAAGGTCAGTCACCAAATGCAGTGATAACTCTGATGAGAGGTAGTTTAACCTCTCATGGTGACTATGAGACCCAACTGTTATGGTGGAAGTTCCACCCAAGCCTCCCTCCCCTATCTCCCTCCAAACCCTGCTGCATCTCAGAAAGTCCTCCTCCAGAGATGCTCAAAACCACTCCCACAGGGCATTTAAACTGCCTCCCAGAAACTAGACCGGTTTTTCGGTCTTTCCCAGCTCCTCTCTGGGGGACTGGAAAGCCATGCGAGAGCATTGCATCCATTAAACATGGGCTTTTTCTAATTCAGTTTGATTTGATTTTATTTTGATTGCTACATTGGTGGAGAGGCTTATCAGGGTGCAGAAACTTTTCACCAATAACAAACTAGACGTGTTCAGATACTTGTTTTTAGGTCTCCCTCCCGGGGAGAAATCACTTCCTTCTATATTCTACAGATAGCACTCAGGAGGCAAAGGCAGGCAGATCTCTGAGTTTGAGGCCTGCCTGATCTACAGAACGAATTCCAGGACAGCCAGGGCTACACAGAGAAACCCTGTCTTCAAAAAACAAACAAACAAAGACAAATAGTGACAAACTATTACAACTGTAAATGGCAAAACTGCCAGAGTGGAGCTGGGTTGTGGTGGTACACACCTTTAATCCCAGTACTTGGGAGGCTAATGCAGGAGGATCTCTGTGGCTTTGAGGCCAGCCTGATCTACACAGTGAGTTCTAGGCCAAACAGACCTAAAGGCTGAGGTGTAGCTGTAGTCACAGCTACATATATATAACTTACACAGGGAAGTTACCTGGTCATTCAAAACTCCTCAGATAGTTAGATATCTTCACAGAGAGATGTCAAAGACCCACAATGTATGTAGAAACAGGTATAGAAGGAACAGAGGTATGCCAAGATTTTGATCAGATGCGATCCTTCCTATATCACATGGCCTGACTCTGACTCAACCACCAGAGAATCAAGAAGGGCCTTTTCTGAGGTGTTATACCCTGATCAGAAGTATCCAGAGAAGCCAGACTCTAGACAGGGCAAACCTGTTCTATACTCTTTTGTGTGGCTGCTAACCAAAGCAATGAGGTCAGCTGCAAAGATTTTTAGAACCTCTTCTGCTTTAGCTGCCTACAGCATCAAGTAACAGTGTCCAGGGCCCATGGTAGGAAGGAGCACTGAGCACCCCATGTTTCTAAGCATACTAGAAACATTACTTCTCATTCCTGCATGAAAAAGAAAAACAGCTATGGTTACTGAGTAAATGTGGTTAAGTGACAATGAAAAATGAGAAAAGCTGGGCAGGACAGCACATGCCTGAAATCCCAGTACTCCCGAAGCAGAGACAGGTAAGAGGGTTCTGAGTTCAGGCCAACCTAGACTACCTCAAAAAAGCAAACAAGGAAAAGAAAGGAAGAATGAACAAGCTAAAATCATTCTTAGACTTCTCATATTTTTGTTATCTTCAGAGTGGTGTCTAATAAAGGCTCCAAATTTATTAAAAGCAATGAGAGAGATACAAAACATGCAATTTTGTGTTTAGAATAAAGAAGCTGTCACAACCAAGTGCTAGGTTCTTTTAGATACAAAGGAATTTTCACTCAACACAGAGAACATGTATTTAGTGCTCTCTCTATATGAATATATTTGTATATGCATTCTAGTACTGCAAGTTGAAGCTAATGCTTTATGTATGCTAGGCATATGCTTCGCCACTGAACAATACTTTCAGCCTCAGCCCCAATATGATGGAAAAAAACCCTTTGACCTACCTCTAGACTCAAAGAGTAAAGTTTGTATTAGCATACACAAGGCCATTCCATAGGCTGTAAAGCCAATAGCTCAGTTCTGTGTCACAATGCACATATTACTTTCAAGAGATTCGCACAGAGACAGCATAACTAAAAGATGAATCACTGGTCTACCCAGGTGAAGAGGAACAGGAATGTTCTTCATTATTATCATCTCACAAAATGCTTTTGATATTTTATTTTGTTTTTCAAGACAGGGTTTCTCTGTGTAGCTTTGGAGCCTGTCCTGGAACTTGCTCTGTAGACCAGGCTGGCCTTGAACTCACAGAGATCTGCTTGCCTCTGCCCCCCCCCCCAGTGCTGGGATTAAAGGTGTATGTCACCAACAACCTCACAATTTTTTTTAAGGGCTGGGGATATAGGTTCATGGTACAGCTCTCACGTAATATGCATTAGGCTCTGGGTCAAATCCTTAGTACCAAAAATAATACACAAACTAAAAACATCTGACTGAGGCAAGAGGGTCACAAGTTTGAGACTAGCCTAGGCTACACAGCAAGTCTTTTCTCAGAAAACCAAAGCAAAGACTGGAGATGTGGCTCCATTGGTAGAATGCTTCATGGCCTGACATTTACAAGGTCTTTGGTTCAATCTCCAGCACCACATAAACCAGGCATATTGGCTCACACCTATAATTCTAGTATTTGGGAGATGAAGATAAGAGAATTATCCTCAACTACCCAAGAAGTACAAGGCCAGACTTGTCTAGAAGAGATGTTATCCCCCCAGAAATAAAAGCAGGGGCTGAAGAAGAGGCTGAAGAAATGGCTCAGCAGTTAAAAGCACTGGCTGCCTTTCCAGAACACTCAGCACAATCTTCTGTAATTCCAGTTCCTGGGGATTTGATGCCCTCTTGTGGCCTCTGTGAGCACCAGACATACATGTGGTGCACATGAAGCCAAACCATTCATATACATAAAATAAATAATAATGTTTTAAAAAGCCAAAAACCAAATCAAAACAGAAAACCACCACTTGGCATATACCATACAAACAACCACTTCAGTGAAAACATTGTTCATTACTTTGGCTTGGAGTCTCTTGTCTATAAACTTTACACTTGGGAGACTAAGGAAGGATTGCTGTCAGTTTGAGATCAGCCTGTGCTATATAGTGAGACTGCCTAAAACAAAAAAAGAAGCAAACAAACAAATAAAAAAGAACAAATAACAAGAGCAATAAAACCAACCATTATTAACAGATCCTCAAACTAGTAAGTTGATGCTTGGAGGATACCAACATAATTTCAAAATGTTCCCTCAAAAATGCATGCTATTAATCATAAAGGAAACAGCTCTAAGAATACAAGAAAGTCTGGACAGCTGGTCAGAGTGAACAAGTATCTGTACCTCCGTAGCACATCATGATAAGAACTCATATATATATATATATATATATATATATATATATATATATATATGTGTTTATGAAGGAAGACCTGACATCCTACACTGCCAAGCCACAAGCAAATATAACATACAGCCAGGTCAAAATGTATTCTGTAAAACAGCTGGCCTCCAGTACTCAAAAATTCAGATTTAGGTAGATGTAGCTTAATGGTAGAACACTTGCCCAACATGCCCAGGCCCCTGGTTCTACCCTAGCACCACATAACCAAGCAACCAACCAATCAAATAAATAATAAAAAGGAAATTCACATAATACAGACATACTGAAGCCCTGTTAAGGTACTTTCTCAGGTTGTCCTAAAGCTATGATCCTGCAAGCATCTAAAGAGAATATAGTTTTGTTCTCACTGTTACTGTCTAATTTTACTAAAAGGACACTGAGGGCCAACTCAGAGGGTACGTAAGAGCATCTACTGCCAGGCCTAATGACCTGGGTAAGTTTGATTCCCAGTACCTACAGGATGGAAGGAGAGAATGACATCCAGGGGTGGTTCTGTGGCCTCTACTTTAGGGATGAATATGCTCACATATATAGACAAAATAGATTTTTATTTTACCTATCTATCTGTCTATCTATCTATCTATCTATCTATCTATCTATCTATCTATCTATCTATCTATCTATCTATCTCATCTATTTACCTACCTACCTATTGGGTTTTTGGAGACAGGGTTTCTCTGTGCCTTTGGAGGCTGTCCTGGAACTAGCTCTTGTAGACCAGGCTGGTCTCGAATTCACAGAGATCCACCTGCCTCCCGAGTGCTGGGACTAAAGGCATGCACCACCAACACCTGGCAAATTTTTTAAAACTTAAAAAAAAATTTTTTGAGACAGGGTTTCTCTGTGCAGCCTTGGCTGTCCTGAACTCCCTCTTTAGAATAGGCTGGCAATCTACCTGCCTGTGCCTCCTGAGTGCTGGGATTAAAGGTGTGCACCCTGTTGTAGTAATTAAAAAAATAATAATTTATTTAACTTTATTTTTTTTAATGTGCATTGGTGTGAAGGAGTAAAATCTACCAAAACCAGAGTTACAGACAGTTTTAAACTGCCACGTGGGTGTTGGGGTTTGAACCCAGGTCCTCTGGAAGAGTAGTCGGTGCTCTTAACCACTGAGCCATCTCTCCAGCCCATTTTAGTATCTTAAGCATGTTTATCAATCTAGCCTTTGGTTTTCCCTTTAGGAAACTATTCTGAGGAAATAGTCTCAAAGAGGCAACAACTCTATGCAAACTGTTCCTGAAATGAAATCTGTAGTGGGAATCAGGAACTGGGAGAAAGCCTGATACTATATAAAGATTCTCTGCCATCTAGCTAAAAAGTTGTAATACAATTACATATAGCTGCCAGCAGGCACACCTTTGTAATAGTTACTTTCTCCATTTAGTAAGCACTCAAAAGCTTAAACTCAGGTTTGTAGAAGTCTGCTACCCTTATGACGGCAACTCCATCTAAAATAAGGGTATTAAAGAGTTAGATGTAACCCACGCTCCTATAATCCCAGAAATGACGAGGCTAAGGAAAGAAGATCTCCAGTCTAAGATCAACCTGGACTCCAGTCTCAAAAACAGACAAAAAATAAAAATAAAATCAAGCACATCAGAAAGATTTTTAAGGAGACAGAAGAGAAAGGGGGCAGGGGAGATATGGAAAGCAGCCTATTCGTTTTAGGGGCCACCACTCCTAGCAAGGCTACAAACTGAGTGAAAGCAGGTAAACTTACGCTGTCAGCATCCTCCATCCAGGTGTGTTTGCGATCTTCCTCCTCAATCCCAATACCAATTACAGCACGCATGACTGCCTGGCAAGTGGCCACACTTCCTGCCCTGTCACACTCTTCAGCATCCTGAAAGATAAACAGAAATTTTGTTTGGATTTTTCAGTTAGAGCTGTAAAGTGACTGCTATTCCTGAATGGTGATTAATAATTATGTACCTATTGTCTTGGCATATAGCCTGGCAACCTGTCATGTTGTTCTGTTCAGTGATCCTGTCCTAATTACCCTGCATTTACGTACTCAATAAACACTGTGTGGTTGAATGAAACCACATTTATTCATACAAGATCCTGCTGCATATAGAAGTTATATTAAACTCTTACACTAAAGAACATCTAAAAACTATAGTTTTGCAACATTCCTGGGTATGTGAAACTATTTTTTACTTCAAAATAAAAAGGCCAGTGTGGTGGTTCACAGTTGTAACACCAGCTACTTGCAAGGCACAAGTTCAAAGCTAGCCTGAAATACTGAGTAAGACCTTGTCTCAAAATTAATGAAAAGGGGCTGAAGATTATATAACGCTCCAATGATACAGCACTTGCCTAGAATACTCAAGGCTCTGGGTTCAACCCCTAAATCTTTTGGAAAAATTAATTTAAGGGGGAGGAGGCTGGTGAGACAATAAAGGCAATTGCTTTGAAAGCCTGATAACCTGAATTTAATCGCTAGAAGGAGAGCTCTAACTCCAAAAGACTGTCTCCTGATTTCTACACTTACAGTATAGCATGTGCGCCTACACACACTAAAAGTAAGGCTGTCCCAAGGCACAGTGGCATACATCTTACATTAAAGAAACTGAAAGGCGTGGAAGTAAAAGACAAGTTCAAAGTATTTGTATTCTTAGGACCAGAACTCACAACTTGAATTAGCAAAAAGAGGAATGCTCTGACCTAGACAAGAAGTGTTGGTGGGGACCCTAGCTGCAAGGGAGATTAGATAAAAACGGGGGAGGGGGTGAGGTTGGTAGGGATGTGGGGATGGGGTGGGGTGTCCACAGCAAATGACCAATCACAGGAACAGTCCACTGGGCAGGCCAACATGTAGCAAGGTACTTCCAATTTTAGGAAAGCAGATTTGGAACACATAGAGAGAAGCCATATCTGTATACAATTTAAGAAAAAAAAAAAGAGTTCTACATTATGAGACACAGGAATGTGTTACTAAAAGTTAGGGATAGGCTGGGCCATGTTGGTGCATGCCCTAGAATTCTAGGAGGCTAAAGCCCTAGAATTCCAGAGGCAGAGACAGAGGCAGGTGAATCTCTGAGTTTGAGGCCAGACTGAACTACAAAAGGAATTCCAGGACAGCCAGAGCTGCACAAAAATCCCTGTCTCAAAAAATGAAAGAACAAAATAACAACAAAAATCCAACCAACTAAAACAAAACAAAGACAAATGAAGTTGGGGATAATAAAAGCACCCTGTACATCAATTAGGAGTCAAACAACTGATCCAACAGACAAATGTTGCAAAGGGTATTTGCAAGTTTAACAGAAAACAAAATACAACAAACTTAAATATCTGAAAAGAAACTCTGAGCTATTCTTGTCTGCAAGATGCTAAACTGTTTTCAGCAAGTGGGCTGATTCACCTGGTCTTTAAAGGGAGGCATGGATTTTACAAAGCTGAGGACTACGCACTGACCTCTACAGAAGGCAACTTTATTTCCTCCATCAAAACAATGTATGCACCAGCAATTCCATTTTATGGAATTCATCTTACAATAATATTTCCATGAATGCAAAACTATATGTGCCAGGATACTTTTGAAGCAAATGGAAAAGCTACTGATAAGCCATCCACAGCAACATGTGCAGGGGCACACATACCAATGAGATGGTCAAAGTACACTGCAGGCTCTGAGCTAGGGGGGAACAAGATAAGAAATGAGCAAGCAAGGAAGGATAGGAACTTTATCCCTCCCTGAAGCACTCAGGACCCTGTGGCATCAGAAAATCATCTGGGATCAGAGCCACATGCAGAGATCTTAAATGAAGACACATTGGTATGCATGCTGGAAAGGGCAGCAGTTAGCAACGTAAATGGGATCACCCCAAACCCACAGGGCCTGTAATCCATAGTAAGGGCACAGGTATATCCAATCTACAAAGCAAGAAGGCTCTGGGAATTCTAAGTGGGCATGCTGAGACTAAAGGTGGTGCTGGGGAAGGACAGATAAACTATCTAAGACAGAAATATGAGTCACTCAGTTTACATATAGGTGTGTGTGGAGTATGAAAGAAGTCAGCAACAACTCCTAAGGAATGAACTGGGCGTTGCCTAAAAGTTGGACTGAGGAACTTGTTGGTTTTGTGGGTGTTTGGAGTCACTAGGTAGTAGTACCATTCACATGTGCCAGGAAGAGAGGAGCACATATGCCCTCAGGGCTGTGGAAAGAGCCCATGGCTCCTGGTACCTAAACAACATTCTAATCAATGAGTAATCACAAAAAAAAAAAAAAAAAAAAAAATCTGGGAAAAGGGCTAAGGACAAAACTGTCAGCATTTATTTAGAAACGAAAACCAGGGGCTAAAGTGATGGTTTAGTGACCAAAAACACCTGCTAACTCTTCCAGAAGATACAGATTCAATTCCCAGTACCCATATGGTGGTTCTTTTTGTTGTTGTTTTTGTTTTGCGAGACCAGGTTTCTTTGTAAACCAGGCTGGCACCAAACTCACAGAGATCCACCTTCCTCTGCCTCCTAAGTGCTGGGATTAAAGGCACATAGTGGCTCTTAACTGTGTATCTACAGTCCCAGAAGATCCAATGCCCTCTTCTGGCCTCAAAGTCAGTATTTGTTACACATACATGCAGGTAAAACATTCACACATAAATAATATGTAGAAAAAGAAAACCAGCAAAGGGGGTGGTAGAGAGGGAAGCAAATTAAGGAAAACCAGAGTATAGGACATCCCTAGACTTGATGAGACAAAGGTCCTAAGTGACATTTCTAAGCATTTTGGTACTGTGCTGGGATCATCTGAGTGGATTCTAAAAATAACAGCGAGAATGTCCTTCTGTATACTGTAAATATATGTTTCTCTTATTGGTTGCTGAATAAATGCTGATTGGCAGTAGCAAGGCATGAAGTATAGGCGGGACTACCAGACTAGGAATGCTGGGAAGAGGAACACAAAGAGTAAGTCATGGGGAAGATGCCATGTAGCCACGGAAGGAGTATCACACTGGAGCATTACGGTTAAGCCACAGCCTCATGGCAATACATAATTTAATAGAAACGGGTTAATAATTGAGAGCTAGCCAATAAGAAGCCTGAACCATCTGCCAAATACTTTATAATTATATAAGCCTCAGTATGTTTATTTGGGACTGAAAGTCTGCTGATCAGGCAGACAGAAACTCTGTCTTCAGATAAGGATTGAAAGCTGTAACATACACAAGTTCTTAAGCGATAGTTCGTAACACAGTAAGAGCTCAATTAATGGTAACTATTACTCAAGATTCAGCATACCTGAATGTACAAATAACATGAAAATGATTGAACACAAAACTGATACATATTCAGTCCCTCTGTCACATTCTAGTAAAAGGAAGCAGAAGACAGAAGAGGAAAGCATAAAATAACATAATCTGAACTCTGTCAAATTTCTCTGTACTTTAGCAACAGCCTCAACCTGCCTCCCTGATGGTGTCTACAAGAAGATAGATTGAGCCAGGCATGGTGGCACACACTTTTAATTCCAGCACGCTAAAGGCAGAGGCAGTAGGATTTCTGTAGAAAAAGCTAGCACTGCTAACTAGACCTTTTCCTCAAACATCTAGGTACCTTTTACACAATATAAATATAAGAACCTGACACTGTAACAACATGAAGACTACATAGGACAATCTAAAGGTGCCACTTGGTACTCTAGATTACTGTGGGAGGCAAGGCATGATGGGTAGAGGTAGTAGAGATGCCAAGGAAACCAACCAGACAAGGACATTAAAAGATTATAACTACAGTCAAAGACTGGGAAATAGGTCAGTAGCAGAGAATTGCATAGATGTACACAGGACTAAGTATAATAGAAGATGCAGTGCAGAAACAGAACCCCAGTTGCACCTTGTATGGCATCCTTAAGTAAGGGTGAAGCCAGTGAAAATGATCATCTGGAGTTACCCTGTACGCAGCTAGTTAAGAAATGACAGACAGCCCGGAAACCTCCAAAGCAACAGGATAAAGGCACAGAGGATTTCTGCCCAGGCAAATAATCAGCAGAGTATTGCTTGGGGCCTAGGTGAGGTGGTGCATGCCTTTAGCAAAGCACAGGCAGGTGACTCTCTGTGAACAGGTCATCTTGGTCTATATAACAAGTTCCAGAACAGCCAGAGAGAACCTGAGTATGGATCCTCACCATCCACATAAAAGGCTGGGTTTCACAGCATACACCTGTAACCCCAGGACTCTGGGAAGAAGCAGGTGGCTCCTAGGGACTCACTGGCCAGCCCATCTACAAAACTGCAAGCCCTGTTGCAGGGCGTTTATTTGCGTTGATATTCCGAGACTGTTAATAAAAAAGTTTAACCTTGACTGGGGGCAGAGTTAGTGGCTAGCTGACCAGAATTAGCCATAGAAGTTTTGGAGGACCCAGAATACATACGGGGAGATAGAGGAAATAGTAGAGAGGGGCTTAGAGAGATTGAAGGCCTTTTTGGATCAAGAGAAGAGGTCACTGGTCACTTCAACCACTTCTCTGACCAATCAGTTCTTATCCCAATATCTGACTCCTGAGCTTTATTAATAACAGAAAAATTTAGAAAAAAATTTGAGACAGAGAAACCCGGTCTCAAAAAAAAGGGGAGGACTCAATATCTGGGCTATATACGACAAAATGACTGATAAGATACAAACCTTAAAAAGACCTATTAACAAAACTAAAAAAAGTTCACACACAGACAGAGGAATCTAGAACAAAACCTTCTGTACCATTACATTATGAAACTGAAGAGAAGCAGCCCAAGGCTATTAGAAAACCAACCCTAATTTATCCAGTTACAAGAACAACCACCAGATGATAGACACCCCCAAAGCTATACAAAGGTTATTAAATAAAATCCTGTAAAAATGTTAGATTTAAGGAAGCAGTTGTTTCATATGGTAAGCATTAATCCTATGTAAATCAGATGTTACATTCATGGGCAACTCAGAACAAAATTATCCCCCCAAAATGAAAAGATTTAGCTGCAACAATATTAGAAGCTGATCCTCAGTTACAATAAAAAAACATGGCAAGAAGTGAAAGCTAGGGTCAGAGAACAACAGAGGTGTCAATATTTCCCAAGACCAGCTTCTTGGGGAAGGCCAATATGCAGATTTACAAAGACAGTTTGGATTTGATGATCACACCTTGGCCATATGTCGTAAAACAGCTTTGAATGCTTGGGACAAGGTTAAAGATTCAGGAAAGAGGACTGAATCATTTACTAAAATTATACGAGTCCAAAAGAAAAAGCCTTCACAGACTTTTTGCAAAAGTTAACTTCAGCTGTAAATAAAATATTATCAGATCCAAAAGTTAGACAAAGATTGGCATTTTTAAAATGCTAATTCAAGCCTGGCATTGGTGGCACACACCTTTAGCTCCAGCACTTGGGAGGCAGAGGCAGGCGGATCTTTGTGAGTTCAAGACCAGCCTGGTCTACAAAGAGCTAGTTCCAGGACAGCCTCCAAAACAATACAGAGAAACCCTGTCTCGAAAAACAATAAACAAACAAATAAATAATGCTAATACAAAATACAAAAGGATGAATAGGCCTTTAAAAGCAAGATCAGTACCAATAGGTGAATGGATTAAAAACACAGCTGATATTGGATCTCACATCTATGATGTTACTTTGATAGGGAAAATGATTTCTAAAAATTTTAAGAAAAGCAAAAGGTCAAATGTTTTAATTATGATAAATAAGGTCATCTAAAAATAAATCATTGGTGAGGGTAGAGATAATTCAAAAAGAAGGCCCCAGCTTTCTGGAACATAGGAAAGGGGTAACAAAGACCTATACTGGGTTAATAAACGCAGATCAACAAGAAACAGGCAAGGTTACACTTTGCCTTCAGAAATGCCTTAGAGCGCCTCTCATAGGCCCCAATATCAAGTTTGGTTCAATCATTCCCTATAATCATCGAAAACCCTCATCCACAGAGCAATTAAAAGACTTAATAACTGCTGTTTAAAAACATATTGCTCTGGATCACAAAACAGTTCAATAGATAAAACAAAATTTTCAGGAGAGACCATAAAAATTCTTCTACAAGGAATGTTAAACAGCCCCATCTTGTGTCAGTATTTTGTACAACAGCCATTAGAAATAATTCATAAATAGCTTTCTCAATCTATAATTTACAATTATATGAATGACTTATTTATTTCTTTATTTTTGTTTTTTGAGACAGGGTTTCTCTGTGTAACAGGCTGTCCTGGAACTCACTTTGTAGACCAGGGTGGCCTCGAACTCACAGAGATCCCCCTGCCTCTGCCTCCTGAGTGCTGGGATTAAAGGCGTGCGCCACCACCACCAGCTGGTGTGGATAATATTTTACTAGCTGATTCAAATGCAGATACCTTAGAAAAAAATGTTTGATGAATTAAAAAAATATTTTTGCCTTGTTGGGGATTACAAATTGCTCCTGAAAAAAATACAAAGAGGATATGCTATTAATTACCCAGGATGTAAGATAGGTTTACAGAAAATTCAACCATAGATAACACAAATCAGGAGAAATCCATTATGAACTCTTAATGATTTTCAAAAACTGCTGAGAGATATTAACTGGCTACAGTCCACAACTGGATTAACAACTCAAGAACTAAGTAATTTATTTCAAACCTTACAAGGTGACAAGGACTTTAAAAATTCCAAAACAATTTATCAGCTGAGGCTAAGAGAGAACTAACTGGCTTTGGTAGAAAAGAAATTACAGGACACACATGTGAATCAGTTGGAGCCAGAGCTTGATTATATTCTGAACATAGGGTTTTTCCATGTTAACAGTCCTGGCTGTCCTGGAACTCACTTTGTAAACCAGGGTGGCCTCGAACTCACAGAGATCCACCTGCCTCTGCCTCCCTAGTGCTGGGATTAAAGGTGTGTACCACCACAAACCAGCTCCTACAGGAATTCTTACGCAGAGAGGAAACATCTTAGAATGGTATACAGAATAAATAAAGACTTATGTAGAAAAGGCTTCTGAATTGATTCTAAAAGGAAAATTGAGACTTTGTCAATTGAAAGAAATAGTAGGCCCAGCAAAAATTGTGGTATCTTTTACTAATAAAAAGAACTAATTGGATCCTTCCTCACATGGTACAATGAACACCAATACTGATGGAAATAAGACAGAAAAGGCAGGTTAAGTCAGGAAAAATAATGAAATGGTTCAAAGCCCTTATGATTCCATTCAAAAGTCAGAATTGTATGCTAGTTTCATGGTATTATCAGATTTTCCAGAACCTCTGAATATAGTTACTGACTCTCAAAACATAAAAAGAGTTGTTCTACATACTGAAATGGCTAAACTTAGATGATTGAAAATTAACTTTGTTATTTATTTTCAGTTATAAGAAATAATCAGAAATAGAAATAATCTCTTATATATAACACATATCAGATCCTATGTGGGATTTACCAGGTCCTCTAGCACAAAGCAATGATGACACTGATCAATTTTGACAGGAAATGTACCAGAAGCCTTAGAATTTCATAAGAAACATCATGTTAATAACAAAGTTTTGAAGAAAGATTTTTCCATCATTTGACAACAAGCCAAGGAAAATATAAGAAAGCATTCTACTTGTTTTTTGTATAACCAAACTCCACACTATCTGCAGGAAGTAACCCAAAGGGTATTCAAAGAAATGAAATTTGGCAAATGGATGTGTTTCTTTTGCGAAGTTTGGAAAATTGATGTATGTGCACCTTATCACAGATACACATTCAGAATTTCAATGGACAACAGCTTTGAATTCTGAAAAAGCTAACTCTGTAATTACACATTTATTTAAAGTCATGGCCATTATGGGAATACCTGTAGAAATTAAGACTGATAATGCAGCCGGGCATTGGTGGCGCACGCCTTTAATCCCAGCACTCGGGAGGCAGAGGCAGGCGGATCTCTGTAAGTTCGAGGCCAGCCTGGTCTACAGAGTGAGTTCCAGGACAGCCTCCAAAACAATACAGAGAAACCTGTCTCGAAAAACAAAAAAACAAAAAAACAAAAAAACAAAAAAAAAAAGACTGATGATGCTCCAATAAGCCTCTAGTAAAATGAAAGCTTTTTACATATTACAACAAAAAGCATATTTCAGGCACAATACCTACAGGACAAACAGTTACAGAGAGATCCAATCATACTTTAAAAGATATGCTTAATAAACAGAAAGGGCTAATAAAGATTCCCAGGGACAGGTTACACAATGCTTTATTAACTTTAATTTTTTAGTTTATTTTTATTTAGATTTATTTATTTATTTTACTATTATTTTTTGGGGGGCAGTTTTCAGAGATAGGGTTTCTCTGTAGCTTTAGAGCCTGTCCTGGAACTCGCTCTGTAGACCAGGCTGGACTCGATCTCAGAGATCCGTCTGTTTCTGCCTCCCAAGTGCTGGGATTAAAGGCATAAGCCATCACCGCCCAGCAACTCTAATTTTTTTATAAGCAATGAGAAAGGAATTACAGCTGCGGAGAAACATTGGATGGCAGAAAAAAATTGCTAAATTAGCCTGTATACTTTAAAGATGTGCCGACCTCAAAATAGAAACCAGGATATGTGTTACACTGGGGAAGAGGTCTGGCTTTTATTTCCATGAGAAGAAAAGCTATGACTACCATCAAGATTAATACAGATTAGATTCAAATAAGAGAGATGAATTTTATAGAATTTCCTGTACATGTGTAATACTGGAGATTCAACTCCAGGCATTACACATGATAGATAAATATTGTAAAATGAGCTTCCTCCCCAGCCCTATAACATCAATTGTAATTTAATAAACTGTCAAAATTAAATTCTAGGACTGGTGAAATGGCTCACTGGGTACATGCCACCAAGCTGACAACCTGAGTTCAATCCCCAAGACTCACATGGTGGAAGCGAGAACCAACTTACAAGCTGTCCTCTGACTTCCACATGTATACTATGGGCACACTCACAATAAATGTAACTTATTTATTTTTTCGTTTATTTATTTATTTATTTATTTATTGTTTGGTTTTTCGAAACAGGGTTTCTCTGTGGCTTTGGAGGCTGTCTTGGAACTAGCTCTTGTAGACCATGCTGGCCTCGAACTCACAGAGATTCGCCTGCCTCTCCCTCCCGAGTGCTGGGATTAAAGGCGTGAGCCACCACCACCTGGCCTAATAGGTGTAATTTAAAAAGAAAGTCTAATTTTAAAATTAATAATAAATAAAGGTTCTGTGAACAATGCCTCCCTTCAATAGGGGAGGTGGTATCAGAAAACATAGTGAACAAAAATTTCCAACGAAGCCTACGGAGGGACGGGGGAGATGGCACAGTGGGTAGAGTGTTTGTTGCACAGGTATGAGGACCTGAATTCAAATTCCTTCCAAGTACCATCATGAAAAGCTAGGTATGACCAGGCTTTTAATCACAGCACTCAAGGCACAGGCAGGCAGTTCTCTGAGTTCAGGGCCAACCTGATTTACAGAGTGAGTTCCAGGATAGCCAGAGCTACACAGAGAGTCCTCCTCCCCAAGGTGCTAGAGCAGGAAACCCAATGTCTTCCTCTGGCATCTAAGTGTGTCAAACATATAAATATATTATACCACCACCACCACCACCACCACCACTAACAACAACCAAAAAAAAAAAAAAAAACAAGATAAACTCTAAGCATAAGAAACATTATACCAAGGTGTATCACCAAAATCAATGCTGCTGCTGCACACATGCCTTTAAAACCAGTACTTGGGAGCTAGAGTCAGGCAGATCTGTGAATGAGTCTACACAGTGAGCTCCAAGCCAGCCAGGGCTGCATAAGGAGACCTTGTCTTAAAACAAATAAGGCAAAAAATAACAACAATAATAAAAGGCTGGAAGGAGGGCTCAGCGGCTAAGTAGCCCTGACTGGCCTAGAACTCAGTATGTAGAGTAAACTGGCCTAAACCAGGTACTCTTGCTCCCTAAACCACTATGCCTGGTGAAAAAGGTTCTGAGCACAAAAAAAAAAAAAAAAGAGCTTTAAAAGGTAGCAAAAGGACACAGACATAGACACTCAAACGCACACACAAAGTTATGGAAAATCTTCAAGGTAGAAGGGAAAACACAGCTATTAGGTAACAGAAATGGTGACACAGCTTAATGAACAAAAGACTTGAAGGGCTGGACCCAGAAGATTACATTGTATTTCCTAGAGTGCTGTCTAGTTTTACATCAACTTGACACAAACTAAAGTAATCTGGGAGGAGGGAACCGCAGTTAAGAAAATGCTTCTAGCTGGGCAGTGGTAGCACACTCCTTTAATCCCAGCATTTGAGAGGCAGAGGAGAGGCAAGCAGATCTCTGAGTTTAAGGCCAGCCTGGTCTGCAGAGTGAGTTCCAGGACAGCCGGGTTACATAGAAAAATCCTGTCTCAAAAAAAAAGAAACAAAGAGAGAGGAGGGGGTAATAATTTCTCCGATTGGTTGTAGGCAGGCCTGTACGGCACTTTAATTAGCGACTGACAGGGGAGGGCCCCACCCATTGTTGGTAGGAGCGTCATTCCTAGACTGGTGGTGGCACATGCCCTTAATTCCAGCACTTGGGAGGCAGAGACAGGTGGATCTCTGTGAAGTTGAGGCCAGCCTGGTCTACAGAACAAGTTCCAGGACAGCCGCCAAAGCTACAGAGAAAGCCTGTCTCGAAAGACAATAAGCAACCCTCCATGGCCCTGGCATCAGCTCCTGCCTTGTTTGCATTCCTGTCCTGACTTTTGATGATGAACAGTAATATGAAAGTATAAGCTAAATAAACCCTTTCCTCCTCAAGTTATTTCGGTCATATGTTTTATCACATATGGAGCAAAGTCACAATGAGCCTGTTCCTTTTGCCAGTGTGGGAACTCTCCAGTACCACCCTATATCTTATGTGAGACCTCAACACACAAAAATCATAGGAGAGGGAGATGGCTCAATGGTTGAGAGCACTGGCTATTCTTTCAGAGGATCTGGGTTCAATTCCAAGCACCTACACAGCAGTTTATAACTCCAGTTCCTCTTTTGGAGCACAGATATGCATGCAGTCAAACATCTATATACATAAAATAAAATGGAAAAAAATCGTATTTACTTATCACTCATTCAAGACAGAATCCTGCCATGTAGACTACCCAGGATGTCCTTATACCTGCAATCCTCCTGCCTTAGCTTCCTGAGTGCCGGTACAAGTATGCAACACCAAAGTCAATGACTCTGTATTCAGAACAGAACATGGAGCAACAGCTTACTTGGATCCACTGTTCCCGATTGATCTCCACACCATTGGCCCGCAGGGAGGTGATGGCTCGGTCAATGATCTTCTCCACCATCTGAGTGTTGCCATTGGCCTCCTCAAGTTTAGCAGCTGTGATCCAGATGTGCCGGTCTGTGGGAATATTCTCACGGGCTTTATTTAAGACCTTTCGAGCATTTTCATAAGTTTCCAGCCTTGCCAAAGCAAGCCAAAGCTACACAAAAATACATTAAAAAAAAAGAGAGAGAGAGAAAAGTATGTTGAATGCTGGAAGATACCAAGTGGTATCTTCTAGGCTAGATGGCAAGCCAGTCTCACTGGCGCACAGCCCTTCTACAAAGGGCTTTCTGGAAGCTCTCAAGCTTAAGCAGAGCCTATAATCATTCATAGCAGCCCCTTTCACTACACCAACTGTTCAGCAATGCTTCTGACACAAAAGGTTGACAGGACTCAGAGGTTCTAAGCATTGTTTAAATGTGCAGTGTGCCAGACTTGATGGCAGGTGCTAGGGTAAAAAGGTGAGTGGGATGGGTTCATCGACAGTTGTGCCCTCTGGAATTCTCATGCCCCAAAACTACTGACTGCAAGATTCCACCCCTAAAATGTACAGACGATTTCTGTTTTGAGTGTGAATGTGTGCAGATACCTGAGTACGGTTCCCAACAGTTTTCTATAGCTATCAGGGATGTGCAAAAGAGACTCAGTTTTGTTCATCCACACACATACACTGTGCACCCACAGCATGTACTGTGCACTACTTGAATTTCCCATCCACCACACGCAATGCTCCTTTACCTGTATGCAGCATGACTAACTGAAGCTACCTGTTACCGTACTTGACAATACTGTAGAATACCATTCTGGGTTCCACAATGTCCTCTAATGCAGGATGTAACTTGTGTAAGCAGCATACATACAGCAGTCTCAGGCACTGGACTGGCTTCAGCCTTCTACGATGTGGTGGTGGGCCTGAGCCCAGCAGACTCACCTCTACACTGGTGGGACAGCACTCTACCGCCCGGCTCAACATGATTCTAGCATCTTCAGGCTCTTCAAGCTCAACGGCTGCTTTCCACAATCGAACAGAGTTTGGGACATGCTCAAGGGCTGGAAAAGGTCAAATGACAAGAGATTTGTGTCAGGAGGACACTGCCAGTTAGATAAGACAGCCCCCAATAGTGATGATCAAGGACTACAAACACGTCCATTTTGTGGGTCCTTTGATTTTGGGGTAGACGTAAAGCCAGAAAGAAACAGTCAAAGGTTGTTGAGGTTGTATCAGTAGGACTCGTCACATCAATACTATATGGCTCCACTGAAGTCTGAGAACAGGATGAACATTTGCAAGAGAACAGGCCATATAAGGGAAATGACTTAAATTGTCTAGGTTGAGGGCACTATTTCATGGGCATGTACAAACCATATACCTGAAATCTATATATGGTTTACTAAAATATATTTTAAATGACCAGTGTCAAAAAGACCTCCTGGCCGGGCGGTGGTGGCGCATGCCTTTAATCCCAGCACTCGGGAGGCAGAGGCAGGCGGATCTCTGTGAGTTCAAGGCTGGGCTGGACCGATAGCCTCCGACAATACAGAGAAACCCTGTCTCGTAAAAACCAAAAAAAAAAAAAAAGACCTCCTGATTATATTTTCCCTTAAGAATACCTGAAACTAGCCAGGCAAGGTGGCACATACCTTACATGCCTTTAATCCTGGGGGGGGGAGCTGCTGTTGGAGAAATGACTCAGAGGTTAAGAGCACTGCATGTAGGCAGAACACTATATATGTAATAAATAAATAAATAAATCTTTAAAAAGAAATTCCTAGCACTCAGGAGGCAGAGGCTGGCAGATCTCTGTGAGTTTGAAGTCAGCCTGGTCTATAGAGCAAGTACCAGGACAGGCTCCAAAGCTACACAGAGAAAACCTATCTTGAAAAACAAACAAATACCTGAAACTTCAAAAAAGATGAAAAAGCCATAAGTAAACTCTAGAAAGGACTCCTACAGAACAATGATGGGATACTCTGTAGAGTACCAGAATCTATGTATGTGTGCATTTATGTTTTACATTAGATAACTGAGACAATGACTAATTCATTGGCCAGCAGCATGACGGGTAGTATGGACACTCCACAGAGGCAGTTCAGGTTCTTGACAGGTTGACGGAGATTTCACCATATTCGCAGAATATAATGCGACTTAAACTTGTGAATGGCTTCTTTCTGCAGTATGCAAGTTTTTGATGTGTAAGCTTACTCCCCCAGCCCCAGAACCTCATATACCCTCAAACTTGCCATTTTGTGAAGGATGTCTGTGTAGTAAAGGATGAGTTTGAATTCCTGATCCTCCTGTCTCTACCTTTTACAGGATAGAATGTGTCCCCATACCCTGATTATTTCTACAATTCTCTATTAGTTCTCATATTGTGATGAATGTGGGAAACTGAGACTCAAGTAAAACTGTGGATGAAAGAGACCACTGTGAAAAACTGCAATGTAACTCAATAAAGCACGTGCTTGGATGTATGAAATCTTGGATTCAACACCACTATCACCACACACACACACACACACACAAAGGGAGAAAGGGAGGGAGGGAGGCTGGTCATAGTGGTGCATACTTTTAATCCCAGCACTTGAGAGATATATATGAGTTCAAGGCCAACCTGGTTTATACCATAATTACCAAGGCTACGTAGTGAGACTCTATCTCAAAAAGCAAAAATCAAGGACTGGAAAATGGCTCAGTGGTTACAAATACTTGCTGCCCTTGCAGAGGGTACAGATTCAGTTCCCAGCACCCACATGGTAGCTCACAACTGTCTGTTAACTCCAGTTCTAGGGGCATATGATGCTTTCTTTCCTCTGGCCTCTGAGGGTACTGCATGCATGTAGCACACAGACATACATGCAGTAAAATAAAAGTAAATAAATAAAATAAATCTTTGGGGCAAGAAAGATGGCTCAGTGACTAAGAGTGCTGGCTGCTCTCTGAGAGGACGGGGTTTTGATTCCCAGCAACCACTAGGCTGTTGACAACTTTCTCTAACTTCAGCCCCAGGAGATCATCTTCTTCTGCCCTCTGTGGGCACCAGGCACGCATACAATACAAAGAGACATACATGTGGACAAAACACACACACACAAAATTTCTTTTTAACTTTAGAAAACAAAACATGGGCTAGAGAAATGGCTCAGTGGTTAAGCACACTGGCTACTCTCCCAGAGGTTCTGAGTTCAGTTCCCAGCAACCACATGGTGACTTACAACCATCTATAATGAGCTGTGGTGTCCTCTTCTGGCCTGCAGGCACACATATAGGCAGAACACTACATAATAAATCTTTTATTTATTTATTTATTTATTTGTTTGTTGTGTGGGGGGTCTTCTGCCTGTAGACCAGCAGAGGGTACCAGATCTCATTCAAGGTGGTTGTGAGCCACCATGTGGTTGCCAGGAATTGAACTCAGGACCTCTGGAAGAACAAACAGTGCTCTTAACACACACACACACACACACACACACACACACACACACACACACACACACACACGCTAAATAAATAAATGTAAAAGAAAACAAAACACAACTCAAGCTGCATTCAAGAAGTGATGACTCCAAGAAAGGACCTACTGAGCAGGCTATGATGAGGAAAAAGAAATCATGGAAAAGAAAATAGCAATGATCCCAGAAGGCTCTGTACAGTTGGCAGGATGAATGTTAACAAAGGGCACTACATGACTTTGCCACACTTTAGCTCACACTCAAAATAACTTGGAATGACATTAGGTAAGGGAGGCAACTCAGGAGCCTTTCTTCAGAACAGGGCAGATGACCCAGAGATCTGTAGGCTTCAGGCACTCAGGCAGCCAGGTCATAACCAAGCCTCTAGTCAGCTTCCTATGGGGTTGATGATGACTGCTTGGAACTGACAAATGTAAGAAAACTCTATTCTTGAGACACTACAGTGATTCCCAAACAGTCCCCATATGATCTGATTTCCTATAAGCACACAGGTCAACCTTGCTGTAAATAGACCCAAGGATTAATGCTGTAGAACATGCAGACCCACAAAACTCACATGAAACTGGCACAGGGTATACTATCTGGGGGAGCTATACAAAATCAGTGTGGCCTGTTGAACAGCTCAGCCTACTCAGCAGTGGCAGACCTACCTTCCTGTGTGTGAGAGCTTTGTTCCACTAAACCTTTGTGCCACCGAGCAGGACAAAGCAGCCACTGTAATATTCTTTCCCTTCTCAAGCAGCCAAGCAGGACCAGTTGCTCCACTAAATATAGACCAAGCCTTTGGTGGACATCACTATGATGACTGGAGCTTGTAAGCAGGAGCATCATGTACTCAAGATATACAGGTCAGAAAAACAGAAGATATCTCTTACAAACCCAAAGGGTCTACCCTTGGGGGAATCTTGAAGGGTCCCATGGTCTGGGGCACATTGGAACTTCCCTTCCATGATGAACCAATGCTGCTCTTATAGTACCTACTGGAAGTTAACATCTAATCTCAGAGCCCCAACTTCCTGCCTGCTAAAAGTACTCTAGGTTTTGCTGCACAGAAGACCTAAAGGAACATACAACTCAGCGGCAGGTCTAAGTTCTTCTGACCCCACAGATCTAACACCATCACAACTAACTGTACCAATCCTCAGGAAGGCTTTCAGAGCACAGCCTTACAGAAGAAGCTGAGTCCTCCTGCCATATCTGCTCTCCTACCAAGGAAGATGATCCCAGCAGGGAGTCATCACTGCCTAAGACCTCATACAGCGTGCTTCTCCATTTATTGAGCATTACCTAACCATGCCTCAAGAGGGGGCAAATGCGGCAGCTTCATCAAGTTGGAAATAGCACAGAAAAGATGGAGTGGAGCAAAGGCAGGTACAGCATGGACACTGTAAGTCACAGGCAGAAACTTCCCACAATTAGAGGCTAATGACTTGCCTGCTACCCTAGGAACACATTCACGGCTCTAGAAAAGCCTTAGGACCACAGGACTAAGAAGGAAAAAGCCTTGACCTAGGATTAAATTCACTTGAGTCAACCGATAACCAGAAAATAAAGATTATTTCCCAAGCTCTTAAGAGCACCAAAAGACAAAAGGACCTTACAAGCCAAAGCCTCAACCTTTCATGAAGCATCACCATGTGTAAACACAAACCTATATAGCAGAACACACAGGTCTCTAAATGTTCAATACTGTCTGAACAGACCTCACAGACTTTATGCCTACTTTTACTTTTTGCAAACCTTGCCAACAAGAGGCTTAATCCAAAAGCAGAACAATTCAATCAAGTTGTGAGGCCAACCCTGACTCCTGTGGGACACTCAAGTTGTGATTATAGTCTGGGGAGACCATTTTACAGGTCAGAGGGATTTTGAGTCTTAATTTAATGCTTCTATTTGCAAGTATAAAGCTAATAGGAGAGCCTGGCATGATACTGCATACCTGTATGCAGAACCCAGAAAGCAAAAACATTTAAGACCCAGCCTTAAAAAAGAAGTTAATGAGCCGGGAGTTGTGGTGCATGCCTTTAATCCCAGCACTTGGGAGGCAGAGGCAGGTGGATCTCTGTGAGTTCGAGGCCAGCATGGTCTACAGAGCGAGGTCCAGGACAGCCTCCAAAACAATACAGAGAAACCCTGTCTTGAAAAACCAAAAAAAAAAAAAAAAAAAGAAGAAGAAGTTAATGAAATTAGTCAAAAATAGCAAAACCACCAGCTAGAGATCCAGTCCTTAAAGGGTCTAGGTCACAGGACCATTCATACAGGTAAAGAGCTTACCCTGGATACCCACACAACAGAGGGGGAAAAAAATCCCATCTCCAGTATAGGACATAGTTATTAGCATAGTTGCTCTCTGTGTATGCATGGTAGTAATGGTAGTAGTGATAATGACAGAGACGATGTGTTTCTGTACCTTTATTCTCTTCAAAATTCCATTTCTGGAACACGGGCTACCTGGGTGGGACTATACTTACAGAGTCACCAACCTCACACAAGAAGGGCAGGATCATGCTGGGCAGAGGTGGTGTAGGCCCTTCCTTAATCCCAACACTTAGAAGGCAAACGCAGGCTAATCTCTGCTGAGGGATGTCTTTCTGTATGATGTGAATATGTGTTGCTCTCATTAGTTGATAAATAAAGCTGTTTTGGCCTATGGCAAGGCAGGATAGAGTGAAAAATCCAACCAGGAATACAGGAGAAGGGTAGAGTCTGGAAGACACCAGCCAGCCACCCAAGAAGCAAGATGCCAGCAGACCTAAAAGTGGCTGAGGGACCAGGCTAGGCAAAAGAATCCTCCGCTTACAAATCTCTAAGTTGAGGCCAGCTTGGCATACGGAGCAAATTCCAAGACAGCCAAGGCTACACAGACCCTGTCTTAAAAAAACAAAACAAAACAAAACAAAAAAATAAAACAGGCAGGATCCCCAGGCTCCTCTCAATAAGTACTACTGGTAGCCAATAAGTGCTGAATCCAACTCACAGCACAGGCAGCCCACGGAGCCAAACCCAGGCCTGAAAATGCTGAGAATGAATATAGCTAAAGGGAAGACAAGTACAATCCAGCCGATGGACTCCCCTGTGGCCAGGGAATCCTGAGGAGAGAAAACTGATACACTGAGAACTGTACTACTGTCCCTGTGCTCCCAGACATGTCCGTGATGACCACTGGAGACATTTAGTTCCAA
Source organism: Mesocricetus auratus (assembly GCF_017639785.1). Taxonomy (NCBI): domain Eukaryota; kingdom Metazoa; phylum Chordata; class Mammalia; order Rodentia; family Cricetidae; genus Mesocricetus; species Mesocricetus auratus. The sequence continues at coordinate 25,050,820 of NW_024429209.1, read as the reverse complement.
TGTAAAAAAAAAAAAAACCTCCATTTTCAAGTGTCAGTGTTAATAGCAGAGTGGCACATTACTATAAATACATAGTCAAATTATCTTAAGGAAAGCTGATAGCAAACAGTCTACAATGGCCTGAGCTCTCCAGGGTGTTCTAGTCACTGGGGACACCACCTAACCTGCTGGGTTGCAGACAAATCACCTTCCCTGGACCTGAGATTCCCTTTTCCCTTTTACAGATGAAGATATTGAAGACCTCAGAGGTTAAGCACATCCCCTAAGTCGCTCTACTTCCTCTGGTTTCAGAACAGCACTAAAATATCATTTCTCTAAACAAGAAAGAGGATGTCAGAAATATACCCTGTCAAGTCCCCAACAACTGGCAAAGTGCCTAAGGTACTGTAGGAAGTAATTGCTATCTCCATCTTAAACCCAGGATCTTCCAGCAGTGCCTGTCTTCCAAGTGCTTACTAACTACTCAGTGCAGAAGCTCCAGGCTCTGTTCCAGATACCCAGAAAAAAGAACCCTGTTTCTAGAAACTCTCTTAAGGACAGATCATGCCTAGAATCAGGAAGCAATAGCAAACGCTAGTCCCTTCATCTTAGCATTATCTCTGGAGAACAAAGCAGGAGGCCTCTCCCTGACAGACCTGAAGAGCCTTGGAAATAATCCTTCCACCCTGCACAGCCAGGCTACCACCTCCATGAACATACTCCCCACTCCCCAGAATCCAAGCCAAATGAAAATGAACCCCAGACAATGTCATGGTGAACAGGGAGTGGACACAAAACATTCAAGACCATTTATCAAACAGTTCAGCAGATCTACCTGAAATAAGTCATGCCAATTAGCCAAAGCTCAATGTGCCTTTCATTAAAGAACTATTTACTGGTCTGAAAGAAGTAGTGCATGGATTCCTATTATACAAATCAAGACAGGTATTAACTTTCTGCTCCTGTTTGCATTATAGGGACTTCAATGGGCAGTTGACCTACATGCAGAAAACAAGATCTGGAAGAGTAAACACATCAGGCAAGCAAGATCACCTGATTAGAGGAACCAGAGAACAGTCTCACTGGCTAGTAACAGACACAGGAAGCAAGCAAGAAGAACCTATGTTCAACTCAAGAGCCCACAGCCTTATCAGCCCATGAGACTTAGCTTATACATTCTATCTCTACACAAACACACAGTGAAAAAGAAGAGTGGAAAGCTTTTGCTGAAAATGCTTTGACGCCACAAACAGACCGGACTGAGTCAGACCTGGGTGCTCATGCCAAATACACCACCTGCACAGTTTTCTGAGCAACACCCCTCTGACCAGCTTCTGTTCTGAAGCCAAGTCCAAAAGCAGCACTTATGACAAGATCTGGTACAGGGAACAGCACTACTTTTATGAATTACAGTAACAAGCAAAACTGCCAATAAATGCTGTTATCTTCTTTGAGATGACTCTAATAAGAGTATTTGCTAATCTTCCAAAGGACCCCTGTACAGTGGTTGTCAACTGCCTATAACTCCAGTTCCAGGGGATCTGATGCCCTTTTCTGGTCTCTGGGACTCCTGAATACATACTTGTTTTTAGCAGGGAGGGGTGTTCCTGAGACAAGGTTTCTGTGTAGCCCTGGCTGTCCTGGAACTACCTCTGTAGACCAAACCAAGTTGGCCTTGAACGCAGAGATCTACCTGCATCAGCCTCCTGAGTGCTGGGATTAAAGGCACGTGCCATCACTGCCTGGCAATCTTTAAAAAACAAAACTAAACTGTATTTTAGCTGACCATGGATGGACAGCATGTATTATAGCCTTATAGGTGCTATGAGATACAATCAGTGCAGGAAGGAATCCAATGACCATGTACTCAGGTGTGACCATCAGTAATCTCAGACTTACATCAAGGGGTATACTACCCTGTAGACACAACCTTCGATCATGTCAAAGGGCATGGCTATGTACACTTCCTCCTACAGCTATCTTATCTAACCTCCGAAGCCACAGAAGCAAGCTGGAATCTGTATTATGAATAAGGAAAACTGGGATGACAGTGACTCACACACTATAGAAAGGTAGGAATGTGGCCTCCAATCAGTGTAAGAACTCCCCTACCAGAGTCCCTTACAGAAGGTTCAAGGGCAGAGACAACCAGCCCAGGAAAAGGGCTAGACAACATCACCAACTTCTTAACTTACTCTCACAAAAAGCCTGAGCAAAGGAGGAGTAAAGCTGCTCTCCAAGAGAACAAAACATCAGAAACCAAGAAAAACACCTTCAAGGCACAGCCTGAGGGTTACCTCCCAGGGAGGCTTACCTTTCCGAAGAACACGTTTCTTTGCTCGAATGTCTGTTTCTAGCTCTGCTGCTCTAATGTAGATCCTAACAGACTGTGGGAGATGACGGACAGCTTGTGCCACCACAGCCTTGGCTGTGTCCCCAGGCTGTAACCTGGCTGCTTCTAGCCAGACATCTTCACTCTGGGGCCAAAAGAAAAAAAAAAAAAAAAGGAGCATTAAGAACAGTCTGGAAACCACAAGGAAGACATAGGTAACTCTGGGGTCCCCAAATTTTATAAGGATCATCAACTTGGCCATAAACACATACATATGAGAGTTTATCTGGCAATGACACAGCTCAGAAATGGGCTACCTTGTCAGAATGAAAGACAAACATAATCCTTCATAAACAAAAACAAAAAATACAATTTACTGTAGGCAAAGTCTTTGGAAAAAGCAAAGACCATATGTTTGCCTGGGAAGTTCTGATTTATGCCTAATGTTTGGAGAATTCCACAGAGGGTTTCTTTCACTCTCAGGAATATCTAGTCCACACAGTAGCGCATTTAACATTCAGTTGGTTTCATAGCACTTTTTAATCTTGTCTAATCACCCCACCTCCCAAAACACAAGTGCTGGAATATACTAAGAACTAGTACTAACCTGTAAGGTTTTTGTTTTTGTTTTTCAATTTATTTATTTTTATTTCATGTACATGGGTGTTTTGCCTGCACACATATCTAGAAGAGGGCATCAGATACCCCTGGAACTAGAGTTATAGACAGTTGTGAGCTGCCATGTGGCTTCTGGAAATTAAACTCAGGTCTTCTAGAAGAGCAACCAGTGCTTTCAACTGCTGAGTTGTCCCCTGCTTCAACCTCTAGGTTTCTTTTATTAGGTGGCTTAACAAGCTGCCCAGTTTATCACTTTCAGTGACACTTACCCTGACATTATAATGGTGCAGTCAGTCTCTGTTCCATACAAAAACAAGCAACAAACTCCTTTCCCTCTACTTACAACCTCACTCTGGCTCCATGCCTGGCTAACACAAAGGATTTTTGGGAACCAGAAATCATGTAGCTGTTAAGAGAAATATGCTATAGGCTTCACCTTGGGGCACATCTCTGTCCCTTTCATAATAAGATTCCGAGCCACTTGTAGCTTTCCAGTGACTTCTTCCAGGCGAGCTGAAGCAATCCAAGCTGGTGGGTGATGAGGGTTTGTTTCTCGAACAGATTTGAGAAGTAGCCGTGCTTTCTTAATGTCACTATTAAGAATGAGAAGGCACAAAAAAAATCAGGCCACACTACCAGAGATGTGTCAAGAGCCAGGGAGAAGGCACCCACTTCAGACACAAGACATAAACTACTAAGGATCAGGAAACATGAGACAATTAACAAGCTGCTTTCTAGTTCATTACAGGCACTGACCTTAAGATATTATTTGTAAAATATTTAACACATACAGTAAATTAATAAAAATTTCTACATTTCTCAGAACATCCATGTCATATTTTGACTGTATATTCATATGTTTTTTAAATTCTACAATATAGTAGGCAATTAGAGTTCTCATTTCAACTGACTGATTCTGTAACATACTCACTTTATATCCCCTCCATGGGTTGGGATCATAGAATTTAGATCTGTCAGATAGCCTTTGGGGTCCACAACTGTTTGTCCACTCACTGAGTCAGACACCTGTGAGAGAGGTAAAGGTGAGCATCAGCTAGACATGACAACCAGTGTTTACAACAAAGAATTAATTACCCTGGAGAACATCCCAACAAATCTGTCCATAAGTAGTCAGGAGGAAAACAACCTTATTGTAAATGTCTTCTATGGAGAAGGTGTAGAAATCTTCTACAAGGACTAATATTTGGGGGGAGTGACAGGATTGAAGGAGAATGGCTCTCATAGGCTCATGTGTGAATAGTTGGTTCCCCAGTAGGTGAAACTGAAGAGAATTAAGGGGTATGGTTCTGTTGGAGGGTCACTGGAGGTAGGCTTTGAGGTTTCAAAAGACTTTTTCCAGCAGGACAATGCCAGCACTTGGGAGGCAGAGGCAAGCGGAGCCCTGTGAGTTCGAGATCAGCCTGGTCTATCGAGTGAGTTCCAGACAGCCAAAGCTACATAACAGAGGAAATCATCTCGAAAAATAAACAAAAAAGACTTGTGCCATTCCCAGTGTGCCTCTCTCTCTGGCATGTGGTTATGGATAAAGAATTTGAGCTCTAAGTTGTTCCTTCACTCTACCATCATGGACTCTTAACACTCTTGTTATGGAATAGTTACTTTATGTAAAGATGTGTTACATTTGTTTATGTTGTGGAATGTTACTTTAACTAGACAAAGATGTGTTACATTTGTTTATGTTGTGGAATGTTACTTTAACTAGACAAAGATGTGTTACATTTGTTTATGGTGTATTTGTTTAATTACATAAAGATATGCTGCTGTTTCACCTTGCCTGATTGATTTAATAAAAAGCTGAACAGCCAATAACCAGATAGAAGAATGATGGGCAGGGATGTCAGGCAGAGAGAATAAGTAGGAGGAGAAATCTAGGCTCAAGAGGAGGAGGAGAGAACAAGGGAGAAAAAGAGGGACATGTCCAGTTCCAGAAGCCAGGCAGCTGCCAGACAGACAAGGAAGAAACAGGAAAGTTAAGACATACAAAATGAAAGGAAAAAAGCCCTGAGTCACCCTGCTCTGGATGAAATGGCAGACTCTGGAGATCCTCCATGAAGGGTCTCACCTCCCTGGGGATCAGAGTGGAGACTGGGTGGGGGACCAGGGGACTTGGTGGGGGTGGAACTGGGATTGACATGTGAAGCAAGCTGTTTTCTAACTTAAATTTACAAAAAAAGGGAAGGAAAAAAGCCCTGAGGCAAAATGTAGATAAAGAGAAACAGATTAAAGCAGAGCTAAGATAAGGTCAAGCATTTATAGTTAAAAACAAGTCTCCACATCATGATTTGGGAGCTGGTTGGTGACCCAAAAGAAAGCCTATTACACACTCTGAAACCACAAGCCAAATTAAATGCTTCCTTTTATAGGCTGCCTTGGTCATGGTGTTTTATAACACCAATAGAAAAGTAACCAAGACACAAAGAGATCCCAAAAGTCCCATGAAACACACACACACACACACACACACACACACACACACACACACACACACACACACGTCTTTCCAGCTGGAGAGATGGCTCAGTGCTACTGACTACTCTTCCAGAGGACCTAGGTTCGAGTCCCAGCATACCCCACCCCCACCCCAGCAGCTCACAGCTGTCTGTAATTCCAGTTCCAGAGGATTTGGCACTCATTCACAGGCATACACAAAGGGAAAACATCAATGCATATAAAAAAAAGTTTTCCCAATGTTGTGGAATAATTTTTTTATACACTGTGAAGATGTGTCTTTGCTAAAGCATCTTCTGATTGGTTTAATACAGAGCGGAATGGCCGACAGCTAAGCAGGAAAACAGATTAGGAGGAACTTCTAGGGACATAGAAGTCTCGGGAGAAGAAGAAAGGCAGAGTCACCAGCCAGATACAGAGGAAGCAGGATGGGCAGTAGAGAGTAAAGACAACTGAGCCACATAAAAGAATGTAGATTAAGCTGAGCGCTGGTGGCACACACCTTTAAACCCAGCACTCAGGAGGCAGAGGCAGGTGGATCTCTATGAGTTCGAGACAAGCCTGGTCTACAAAAGCTAGCTCCAGGACAGCCTCCAAAGCCACAGAGAAACCCTGATATGCAGGACCATTCTATTTTGTATAGTTCTAGCTTTTCTATTGCTTGTCAATTTGAAATATTAAATTCTACCTTAAAAAAAAAAAAACACATTAAGGTAAGACACTAGAGGTAGACACCCAACGCTGACTTCTGGCCTCCATACATAAGCATATACACATATGCACAAACCCACATAAACATGTATATACATCACATACATTCATGCACACACACACACACAGAGAATGGCTACTTTCAAAGGAAAAGAAAATAAATGTTGAGCTGGAGGAGAGAGTTTGGCAGTTAAAAGTGCTTTCTCCTCTTCCAGAGGGTCTGAGTTCAGTCCGCAGAACTAGATGGTAGTGATGGTAGCATAATAGTGGAAAAGTATTTACATTGATAAATATGCACATAAAAATGGTTAAAATGGGGCTGGAGAGATGGCTCAGAGGTTAAGAGCACTGACTGTTCTTCCAGAGGTCCTGAGTTCAATTCCCAGCAACCACATGGTGGCTCACAGCCATCTATAATGAGATCTGGTGCCCTCTTCTGGTGTGCAGACATACATGAGGCAAGATGTTGTATTCATAATAAATAAATCTTTAAAAAAAATGATTAAAATGTCCAGGCATCATAATACAGTATCTGTAATCCTAGCAAGGCAGGAGGATCACTTAAACCAGAAGTATGAGGCCAGCCCAGGCCTACTTTACATAGAAATTCCAGACCAGTCTGAGCTTGTCTCGAAAGAAAGAAAGGAAGGAAGGAAGGAAGGAAGGAAGGAAGGAAGGAAGGAAGGAAGGAAGGAAGGAAGGAAGGAAGAAAATAAAGGAGGGGGCATAAAATATAGTTCAGTCATACACAGAATGCTTACCTAGCATATAAGTCTAATCTCCAATATCACACACACACAAAAGACTAGATTATGCTGCATATAACTAGTCTCCATTTTACAGGGTAAAGGAGTCATACACATGTTAACAGAAAAAGTGAAATTTTTAAAAAATCATTAAGCTACTGGGGGTTTTGTTTTGTTTTTTTGAGACAGGATTTCTCTAACAGTCCTGGCAATCCTGGAACTTGCTTTGTAGACCAGGCTGGCCTCTTGGCTCAAACTCACAGAGATCCACCTGCCTCTGCCTCCCAACTGCTGAGATTAAAGGTGTGCGCCACCATGCCCAGCTGTTACTTTTTTTATTGTAAAATACTTGCTATTATAAATTTTCAAAAGTACAGTAACGAAAGGTTAGGAATTTAGCTCAGTGGTTGAGCACTTCCCTAGCAAGTGTAGGAGCCTGGATTCATTCCCAGTGCTTTAAAAAAAGACATTAAGCTTTGTCAATAGAGCATATGAAGTTTGTTAGGAATACACTCATCCCCTGTGATAACCTCATACCTTCATAAGCATGTCACACAGTGCTGGCCCTTTGTTTGTCATGTTGAGTGTGTATGCCCTAAAGAGAGATACAAATACCAGCAGACAGAATCTCACCCATTCTACGACAAGGGCAGAGTATCATTTCATAACAAGACATAAATAATAAACATTTCTGTTTTTAATTTGCTGAGTAATTTACGTTGTTTACACCGGGGACCAAACCAAGGACTTTACATACGATAAGCAAGTGATCTACCAAATGAGCTACATCCCCCAAATTTGTTGCTTTCTCCCCCTTTCAGTATCTAAAAGAAGATATACATGACAAATTCTCACCTGGCTAAGCCTCATGTCCATCAGGGTATTTCTTGCTTGGCCAATCTTCCTCATGTCCAGCTCACCTGTACCAGGTGTCATCAATCCTGGTGTCATTCCACCAGGGTAGGGAGTGTTCAGGCCACCAGGATAGGGTGTGTTCAGACCTCCAAATTGCTAGGAGGAGGACAAAACAGTGGCTTGAACGGTCATGCTGACGATCCCCACCTCCTCTAAACATTGCCCCTAGTCCCCATGTCCTCATAGGCACAGCTATGCAGACTCTTGCCATAGCACAGCTGCAGAAGCAATCAACATTCACCCTTCTCACCACACCCCACTTGCCTCTGTTCAGATACTCACAGTTTGTCGAGGATCCACAGAAGTGTGGTTCTCTCCAGTCTGTAAATGTTTGGCAAAGAAACTGTCAGGAACAGGGGTCAGCTTCTCATAGCGTGGGTTCCGCTGACGTTTGTTTCTGGCATCACCAACTTCGGGGATGCTCAGCCACTCTTCTTCTGTGACCTCTGCCAACTTCCTCTGGAAATATACAGATCCCAACTGTTAGTTATCTACATGACTTCATATTTGCCCTACTCAAGCCTCTGGTCTATTATGTCCTAGGAGTGATGAAGAAATGGTTTTCCATTAAAAAGGTGGGAGGGGTGGAGAGATGGCTCAGCAGTTAAGAGCACTGGCTGCTTTTCCAGAGGACCTGGGTTCAATTCCCAGCACCCACATGGCAGCTCACAACTCTCTGAAACTCCAGTTCCAAGTGATCCAACACAATCACACAGACATACATGTAGGCAAAACACCAATGTACACACAAAAGATTTTTAAATAGATTATGCAGTTCTTTATTATTTATTATATGTGTGTGCATGCATGTAAGCATGCACACATACAAGGACAAATGGCAAGATTTGGTTCTTGCTTTCTACCACCTGGGACCTGGAAATCAAATTCAGGCTGCTGGGCTTGACGTTAAGTACTTTTTACCTGATGAGCCATCTTGATAATCCTGGTTTTTCATTTTATTTAGAGAACTCAATTCATTGCATTTGTACTATTTTACTAAAATATAAATTATTAGGTAAAGCCCAGCATGCAGTTTAGAAAGCATATGCCGGCTGGGCGTTGGTGGCGCACGCCTTTATTCCCAGCACTCAGGAGGCAGAGGCAGGTGGATCTCTGTGAGTTCGAGACCAGCCTGAACTACCAAGCAAGTTCGAGGACAGCCTCCAAAGCCACAGAGAAACCCTGTCTCGAAAAACCAAAAAAAAAAAAAAAGAAAGAAAGCATATGCCTAAATGGAGAGAAATTTAATATAAAACTATTTTCCCCACCTTTAACAGTAGAAGAGGGGCTGGAGAGATGGCTCAGAGGTTAAGAGCACTGGCTGCTTTTCCAGAGGTCCTGAGTTCAATTCCCAGCAACCACATAGTAGCTCACAACCATCTCTAGTGGGATCTGATGGCCTCTTCTAGCAGAAAGGCATACATGAAGATAAAGCACTCATACATAAATAAGTAAATCTTTAAAAAAAAAGAAGAAAAATTTTTTTTGCTTTTTTTGAGGGGGGGGAGTTTCAAGACAGGGTTTCTCTTTGTAACATCACTGGTTGTCCTGGAACTCACTCTGTAGACCAGGCTGGCCTCAATCTGACAGAAATCCGCCTGCCTCTGCCTCCCAAGTGCTGGCTGGGAGTGCCACACTTGCTTTGTTCTTTTAACACATAAGATAGATGATCAAATATCCTGAAGCACAAACTTCCCTAAGCAATTGATCCTCTAAACTAAGTTAAGAGCAGCGCTAGTAAAGACTCATCAGTAAGACCACAGAGCAGTTTGGCCTTCTGTTGCTGCTGGGATGAGGGCCTGAGAGGCAGTAGCCAACCCATCAGCTCACCTTGAGATCTGAAAATTGCTGCTGGATTTTGGGACGTTCCATTCGGTATTTCTCAATCTCTTCTTTCTCTCTTTGTTCTCTAGGAAACAAAATATGTGCCTGCATTAGAAATATTAGATGTAGGTGTAGCAGCATCTTGCCTGTGAACCTATAACAGTGGCCACACCCCTTTGGGGGCGTGGCTTCAGGTGCTGGAAAGAGGGAAGATGGGATATCTCTGTCTCTGTCACACAGATCAGATGGGAAGGGCAGAGAAAGGCTGAGGCAGTTCTTTACTGTTCTGTGTAAGTTGTTCCCCAATAAAACACCCAGTCTCGCCGGGCAGTGGTGGCGCACGCCTTTAATCCCAGCACTCGGGAGGCAGAGGCAGGCGGATCTCTGTGAGTTCGAGGCCGGGCTGGACCAATAGCCTCCAAAACAATACAGAGAAACCCTGTCTCGTAAAAACCAAAAACCAAAACCAAAACCAAAAACAAAAAACACCCAATCTCAAAAAACCAAAATAAAATAAAATAAGACAGCGCTAGATAAATGATTCAGTGTTTGAGTGTACTGGTTGCTCTTCAATGAATTCTATTCCCAGCACTCACATGGCAACCCACGTATGTTGCACAGATACTTACGCAGGCAAAGCACTCACATAGGTAAAAACAATTTTTAGAAAGATTTTTTACAAGTTAAAAAAAAAGACCTGGGCAGTGGTGACACATACCCTTAATCCCAGTACTCAGGAGGCAGAAGCAGGCAGATCTCTAAGTTCTATACAGAAGGAGGAAGAGAGGGAGGGAGGGAGGGAGGGAGGGAGGGAGGGAGGGAGGGAGGGAGGGAGGGAGGGAGGGAGAAAAAGCTGAGGATACAACTCAGGTATAAAAAATTTGACTACTATATATGAGGTCTTATGTTCTATTCCTTAGTACCACAAAACAAAACAAGCAAAATAAATAAATAACCAAAAAAAAAAAAAAGTATGGGGAAAGTATCTGCATAGCCCACACAAGGTAAGATCCCAGGTTTCCGGAAAACAAAATAAAACAAAACAAAAAACCCAAAAGCTGGGCATAACGGCCCATACCTTTAGTCCCAGCATTTGGGAGGCAAAGGTAGGTAGATCTCTGTGAGTTCAAGGTCAGCCTCGTGTAAATAAGAGTTCCAGGACATCCAAAGCTACATAGTAAGACCTTGTCTCAGAAAATAAATAAATGAATGAATGAATGAATGAATGACAGGTTTAATCTGCTGCATCCTCCTCCCCCAAAAAAGGCAATCCTACTGGACATGGATGGTGGTGTACTGAGGAGGCAGAAGCAAACAGGTCTGTGAGTTCTAGGTCCACCAAGCTACACAGTGAGACCCTGAGTCAAAAAAAAAAAAAAAAAAGCAACCCTGATCATAGTCAAAGTGACACACCCAAATTCAGATGCTTTTGTGGCAGCTTCTAAGCCTTGGAGGCTATTCTGCAAATACCCAGCCTTTATGTAAGAACAGCTGTTACAGACCAACGTCCAAGAAGCCTCTCAAGTCAAATAAGACATATACCTGTTTTTACGACTTTCCTCCTAGACCAAAACAAAACACAACAAAAAGAAATGTATTTTGTCTAAAAGTTGGATAAGCACAGTATGAAATGTCGTACCTCCTTTCTTTCCTTCTTTCATCCATCCGTTTATCCAGAGCTGCATAAATAGCATCTGCTTCCTCATCATCTTTCTCATAGGGCCCACTTGAGAAGAGGCTCCCAGCATAGCCATTGAACTAAGAACCAAACAACACATATAAAGGGTCAGCTTTCCCACCAATACAGAAAACAGAACACTCATATCCATAAAATAAAAATAACTAAATCTTAAAAAATAGAAAGAGGAATTATTCCAGTTGGAAGAAACTAAGCATACTAGTTCTTTTCTGTGGTTGTTTTGCTAACAGACATGTTGTCAAACTGCCTTCTACTTATGTTTATACCCACAGATCAGAGCTACTCTCAATCTTTACCAGAAAAATCTTTCTTCAGTGAATAATAGCGAAAAAACTAACAAATAGTAAGAAGCGCTAAGAAAAAATTGCAGTAAGTACTCATTCGTAAGAGAAGACATCTGTATCATTTCCCCTTCAAAACTTATCACTGCAGAGGCATTAGAAAGAGTGTAAGAACAAAGGGATGGGAAGGAGTGCTGTGAAATGCTATCTCCTGGGTAGGACACAGACACTGCACCTGCTTCCACCTGCACAAGATAGAGCTAACAAGATCAGTCAGGCTGGCCGCTGGTGGCTCTCGCCTTTAAGCCCAGCACTCGAGAGGCAGAGGCACGTGGATCTCTGTGAGTTTGAGGCCACCCTGGTCTACAAAGTTGAGTTCCAGGACAGCCATGGATGGCTCTTTTTACACAGAGAAAGCCTGTCTCAAACAAACAAACACATACTGCTCTTTCAGAGGACCCTTACTTCAGTTCCTGGCACCCAGGTCAGATGGCTCACAACCACCTCTAACAACATCTTCAGGGGAATCCAATGCCTCTGGCCACCTCAAGCACATGTAATCATGTGCACTGACACATTCTCATACACATAACTTAAAAATAATGAAAATAACCAGGTGGTGGTAGCATATACCTTTAATTCTAGCACTTGGGAGGCAGAAGCAGGTGGATCTCCATGAATCCAAGGCCAGCCTGGTCTACAGAGCGAGTTCCAGGCAGCCAAGGCTACACAAAGAAACCCTATCTTGGGGGTGGGGGAAGAAAATAAATCTTTAAAAGTCATTAAAAAAAATCACCTCATCATAGTTGGTATCATTCAGATCCTCATCATCGTCATCAGCAGCCTGATTTTTCTTCATCTGGTCCCCCACAGTTCTCTTCCCTGGTGGGGCATGTCGATCATCCACAGGATCATTGGCATCCCGGGCAGGCCCAATGTCTGATCGGGTAGTGAAGCCAGTGGCACTGCAGGAAGCCCAAAGACATCATTATTCGAGTGACCCTGATCCTATGCTCTCTTCTGATCATCATTTAGTAACAGCACTTCCCATAACTCTGCGAACCTCCAAAGATTCTAGTACTAATGAAGTGCACACTTGTCCGTTACTGGTCTTCTTTGTTTGCTAAACCTTTTAACCTCCAATGAGATCAGAGACAGTTTTTCTTCACCCCAAGGTGTCTCCATTTCTCCTCTACATCACTGTCCAAGCCTTCAGACATCCTTCCTCTCTATTCCCAATTGTCTGTTGAGCATGAACTCTCCACTTTTCACCAGGCGCAAACTGAGTTTCCTCCTTTATGCACTCAACAGCTGTTCCAGGATGATCAGTCATTAACAGCCATTCCATAAGAGACATACAATCATCTTTGTCTCCTTTTGAGTTCTCTCCATCCTGTCTGTCCCCAAATACTACTGACAAATTGTCCCTCAAGACCACAACTTCTGCCCCAGCAGGAAATCCATGTATCATTTCTGTCTCCAACCTACTCCTACTTCAACCCACAATCTGTCAGGTGATTCTTTTCAAAAAAACGTAGCTCAGCCAGGCAATGGTTGCACACACCTTTAATCCCAGCACTTGGGAGGGAGACAGAAGCAGGGCAGGCGGATCTCTTGTGAGGTCAAGGCAAGCTTGAAGACAGCCAGGGGTACACAAAGAAAGCCTGCCTTGAAAAACCAAAAACAAACATAAAAAAGTAGCTCATAAACTATGGGAGCTCTATCCTAATGCTAAGGTCACCATAGCCTCCAGCTCCATTCTTTTTTTTTTTTTTTTTTTTTTTTTTTGGTTTTTCGAGACAGGATTCTCTGTATTGTTTTGGAGGCTGTCGGTCCAGCCTGGCCTCAAACTCCCAGAGATCCGCCTGCCTCTGCCTCCCGAGTGCTGGGATTAAAGGCGTGCGCCACCACCGCCCAGCCCCAGCTCCATTCTTCCTGCAGCAAATCCCACTATTCTGGATTCCTTTCTTTTCTGGCCTCACTGGGACTGGTCTTTTACTTTTGTATGCAGTTTTACTCAGTTAAAGTTAAAACCTTCCTTTTTGACTAGTCAGACAGGGAGAAAAACTATAGGATGTTTCTGTACACCATAAATATACATTGTTCCCATTGGTTAATCATAAAAGCTGTCTGACCAATAGCCTGGCAGAATTAGGTTAGGCAGAACAATCAAACTGAGGATGAGCAGAGTCCAGGGAGACATGAGCCAGCTGCCCAAGAAACAACATTCCAGCAAACTGGTAAAGCCAGGGCCACCCATTCTATATGGAGAGATACCTTCCTCAGCCTAGGCACATGGGTGTAGGGAGTGGAGAGGTGCCTTGGTTCTGCCTCAAGATGATGGGACAGACTTAGTAGACTTCCTGGTAGAGGCCTTACCCTCTCTGAGGAGCAGATGGGAGGTGGGGGAGGGTAGAAAGGCAAGAGAGAAGGGAGGGAGAACTGGGACTAGAATGTAAAAATAAATTAATAAAAAAAAAAGAAATAAGGGCTGGAGAGATGGCTCAGCGGTTAAGAGCACTGGCTGCTTTTCTAGAGGACCCGAGTTCAAATCCCAGCACCCACATGGCAGCTCACAACTGTGTATAGTGAGATCTGATGCCCTCATCTGGTCTGCGGGTATGCAAGCAGACAGAACACTGTATACACAAAAAATAAATAAATCTTAAAAAAAAAAAGAAATAAAAATAGACAGAGCTACATGGCAATACATGAGTAATAGAAATGGGTTGATTTACCCGGGAGGTGGTGGCGCACGCCTTTAATCCCAGCACTCGGGAGGCAGAGGCAGGCGGATCTCTGGGAGTTCGAGGCCAGGCTGGACTGACAGCCTCCAAAACAATACAGAGAAACCCTGTCTCGTTAAAAAAAAAAAAAAAAAGAAAAAAAGAAATGGGTTAATTTAAATGTAAGCAGTAGTTAGCAATAAGCCTGAACTATAGGTCAAACAGTTTGTAATTAATATGTTTCTGTGTGATTATTTGGGACCGTGCGGTCGGGACACGGAAGCTCCATCTCTGTTTACAGAGACTCAAGTCTTCCACAAAAACAGTAATCGCTCCTAACTGCTGAGCCATCTCTCTACCCCTTTTATCTTTTTTAAAGAAGCTGGGCTAGGTGCTGGAATCAAACCCAGGTTGGTGGCATGGTACAGTTGGCTACAATCCAGTTGCCTTTTTGGGGGGGGGAGTTTCGAGACAGAGTTTCTCTGTATTGTTTTGGAGGCTGTCCTGGAACTCACTCTGTAGACCAGGCTGGCCTCGAACTCACAGAGATCCACCTGCCTCTGCCTCCCGAGTGCTGGGATTAAAGGCGTGCGCCGCCAATGCCTGGCTCCAGCTGCCTTTTTTAAACTGCTTGTTCATGACCTGGCACATGTGTAGAGGTCAGAAGACAATTTCAGAGAATCTTTTCTCCCATGTGGATTCTGGGGATCAAACTCAGGCTTGGCAGAACCTTTACCTACCGAGCCCCCTACTTTCCTTCTTATGTGGTTACACCAAATTCCTCTTTCTGTTTGTGTTTTGAGACAAGAGTTTCTCTGTATAGCCTTGGCTGTCCTGAAACTTGCTCTGCAGACCAGGCTGGCCTCTGGCTCGCCGGGAATAAAGGTGTGTACCACCTGGCATAAATTACATTTTTCTTTGCTTCTCCCAAATCTGGCATTTCAAACCCTCTTTATAAATCTAACTAAAACGCTACACTGCTGAGTATCTCTTAACTTCTGTTCTCCTTTGTGTGATTATGTATACAAACACCAAACCTCTTCTAGTGAATTCAAGTCAATTCTAAATACTATTACTAGTAGAGACTTATGTCTCACCTAATGCATAATAAAGTAGGAAATACCGGGCGGTGGTGGCGTACACCTTTAATCCCAGCACTTGGGAGGCAGAGGCAGGTAGATCTCTGTGAGTTCCAGGCCAGCCTGGTCTACAAGAGCTAGTTCTAGGACAGCCTCCAAAGCCACAGAGAAACCCTGTCTCGAAAAACCAAAAAAAAAAAAAAAAAAAAAAAAAAAAAAAAGGAGGAAAAATACTGTTCATTTACCCGACACCTTATGGTTGGCAGGCATAGGCCATCCCTGTCCAGAGGTGACCTATGACCACACATCCTGGAGGGAAAGGATGCTTAAGGCAATAAAGGAGTAGCACACTCCTCCTATACACATCAGACTCAACTGCTCCTTACGGTCCACTTGCTTATGCATTTTACTTCAGACACCAAAACAAAGAGGCTCAAACCCCTGCGTAATCCCTGAGATCTGATTAACATCTCAGGGTGGTAGTCAGGCTTCATGGACCCACTTATTCTGACAAAAAAAAAAAAGCCGCTGTGTCTTTCAAATTACCTAGTGCCTCTCAGAATATACGGCGGTGAACGTTAATCTTGTTTTTGAGACAAGGTTTCTTTAAGTAACCCTGGATGTCTTGGAATCCGCTATGTAAATCCAGCGGGTCTCCTCCCCCCCCCCAACCACCTCTAATCCCGCCTCAATGCTGGGATTAGAGACCTCCGCCACCACACTCAGACCCTCACGCACTTGTTTTTTGTTTTGTTTTGAGATGAGGTATCTCTATAGTTAGCCCTAGTGGTCACAAGTATCATTCTCAACTAGGCCATGAGCGAGTAGCCTTCCAGAGCACCAGCCACCCTTCCTATTATAAGTTTCGCCCACTGCCTTACCCCCGGCCCAGCCCGGGTACGTAGCCGAGCGGCGCGGGCATGCCCAGAAACGGCTTCTTCTTCTTGTTCATGGTGGCGGTGTTGGCCGAGGCAGAGAAAAAGACAGAGGAGCAGGTACGCGGCCGAAGGTGCAGAACACTCCCGCTGTCGCAGCTGGAAGAGATACAGCTACTAACTACGTCGCCTGCGCCCCGGAAGTAGAGAGTGAGGTCGCGCAAAGCCCCGCCCACACAGAGCTTCTGGCGGAAGTCAAAGGCGTGGGTTTGCAAGGCGTTTCCGGTCGCGGCTGCTGGGTGGGTTTGCTGTGGGAAGCGGAGCACGCGTGCGCGCGAGCGCGCGCGCAAGCCACTAGCCATTAGCGCAGCGGGCCGCGCAGGCAGACGTAAGGGTCCTGCGTTCTGTTGCCGTGCAAGGAACGATGCGCCGCCTGAGCCCAACAGGCTTGTTCAGGAGCGTCCCGGTGCTGGCATGGCCTCGAACCTGCCTAGTCTTAGAAGACTGATTACAGCGAACGCGACCAAGACTTCCGACTTGCCTGGCCGTGTTGTGTGACCACCGACCGTCGATACTCGGTGCAGTCTACAACTGCTGCTCTGCGAGCTCAGCATTCAGAACTGCGCCCCCTCCCGCTCCGTCCCACCCCCGTGAGCCCTCGGAGAACAAGTGTATGGGCCGGAGTTACAAGCTCTGGAGTGATTGTGTGCCCGGTGTCTTTAGTGGACGCGCACCACTGTACTCTACACAGATATTTTCTGCCTGTGTGCAGCCCTACCTGCAAGACAATGCCAGTTCCACCTGTTGGATAATAATAGACTCAGGTCATGAGCCAGGCTGTTCTGAGCAATAACCCAGAGGTATAAAGGATTTCTTAGCCCCAGGAATGGTGAGCTCTACCTGCAGAAACAATATGCTAGGGAAAACAACCCTGCCCCCAGTTAAATCACAAAAATAGCTGTACCTTCATGGTAGCTACTAAGTATATATGTATATGTGTGTCCCAGCCCCTCTATATGCTCTTCTCTTTCATCCAGTGGAAAGGTTGGGGCCCCTCTGTTTCAATAAAGCAGTCTCAACCTGTTGACGTAGAGTCTGCCTCTCTGCCTCACTGTTTTGTACACCCACACCTGGGGAGAGCACCAGACTCTAGGGCAGACTGAAAAACCTGCAAATTACTCTATGCTGGACCAGACAACCAGACTTCTGAGTCCAATGATTTTCAGTAGGGTACTAAATCAAACAACCATTCTTGATTCCCCAGACAAGCTTTTGAGTCTGTGAACATTGAACCCTTAAGAATAGAGCCCGATTCAGGGGCTCAACAGAGAGGCATGGTACTGCCTGGAGTTCAAAGTGACCCGCAGACAAGTGTCTCTGGAAAGTGGTCTGAGATAAGAGAATGCTCCAGTAAAGAATGAAAGTGGGGATGGAGATAAAGCGCGGTGACTGTCTCATATTTTTGCAGAAGACACGGGCTCACCCACAAGACAGTTCCCAGATGACCGTAACCCCAGTGCCGGGGGATTCGATTTCCGCTTCTGGGCACCAGATACATGCATAGTGCAAACATAAACATTCAGGCAAAACATTCAAAAATTTTAAAAGAGGATGAATAAGTTAGGACACAGGGGTATTTGAGAGAGATTTATCCACCCTTGGCTGTCCAGCTTAAGTGTGATTAGGGCCCCCACTACTACCACACCGAGGGGACTGACAGTTCCTCGCTTGCCAACTGCAAAGCTACTCCAGTACGTTGCAGAAGAGGCTGGTCCGCAGAGCCTCTGTACCCAGGTGCGCAAGGACGCCTTTTGCCCTGGCGGACACCCTCAGCATACGCAGCCCGCGCGCCGCCGATACACCTCCGAGCTCCCGGAGCGCGCCTTGCGCCTAGGGCTGGGCGGCAGGTGCTTTGCCGCGCAGACTCCCGGGCAGCGGGGACCGGCTTGGGCACGGCGGGTTCGGGCGGGTGGGGACGCGGTGCGCGTTGCCCATCGGCCGTACTGGCCGCTTGGTACTCCACAAGGGGCGTGTACCCGAGCCGCGCACTGGCGGGCTCCATGTTCACCGAGCTGAGGTCAAAGCTGAGCCCCCCGCGAGCTCGCGCCGGGGCTGTGCGTACAGGCTTCGGGGAGCGCCCGGATGTGGACGGTGAGCTGGGATAGACCCAGGAGCAGGAATAGCGTGGGCGGTGGGGTGGGAGCGGGAGGGATATTGGGCCCAAAGATAGCACTGGGGCTGGACTCAGCGGGTTTCCGGGGGCGGCCACCGCGGGGAAGTCTTTGTCCAGCCTTATGGGGCAGGAGGGTTGGCAGAAGGGCGGCGGTCAGTCTCAGGCCTTGGCTTGGGATGGGGATGACTGTCAGGAGCTTCTTCACCAAGCTGACACCACACTCTGATCACCCTTTACTTCATACAGAGAAAACCCTCCCCAAGCCCTAACGTTGGGGCCAAGGCATATAATCCTGAGGTCGGGATTGGGAAAGGCAGACCTTGGCCCAGTGCAGGGAGCAAATAGGCGGGGCCTGGGCAGGCCTGGCAGGTGCGGCTGGCTGTAGCTAAGATGTTAGACTGGTTTCCCTTATGAGGTGCGTGCATTCTAGCCCTAATCCAGGGAAGGCCCTGCGAAACTCTCAAACTACACTGCCTATTTCCTGGATCTTGCTCACTTATACGTCTTAGGTACTACAGGCTACCTCAGAGTGATGGCTACACATCTCTTAAGCCCACCTTCTTTTTCCTGTTGGCTTGGAGGCACCACAGAGTCATCTGTCCATAGTCTGTGCTTATGGGTGCTATCTGTGTGCCAAGACCTGGCAAACCTTAGGAGTTGTCCCCAGACTGATGTCAGTAGTAATTCCCATGAATGACTCTAAAGCTAACTTAACAAGTGCAATGAATTAGTGGGGAAACAAGGTCCCCAGTACATCTGTACTGACCAGTCCCTTCCTAGCTGGCATTCTATTCACAACTGAGTTTTTCTGGGGTGAAGCAGAAGCCACACAGAAGGGAAACCAAGCATGTGTGTGACAAGTTCCTGTTGTCAGCTTCCCCAAAGTTCAAACTTTTTGTCAATGAGTCATAGTTAGTGACTGTTGAAGATATAGATGTATGTGTACACCCTGGTCCTGAATGACATGTGGGAGGCTTATGTGCCAGCCCCCAAGGCAAGGGCTAAGTAAGTCAGGGCAGCACTGGAGACAGCTTCCCTGGCCTAGCTATAGGGAGGTGCATCCTCTAATCTGAGCACACTTGGGGGCAGAGTGTGGGCTATCAGCTGATAAAGGGAAAGGCACGTCCTCTTTATCTTCTGAAACAAGTCTTCAAGGCAACTCTTGGAATTTTTCTTCTGCCTCAGGGGCTTGAGATTCCCCCCAGAGGAGAAATTACCCCCTCATTGGTAGAAGATTTACTTGTCAGGAAGCTGGCTCACAGGGGAGGAGCCAGTCCCTGACCACTCTGACTAGGAATCCTGCATACAGCCGCTGCCCATTTCAGCTTCTGCCAGACCCTCCTAGAGCACACAGTATCAGCTGAGAACATACCCTGCCACCTGCCTCGGACACCAGGCACTAGCCTCACCTGGCATGATTCCCGTAGCCAGAGGGCATCCAGCAGCAGGCCAATCAAGCTTCTTCAACAGCCGGGCTCGGAAACCCCCCAGGTACCTACCTACCCCACCTAATCTTAGCCCTTGCCCTCAGTTTTTATTACCTTCACTCTGCTGACCTTACCTCCCCACCTGCAGGCCCGGCTGTACTCTGATCACTACGGCTTGTACCATACAAGCCCTTCACTGGGAGGCCTGACAAGGCCAGTGGTCTTGTGGAGCCAGCAGGATGTTTGCAAGTGGCTCAAGAAGCATTGTCCTCACAACTACCTCGTCTATGTCGAGGCCTTCTCCCAGCATGCCATCACTGGTATGGTGGGTCATGGGTTAGGGAGGGCCAGAATACTCAAGGGAGCCTCCTCCTCACTTAGTCAGCCTTGTTTTCCCCTGTATCCTCCGAGCCAGCCTCCTTTCTGTGCCTCTCCCAGTCTCTCTGCTCTGTCTTTTTTTTTTTTTTTTTTTTTTTGAGGCAGGGTTTCTCCGAGGCTTTTGGAGGCTGTCCTGGAACTAGCTCTTGTAGACCAGGCTGGCCTCGAACTCACAGAGATCCGCCTGCCTCTGCCTCCCGAGTGCTGGGATTAAAGGCGTGCGCCACCAAACGCCCAGCTTTTTTTTATTTCTTTTTTTTGTCTGCTCTGTCTTTTGATGCTTCTCTGATTAGCCTCTATCTTTTGATCCGTCTTGTCTTCCTCTCTACCTTTCTCCCTTTAAGAATCCCTGAGTCTCTGCTCTCCTTTCTTAGTCTTTGATGTGTTTTTGTTGTTGTTTGATGGAGAGTCTTATTGTATTGCCTATCTACTTTGCCTCTTTTGCCTCACTGCCTTCTTCCTTCCCTCTCCCTAGGCCGAGCTCTGCTGCGACTGAATGCAGATAAGCTGCAGAGAATGGGGTTGACCCAGGAGGCCCAGAGGCAGGAGGTGCTGCAGCAGGTGCTCCACCTGCAGGTGCGTGAGGAGGGGCGGAGCCTGCAGCTGCTCAGCCAAGGTTAGTAGTGGGGACCTAGAGTACCTGGGTTAGGGGAAGGGACTAGGCTGAGGGTGTGGGATGACTATTCTGACCATAGGAGGGTGGTTGGAGTCATCTGGTAAGAACCATCCTGGGGTGTGCCAAAAATCCAACTGTCCCTCCTATCCATCCTACAGCTTCCTTCGGAAATATGTCCTAGCTGCTGCCTAGACTTGGACCCCAGACCCCAACACTGTGACCAGAGCCCACAGCCAAGGATGTGGCAGAGCTGGCCCTACAGCCCCTTTGGATCCTGCAGGATACCCTAGTGGCTAAACCTAGCCCAGTGAACAGGGAGGGGCAGGACTGCCACCTCCAGGTTCCTCTGGAAAGGCACTATAGGTTCTGCCCTGTGCCTGGGTGGGTGGTTGCTGCCTGCTTGAAGACCCTTCTTCTGGGATCCAAGCCCAGATCCACCCCCTGGTGCTGCTGGCAGCAAACAGGGCAGCTGCCTGGAGCAAGAGTGGGGTTTGAATGTCCCCAGACTCCCAGGGAGTCTGTTTATTTATGTTCCCTCCAACATGTGACCATCCCCCATCTTCTCAGTCATGAGCTCTCCCCTTAAGTCTTTTAATTCTGTGTTTTCCCCAGCCACCTCCAGGTCAGCCACACAGTGGGACAAGCTTTCTTGGCTCTCTTTCAGATGTATCCCTCCCCTAACCCTCTCAGAGTATAACAGGCCCAACGTGTTATCTACAGTGATGGTCATCAGCCCAGCTAGGTATCCATGTCATGTGAAACTTCAGCACACCTTATCCACTCATGAGAAGTGCTCAAGCTCCAAGGCCAGTGTGTGGCACAACACAGACGCCAGTGCTGTACAGGTAACTCCATGTCCAGCCACCGGTTCAGCAATGTTCTCAACCTTACCCTTGAGAAAGTCTTACTTTTAAGCATCTTTCCTATTTCCTGACTCTTAGAGACCATCTTGAAGAAAGAAACGTGTGTGCACACTGGAGCGTGTGTGCATGCACGCACCTCTGCAGCTTTCCCAAGGAAAATCTGTATTTATAGTTTTTTCCCAAGAAAAGTATGTAGGGATGTAGACACCTGAGCAACCCTTCCTTGGGTATTTGGGGGCTGGTGCTGCCAGGAAGAAAGACAGTGAGGATGCCCCTGGCAGCTCACTCTCAACTCTGCCATCTACTAACTTTCCCAGGGACTTTAAAATCTCAGGGACAGTTGAGGCTCAGCCTCCAGTCCCCTCTGTGTGCCAGAAGCTGGCCTCGATCCAAGGTTGCTCATTGCAGTTAATGTAGGCCACTGACCTGGCATCTCCTATCCTGTATGCCCTCCACCCATGGAAGGGCCACCTTGTTGTGTCTGCCTGCCTTTAGAATTCCCCCAGTCCTTGTTCCTGCAACCAGAGGGCTCTCTCTGCCCCATTTCTCTTTCCTGAATTTTCTATCCTATGCTCCTGTCCTGTCTTCCTTGGTTTTTGGTCAATTTTTTATACTCTGACAAAAAAAAAATCAGAAATAAATCTGGTTCTCAAATGCCACTAGTGTTGGATCTCTGAGGAGCAGAGGGGTGTCTAGGACAGTACCTACAGATAGAACCACTAGAGGGCAGTAGTGTTACATTCTGGAGATGCTACCTGGTAACCCAGGACTTAGGTAGAGGTCCTGTGAATGTTTCCCCAGATTGGGACACAACAGCCCTGAAGCACTCAGAGCAGCAGCTTGGGTACATGGAATGAGGCTCTCTGGAGCTGCTCTAACAGTGGGTTCCTGTTGGTTCATGGTCTGGGAATGTAGTTTAATGATATTGGACATGGTTTGTGGCCCAGGCCTAGGTTTGATCTCCAGCACAGAAATAGAAACAGAGATCTTCTAAAAGTAGAGAAGAATCCTTATTTATTCTGTTTTCGAGTGGCTGTTTGGTATTCCTGGGATCAAGGCTACACTGCTAATCTATTTCTGTGATCACTCTCTTCTGGCTCTTACATATATCCTTTAAATACAGGGTCCACTTGGGTAATCCAGATAGATCTCAAGAACATCAGTCACATCTACAAAGACCTTTTTTTTTCTAAAAAATAAAATAAAGTATCACTACAGGTTTAGGAATTTAACATGGTCAGCCAGGCGGTGGTGACGCATGCCTTTAATCCCAGCACTTGGGAGGCAAAGGCAGGCGGATCTCTGTGAGTTCGAGGCCGGGCTGGTCCAATAACCTCCAAAACAATACAGAGAAACCCTGAAACCCTGTCTCGTAAAACCAAAAAAAAAAAAAAAAAAGGAATTTAACATGGTCATCTGTTGGGGCTCATTTTTCAGCCAGATCCTGACATATATAACATGTAAAGCACATACCCTGGACCCTGCAATCAGACATACAAACAGGAACAGAGGTATAAGCCACAAACACAGTGACGCCACAACACACAGACATGACTGAATACATACTTGCATATTTGACCATACACAATGATACCTACACAAAGATCTATAACATCCCCATATGCACAGATATGATTACCCAAGCAAACAAATATTAATGCACAATCACCCACTAACACAAACACACAAGACATACCACATGGTGCGCATAAGCACACTACACCACAAAATGACTTTGACACCTAGATACACACAAAAGTCAGTTACAGGGAGGTGGGGCTGGAGAGTTAACATAGTGATTAAGAGCACTTGCTGCTCTTAGCCAGGTGTTGGTGTCACACACCTTTAATCCCAGGCAGAGACAGGAAGATTTCTGTGAATTCGAGACCAGTCTAGTCTACAGAGCAAGTTCCAGGACAAGCTCCAAAGCTACACAGAGAAGCCCTTTCTCAAAATACAAACAAACCAAACAAAAAAATACTTGCTACTTTTTGCAGAATTGAGTTCCTAGCACCCCCTTAAGGCAGTTCACAACTGCCTGTAACTCCAGCTTCAGATTATCTGATGCCCTCTTCTGGCCTCTGTGCACACATACACACACAAATGTTTAAAAATCAGCTCTTTGGGGCTGGAGAGATGGTTCAGTGGTTAAGAACACTAGCTGCTTTTCCAGAGGTCTTGAGTTCAATTCCCAGCAATCACATGCTGGCTCACAACCATCTATAATGAAATCTGATGCCCTCTTCTGGCCTGCAGACAGAACACTATACATAAATACATCTTTAAAAAAAAAATCAGCCCAGCTGGGCGGTGGTGGTGCACGCCTTTATCTCTGTGAGATAGAGACCAGTGAGTTCCAGGACAGGTTCTAAAACAATGCAGAGAAACCCTGTCTCGAAAAACCAAAATAAAAATAAAAATTAAAAAAATACCCTGACACATAGTTACACGTGGACATGCATAACCTGAATATATTATGCACATCCCACACACCCTGACATCTTAGTTACACAAGCGAGCATCAATCTTGCCTACAACAGGACAAGCAGATAATGCCATCATGACATTGTGATGCCTACACACAACTGCCACTCGACACACATGGTCACTTAGACACGTACCATCCCGTGGGCACTGGCATATCACACCTGCGAACACTCAGATTTATACAGGGAAAGGTGACAGCCTTGAGTGTACCTCAGTCTGCACACTGACCCCCAACCAACATTCTGACGGTCCACACCCTGGCAGGACAGGCAAGAAGTGGAAAGTGCTTTTAATGCCAGCGTGTGGGCAGCAGGAGCAGACAGTTCTCTGAGTTTGATGTCAGCCTTGTCTGCAAGCAGAGTGACTTCCAGGCTAGCCAGAAAGCTACACGGTGAGACCCTTTTTTTCAAAACACAGAGTGGGGGCTGGGATGACAGTATTTATTGTGGTCACCAAATGAAAGCCCAGTTTTCCTCTCTTCCCTCCTGAATGCTTAGTTTCTCACTAGGAGGTGGAGGCTTACCTCTTATTAGAGTATCCCTGGGTCTCCTGTGGAGCTCCAGGTTTTTCCGCTCTACCTCCTTCCCAGTCAGCTCCTCCCACCCCCCAGTCTGCCAAAGGAGAGTTTATTTCTCTCTGCTTCATTTATCCCCAAATCCTGTGGGTTGGGGCGTCATTACCCCCCAGATCTGACACACTAGCAGCCCAGGCTCTGCCCAGAGAAGCTAGGTAGTGGCATTGGTCTAGGACCATTGTTCACAACGATGGTAGTCGATTCAATAGCCAGTAATGCCAATAAATCCCAATGGTCTTACAGTGTCTAGATTGACTAAGGTGGCCACGGGGACAGATAGAGAGGTTGGGGGCTCATCCTAACACCGGCAATCTTCCTTCATAAGGGTCTACTTCAGCTAGCGCAACCAGACAGGTTGCTTAATCTGTGAGACAGAATTTGGAGTCGTGTCCAGAGGGTTCCTGACATGCCTCAGTTTACTGGACTGTCCACAAAGCGACTCCTGCCCTAGGCACGCTTGACAGGTCTCTTGGTGCCGGTTACAAGTACCACCAGAGCTACGGATCTCACGGCCTCGGGGCTCAGGCAGGCCCCACTGGCCCCTTCCCCGCAGCGGCTGCCGCGTGAATACCGCGAGAGTTCGCCCCCTCCCCCCCCGCAGTAAAACTGTCAAAGGTGGGAGGGGCGGGAGCGCGCATGTGCGCAGCACGGCGCGCAGTGTGCGCCGCCCGGACCCCGCGTCCCGCGCCCCGCGCCCCGGCCCCGGCCCCGGCTCCGGCTCCGGCCTGGCCCGGCCGCACCCATTGGGCGCCGCAGGTAAGCGCCGGCAGTGCTCGTCCTACCGCGGCCCCGGCGCCAGCCCGCGCCCCGCACCAACCGTGTGCTCAGCCCGCCTCCCCGCCGCGCCCGGACCCGCGCCGCGCCCCGCTCCCCGCGTCGGCGCCGTCCTCCCGCCTCCTCCTTCTCCAGAAAAAGTCGCCATTTTGGTTCACTGCCTTCGCCCCCCCGCGGTCGGCGCTTCCGGGCCCAGGCTGCAGCCCGTGTCCGGCCTCAGGTGACAGGTGGGTGGCCACGGGCCTTCAGGTGCTTGTCTTGACAGCGCTCGCCAGACCAGGCGAGTGGCCTGAGTCCGCGGCGGCGCCCTCTTCCCCGGAGGCTATAAGAGATCCTGGGGACCCCAGGTGGTGGAGGGATTTTTCCTTCTACTCTGGCGACCACCATGCCTTTACCCCTGACTCTGATCTCTAACCAGACTGGAAGGGTGCAGCGGGCCCTTTACCCCTGGCCTCCAGTGTTACCAGGATTCTGGATGACTCGTTTTCTTCTGAAGCTACAAAACGAGGACACCCCGAGAACTTTGGTTCATCTAAGATCCTCCCTCCCTCCCTCCCCTAGACCCAGCATGGGGTGTTGCCATTGGCAGTGGACAGTGGCTGTCCTGACCTCTAGCCTGAGCGCTCCCGGATATAGCAGACCCTACGTACCCCCTCTGATTTGAGTTGATCACAAACTGTCAGGAGAGGGTTCACCTGCTTGAACCTTGCTCTTTGGTACCGCCCCCTTCTGTGGCTTTGGGTACCTCTGAGAGGCCTCCACATGGCTATGGTCAGAGCCACCCCCCCTCAGTTTTCAGGGTATGAGATGTCCCAAGCAGAACAGGTCCTTGGAGCATCACCGCTCCCGTCCCGCTCCTCCCCCCCCCGACCCCAGCACGCTCTGTGCTTCAGGCTCGGGAGCTTGGGCCAGTATTGGCTGTAACTTGTTTAGCTGAAGTGGGTTCCTAAGCAAGGAACCTCGAAGTTATTGAGAATAGCAAATAGTGATGTGGCCCGCTAGCCTGTGGTGGCTCAGGGTCTGAAGCAATGGCTCCATCCGGGTAGAGGGGCCCTGAACTACACAGAGGGCAGAGAAGACAGGCAGGTAGGATGGATGGATGGCTCAGCAAGCGTGGGGACCAAAATGGAGTTCCAGTGGGTCTTCTTCAGTTTGCCCTCACCAGAGATTTGGGTGCAAGTGGTGGGGAAGCGGGCCTTCAGCTGCTCTCATCGTCTTCTGTGTCCATAGAGAGGTCGTCAAGGGTGCCCATGTGGGTAAGTTAGTATCACATATCTGGAGGCGCAAGGGCCAGGGCCCTAAGGAGAAGGTGTCCCTGAGGCATCATGGCATGACTGCCTTGGAGTCAGCAACCGTTACTGGTGCTAATTGTCCCCCAAGAGGGATAGTATCAGTCTCCTTCCTATTTCATAGTCCCTTTCTGAACACAGGCCCCACCTGATCCTTTGCACGCTGTGGTACCGTATGTCTAGATGAGGGTGGGGTGAGTGTGCGAATGTAGTGAGAGTCTCGGCTCTTTCCACACTTGTGGGTTATTTAAAGAGACCTCGTCTGAGCAAACCCCCTTCCCAGAGTTCGAAGCCCCCATTACATCCTTTTCAATGGGTGGGAGAGGCCTACTGTAGGCCTCTAGGGTAGCCCCAGTGAAAGCCCTGGGTTGGGCCCATGCAGCTCATAGGTCTGTGCTCTTGCTCTATAGAGATGACTGAATCCTTCTGTGTTGGAGGAGGCCGCCGGCTTCAAGGGTCCAGCAAAGGTGGATCTGGAAAGGGTGGCAGCCGGAAGGATGTCCAGCTTCCCATGTTGCAGGACCCACCAAAGTTGGGTAAGGAGCCACAGCAGAAATCAGTTCTAGAGTGTACAGATAGCCGATGGTAGAGTAGGCTACCTCCTTGGGTATCCTGAGGACCTTCTTGGGGTGGAGATTGTTAACCTGAGGCTTAGGCTCTTGTCCTAGGTTGGCTATAGCCCTGGGCCTTGGTATGGGTAAGCCAAGACTCAGTCTG
Organism: Mesocricetus auratus; assembly: GCF_017639785.1. Lineage (NCBI taxonomy): Eukaryota > Metazoa > Chordata > Mammalia > Rodentia > Cricetidae > Mesocricetus > Mesocricetus auratus. The sequence goes on along the minus strand of NW_024429209.1, from coordinate 25,023,268 downwards.
GACTTGCTGCCCCTTGGGGGTTGGTGGTGTTCTGCATCCACGGAGCCGTGCTCTCTTCTGTGCTGCAGGTATGCCAGTGGTTCACAGTGGACATACAGTGCCTAGCCAGGCCTCACTCTGCTTTGACCCCGGAAACCCAGCCAGCGATAGGACAGAAGGGAAGAAGAAAGGGAGGCCGAAAGCCGAGAATCAAGCTCTCCGAGATATTCCTGTGAGCTCCCTGAGGGTGGGGTTGGGGGTGCTCATATTATTCAGCCTGTGAAGGCCGCTGCCCTGCCCTTACCTACCCACAACACATCCTGTGCCAGCTTGTTTCAGCATGTGGCCAAGGGCCCTTGCATCTGACGGTTCCAAGGTCCCAGTGGGCTATGTTAGTAGTCTGCAGCATGATTGAATACTTGGTCTGCTCTTGAGGTTTAAAGGGCTGATTTGGTTTGGGGGTCCTTTGAGTCTGGGTAGCTAAAGGTCAGCAGTTTGGCCTTTTCCTCTGTCCAGTTCTCCCTGATGAACCAGTGGAAAGATGAATTCAAGGCACACTCAAGGGTGAAGTGTCCAAACTCAGGGTGCTGGCTAGAGTTCCCCAGCATCTACGGGCTCAAGTACCACTATCAGCGGTGCCAAGGGGTAAGGGGCTGCGGGTCGGGGAAGAGGAAGCCTGGGAGTGCATCTGGGCAGAGGCCCCCGGGGCCCCATCCCACACCTGCCCTCCCTGCCCAGGGCGCTATCTCAGATAGACTGGCCTTCCCTTGTCCCTTCTGCGAGGCCGCATTCACCTCCAAGACCCAGCTGGAGAAGCATCGGATTTGGAATCACATGGACCATCCTCTGCCTACCCCCAAGCCTGGCCCGGTCAACCGGCCAGTCACCATCAACCGGCCTGTTGGGGTCAGCAAGCCCATCGGAGTGAGCAAACCTGTTACTGTTGGCAAGCCAGTGGGAGTCAGCAAACCCATTGGCATCAGTAAGCCAGTCACAGTCAGCAGGCCTATGCCAGTCGCTAAGCCTGTCACAGTCAGTAGGCCCATGCCAGTTTCTAGGCCTGTGCCAGTCACCAAGCCCATCCCAATCACCAAACCTGTGCCACTCACCAAACACATGCCGGTCACCAAGCTTGTGACAGTTACAAAACCTGTGCCACTCACCAAACCAGTACCAGTCAGCCGGCCCATTGTGGTCAGCAAACCAGTGCCGGTCAGCAGGCCCATTGCCATCAGCAGACACACACCACCCTGCAAAATGGTATTGCTGACCAAATCTGAGAACAAAACACCTCGTGCTACAGGCAAGAACAGCAATAAGAAAAGGTACAGGAAGTCATTTGGGGTGGTAAGTTGTCAGATGTGCCTGGGGGTGGTAAGAGGGCTACTGTGTTCGCCTGGACCTCACCTTACTTATACTTGCAGGGCTGCAGACAGTTTGGACACCTGCCCCATCCTGCCCAAGCAGGCAAGGCCAGAGAATGGGGAGTATGGCCCATCCACCATGGGCCAGAGTGTGACTTTCCAGCTGGGTACAGATCCCAGCAACAACTCCCTACTGCCAGGAAGCAGGCCCTTGATGGGCAAAGAGGCACTGCGGCCTGCAGACCCAGCATCCCAGCCAGAGGAGGACCCCGAGCGCACAAAGCACAGTAAGAAAAGAGCACTGGGAGACTGGCCATGGTGGGCTCTGGCCTTCCAATAGTTATGTGACCAGAATCTTGGTACTCATTTTCTCTCCCGTGAGTCAGGAAGGAAACAGAAAACACCCAAGAAATTCACAGGGGAGCAGCCATCTATCTCAGGGACCTTTGGGCTCAAAGGTAAGACCCCAGCCAGCTGGAGACCTCTGAGACTGAGTAAGCCAGTATTTAGCCCATATGTCTTACTCACATTGTGTGTGCATACAGGCCTGGCCAAAGCTGAAGACAAGGCCCGAGTTCATCGCTCCAAGAAACAAGAAGTATCAGGCTCCGAGGAAGTGCGGAAGAAGGTGCTGGCCACTACTGTCACTGTCGGCAAGGAGGCACCAGCTCCTGTGGCCCACCCAGCCCCAGGTGGGGGCTGCCTGGCAGGACCCAGGACAGGTCTCCATGGTGGGCTGGTCCTGTAGCAAAGGCATGGGGGCTGCTCCTGGAGTCCAGGGCATTCAGGAGCCCCACAAGCCTGAGGCCTGGCCCTGCCTCACAGGTGGCCCTGAGGAGCAGTGGCAGCGAGCCATCCATGAACGGGGGGAGGCTGTCTGCCCCACCTGCAACGTGGTTACCCGGAAGACCCTCGTGGGGCTCAAAAAGCATATGGAAGTATGTCATAAGGTAAGCCTCCTGCCCCCACCCCACCCCCTAAGGTACTGGGAGGGAAGACCCCTGACTTTGAGGTTTCTCATAGTCAGGCCATGTCTACAGTTGCAGGAAGCACTGAAATGCCAGCACTGCCGGAAACAGTTCAAGTCCAAGGCTGGCCTCAACTACCACACCATGGCTGAACACAGTGCCAAGGTATGCTGCCTGACCCCTAGCTCCCTGTCTAGCCCGACTGCCGACCTCTCGTTCCACCACTGCTCCTCTATACTTGATTTTGGATCTGTGGCCCTAACTCCTGACTGGCATCAGGTCTGAGGCTTGCTCTGTCTCCAGCCCACTGATGCTGAGGCCTCTGAAGGCGGAGAACAGGAGGAGCGAGAAAGGCTTCGGAAGGTGCTGAAGCAGATGGGACGGCTACGCTGCCCCCAAGAGGTCTGTGTTGGGCCATGTGGGGGAGTTGAGGACTTGGGAGCATGGATGATTGCTTACCTGGTCTCTGACCTGGATCCTCAGGGCTGTGGAGCCGCCTTCTCTAGCCTCATGGGTTATCAGTACCACCAGCGGCGCTGTGGGAAGCCACCATGTGAGGTAGACAGCCCCTCCTTCCCCTGTACCCACTGTGGCAAGACTTACCGATCCAAGGCTGGCCATGACTACCATGTGCGTTCAGAGCACACGGCCCCGGTGAGTGGCCTTTACTCTAATGGCCTGTGTTGTGTCATGTTGTGTTATGCATGTGTTTGTGAGTTCATGTGCTCCCTGATAGGTGTAACCCCTGCCTTTAGTGATCTGAAGTCTTGTGTGTCCTGAGAGGAAAGATGGGAGCCTGGTGCCCCAGTGTCTTGTTTTTCTTGTGTCTACATCTCCCACCTCTTGCATGCATGCTGGGTCTCCCAATACATGCAGAGACCACAAATGGCCCACAACTCATGCCAACTCTAACTCCTGGTCTCTGGATGTCTTCCCTCTCTGTGGCTTATACTGGCCTCTTTGTGTCCTTGCTATCTAGCCCCCTGAGGAGCCCACAGACAAGATCCCTGAGGCTGAGGACCTGCTTGGAGTAGAACGGACCCCAAGTGGTCGCATCCGTCGCACATCGGCCCAGGTTGCCGTGTTCCATCTACAGGAGATTGCAGAGGATGAACTGGCCCGTGACTGGACCAAACGGCGCATGAAGGATGACCTCGTGCCTGAGACTGCAAGGGTGAGTGGCCCACCTAAGGGATGGGCAGGATCATGACCCTTGGTCAATCCCTAATTGCTCCCCCAACTTCTTGGTCTCTGACCAGGACAAGCCTCATTTGAGTCCCCTGTGGCAGCCATGTTCTTGTGATCTTGGCCATCTACTAACCCCGTCTGTGAAGGGGCAGTGAGCCTGCTACAGACGCACATGCATTGTGTCAGAGCAGCATGTGCCTCAGCCTGAAGCTCACCTGGTGCTGTGCCTGGCTTTGCAGCTCAACTACACTCGGCCAGGCCTCCCTACACTTAATCCCCAGCTGCTGGAGGCATGGAAGAATGAAGTCAAGGAGAAAGGCCATGTGAACTGTCCCAATGATGTAAGCTGGGACCAGCATATAATGGGAGTGGGGTATTGTGGCTTGAGGATAAAGGGCTTAGGTTTGGCCCTTCAGGCAACAGTAGAGGTTAAGACAATGAATGTCCTATTGGGAAGTAACCATCTTTAGTGTGACCAGTCTATCTCTGACCCTGGGTTCCTATAGAGTCTTCACATAGAAGTCATGTCAACAAAAGGGACTTCAGTCTGGGGGCCCCTCTACCCACCCTGCTCAAAATCCAATGCTCCAGGAACCTGCCATCAGAGAAGCCCCAGAATGCTCTGGGGTTGAGGGTGGGGTGCCCCTTGTGTGGAGTTGTGGGAGGGCTTCCTCCACAGCTGTCTCCTGCCTGCAGTGCTGTGAAGCCATCTACTCCAGTGTGTCCGGCCTCAAGGCCCATCTTGCCAGCTGCAGCAAGGTCAGTTCTGGTTCTGGGATTATCCCCATGATTGGATGGGGCACTGAGCACCCCCAGTTTTCTCTTGTCAAGGGTTTACCTATGTAGGTATAAGACCCCTACCCTGTCCACTGCATCTTAGAGACTAATAGGTACTCAACAGGTGGCCCAGAATCCCTCTTTGTTCCCTACACTAGTCATTTGTTTCCAAATCCTTCCCTGGATCTCCCTTATCTTATGTGGTATAAGTGTTCATCCTGACCTGAGCAGAGGACACACTTGGCTTGAGATGAGGACATTCACCAAAGGACTGTGACTTATCCCTGTAGCACCTGCCTCATCCCACTCTCCTCTATTCCAGTAGCACTGATGGCTTCATAATCCTTTTGTACACATCCTAGAAGACAGTGCAGTTTCTCTCTGGCTGACCCCAGTCCTAACCTTTTAGCGGCAGGATAAGGGCTTGGACCAGATGTGGGTGCTTTGAATCTTCCGAAGGTTGGGTACTGGACCACTGTGCATTGCAGGGGGACCACCTGGTGGGGAAGTACCACTGCCTGCTATGTCCCAAAGAGTTCAGCTCTGAGAGCGGTGTCAAGTACCACATCCTTAAGACCCATGCAGAGGTATGAAAGTTATCTTCTGGGCTTGCAGGCCTGAAGACTGGCCTTAGGGATGGGTGGTAGAAATCAGGTGGCTCAGATGGTGTGCACTGAGAAATCTGGCACACATGTCCAGAGCATGGGGTGGTAAATCTTGAAGAAAAAAAAACCAAAAGGAATAGTCTAGAGGTGCTCCAGCTTGGTACCTGGCCCCTGAGTGGAGCCTCCCGAGGCAGGGGAAGCCCTTGTCTTCAGCCACTTCCTAGCAGTTACATGTCGGACCAAAACATAGTTTAGGTGGGTTGGGAGAATGTATCGGTGGTTAAGAGTGCTTCCTTCTCTTCTAGATGACAAGAGTTTGTTTCCCGGCACCTATGTCAAGAGATTCACAACTGTCTATAGCTCTAGCTCCCTAGCCTCTATAGGCACCTGCACTCACATGCACATACACACACACACACACAAATAATATTTAAAAATTAATGAAGAAAAGTTAGGTCTGTAGCTTTGGATCAGGGTTCCCAGTCTTGACTGCAAGTTTTCTCTCCCTAGAATTGGTTCCGGACCTCAGCTGATCCACCTTCCAAACACAAGAGCCAGGACCCCTTGATGCCTAGGAAAGAGAAGAAGAAAAATCTGTCAGGAGGAAAGAAGCGGGGCCGCAAACCCAAGGAACGATCCTCTGAGGAGCCAGCATCTAAACTGCCACCTAACAGGGATGACTGGCCCCCAGGAAGCAGAGACAGGGGAGCCCGAGGCTCCACTGGGAGGAAGGCTGGAGCTGGGAAGGCGCCTGAAAAGTGAGCCTGGTGGGCAGGCCTAGCCACCAGGCCCAGCTTTGTTGAGATTAGGGGAACCAGTTCCAGACTTGTCCTCCACCTCCACACACACACCCATCTGTCCAGAGGTTGGCAAACCACTCTGATCTCCCCGAAAGTGGTCCTTCCCCTGTTTAGGTTGCCTCACATGGCTAGCTGGGGCTCCCCAAGAGTGCCAGGGGCAGTAGCAAAAGTGCAATAGGCTGGGGGGCCCCAGCCATCCCTACAAGGACATTCTTGGACCTGGCAGAATCTAGAGCCTTGGCACCATGGGGCACGAAGTGTGCTTGAACAGCCAAATGGCCCTTATCTCCACCTTATCTCCCTCTGGCCCAATAGGGTCCCTATTCTGACTCCCTCAAGGCTCAGACATTCCTGGTGACCCATACTTGTGGACTGATGAGGCATAGGAGCAGCCTGGCTGCCATCACTTAGGCCTCACCTCCACCCCACACTGGATCTCCAGTACTCCCAGCTACCTCCCAGGACAGACCCTGTCTAGCTACTGCCATGCTGCCCTGACAGCCACCCACCCATCTGTCTTCTTGCATCCATTTATGACCCCCTTGCTTCTGTTTTCTACCTCTCTGGGCCTGCTCCCCTCCTCTGTCATCCCTGCTGTGCTTCAGGCCTCACCCCGTTGACTGGTGTGGTCATGGTGGAGTGTGTAGCCTTCCAGGCAAGGAAAGAACTTTGTGTGTTCTACCTTCAGGGAGGTCCAGACCCATAGCTACCAACCTGAGAGCAAAGGACTAGAGTGCTCCACCTCCAGTCTTTAGTTTCTGATCTTGTTGGCACCCTGAGGGCTGCCTCCCTCGGGCCACAGCCATGTGAAGCAGAGCCTGGCCAGAAGGAGCCTCTAGCCCAGGAGTAGCGCCTATGAGAGACAGCTTATGTCTACCATGCTAAGTGGGCCCATAAGCCAAGTCTTATGGAAGCCCTCAGTATCTAGTGGCAATCAGTCATTTGATATAGAAACTGAAGGATAATGAAAAATGGGGTCTCAGCCAGTGTAGCAGCTCTAGGCTGGGCCCCACCCCTTTAGGGGTCCTGCGGATAACAGGGTCTGCAGGTTGGGCAAGGCCTGGAAGAGAGATCTGGCCTCCTTCCTGGTCCTACCCACCCCTCTGAGCCACACTGGAAGAAGGGGAAGGGGTGAGAACAGCTTTTTCCAGTGTGGGTAGGGGTGGACTGAAGCCTCTGCTTCTGATCCTGGACGATGTGAATTTTGATATTTGCCTGTGTGTGTCTCCCGGATGTTGTTGATGCCAGTCTTGTTGCTGTGACAAGTAGCAACCTTTTTTAAAATTCTTTTTTTTAAATATACATACATATACATACATACATATATATATATGTATGTATATATGTATCAACAATTTTATGTTTTGGTGCTAAGGGTTTCCTGGTGCCAAAGGTAGAGCTGGGCTGTAGTACTGACTGGCACCTGCCCCCCAGCCTCAAGGGGGAGGGATTCACAGGAGATTTGGCATGGAGTCCTTGTACACTCCTGTCTAGGATTGTTCTGACTCTGGGCAACCCTAGCATTATATGCAGGAGGTGTTGAATGAACTAATGAACTCTTTAATTCCTACACACCTTTGACATGATCAGAGGGTGGCCACAGAGATGGGTAAGATCCAGTGTCAAAGTTCAAAGGGTAGGCTGGGACGTTTGGGTGGTGGTGTGCAATTGTGGAAGGGAATGGGGCCCAAGTGCACTTTCAAAACACCTCTGTGGGGTGTGACCATCCACCCCAGCCTCTCAGGTACTAAGCACTTGTCAGAAGAAGGGCCTAAGTTTGCTGGGGGCTGAGTTTCCAGGACATGGCTCAAGGCCCAGATGTAGGCCTTGATATGGGACTTGGGGGTTCTATTACTTGATGTTTAGCACTTTAACTCCTTTGTCTTTGAGGTGGGTGTGGGGGCAGCTGTCAAAAGTGACAGTTGGATAGGTGCCAGCTGGTGGTGGCTGGTAAGGGGTTTTGGCAAGCTAGTCTGTAAAGCACTTCCAAGGTGTTAAGGCCCTCCCTGGGCACCTCCCTACTCTGGCCCAAAGGTGACCACCAGCCTACAAAAAGAGGAACCATCATGACAGATCTCCAGGAGGGGTGGGCTTGGCCCAAACAAACCCTGGGTCCTTGGCAAAATGCAAAAGTCAGGGTCTCTACAGATCTACCTCTGGCTCAGCGCTTGCCCTGCCCTAAAAAACCAGAAAAGTGCCAAGGGCAGACATTTCATGCAGAACCAGGGTGCACTTTATGTTCCTGCACAGGCAGATATTGGTGCCTCCTGGGGCCTTTGGGGCCTTCCTGTCCCTATGGTGGTTCTGAGGGGAGAGTTTTTCCTGTGTTCCCCTGTTGGGTGGAACACAGGCTCTTTGCCCTGGAGACCTGGTTTCCCAGGTCACCCCTCATACCTGACTGCAGCGCCTCCTAAACTTTGGGTTCCTTGGTTTGGTTTTAATGCAGTTCTCATTACACAAGTGCATTTCTGGCTATCACTTGTAACCATAGATATACATGCATATATATTCTATCTACAAAGTGTTTTATTTGCAAGATGTTTTGAGGTGAGCTTGGGTCCTGCCCGCCTTGTGATCATCTGTCCCCATCCTCATCCCCTGGCCCGGAGTGGTGCGGTGGTGGGCCATCAACTGTATGTATTAAAATTACTGTATCAAATAAATGTTTATTGATTTCTTTTTTCCAGGGCTTTTGTGCGGCTGTTTGTGTTGAGGGCGGGCCCTTCCCTAGGTTTGCCGCACAGCCTTGTGGGGCTTGTAGTCTGCAGCCTGCCAGACTCCAGGCGCGCCTCCCCGGCCTCCCCCAGGTTCGGGACGCCATGGCTGCGCCGCCTGTCTCCGCTGACACTTCCCCGTCGCCCCTACAATCCACTGTGGCCCCAGACGTGCCTGGCCGCCCGGCCGAGCAGAGTGAGACCGCGAGTGAGGACCGGTAGGCGCGGGCCTGGATAAGGCTGGGGCCGCGCTCACCTCTTGGGAGGGGTCAGCGCACGGCTTGCATTCCCTTCCTAAAGCCCGGTTGGCTCCGCGGCATCTCCGTAGTGGGGCAGCTAGGTCTCCACAGCCGCGGGAAACCTGGACAGATTTCGGCAGTTTTCCACAGCCTTGGGGCCGCCTGGGCCATATGTAGGCAACCCTCTGCCAGGGAGAGGGAGGTGGCAGGTAGCCTAGAGGGCCGCAGCGGACGGAAGGCGGAACTGGTCTAAGTCCTTAGTTTTTGGAGGCGCGGAGAGTGGAAACCTGTTTGACCCGTGTGGCCTGGGTTTTTGTCCCTAGCGTTTGCACACTTGGCTCTAGGCTCCCAGGTGGGTGGTGGGCGTGCTCTTAGTTCGTCGAATTTGATCTCACCATCTCCTACCCACCTTGGCGGCCAGTGGTAATTATGAATGTAGGATGGGACGGTTGATCTCCACCTACCCGAGAGTTTAGGGGCCCTTCCGAGGCTTTCAGGAGCATTGAGAGGGCTCAGCCTGATCATCCCGAGTAGCAATTCCAGGCCACAGCCGCCAAGGGGCGGTGACCGCACTTGGAACTGCATGTGGCACTTCTTCCGGTCTGATTGCACCAGATGTCTTCAGGCCTCAGAGCACTGCTTGGGGGAACATCTTTGGGACAACAGGTGTTGGAAGTGGATATGGCAAATCGCGGCTAGTTCACACAGTCCAAGACGTTCTAACTGGTAGCCCGAAAGATTTGGTTGGGTCTAACAAAGCTGAGTTTGTGATGCTTTCTAGTTCAGAAGGTCTTGATATAACCAGAAGCAAAGAGGTCATGGTCATATACTTCCAGGGGTTCCCGAGGAAACACCCTGAGAAGATACACTGCACTGGTGCTTCAGGCACTGGCAGCAGTAGGAGAGGGAGTCGCTGGTAGACCTCTTCTTGTCCAGCTTGAGGTTTCTCCTACTGTTTTTCCTAGTACCTGTCCCCTTATCTTCCCACCCTCGAGGCTTTTTCCTTGGAAGTGCCTGACCTTAGCTGGTACTGTTGGGGTACCCCGAATTGAGGAGGGTCCCCAGGCTGGATTTGTCACCCCAAGAATCAAGAGTCCACCAGCCAATTGATGCACCACGCAAGAGGCTTTAATTAGGCATCTGCAGATGGGCCTCTCGGTCAGCTTTTAGACCGATTGGCCCCGAGGTTCAGTTACAATCAGCTTTTAAAGACAAAAACCACAAGCTTTTGGGAGGGGTCCCTATCTCATGACGGGGGAAGGGGGCACGTGACTCCTGTCCGGGGGAAGTAGATGTCCTTCACATCAAACCTTGGCATGAGTTAATTTATCTCTCCCTAAGTAAATAGTGTTATCTCCTTGTTTCCCACTAATCTTGTTTGCCCTGGTCAGTTCTTCACAGGTGGCAGCCCATAATTGGCTTTTTGTGGATTTACAGTCCTTCTGCAATTAAGGTCTCTAAACCATACATTCCATCCTGTGGTATGGTCGGTTCCTGGGATGGGAACCTTTGTTCACTTCCCAAGTTCTCTAGTGGGGTGCCCTCTCTGTTTAAGCTTATATTTTATTTCTATAAATTCGGAGTGTTACAGTACAACCAGTAGCTTTCGTGTCAATATGCAAAATGGATATTGGGCTGAGATTATAGAGACTGAACAGAAGCTAATGGTGCCCACCCAGAGCCTTGGGATGCATGTGGAGGTGTGTGAGTGAAGGGATTACAGTGTGGCAAGTGGGCCATGGAAGCCTCTAATCTCCCAGTCCTGTGTCTACCTGTGAACTTGGCCTTGGTGACTATCTCTGAACCATCCCCTACCACTTGCAGGTCTTCCATAGAAGCAGCCAGAGTGTAACTTGACTATAGATCTATCGACAGCAGAGGGACCTTGAGACCTTTCTTAGTCCTTTGGTGGTCCAAGCGATGAGCCTTCCTCCCTTCAGACCCTGCTGTAGATATTTGATTCTGGTTTCTCTGACGGAGAATGCAAATTGTAGGGCAGCTCTACTTCCCATGATGCTATCTTTTTTTTTTTTACATTTTTTTATTTTTTTATTTTTTATTTTCTTTTCTTTCTTTCTTTCTTTCTTTATTTTTGGTTTTTCGAGACAGGGTTTCTCTGTGGCTTTGGAGGCTGTCCTGGAACTCGCTTGGTAGTCCAGGCTGGTCTTGAACTCACAGAGATCCGCCTGCCTCTGCCTCACGAGTGCTGGGATAAAAGGCGTGCGCCACCAACGCCCGGCTTTAACATTTTTTTAAAGATTTATTTATTTATTATGTATAGTGTTCTGCCTGCACATATGCCTGCAGGCCAGAAGAGGGCACCAGATCTCATTACAGATGGTTGTGAGCCACCATGTGGTTGCTGGGAATTGAACTCAGGTCGTCTGGAAGAGCAGTCAGTGCTCTTAACCTCTGAGCCATCTCTCCAGCCCCCCCATGATGCTATCTTATGTAGGTCCCTTATCAATGACGCACCTGCTGAGGTTCTCAGTAACCCCTGTCTCCTTGATAAGGATACAGGTCTGCTGCATTCCCTGGTGAGTGATGACATCTGAGCCACAGTGGACAGAGCTGTCACCTGGTGGTTAGCCAGAGGGAAATGAAGACTGAGTAGCAGCTTCCAGCATCACCTACCTCAGACAGCCCTGAGACCTAAAAAGGAGGCCTGAAAGGAGGAAATTTCAGGGGCCGGAGTTATTAGCCAGATAGCCTAGTATATCCAAGGTTAAGATGAAGTTCAGGAGTCAGGGTCTGATGTTCTGGGGCCAAGTCTAGTGAATCAATAGGTGGTTCAGATCTGTCAACTATAAAAAAAAAACCTGGAATCAGGCTTTCCCATTCTGAGATCAGCACAAACCTGTGGCCTGCTTTTCCACCCACTGACCCTGACCTGATAGGATACTCAAAGAACGTACGTGTCAGGATCCTCTGTTGTGATCAGCCAGCCAAATTTGTGAAATGATTCCCTAGGACCCCTTGACTCTGCATCCATGCCCAGAACAAATTAGCCTCCCAGAGCAATCCTCGGGCATATCCAGCCAACCACCTGAGAGTGGAGGCGGAGGGACAAACCCTAAACACATACATGTACATGTAAACATAGACAGGCTCTTCCTGCTCCAGGTGTCTCGTAGGGATGTAGACATTTACGTGAGTTACCTAGGTAGTAAGAAGAGCCGCCTCCAAGATGCTCCCAGAGTGGCTCCTCTTCAGGTGTGTGAAGTCCGTTTGGAAGCTTCCTTTTTCCTGAGCACCTCCCAGACTGTCTTCGTGCTGGAGGTGTGCCAGGTAGGATGAGGTTGCAATAAGGGCAACCCACCCCTGAAGGGAACCCCGCCCGTAGCCAGCAGAGCCTCACTGATTAGAGCTTAAGTCAGTAAAGAGATTTCAGCTGAGGCTGGTACCAAATCTGTCTCTGTGGCTGCTGAATGCTGAGGCCTGGGTGGCCATAGGACTTGCCAGTATCTCTGTCAGGTGGGGGTAGGAAAGTTATTCTTGGATGTGCTAGGGTAGAGTTTCAGATTTGTTTATCCTTGTAGGAGGCACCTTGGGGCCAGGAGAGAGGCATCCAGCTCTGCACTGGCATTCAGATCACCTGGCTTGGAGGGGCCCCAGATTCCCTTGTCTTGCTGTGCTATGCATTCGGGGCACAGCTGTATTTCTTCTAGGAAATTTGGGGAAAGGTTAACCAGAGTACAGTGGTCCTCAACAAGTCCAGGCCAATGAGCATACTGGCTAACACTGAAATACACTTCACACCAACTGGCCTGGTGGTTGTGCGGGCCAGAGTCAGTACTATTAATATCTGGTGCATGAGCCCTAACTGGGTGATCCTCTTATACATGTGGCATTGGCCTCTGAGACTAACATTGTGTTCCCTTAGTGCAGTAGGGCTCCTGGGGCCACCTAGGTGCTGTTCCCCACTCCCTGTATATAGTAAGCTACTGCTGCCAGCCTAGGGGTCCAACCCCACCCAGCTCTTCTGCTGTGCTGCCCACAGGAGTGATTCTACCCATGGAAGACTAGTCCAGGTGGCCAGAAATCCCAGGCTTGTCCTTGGGGACAACAGTAGTTCTAAGAGGTAGTGATACTCTAACTGCTAGCACCTAGACCACACATGCCCTACCATCCCACTGTCCAGGGACACCCACCTCTGAGCCCTCTGTACCTACCTGCATCCTTGGCAATGAGCAGCCCCCTAGCTTACCCTGGCATCAGGATCTCAGGGTGCTGGACTCTTGGAGCAGAAGGCAGGTGAGTTGCAGCAGTCCCTGCTGATGAGAACCCCACTTCCCAATGATACAGACCACTCCTGGCTTGTGTGTGATGCGTGTCCACGGATATATGAAAACAAACAAGCTGGCAGATGCTCCTGGGAGCTGAAGGGTGCTCGGGGCTACAGATGTGGCTGACTTGGGATTATGGGTTATGGTAGTAGCATCTTGCATTTGCTGTGGCTCTTAATTCTGTTTGTACAAATGAGCTTTTGTTATTGAGGCCAGAAGCTGCTTTGTCTGTCTGTGGGTGAGAGATGAAGTAACCTGTGCTCCTTTCCTATCAAGAGGCACCTTTTGTGAGAAAGGAGCTGATGCCTTATCTCTGGCTCTAGGAGACAGCTATTAACTTTGAGTAGAACAGGGTGGCTGGGCTTGACACAGACACAGCATGAGGCCGATTTCTGGCAAAGCCCTGCCTGATCTGCTTGCAACTGGGCACTCTTCCCATCAGCAGCACATGCCTTGGAAGGGATCTTCCCCAAGGTGGAGAAGAGTCGCTGATGGGGAACTTAAATTTCTCTAGGGTACTGTGAGAATCACAAATCAGGTAAACAGCCCCAGCCTGTTGCCTCTTTTGTCCAATTTCTGTCTGAGTGTGCCTTGGTTTTGTGTGTACTTGTGTTTACCAGTGGTGGTCAGGGCACAGCCTACAGGCAGGCAGTGTTAGGAGCGTTATCGGGTTGCTCGGCCTCTTGCAAGTCAGATGCTCTGCATTGGAGTAGATTCCTCCCAAAAGTTGAGGGCAGCTCCCAGGGGAATGTAGAGGAGACCCAGCGGGGAGACAGAGGACCTGGATTTGCTTTTTGTTTACTGAGGCCTTCCAGAGCTACCGTGTGTACTGTGGTCATGCTGCCTCTTAGGGACCAAGGCACCCTGGAACCCTAGGGAGTCTCTGCTCCTTCCCCTAGCTGCCTTCCTCCCCCCTCCCCGCCCAGCTCATGTCCCCTGGAAAGGTCAGCCCAATGGGTAAGCTTCGCAGATCCATTTGTTTACTGTGGATGGATTAGTATACTCAGGTAAGCAACCAGCTATCTATCCTTTGTCTGGGGATCTGGGGACCTCATTGTCTGTGTTTACAGTTGTCTCCCTTTTTGACTGAGCCATTCAGGTAGGCCTGAGTTGGAATGCAGATGATGCCCCTTCAGTAAGCTCCCTGTGTCCCCCTCACATGCTGTCTACCCCTAAGACCCCCCTGACTGGCAGACTCAGGTCTAGGTATTCACCTGTGTTGCTTATGCCTAGCCCCCATCCTCTGAGCTCCCACACTTGTCTCCAGAGCAATGGAGGTGATGCTGAACTTAAGAGACTGACTAATTATTCCCTGTGCTCATTCTCTGAGCTCTGGTAAGGACACATGGCATAGAAACAAGCAGGCCTATTGCCTTTGTCCCCAAGGATGAATTGCAGTGTGTTTTCTTGGTTGGAGACAGATGGGCTCTTTTCGTGATGCTCACTTGTGTCTGTCTGTGTTGCCTTGCACCTTTCAGAGCTGCCAGTATGACCGGTTACACGTTGGGTTTTCTACCCGTTCTTCCATTACCTGCCTCCTCCTCATGAGCACACAGCCGCAATCTTCCTGGTCCTAAGAAGGGTTATCAGCTGAGAACATCATTGTTCCCAAACTGAGCTAACCCAGAGGTAGAAAGAAGCTTGCCTCAGGCCACATCCTGGTACATCAGCCCTGGGAGTCAGCCCTGGGAAGCACCATAGTGAGTTGTGAGGCAGCAGTAACAGAGCTTCCCAGACAAACCCAGTGTCCGTTTTGATAAGAGAGCTTGTACTTGTAAAGCATTCAAAATGTGGCAGAAGTTCCTGTCCCAAATTGTGGTCGCCAAGGAAATTGAGATTATCATACTGGCATATTTGCTTTCAGGGCCTCTGAGTACACACCTTTCTCACAGACATTGGTATGAATGTGCATTTGGGTGAGGATGTTTAGGGGTATACCAAGGATCAGGCTCCAGACTTGTTTACTAAGCTACGTCCTCAGTCCCTAAGTGAGCATCTTTCATCTATTGGCTTTTATGTAAATGGAACCGTATATGGTTATAGTATACTTTCTTTCTTTCTTTCTTTCTTTTTTTTTTTGTTTTTTGTTTTTTGTTTTATGAGACAGGGTTTCTCTGTATTGTTTTGGAGGCTGTCGGTGCAGCCCGGCCTCGAACTCACAGAGATCCACCTGCCTCTGCCTCCCGAGTGCTGGGATTAAAGGCGTGCGCCACCAACACCCGGCTATAGTATACTTTTCTTACCCAAGAGTGGCCCTGGGGATACTTGTTCCCATCTGGACCTGTCAATCTACCTTATTCACCTCAGGCTTAACTGATATTCCATATACTGTTCTTTCTCTTGTGGTACTCCAGACTCTCACCTGCATGTGTGTCTGTATGATCCCCCTGGAATTGGAGTTACAGACAGTTGTGAGCAGCCATGTGGGTGCTGGGAATTGAACCTGGGTCCTCTGGAAGAGCAGTCAGTGCTCTTAACTGCTGAGCCAACTCTCCAGCCCTCTCTTAGCACTTTTGCACAGGCTGTACCTCAGGATGAACAGCAGGTATTAGGAAGGTGATGCAGCATATTGAGACTCTGTAGAAGCTGCTTGTCTTAGTTAGGGTTTCTGTTACTATGAAGAGTCACCATGACCACAGCAACTCTAACAAAGGGAAACATTTAACTGGGGCTTGCTTACAGTTCAGAGGTTTACTCCATTATCGTCACGGCGGGAATCCTATGGAGGCATGCAGGCAGACATGGTGCTGGAGAAGTAGCTGAGCGTTCTACACCTGGATCTACAGGCAGCAGGAAGAGACAGTGAGCCATTAGCCTGGTTTGAGCTTCTGAAACCTCAAAGCCCACCCCCAGGGACATACTTCCTCCAACAAGGCCACACTTCCTAATATAGTACCACTCCCAGTGAACCCTAGGGGAGCCATTTTTATTCAGACCACCACACTGGGCTCATTCTCAGGTGTGAAAGCCGTGGCCAGAAATGGCACCTCTTTAGGAATGCAGATGTCACTAGGGTTCTGAGTGCCTGTCTAGCACTGAGTGATAGGCTGTGAGTGTACACAGTTACAGATCTACTTTGACCTTCTTTGGGTTACATTTCTCTCTTGCACCCTCTGTTAGTCTCTCCTCTATCTTGGGTCACCACCACAAACCACCACCACACACACATGCATGTGTGCACAAACCCACACCAGCCAAGACAGGTGGCATTTATAGACTGCTGGAGGTGTCTGACTTGGGAACACAGGAGTCATACTGCAAAGTGGGGTCTTTATAGGCCTTCTAGCCTCCCTTCTTGCTTTCTTTCCTACATTTCTTGACCAGGTGCCAGACCAGAGAATCCCCCAGAACATATCTTGCCACTGTCATGTGGCCAGTACATTGTACTCTCGCCTCATGGAGCAGGGCAGTAGTGGCCAGACTACCCAAAGAGTATTACTATGTTGGGGAGAGGGCAAAGTCCTTAATGGGATCTTCCTTATCCTTGAGTATTCATTCCCTGGGAATGAGGCTCTACCCACCACAGTGCACAGAGGGTTAGGATTGTGGCTCTGAGATAGTATATATCCTCCTGTGCCCTCTTGCCGCTAATTGCTATCCCTTGTCCTTGCTGGGTGAACAGTCTGAGGTCTTGTGCCCCCACTAGCTCCATGGACCAGCGACAGGTACGTTTCTTGGGCACACTCTCCCCAGTTGAACCCATACTGTGCCTGTCCCACTTGGGCGTGACCAGGGAGGTTGACAGCTGTTGACTGAAGCTGAGCTCATCCCTCTTCACAGCAGCAACGCAGGGTCCTTGGACAGACTACTCCCACCAGTGGGAACTGGGCGCTCACCCCGGAAGCGCACCACCAGCCAGTGCAAGTCAGAGCCACCCCTGCTTCGCACAAGCAAACGTACCATCTACACAGCCGGGAGGCCACCGTGGTACAATGAACATGGCACGCAGTCCAAGGAGGCCTTTGCCATTGGTAATAGCAGTGTGGGGTGATGCCTTCAGGGATTGGTCTACGTGATCAACCCCTCTGCAACTAATTGCAAGGTAAACCCTTCTACCCACAGGCTTGGGAGGTGGCAGTGCATCTGGGAAGACCACTGTGGCCAGGATGATCATTGAAGCTCTAGATGTGCCCTGGGTGGTCCTGCTGTCCATGGATTCCTTCTATAAGGTGAGGCCCCGTTCATCTCCCCCAGAGCACCTCCTTCCTATGACCCCTTTGCCCCTACAAATGTAGGCCTGTGGTCACTGGGCTTCCTCCCGCTCTCCTAGGTTCTGACGCAGCAGCAGCAGGAACAGGCTGCCTGCAACAATTTCAACTTTGACCACCCTGATGCCTTCGATTTTGATCTCATCATTTCCACCCTCAAGAAACTAAAGCAGGGCAGGAGTGTCCAAATACCCATCTATGACTTTACTACGCATAGCCGGAAAAAGGACTGGGTAGGCCCATGGTCTTGGGGCTCTGGAAGAGGCTGTAAGGGCCTGAGCTGAACACTGAAACTTCCTGGGTTCCTTTGCAGAAAACACTATATGGTGCAAATGTCATCATCTTTGAAGGTATCATGGCCTTTGCTGACAAGACACTGCTAGAGGTAAGGCGTTCCCATAAACACAATTCCTTTAAACACCCTACCCCATCCCCACGGCTTCCCACGGTCTGTGCTTTCTGAGAAGATTGCTTTCTGTACAGTGCTTCTAGATGAGCCCCATCTGGTGTATCCTAGACATGCACAGATGTTCTGTACCAACACCTAACTGACTACTACAGGGGGGTGTGGCTTCTGGGGACAATAGTTCCCTCTTCTACGTGTTGAGGACTGTACTTCTGTTTCCCCTGCTCTTGATATTCTTCCTTGTTGAGGAACAAACAAGGACTTAAGGCCGGTGAGTTTGAGGGACTTGGCTGCAAGGCCTCCAGGATACACCTGAATGTGACCCTGGTCCAGGCCAAGAGGAGTCTTACCAAGTCCACATGGCAGCCCCAAACCCCACATGGCTCCTTCAGGGCCCACCTAACACATGCTGATGGGAGGAGGCCACACCCCGAGCTCACAAAGCCCTAACCCTCCAGTGTTCGTGCGAGGTGTAATGAGTGAAGTCATATGTATATCACACTGCCAAGTCCCATTCCTGCCTGATTTGTCACTTGTGTCCATTCTGTACCCCATACCCACAATGCATCCCAATGCACACTTCCTGTGAATGCACCCTACATACACCAACGGTCAGGCCAATGGGAGTCTCGTGGGCAGCTGGCCCCCATGATCATGGCCCATAGATAATGAGCTGGTCATGATGCCACTCTGGTTCTGTGGATCCTGGCGCCTGTCTCAGCCCTGTGCACTGGCTTGTTTTCCCCCACTCAGCTCCTAGACATGAAGATCTTTGTAGACACAGACTCTGATATCCGACTGGTACGGCGGCTACGGCGGGACATCAGTGAGCGAGGCCGGGACATTGAGGGTGTCATTAAGCAGTACAACAAGTTTGTCAAGCCTGCTTTTGATCAGTACATCCAGCCCACCATGCGCCTGGCAGACATTGTGGTACCCAGAGGTGAGCCTGCCAGACTTGTCTTCCTGCCAGTGGGGCAGAAGGGGCCAGCAAGCTCCTGAGTTATCCTCTCTTTCTCCCTCTCCAGGGAGTGGGAACACAGTAGCCATTGACCTGATCGTGCAACATGTTCACAGCCAGCTGGAAGAGGTTCGTCACCCAAATAGCACCAAAGTCCCTGTCTCTCTGTTGTTACCCCCACAGCAGCATACTCACCCACCCCACCCCACATACCCCGCAGGTACCGGCTCTCAAGTGTTCTGATCCTGCTCCTTGAGCTTATTTAAATGGTGCAGCCCTCGGTGATAGGCAAGGGAACTTGGCCATGCATAGAAGGGTGCACTCCTGTCCCTCCCAACCCTGTGAGAGTAACAAGGGTGAGCCACTCTCCACTAGTCTAGGATTGTGGGTTCCAGCACCGAGTCCCACATCTTCCCTTCCTGCATGGGTCACTCTACAAGTGATTTTTTTTTCCTACTGTAGTTCCCACATTAAGTGGTTTAATGGCTGGGGTCTAGTGTCTGGCTACAGTTCTGCCCAGGCACTACTCCCACAGCCCCAGAGCCACACGTCCCTGTCAAGCTTGTTCCCAGTTTAGAGGTCCTTAGAAACTTGCCTCTTGCAGTTTGCAAACCCTGAGCTGTTTCCACATGGTGCTGTGGAGTGTCCATCACTGGGGGTTGGGGGTAGCCTGGCTGCTTGCCCTGGTCACTGATGCATCACCCCTTCCCTTGTGTCTCCCTGTGTTGCTGCCACAGCGTGAACTCAGCGTCAGGTAAGACTCCACAACTCTCTGCACAGATGGAGGCATTTCCAACATCCACATTGAGCTCCGGGTCAGCTGTCACCTAGCCAAGCAGACAGTCCATACCATATCGGCACTGTGGTGCAGCCTTGCTGCTGCTCCCCTTGCTAGCAGATAAGAACACTAATGTACAGAGAAATTAAGGAAATTTCCCAAGGTGTTTGTTTGTTTGTTTTGTTTTGTTTTTCTCAAGACAGGGTTTCTGTGAAGTCCTGGAATTCGCTCTGTAGACAAGGCTGGCCTCAAACTCAGAGATCTGCCTGTTTCTGCCTACAGAATGCTAGGATTAAAGGCACATACCACCACCACCTGACCTTTCCCAGGGTTATGTGGGGTTTTGTTTTGTTTTGTTTGCTTGCTTATTTTTTTTTTTCAAGACAGGGTTTCTCTGTATAGCTTTGGAGTCTATCCTGGCACTCGCTCTGTAGACCAGGCTGGCCTCAAACTCACAAAGATCCACCTGTCTCTGTCTCCTGGGATTAAAGGTGTATGCCCCCACTGACCAGCCCAGGGTTATGTTTTACCTGTGCTGGCCAGATGTTCATAGAGGCTCTTTCCCCATGCAAGCCTATCTTGGGGTCCAGTCATAGAGAACACAGCTGTCCTCCTGGGCCAGCCAACACTGCCACACATGATCCAAGACAGGGACCACACCGACATGTTCCTGGAATCATGAATAAACCTGGGTCAGCATCTAGGCTGCTGTATCTTGTAAAATGAACCATCCTGTGGGCCATAGGCTCAGTTGAATCTCCCTGGGGAGTGGGGAGTGAGGGCTTGGCTCTGCCTTCTCCACTCAGGCTCTGCCCTATCCTAGCTTAGTCTTCAAACTGCAGCACAACTCAGGCAGAAGGAGCAATGCTGGCATTGCAGCAGGAAGCTCGGATAAGCTGAGTTATGCCGTTATCCATTGTTGATCAAAGCCCAGGCAAGAGCTTTTTTCAGAGTTGGGAAGTTCCAGTTGAGCTACTATGAGCCCTCGTGGTCCACTGCATCATACCCCAGGAGTTCTGAGCCAGTGTTGGAAATGCCTCCAGGGCCAACGAAACAGCCCTGCTCCCTGTCCCTTGCATGAATCTCCGCTTGGCCTCTCCAAGACCAGGGTGCCACAGACCTGTGCGAAGGTCCCTTATAAAGCCTGAATCCTAAGAAAAATCTCCAGGCATGGCCAGCTCCACCTTATCCATTTTTCTGGTCAGACAAGGAAGTGGTGGCTAAACCCCTTGGTCTCCTTCAACTCCAGGAAGTTAACTGGTGAGCAAGAGGGGAAGATGCCTGGGTGTAGGTGGCGCTCCACCCTCAGGCGCCAAGGCTGTCAGTGCCAAGACAGCTAACCAGCCTCCTGCCTCAAGTCTTTAGCCAACTGGTAGCTGCAGGGTACCTTTTGTAGGGACTCGGCTGCTCTTCCCACTAAGTGTTCTTCTCTCTGTTCTTTTCCTCTCTGTAAACCTGTTTCCTGCCTTGTTCCCTCCCTGAACACGCTCTTCACCTGGCGAGCAGAGGAAGCTGCGTTGGGATATGTGAGCAGAGCGAGCTCTGATTTGTGCTGCGCTGTGTGCTGCCCCACACCCCCCCGCACGACTGCTCCTGAACTTGTGCTTCAGTGACCCCCTCCCTTCCATGATCACTGTTTGCACCCCCTAACCAGCCCTCCTTCCTTCTGCCTCACAAGTCCTTGTCCCTTTTCCCCCTCCAGGCGTGGGTTTTGGGTGGGGTTAGCCTTTGGCATTGAGCCCTCCCTGCTTTGCCCTCCCTCCCAAGAGGGGCTGCATACTACCTGGGGGGGATGGGTCTAAGTGGAACTTGACCCTACAACTTACATATTGCCCCCAGGAGAAGTTGGGGACAAGCTGTCCATTTGGAGGCTGAGATCTGTTCCTACAGTAAGCTCCCTTCTTCCCTATGTCTGGCCTCTCTACTTTATCGGAGCCTAGGAGGGGACACCTCATGCCTCAGCACCCCCAGCATCCTCACTGAAATGGTGTTCAGTGTTCAGAATTAAGCTTTCTCACTTTTGCCTGGCGTTTTAGGTGACGAGGCATCTTTCATGGGTCAGCCATAGCCAGCAGACAGCTCCCACCCTGCACATGCCCCTGCCCCCATGGTGATGTTCAGATGTCCTCTGGGGCAGACGGGGACTTTTGGATAAGATATGCCAATCGATTTGTGTCCCTAGGGCCGCGCTGGCCTCAGCTCACCAGTGCCATCCCCTTCCCCAGACACTGAGTGTCCTCAAGAGTACACCCCAGGTACGAGGCATGCATACCATCATCAGGTAAGGGCCCATTTGTGGAGTGCTACCCCCCCCCAGTTCTGCTCCATTCCATCCCCCAGGTTCTGGCCCATCCCTTTCTAAAGCCTGCTTATTCTACCATCAGGGACAAGGAGACTAGCCGGGATGAATTCATTTTCTACTCCAAAAGATTGATGAGGCTGCTTATTGAACATGCGCTGTCCTTCCTACCCTTCCAGGTGTGGGTTTGTGGGGAAGAAGGGGTAGAAGTAGTCCTGCCATCCTGATTTGGGTTTATGATGGGGGTTCAGCCCTGGCTGTTCATAGATACACCCCCCCCCAATTCACCATGCAGGACTGCACTGTACAGACCCCACAGGGGCAGGACTACGTGGGAAAGTGCTACGCTGGAAAGCAGGTGAAGTGACAATGGCAATAGTTGCTGGGGTAGGAAGCTATAGGTCGGAGGCATCCAGGCCTGCAGCTTACTCAGCCTCCCTTCCCCGACAGATCACCGGAGTGTCCATTCTGCGTGCAGGGGAAACCATGGAGCCTGCGCTGCGTGCTGTGTGCAAGGATGTGCGCATCGGCACTATCCTCATCCAGACCAACCAGCTCACAGGGGAGCCCGAGGTGTCCGGCCAGGGAGGACTTGAGGGTCACGGTGATGCCCAAGCCTATGGGGAGAAGCCTGATGTGGGTGCCCTATTCTGACCTTACTGTCAATTCTAGCTCCACTACCTGAGACTCCCCAAGGATATTAGTGATGACCATGTGATCCTGATGGACTGCACAGTATCCACAGGTGCTGCAGCCATGATGGCTGTGCGTGTACTCCTGGTAAGTGGGCTTGGGTGGGTTGTAGGTAGGATCCCTTGGTGTTGGAACTTAACCTGTCCCCATGCTACACAGGACCATGATGTGCCTGAGGACAAGATCTTCTTGCTGTCCCTACTCATGGCAGAGATGGGTGTGCACTCTGTGGCCTATGCTTTCCCACGTGTGAGAATCATCACCACAGCTGTGGACAAGCGTGTCAACGACCTTTTCCGTATCATCCCAGGCATCGGTGAGCATGTCATAGCCCAGGGGCATGGCTGATGACCCAGTAGAACCCAATCACACAAGGCCATTTTCTTTTTGCAGGGAATTTTGGTGATCGCTACTTTGGGACAGATGCAGTTCCCGATGGCAGTGATGAGGAAGAGACAGCTTCTGTGGGTTAGTTCCCAGTCTGAGCTACCCTTACTTCTCTATCCTGCCTCCTGGATTGCAGACAGCATATTAACTTATTTGAATTAAAAACTGTTACCAATGATACTCAGTTTTCACATTTTATAAAATAAATAAAGCTTCAGAAAATGAAGGTGTGGCACAGTGTATTCTGGGTGGGCTTGGCAGAGGCAGTCTCCCCAAGGTGTATGTAAGTATGGCCCCCAAAGACTCATGTGTTTGAATGTTTGGCCCAAAGGGAGTGGCAATATTAGGAGGTATCACCTTGTTGGAGGAAATGTGTCTGTCCTCTGTGGGGGTGGGCTTTGAGGTCTCATATACACTCAAGCTACGCCAGTGCACAGGCTCCCTCAGCTGCCAGCAGAACAAGATGTAGAACTCTCAGCTACTTCTCTAGCGCCATATCTGCTTACATGCTGCCTGATGGTGATGGACTACACCTCGGAACTGTAAACCAGGCCCAATTAAATGTTTTCCTTTTCCTTTGTAAGAGTTTCTGTGGTCATGTGTCTCTTCACAGCAATTGAAACCGTAAGACGGGAGTTGAGAATGAGGAGAAAGGTGCAGCTTCTGTCCAGTGGGACAAGGTAGTCTTTTTTGTTTTGTTTTGTTTTTCCAGACAGGGTTTCTCTATATTGTTTTGGAGACTGTCCTGGAACTCGCTCTGTAGACCAGGCTGGCCTCGAACTCACAGAGATCCGCCTGCCTCTGCCTGGGATTAAAGGCGTGCGCCACCATCACCGGCTGGGACAAGGTAGTCTTATCCCTGCATTCTACTTTCCTTAAGAGTTGTAGCTTATTCATGCATTGCCTGATGGATCTAAGGGAAGAAGTGGGGCCTCCAAAAGAATCACACAGCTCAGTGCCCACATGACCTGGACCCAGACACAGGGCTACCTAGGGTTCTGAGTGTTATAGGAGGCAGCTTTTGTGACTACTTCCTTCCAACCACATTTATACTACCAAGAGACCCAGAAGAAGCTGGTGTGTGGGCAGCTATGGCGAGGACTGAGCCATGGAAGACTCAACTCCATGATGGTCAGAGCCTCAGGTTTTCAGAACCAAGATCTCATATCCAGCCCTGCCTTGCTGCTACTAGACAAACTTCTCTGGAAACTGTCAGGCCTTTTTTTTTTCTTTTTCTTTTTTAAGATTTATTATGTACACAATTTTCTGTCTGCATGTAACCCTGCAGACCAGAGGAGGGCACCAGATCTCATTACAGATGGTTGTGAGCTACCATGTGGTTGCTGGGAATTGAAATCAGGACGTCTGGAAGAATAGACAATGCTTTTTTTGTTTTTTGTTTTTGTTTTTTTTTGAGACAGGGTTTCTCTGTGGCTTTGGAGGCTGTCCTGGAACTCACTCTGTAGACCAGGCTGGTCTCAAACTCACAGAGATCCAACAGCCACTGCCTCCCCAGTGCTGGGATTAAAGGTGTGCACCACCACCGCCAGGCTAGATAGTGATCTTAACCACTGAGCAATCTCTCCAGTCCTACTGTCATGTTGATTCTGTCCTAATGACGTGACAGACGTGTACATGGACAGCTAATTGGATATGAACTATGGGTCTCTGAACTGTGACAGGTAGGCTGGGAGCACCCAAACTCTATTCAAGCTTGGTGTTTCTTTTTCCTGCTTGTCATGAGATGGGAACAGGAAGTTGCTGGGTAGAGGCTAGCCTACAATGGTGAGGAGGTAAGGTGAGTGGTTTGCTCTAGGGGCAGAAGTCAGGAGGGCCTTCTGTGTAACCTGGCTCCACTCCTAGGTCTCCAGGCTCTGTCCAATGGCTCGTTCATTCCTGCATTTTAATGCTGGCAAACTGAAGAAAGACTAGTCCTTCCAGCCAGGTTTTCCCAGATGAGAAATTTAAGAATACTATGAGAAGCTAGGTAGGGGCCAGGTACTTCTTAGGAGGGTTCTACCCAAGTCCAACCAGGATGATTGGTTCCTGAGAACAAATCAAACTGATACGAGTGTGTATAAAATCCAGCTACCTTAGCAGGGTACGAGGGACTAACAGGTTCTTTTCTTCATTCTGGACAATGCATTTAGAAATGTGGTGTGTTGGAACTGAGGGGAGGGATGTTCACAGCTAGACAAGGAAAGAGGAAATGAGGCCTCAGCCCACAGGGGACCCAGCAGGGGCCAATATCAGGTGCCATTTCAGTGCCAAATTCATGAAGAGAATTAGGCAGGAATCACTAATAAGACACACATCTGGTCTGCAGTGAAAACATTTATTTTACAACAGCTATCTTTATTTTAGGCCAACATTTAGACAGGTTACCATGCGGAACCACCACAGCTTTCAGCTTGGCCTTTGGAGGTATGCCAAAGTCAGTTAGCCTGGAGGGAGGAGGGGCAAACAGCAGCTTTTATTCTGCTGTATACAGACTTCAGTTGTGGGTAAAACCAGTACAGGCTTTCCATGCATTTGCATTCAGTTCTTAAAAAATATCTTTAAGTGAAAATTTGTTCCCCCAACTTACCATGAGACACTAACCTAGAAAACGATCTACTAGCAGCACAGTCGATGGGGCATTTGACCAGGGCCCTTTCTTGGCTGCAGAAAGCCCCTGCCCAGGCTACCCTTTACAAGCACCTTGGTTACTGATTTTAACGGGTGCTCATAAATTGGTCTTAGTGTTTCAAGAGAGAAAATGTCCTAGACCTCATATATTTGAGGGTTAGGTGAGTTTGGTGTGGTCCCCAGGGATATATTTGGTATGGTCATCCTTGTGCCCAACATACACAGCTGAAACCAAATGCTGGCCAGGGCCCATGTAGTGCATTCAGGTACATGTACCTATATGTATGCAATAAGCTTAGGGTTTTCCTTTTGGGTTTTCCCAAGAGACCCTACCCCTGCCCAACACTCCAAGAAATCACAGGCTGTTTTGGAGCCGACTTTTATTGTACTTGTTGCTTTGCCACCAAACAGCAGCATGACAGGCCTGCTGCGTGATATATACATATACACATATGTACACACACCAACACACACCATAGCCCACATTCACAGCATATGACAACACATACTGTGCTTGTGAGGATAGTAAAGATGTAGCTTTTGCTATTTCCATAGGAGGATAACTCAACCAAAATAAAAGGAACAGGAACAGGCCAGTGCTGGGACACATGGGTTCACAGCTCAAAACACTGGAAAAAGAATGAGATCAGTCATGTTTTACATTGTCACAGCTATCCCTCAATAAAAGGTGCACTGAAGGCCAAAGGAAGATGGTCATGGCCCACCAGTTCTCCGTACCACAGCACCTAGACCCTCCAGGGACAGCTTGAATGATTAGGTCACCATCTCTGAAGACTACCAGCTGCAACAATGGCAGCTCTTTTGCACAAGGTTCACCTGGAATAAAAGCCATGGGTCAGCAGGACAATGGGCACTGATGTTAGTAAAACCTGGCATCTGAACATCTGAGAAATGACTGGCTTTATGAGTTGGGAACAAACCCAGAAACCAACAACTTGGGAAAGTTTCCTGCTAACCAGAGTAAGCACTGATTTCTTTTTCTAACAGGTCCCCATTGGGTGCTGGCTGTGTTAACCAAACATCAGAAGACTAGGGTTATAAACATTGCACAGAATTATCTAAAGTAATTTAAAAATACAGTCAAAGGAAGACAAAGAAAGACCACATCATTGGGCACAAACAGAAATCTACACTCTAGCCTTGGTGAGATGGATCCCCAGGGTCTCTCAGAAGTGGTCCTGAAGGGATATCCACTGCACTGGATGAACTTCCATGCACAGACTCCAACACTCCCTTGGCAATACACCACAGCACCATCCACATTGCTTACTGGTACAGGAGTTTGGGGAGTATGTGTGTGTCTTAATAGTATTTGGTCAGGAATAGTTAGGCTGATCCTGAGACTCAACAGTTATGCTTAGGTCAGGGCAAATGAAATCAAGGAGACCTTAGATCAACACAGTAAAAACCCTGCAAGAAATCTGCATACAGGGATAGGTCAGGGAGTTCACTGGCCTTGGCAATCACTATTATCATCTTGAAACTGTTCTACATATTGATGGTTTCAAGTTCAACATGATTTATTTAGCTTTACAGATTCCAAAAGACACTAGGTTCAACTTCTGTGCTCTCACCGAACAGCACAAGTCCTAGTTCAGGACCTGGCTCACTGGGATGTCAGGGGAAGGGCCACAGAGCTACATGCAGGAGGGATGTGCTACCAGATTGCAGCTCTCTACTCACCAATCACCTACAACTCTGAATCTGATTCCTGGTCATTGTAGAAAAGGGCACCAAGACTAGTGTACTGAGACCAGCACCCCAGATTGCCCAGTGGACTCTCTTCTTCCACTGTTCCAACAATGGGTCCAGCAACGAATTTCTCATTCTTCTACTAGGTTGATTTGAGTCATGGTCTTACTGTGCAAAGCCTACAACTCAAGGTCATCCTAGTGCTGGGATTACAGGCATGTCCCACTACATCTAGCCATAGGCCCGATGTTTGCAAATTATTTCTGAGTATGTTAATGAATACCCCTAAAATCCTTTAAAGCAAAACAAACCCAGGGAAGGACCTTGAGACCAGCTTTTGGCTCACACAGTTCTCCTATAGGACCAGCTAGGAACCCTGGCATCAATGTTCCCAGGACCTGGATAGGTACCCTCAATCACTGCCAGGTTTGCTGCCTCTTCTTGCAACTTCCTGTCAGCCTGATCTGGTCCCTGAAGGCCCTGGTGAGCTGTGGCCAGGAGGTGGACAGAGTGAGTTTCGGGAACACACGGTGGTTTGTCTGAGTCACTTAGCCCACCACATGAGCTCTCTCCTTCTTCATCTGTACTGGAAATGCAGATGGTCAGCAGCAGCCAGCAGGAAGGCTCTGGAGGAACCTGGCTCATTGAAGTCTGGTGCAGCTAATCCAGCTAACTGTAAGAGGGGAGGTGTTTCCAAATCCCTGGTAACCATGTTTTTCAACTCCACCCACCATGGTACCCTGTGACCAAGATTGAAATACTGACTAAAGAGAGGTTCACAAAGGAATTCTGTGGCTTGCAGCTGGCATCCCAGGTCAAGTGACTGTTACCATAGCTTCCCTAGAAGCCAACCCTTCTGATCCAGGGTCACCAGGGACCAGTCACCTACCCCAAGAACCCAACACTTCAGCTCTGCCAGAGGCATTGATGATGACAAGTGGAAGTGAAGGCAAGTGGGGGGTGGATGGAGCTCTGGCAAGCACAGGGAGGAGGTTCTGGATCCTGGGCCTCAAACTCTTTACAAGCAGCTATATGCCACCCACATATAGCTCAAAGACTCAAAGACTTTCTGACTATGACTAAGTGACAGGTGCTACCATTTGTGGTTCCTAAAGTCCAAAAACAAGATTTAAAAGGTTGGCTTGAAGGAATGTGGAAGATGACCCAGGAATGAGGGAAGGAGGCTGTGGCCCCGTCAATCCAGCTTTTGACCTGGAAAGGTGCAGAACAGAGACAAATGATTTCCCACACACCAGCAAGGGACATGGCTCCAATGATAGGCTCTCAGTCCACAAGGCCAGGAGACCCAAGATAGAAACATGACACAGAGTGTGCTCCCACTTTCAGAAGGGGCATACCTGCACTCTCCATAGCAGATCTAACACAGGAAACCTGTCACGAGGCCGAGTGATGATGCAGAGACCCTATGAAAGCTTCCCAACACGAACACTGTGCAAACGACTGATGCTGGTGGTGCCTGGGAGGATGGGGCCCAGCTCCCTCCTTCGCAGGTGGAATCAGAACCCTGTCTGCAGCCTTGAGGATGAGATCAGAGCCATGGACTAGACCATGTCACAGGACACAGAGGCCAACATGGAGATGTAGCTCCAGGTGCCTACCTGACTCCTGTAAGCACAAGGAGACAGCTGAACCTCACTGGACCCACTTGGCTGAAAACCCAAGAAAGCACTACCATCCAGTTAATTCAGCCCAGTTGCAGCACATCCACAACACAGACACTGAACATAACCCATACATGCTATTAAAAAAAGGATAAAACAGAAGACCGTAGCTACACTGCTTTAAATACTGCATGCTACGCACTTCATGTATCAAGGTTTGACAGATGGGTGGGCTTAGAGGAGGTGGGAGGGGCCCTGACCAGCCACAGCAGGTCAGGTTGACAGCTGCCTCCCCATCTCAGTGACTACAGTTCATGATTCTAAGGTTGCAGTGGCCAGGTGCTGATTCATCCTCTAATCACAGCCTCTCCTGAATTTAGTTGAACCCGTCGGTGTGGTAGCTGGGGTGGGAGTCAGCCGTCAGCTGGGTGGTCTCTGTGGCAGATGCAGGCTGTATGACGATCGGTGTGTCTGTAGCCTCTGAAAAGTAAGCAGGCAGCCTCATGGCACACGGGCAGCAGCCGTATGTGTGCCCATCGACACAGTCCTTGTATCACGTCACTCGGTCACCTGGACAGACACTCAGGGGAGAGGCTACTTGCTGACCTCCACCCAACACACTTTCCTCAGCGGTCTCAGGTCAACCAGCCCCCGGCCCTCCCCACCTGCCTGTCACCCTCCCAACCTTTGGTCCCTCAGATCTACGGCTACCACAGTTTACGGGCAGGAACAGCTCCCTGCACCTGCTTTACCTCAAGTGTCCACGTTCACACCTCAACAGTCCCAGATGCCACCACAAACACTCTCGGCACAGTGTCAGTGCCCTCCTGTTTGACAAGACAGTTGACACCGTTCAGGGCCAGTGCTGGCTCCACCCCACACACTCACAGGGTCCTGGGGTGGGCACTTACCCCTCTCATCAGACTGCAGCTGTGCCTCCAGGTCTTCAGGTGATACGTAGAACTCCGTCTCCTCACCCTCAGGTGCCTTGGGCTTGCACTTCCCACAGCAGCAGTTAAAGCAACAGCACAAACAGCAGCAGCAGTAGCAGCACGTGAGGAGACCACAGACAACAAACAGGGCCTGGGAAAGAGAATACCAGCACTGTACAGCCTCAAGAGCCCATAGATCATAGCACAAGAACCACCCTGGAGAAGGCAGGACAGGAGCTACAGAATAAATGGCTTATGCTAAGGGTATCTTTCAGGAGAAGGCTGTAGACAGAGTAAACTTGAAGGATGAAGGCAGGAAAATTGAGTAAGAAGTAATTTGTAAATATGGGATTGAGCACAAGCTGCCATGAGGTTCTATTGAGTTTGCCTGCTTTTCTGAACTCAGAAAGGATTAATTTGCCCTTTTTGTTCTCTCTTTTTTTTTCTTCCTGTCCAGATGTTGGCCAGAGCCTAAGTGTATGTTTTCTTTAGTACTCTGGGCTCCTTACTGTTTCTCTGAAGTCTCACTCCTAACTTTCTGCAACACAGCTATCTGCT
This sequence comes from Mesocricetus auratus, assembly GCF_017639785.1. Taxonomy (NCBI): domain Eukaryota; kingdom Metazoa; phylum Chordata; class Mammalia; order Rodentia; family Cricetidae; genus Mesocricetus; species Mesocricetus auratus. Next base: position 24,993,163 of record NW_024429209.1, on the reverse strand, counting down.
GGTCTGCAATGTAGCTGACCTCCATGCTAACTCAAATGGCATGGCTCTCTCCCTCTTAAATTTCCACCTATAAATCTATAATGGATTTCTCTCTAAAATTATAAAGATTGAAGACTAACCAGTGAAAGCCAAAATCAGGCTTCCTATACTTAAGGGCTAGATAGACCACTCTGACTTTGTATATGGCTGACAAACAAGGAAAGCAAAACTTAAAATAAATTAAAAAATAAAATAAAACAAACTATTTAAGTTAAGCATTTCTAAAGATTTTTAAGTCTCCACTGATAACAAAAAGGGTCCCCACACCATGATGAAAGAATTGTTTCCTATCTCAATCGTTTTAGTAACTTGGCACCATGCTTCAGAGAAAATCATGTCGATGCAAAATGGTTCTGCACCATGTACACTGCACTGTGCCTGCCATGAATGGGCCAGGATGCCCAGTTGCACAGCACATAGAGGACAGCTCCAGACCAGAAACCATGTCAACAGAAAAGAGGCATAAATCTTTCAGCGTCTATAGTCCTACTGGGCACTAGAATTTTCAATGCCTTCAGCGTGGCAGCCCACAATGACTGCTGCTACATTCTCACCTTGGCCCACCAGCTGGAGAGTACGAAGTAGGTGTTGACGTTCTCCTCCCCAAATTGCTCGGCCACATAGAGCCCCAGCGAGCCGTACTTGTCATAAATGTTTCTTTTCGTGGCATCTGTCAGGATGGCGTGGGCGTTGTTAATCTCCTTAAACTTGTCTGCAGCCTCTGGGTTATCGGGGTTCTTGTCAGGGTGATATTTCAGGGCCAGCTTCCTGTAACCAAAACCATTTCCTGGCTCTACCTGGGTCCTGCATTTCACAATTCTCCACCAGAGTCCAGGGGAACAGATGCTTACCCATTAGCATTTCAATTTTCAACTTTCCAGAGATCTGGCTCATCAGAGTGAGAAAGAAAGTTTCTGTAATTGCTTTAGGGTAACCCCCCTACTAGGATACATGCACAAGGGAGAGTCCTGAGATACTAAGGGTAGGGTATAGCTTACAATACATTGACTCCTGCTTTCAAAGGGAAATCTACTGCCAACCCCTAGTGTCCTGACCAGCCAATGTGATGGCAGAGAAGTACATAACAATGAGATTCTAGTACAACATAAATAGAAGACCACAAGAGTGTCTGAGGTAAAGATTCCCTGGCTCCCTTTCTAGGTTACCATATAATGCTGCACCTAAAAGCTATATTCTTCAAGTCCAGTCAAACAGTCATGACAGGAAGAAAAACAAAAAACAAAACCACAAAAAACCCTCATCATTTTGTTAAAGCACAGCATTTTTAGCACTATAAAGGCTCCAACTATGCCTAAGCTGCCATGGTCTGAGGATAGTTGACAATATCCTACAAGTGCGCTTACTTTTTTGCTGCTAGAGAACACCAGTGTAACTGGGTTTGTTTGCTTGAGAAAGGGCCTCTCTACATAGCTCTGGCTGCCCTGGAACTTAGTATGTAGACCAGGCTGGCCTGAAAACACAGATACCCTTAAGCCTCTGCCTCCCAAGTGCTAGGATTAAAGGAATGCACCACCATGTATGGCCAGTGTAACAGTTTTAAGTTTTAGGATTAAACTATACATGTAAGGATGAAACACAACTGCCAGGAATCTGCCAAGAAAAACATATGTCATGGTTCTTGGTAAAATATACAAGAAACCAGATGAGGATCTGTTTTTCCTTGGAACACAGCTGCTTACCGATAGGACTTTTTAATGTCATCCGAAGTTGCATTCTTGTCCAGCCCAAGAACATGATATAATGATTCCCCGGAGGTAGAGAGTGAGCGCTGCCTCTGGTCAGCCATGTTAGATTAATCTACAAGAGAAGATAAATGAAAATATGGGGGAAAAGTCAAAATATGGGCTAGCAAAATGATCAGTAAATAAGGGCACTGCTGTCATGCCTGACAAGTTAAATTCGAGCCCCAAAACTCACATGGTAGAAGAGAAAAGTAACTCCTAAAAGTTATCCTCTGACCTCCTAAGTGTGCTGTGGTACACATGTCCTCCATCTGCCCCACAAATAAACATGTGGGGCAGGATTCTGAAAACTGAAGATTTGTTAAATAATTCAATCCTTAGAGTAAAATGCAAAGAGGGGGCCGGGGTGGCATGCAGCTCAGTGGCAGATGACTTGCCTAGTATGCAAATTAGGCACCAATCAAAATTTCAAGCATACCTGTATCTACGTCCACACATACAGAGCAAAAAGGTATATAGCTACAAAATTTAAAGAAAACAAAGCAAAAATTTATGCTAGATGCAGTAGTACATGCCTGTAACCCCAGCTATTTGGAAGACTGAGGTAAAAGGATCTAATTTGAGGCCATATCCTCAGTTAAAAAAAAAAAGACCCTTTTGCCTTTAAAAACCAGTAATAAAACCTTAAAGAAATGGAATGGAAGGAAACAATAAAATATGAACAAAAGACGGAGGAGTAGTAGATGGGAAAGGAACTGGAGAAGAGGGAGGGAAAACTGTGGTTGGCATATAAAATAAATAAATGTTAATTAAATGAAAACAAAAGCCAAAAAAAAAAAAAAAAAAAAAAGGACTGATCAGAGATGAGGAAACCAGGCCCTGGAACCTAAAATACTCATTTAGAAGTTACTTGGTCGCCGGGCGTTGGTGGCGCACGCCTTTAATCCCAGCACTCGGGAGGCAGAGGCAGGCGGATCACTGTGAGTTCGAGACCAGCCTGGTCTACCGAGCGAGTTCCAGGACAGCCTCCAAAGCCACAGAGAAACCCTGTCTCGAAAAACCAAAAAAAAAAAAAAAAAAGAAGTTACTTGGTCATTTTTGTTTGTACTAAGCACTTCTTTAACTTCTATTGGCAAAATGACACCTGTATCTATTCTCAATTTCAGAAGTGTCCTAAAAGAAAGAAGTTTCTTCTTCTCCTCCTCCCTTTTTTCTTGAGACATGGTTTCTCTGTGTAGCCCTGACTGTCCTGAAACTCTGAGATCTGCCTCTGCATTCCAAGGTCTAAGATTAAAGTGTGCACTACCCCAGCCAAACTAAAGAATTTTTTTTCCCAAACAGGGTTTCTCTGTATTGTTTTGGAGGCTGTCCTGGAACTCTCTCGGTAGACCAGGCTGGCCTTGAACTCACAGAGATCCGCTTGCCTCTGCCTCCTGAGTGCTGGGATTAAAGGCGTGCACCACCACTGCCTGGCAAACTAAAGAATTTTTTGCCATGTAATAAATCAGTACTGTTTGCATAAGTGTATTCCCACCTATCCTCAAAACACTGATTAAGAATCATCTATAGCCATGTTCCCTGAACTGCCATTCTTCAGATTCCAAATAAAGTCCTTTATACTGATTGACAAAACAGGAAGCAATAAAATAGAAACAACAGAGAAAATTTAAAAAGACAAAAGTTGACACCTTAAAAAAAAAGACTGTGTGTGTGACACTGACACACAAGCATATGCCACAACACACACGAAAGGGTCAGAGACCAACTTGTGGGAGTTCATTATGTATGTATGCATCTATGTGTAGGTAAGTGCACAGAGTGCAGGTATCTGGGGAGACTAGAGGCAGTGGATCCCTTAGAGCTGGAGTTATAGATGGTTGTTAGCCACCCAAGTGGTTGCTGGGAACTCATCTCTGGTCCTCTGCAAGAACAGTACAAACCTAACTGAGTCTGTTTTCCAGCCCAATTGTATCCATCTTTTAATATAAACCCTTGTTTGTAACCTTGAAGGCATCAGACTGAGACTACCTATAAACCCTGAAGGATTTCAAGTGGGGACAAGATGAAGAGTTCAAGATTAGGATGTGCAGAAGACTGTCTTGAAAGTCTTCTCATATTGAGGCTGAAAAAAAGCAACCCATTAGGAGGAAGAGTCTCAAGAGCACACAAGAGTCAGAGACACACCCATTCCCACTGGAGGAACCTCACAAAGACACCAAGTTAAGCCACATCATACACACTGGGCCTGTGCTTGTCATTTCAGTCTCTGGGATCCTATTTGAGCCCTGCTTAATTGATTCAGTGGATCATGTTCTCCTGGTATCCTTCAACTCCTCTGACTCCTAAAAGTCTTTCCTCCTCCTATTCCTCAAGGTTCCCCAATCTCCGAGAGGGGGGACGCAATGGAGATCTCCAATTTAGACTCCGCTCAGAATAACGTCTGGCTGTGGGTCTCTGCACCAGATGACTCCATCTGCTACTGAAGGAAGCCTCTCTGATGACAACTGGACAAGGCTCCCACCTATGAATATATGAGACTATCATTAGGAATCACTTCATTAATTATTTTTTAGTCTGTCTGGTTCTACTCTCTGTCTCTGTGCTAGCCAGTCTCCAGTTCAAGTTAAACCAAATACTGATTGACCACTCCCACAGCTTCTATGTCACCATTGCCTCAGGACATCCTGTAGGCAGGACAGGTTGTAAGTCAAGATTTTAGTGATTGGGTTGGTGTCCAGGTTTCTTTCCACAGCTTGCAAAGTGCCTTCTCACACGGAAGAGACTAGAATGTAGGGGTAAGGCTCCAAGCCCACATCAGCTCAACCTCTATATATTAAATTGCTGTGTGGAAGTCTTTGGCAATTGGGCTCCTCTTCCAGTTTTCAGAGAGTGACCTTCTGTCCTAGCATCAGCTGGGGTTTAGAGATCTTCACTGGACCTCTTTAGCCAACAACTCAACCAAATGTAACCCAGTCCCACCACTGGAAGCCTTGCCTGGCTACAAAAGATGGACAGTTTAGACACTGCATCCTCTATTATGTGGCATCCTTTCTCTAGTGTCAACCTCATAGATCTTAGGAAATGTTGCAGGATATTCCTTTACACTGTGTGAAGATATTTCACTATGCTTGGTTTAATACAGAGCTGAATGGCCAATAGCTAGGCAGGAAGAGTTAGGTGGGACTTTTGGGGACAGGGAGGACTCAAGAGAAGAAAGGGCAGAGAAAGCAGTAAGGAGAAATGATGTAATGAGCCACACAACAGAACATAGGTTAAAATAGATGAGCTAATTTAAGTTGTAAGAGCTAGTGGAAGGCGGGCGTGGTAGCGCACTCAGGAGGCAGAGGCAGGAGGATCGCTGCCTCGTCTATAAAGAGAGCTCCAGAACAGCTAGGGCTGTTATACAGAGAAACCCTATCTCAAAGCCCCACCCTAAAGAGCTAGTGGGAGAAGCTGAAGCTAAGGCCAAGCTTTCATAATTAATAAATCTGTGTCATTATTTGGGAGCTGGCAGTACAAAGAAACAACTTGCTACAAGTTTTCACTTAACTAGGTTTCTATACCACTCTGCATGTGTCCACCAATTCCAGCTGTCCCTCCCAACACTCTCTCTTCCCAAATGATCCTTCCCACTTCCAGTCCACCCACAGAATCTATTCTATTTTCCCTTTCCCAAGGAGATCCATGCTTCCTCCCATAGCTGTCCTCTTTATCTAACCTGCCTGGGCCTATGATTGTAGTTTGGTTACCATTTACTTAGTAGTTAATATTCACTTATAATATATACCACATTTGTCTTTCTGGGTCTGGGCTACCTCACTCAGAATGATTTTTTTTCTAGTTGCATCCATGTGCCTGCAAATTGCATGTTGTCCCCCTGTCCCCAAAGTGCTGAGTAACACTCTACTGTCTAAAATGTATCTCATTCTTTATCAAGTCTTCAGTTGTAGGACATCAAAGTTGTTTCCAGTTTCTAACGATCATGAATAAAGACACAATAAACATAGTTGAGTCCTTGAGGTAAAATGGAGTATTAATTGGACATATGCCCAAGAGTGATATAGATGAGTCTTTTTTTAAAAATATTTTATTTATTGTGTATACAGCCTTCTGCCTGCAGGCCAGTAGAGGGCACCAGATCTCATTCAAGGTGGTTGTGATCCACCATGTGGTTGCCGGGAATTGAACTCAACCTCTGGAAGAACAGTCAGTGCTCTTAACCTCTGAGCCATCTCTCCAGCCCCTTAGATGAGTCTTGAGGTAGAGCAATTCCCAATTTTCTGAGCAACTGCTTTATCGATTTCCATAGTGGTTGTGTAAATTTGCACTCCCACCAACAATAGTGTTTCCTTTGCTGCAAACCCTCGCAACATGAGCTGTCACTTGTATTACTGATCTTAGTCATTCTGATGGAATCTAAAATGTAGTTTTGATTTGCATTTCCTTGAAGACTAAGGACATTGAACATTTAAGTATTTCTCAGCCATGTTTTATTCCTCTATTCAGAATTCTATTTAGATCTATACCCCCATTCTAATTGAATTATTTGGTTTTTATTATCTAGTTTCTTGAATTCTTTATGAGTTTTGGCTATTAGACATTTATCAGATACGAAGTTTGTAAAAATCTTTTCCCATTCTGTAGACTGCCTCTTTGCCTGATTGATGGTATCCTTTGCCTTGTAAAAGCTTGTAAGTTTCATGAGGTCCTATTCATTACTGATCTTAGTGCCTGCAATATTGGCATTATGTTCACAAAAATGTCTCCTGTGCCAATGAATTCAAGGCTGCTCCTTACTTTCTCTTGTATCAGGTTCAGTGTGTCTTTATTTTTATTCACTCATTCATTCATTCATTTATTCATTTATTGGTTTTTCAAGACAAGGTTCCCCTGCATAGCTTTGGAGTCTGTCCTGGCACTAGCTCTGTAGACCACGATGGTCTCAAACTTACAAAGATCTGCCAGCCTCTGCCTCCCAAGTGCTGGGATTTAAGGTATGTGCCACCCCCCGACTTTTTTTTTTCTTAAGATTTATTTATTATGTATAGTGTTCTGCCTGCATATATGCCTGCAGGCGAGAAAAGGGCACACAATCTTATTACATATGGTTGTGAGCCACTAAGTGGTTGCTGGGAATTGAAATTAGGACCTTTGAAAAAGCAGGCAGCACTTCCAACCACTGAGCCATCTCCCCAGCCCTTTTTGCTTGTTGGGTTTTGTTTTTTTTTTTTGTTTTTTTTGTTTTTGTTTTTTTTTGTTTTTTTACGAGACAGGGTTTCTCTGTATTGTTTTGGAGGCTGTCGGTCCAGCCTGGCCTCGAACTCACAAGCGATCCGCCTGCCTCTGCCTCCCGAGTGCTGGGGTTAAAGGTGTGCATTTGCTTGTTTTTTAAAGATAGTGTTTCTTTGTGTAGCTCTGGAACTCAGTCTGTAGACCAGGCTGGCCTCAGCCTACAAAGTGTACCACCACCGCCCAACCAGTATGTCTTTGATCCATTTAGACTTGAGTTTTGGGAAGGATGATAAATATGGATCTATTTTCATTCTTCTACATGCAGACATCCAGTTTGACCAGTACCATTTAGTTGAAGATGATTTTTTCCCCTTCCTTTTGGTTTTTCAACAGATGCTTTATGCTTTCCAAATTGTATTTCTGGCTTCTTAGATCCATTTGCTTGGAATGTCTTTTTCCAACCCTCTACCCTGAGGCAATGTCTATCCTTGATGTTGAGGAATGTTTTATTTTCTCCATTTATAGTGATTGAAAAGTTTTGCTGGGTAATCTGGGCTGGCACTTGTCTTAAGTGTACCTGCCTAATAAACCTTTATGGCTTTTAGAGTCCATTGAGAAGCAGACATAATTCTAACAGGTCTGCTTGTGCCTTTCTCCTTTGCAGCTCTTAATATTTTTTTCTTTGTACTGTATATTCTGTGTTTTATTGTGTGGTGATGGGACTTTCTTTTCTGGTCCTATTTGGGAAAATTTTTGCCTATGAGTTTGTTGAAAATATTTCCTGGGCCTTAGAGCTGGTATTTTCCTTCCTTCTTTTTTCCCCCCCTATTATTCTCTCTCTCTAACACTTTTTTTTTTTCCGAGACAGGGTTTCTCTGTATTGTTTTGGAGGCTGTCCTGGAACTAGCTATGTAGGTCAGGCTGGCCTCAAACTCGAGGAGATCCACCTGCCTCTGCCTCCTAAGTGCTGGAATTAAAGGCATGTAGCAGCAACGCCCAACTTTTTTTTTTCTATAATTCTTAAGTTTGGTCTTTCATAGCGTCCCAGATTTCCTAGATGTTTTGTGCCATTTAACGTTTTCTTCTACCAATGTATCCATTTCTTCTATTGTATCTTGAATACCTGAGATACATTCCATATCGTGTATTATGTTGGTAATGTTTACATTCCTAAATTTTTCATTCCAAGGATTCTCTGTTTGTGCTTCCTTTATTGCTTTTATTTCCATTTCAGGTCTTGAGCAGTTTTATTTCCTTTAACTATTTGTGTTTTCTTGGCTTTCTTTGAGGGATTTATCTATTTCCTCCAACTGTGTTTTCCCTATAATCTTCATACAGTTAGTTTTAAGGTCTTTTGTGTGTGTGTGCTTCAGCTATATTGGAATACTCAGGACATGCTGTGGTAGGATAGATAGCTGGGCTTTGGTAGAGACATATTTCCCTGGCTGATATTGTGTTCTTATGCTGGTGTGTAGGCATCTGGGTTTGGGATGATTATAGGTCTAGGTGCTGGTTTCTTGGGTTTGTCTTGGTTGGGTGGGAGTTTTGTTCCTTGATTTCTAATTCCTCTCTGGATTTTAAGAGAGTATGCTGGTTGAGTGTTGCCTGTTTACTTGTCTGCTCAGCTACTGTGTTAACAGGGAAATGCTTGTTAGTGTTTAGAGGCTGGTCTTATGGAAGGTGTTGCCTGTGGGGGTATTCACTAGAGCTGGGACTGGGTCACAGCAATGAGGTAGAAAGAGCCAGTCAGGGAGGGATGGTCTGCAGAAGCTGGGGGAGAGAGTCTCAGTCTCAGTCTGTCTCTCTGTCTCTGTCTCTCTCTCTCTCTCTCTCTCTCTCACACACACACACACACACACACACACACACACACACACACACACACACACACACACCCTGGTATTCTGTTGCAGTGCGAGAGAATTGGGACAGGGGATAGAGAATGGAGAAGGTCTGAGGGCAGACTACCTGAGACACTTTTTCTGACAAAGGCTTTTTGTTCTTAGTAGCAATAAAAAAGTAACCAATATAGCAGAGGTTATGGGAATGCTGATTAGTTTGGATAATTGTCCAAAATGCAAAAGACTTGAGTGTCAGTGCTGGGAGCTGAGCCCTTCATTTATGAGATCAAAACTAATTCCAGGCAGACACAGAATGGGGTTCCAGGTACCTAGAGCTGGTGTCTTCTGAAGCACTAACTGCTTACTTGGGGTGTGTGGTCTTTTGTTGCCATCTTTGTTTCAGATAAGGACTCCCTATATAGTACTGGCTGGCCTGGAACTTGAAATATAGACAGGCTTCAAAATCAGAAATCAGCCTGCCTTTAATCTCAGGAATTAAAGGCATATGCCACCATTCCAGCTTTTAAGTGCTTTTTTTTCTTTTGTTTTCCCTGACATCTTCAGACAGACTAAGAAACAAAGAAGACAGAAAGACCAGAAAAGACTTCATTGCAGGGAGTGTAAGATGCCACCGACCAACTTCCTGCTAAGAAATTGGAAAGGCCAATAAATGAAAAAATAGAACTGACTGAAATTGACAAAGGGTGAGAAAAAATCTAAATAGCTTTATGTGTTAATAAAAATGAATTTGTAATGAAAACCTTGTCAAAGGATGAAATTATGAATGTCACAACTGAGTAATACTCCATTGTGTAAATGTACCACATTTTCTTTATCCATTTTTCACTGGAGGGACATCTGACTATTATGAATAAAGCTAGTATGAACATAGTTGTGATAAGGGATGTCCTGCATGTTTCTCTTGTTGGTTAATGAATAAATAATACTGATTGGCCAGTAGTCAGGAAGTATAGACGGGGCTACCAGACAAGGAGAGTTTTGGGGAGATGAGAGGTCTCGAGAGAGACACCATGTAGATGCTGAAGGAATAACATGCTGGAGCCTTCTCCAGTAAGATAAGGCCATGTAGAAATAGATAGATTAATAGTTATGGGTTAATAATTAAGAGAGAGCTAGCCAGTAAGAAGCCTATTTGGGGCAAAGCAGCTGTAGGACCAGGCAGGACAAAAACTCCATCTACATAGCTGAGCAGGTGTCCTTGTGGTATGGTGGAGTGTCCTTTGGGTATATGCCTAGGAGTGTTATAGCTGGGTTAAAGGTAGATCAATTTTCAGATAAATTGCCATATTTTATTTCCACAGTGGCTATGCAAGTTTGCACTCCCACCAGCAATGAAGGAGTGTTCCTCTTGATCCACATCCTCAATAGCATGAGCTGTCACTTGTGGTTTTGATCTTAGCCATTCTAAAACTTATTGAGTTCCAGGACAACCATGGCTTTGTAGAGAAACCCAAGTTTGAGAAAAGGACAAGACAACAAAAGTTAAGTATTTTACTTATTTTGTTTTTCAAAACAAGGTTTTTCGCTGGGCAGTGGTGGCGCACACCGTTAATCCCAGCACCCAGGAGGCAGAGGCAGGCGGATCTCTCCAAGTTCGAGGCCAACCTGTTCTTCAAAGACAGTTCCAGGAGAGGCTTCAAAGCTACAGAGAAACCCTGTCTCAAAAAAACAAAAACAAACAAACAAACCCCAAAACCAGAGTTTCTTTGTTCAGCCCTGGAACTCACTCTGTAGACCAGGCTGGCCTTGAACTCAGAGATCCACCTGCCTGCCTCTGTCTCCTGAGTGCTGAGATTAAAGACAGTGTTCTCTCTCTCTCTCTCTCTCTCTCTCTCTCTCTCTCTCTCTCTCTCTCTCTCTCTCTCTCTCTCTCTCTCTCTCCTCCCTCCCTCCCTCCCTCCCTCCCTCCCTCCCTCTCTCTCTCTCTCTCTCTCTCTCTCTCCCCCCCTCTCTGAGCTTCCCTTCTATACCTCAAGCTAACCCAGGATTAGGGCTGGACAAGCATAGCCCTGAAAGCCACTGCCCAGCCATGTTAAAAAGGATGGAAAGTATCCAAGAAAATATACAGACCACAAAGTTAATACATCCTGCTGTGGACAGTCTAAAGACACATAAATCAAAAATTTCCTGCCTGCAAACTGGTTCTTGTGTCTACATGGACAAGGCTGGTTCTTATTCAATTCTGTGAGCAGACCAGGGGCTTATTGTAACTTGAAAGATGAACCTAGCTAGAGAGATAGTGTTGTAATTTTTTAAAAAGTAGCACTTGAGAGAAAGATGACATGGGACAGAGCTTGGATGGATTTTTTTTTATTGGGGGGAAAGTGAATGGGGAAAGGGGGAGTACAGAGGAAGACTGGCCTCTAGGGACAGGAAAGGCAAAGAGGAAGGGAGAGAGAAGGAGAGAATGGGGGGGGAGTGAGAGGTGGGCAGGGCCTTTTAAAAAAGTTAACTTCAGCTGTAAATACAATATTATCAGATTCAAAAGTTAGACAAAGATCGGCATTTTAAAAATACTAATTCAAGCCGGGCGTTGGTGGCACATGCCTTTAATCCCAGCACTCGGGAGGCAGAGGCAGGCGGATCTCTGTGAGTTCGAGGCCAGCCTGGTCTACAGAGTGAGTTCCAGGACAGCCTCCAAAGCCACAGAGAAACCTTGTCTCGAAAAACCAAAAGAGTCAGCTAGTCAATAAGATGACTGAGCCATCGGCCAAACAGATATCATAAGCCTCTGTGTGTTTATTTGGGACTAAAGGGCTGTCTACAATAGTCCATCATTTTTTGGAAATCATAGTGGCTGGAGTAAGAAGCAGCTAGCCACACTGCATTCATAGTCAGAAATCAGGGAATGAAAAAGGCTGGTACTTGGTACCAAGCTTGCTTTCTTCTTTTTATCCAATCTGGGACCCTAGCCCACTGAATGCCTCTGGCTCACTCTTACAGTAAGTCTTCCCACCTTAATTAACCCAACCTAAAAACCACCCCTTACATACATGCCAGAGATCTGTCTCCTAAATGATTCTAGTTCCTATCCAGTTGACAATCAGTATTAGCCTCATCAGAGAGGAAAAAAGGGCACATAAATGTTGATAGAATATGACAAAGTGATTTCACATAGATGCAAAGCAAACAAGCAACAAACTACATCGTGTGATAGTCATACAGCACAGAAAGCACAGGCCGCAAACATTCCTGGTGAGAAATGTAGCAGGGGGGAGACAGGCAGGTTACTATTGCTCTGCCTTATGCACACTGGCCCATATTGTAGAAGAAAAGCTTTGCTAAAAATGAAATCACTAGCCTGGTGGTAGAGGTACACATCTTTAATCCCAGCACTCTGGGAGGCAGAGGCAGGTGGATCTCTGTGAGTTCAAGGTCATCCTAGTTTACAGAGTGAGATCCAAGACAGCCAGGGCTATACAGAGAAACGCTGTCTGGAAAAACAAAACAAACAAACAAAAAACCCACTAAATAAATACATTACTGAAAATGAAACACAATGCTGTTATTTCTAATTTTCTGGGGGTAATTTTAAATTACAATTCATGCTATAATATTTGAAAATAAGTTGCCAATGAGAGTGTGAGGAAGCCAATAACTCAGGGCACAATAAAACCAGCATATTTCATCTTTGCAGTGGTAGTGCACACCTTTAATCCCAGCAGTTGGGAAGCAGAGGCAGGCTGATCTCTTTGGAGTTCCAGGACAGCCTAGTTGTCTAAACTAGTTCCAGGACAGCTAGGGCCACACAGAGAAATACTGTCTCAACCTCCCCACAAACAACAAAGCAAAGCAAACAAACAAACAAACAACAACAACAAAAAAACACAAACAAGCCAGCATCTTTCAAGTAACGTGTTTTGTACTTGGTCACAAAATTAAGAACCTTCTTGTCTACATGGAGACAAGAATCATTCACTAAGGCATGGGATTTGGGCTAACTGAATACCAGCATGCATTAATTCAAGCCCTCTATGCCTGACTGTGCATATACTGTGACTAGCTGCTTCAAGTTCCTACCACCATGATTTCCAAAAAGTGATGGACTGTAACTTCAAATTGTGCACTAAACAAACCTCTTCTCTTTTGCTAGGGTATTTTATCGCAGCAACAGAAAATAAAACTAAGGTATCTAACATTCAAATCTAACTACAAGTAGCATACTTATAAGAATACTTATGACTGCTTTCATGGTAGTATATACTGTAATCTATCCTGAAAGGATGCTAAAGCTGTAGAATTCCAAGTTCAAGGTCAATCTAGGATACATAGGAAAACTGTCTCAAAACACAAGAAAAGATAGTAAAACCAAAATTCTATTAGAACAGTGTGGACAACTACATTTATTTAAACATTCTGGGACACATGTTCAGAGTACTGCAAATGCTACCTTTACCTTGTTCATTAAGGGATGTTGTCAACTGAATGATCCATTCTCCCTGATCATGGTATAGTTCCTACAGCATAATGGACTGAATGTGCCAATAGGTCAGGTCCCAAAACATTCTGAAGCTTAAGACAAATATACCTAAGTCGAAATTCATAAAACACTATAGACGACTGAGACTGTTTTAATGGAAAACATTCTGAGACATAACTGATAGAACTGGCATTATGTCGGATATATAGCTGGCCAGTATACTCCACCCAAGGACTATCTTAAAGTAGCAAATGAACATGCATTAAGAGTGACCGCTTCTCCACAACTATTGTTGGAAATCAAGTGATCACATTAAATCCAGCATGTAACCTAGAACCAGAAAAACAATGTAACACGACAAACTGAAAGACACACCAAATTTCAAAGGGGCAAGTATTAAAACACACCATACTTCAAACAGACATGCTGAAATTAGGCTGTAACCAATTAAGCTGTTTCTATGTGCCACACTTTCTCTTCTATATATTAATACCACCTGCCAAGTGGCTGGGTGGAATTCTCTGCACCTTTACTGGTTCAGAGTGCTGCCCAATTCATAAATCATTTCTTTACTCAAAATCTACTCAAACTTGTTTGTCTACGATTTTGTTTTAACAGTTTAGTGTCAGGATCAGGGTCTCAAGTAAATGTTCCAAGTAGACATTCCTCCAACTACCCATGCCCCAGTACTGACTAGCCCAGTGAAGACACTCACTAAGATCACTGTGTCCATGACTCCCCAAAAGCAAGTGGGGTCAGTTCCCTCTTTGAATGAAGCAACACAAATTTGGGAGCTCACCAACTTTATTCAAGTCATTTTTTAAAAATTGAATTGCATACAAGATTAAATAGTACACAACTAGAGGCCTCAGGTATATGCCTTTTGAAAAGGGATTCCTGCTGGGTTTGGGGACCCATACCTGTAATCCTAATACTTGGGAGGCTGAGGTAGGTTCTAGATCAACCTTGGCTATATAGTCTATATACAGAGATTTTGTCTAACCCACCCCCTCCCGAAATACAAAGACTGAATCTAAAGCTGAAGCCGAAGGAAACCTGAACAAACAACAAATTCTCAGGCATAGCAAATCAAACAAAGACAAATATTTGCCTCCAGTTTTTTACTGCAGAGACTACAGATAGCTAGGACAACTAGCAAATGTTACGTTCTGTGCCACACTGGCAGATTTTACTAGAAGAAAACATCTGCTTCCAGCAGTTGGGATTCATAGATTTGCCAAACTACAGACTGCTGATATGTCAAGCCATTTAAAACTGCTGCCTTCTTTGTGTTCACTGGAAACTAAGGTCTTTAAGGGGTAAAAGAGGAAGGTTTCTAATAGATTTAAAAACAATCAGAGAAATGAAGGAAATCCCACATTCAAATATAAAAGGTTATATACACTTTTGATAATGAAAGCAAGAGGGTACAAGAATGTACTGTTTAAAGAGAAAAGATGGCTCAGCAGTTAAGAACACTTGTAAGACCCAAGCTCTATTTCCAGCACCCACAAGGTAGCACACAAGTGCTGATAACTACAGCTCCAGGGGATGTGATGTGCTCTCTTCTAGCCTCTGAAGGCATCAAGCATGCATGTGGTACAGGCAAAACACCCTTACACATAAAATATTTAAAGAGAAAATAATTTTGTCTCAAATACAATGACCAGTTATTTTAAATTGAAAAGGGAAACTGAATACAAAAAAAGAAAAAGAAAAAACACCATATGAACAACAAAGTTGCATGAGAGATTTGTAGAGGATTTTTTTTTTTTTTTTTGGTATTTTGAGACAGGGTTTCTCTGTATTGTTTTGGAGGCTGTTGTCCAGCCCAGCCTCAAACTCACAGAGATCCGCCTGCCTCTGCCTCCCGAGTGCTGGAATTAAAGGCGTGCGCCACTACCGCCTGGTGAGTATAAATTTTAAAGATATGCAAATTGCTAAGAGAAGAAGAGAACGGTTTATTAGGTTTTCATAAAATTCAGTAGTTATTAAAAGTATATGGATTCAGGACTGGAAAGTTAAGCTCAGAGGCCAAGAGCATGCACTGCTCTTGCAGAGAACCATTGTTCAGTCTCCAGCATCCACATGGTGGCTCACGACCATCAGTAATTCTAGGTCAAGGAGATCCAACACAGGAAAAAATACTGATAAACGTAAAACTAAATCTAAAAAGATTTTACAATGAGGCATTTTTTGGGGTATTTAATGATCTCAACCACTAGCTAGTTGGTTGTTAAATGAATAATGACTATTGTTCACAGTGACTTGTGACCTGCTTTGATTAATGTTTTAAATTCTTCGTATTTTTTTTTTTGATGAACGTCTCAAAATGATTCTATCTAGACCTTGCTATATAACCCAAGTTGGTCTCAAACACTCAATTGTTCTACCTCAGCCTCTTGAATGCTGGGGCTGTTGGGCAGCTTCAAAATCAAGAATTTCCCAGGTGGACCCTTAGAACATCTCAAAAAGATACTTCTTATTAAAAAGAGCTATTATATAGGACATGGTGGTATACACTTGTAATTCCAGCAATGGACGGTAGAGGCAGCAAGACTAAGAGGTTTGTACCAAAGACCATTAGAGAAAACCAACTGAGGCCGAGCATTGGTGGCTCACGCTTTTAATCCCAGCACTTGGCAGGTGAATCTCTGTGAGTTTGAGGCCAGCCTGGTCTACAGAGTGAATTCCAGGACAACCTCCAAAGCAATACAGAGAAACCCTGAAACCTTGTCTTGAAAAGAAAGAGAGAGGAGAGAGAGAGGGAGAGAGAGAGAGAGAGAGAGAGAGAGAGAGAGAGAGAGAGAGAGAGAGAGAGAGAGAACCAACTGAAAATAAAAGCAAAACCAAACATAAATCCACGTCTAGTTAAAATTCAAAGAACAAACAAGTCATTATGGGGTATCCAGATCAGCTGGTAAACCTACACCACAACTCTTCAGTCACAGGGAACATCTTAGAAACGGGAGCAGAAAGATTACAAGAGACAGGGGATCAGAAATCTGTTGGGTAAGTGTATCTCAGAAATAACAGGTAATCTTCACCCACGATACATCAACAATATGACTACCTTATCAAGACCTGAACAAATACAACACTAACAGACATGCAACATGGAAGAGGGAGATCTCTAGACAAAGAACTACAGGCAAAACTATGGAATGCTGAGACAGAAATAGTCTTGCCCTGGGATGAGTCCCCCTGACTGGCTATCCAATACTAAGTGGTCAGCCCTGAAATCATATACATACAAGCAACACTAGACAGACTGATTAGGTTGTATTTATATTTTTATATGTGTGTGTAACAACAGCTAAAGAAAGAGGCTACAATTCAAGAGGGAACAAAGCAAAGAAAAGGGTGGAAGAGACCAGAGGAAATAAAAGAGAGAAAAGTATGTAATTAGATCTTAATTAAAAGAATAAAATTATAGCCTGGTCTACATAATGAATTCCAGGACAACCAGGACTACACAGAGACCATCCCTCCAAAATCCATCAATCAATTAATAAAGAAAAGGATATTACATTAACTAGGTTTTTTCTATGCATTAAATCATAAGAAGCACTATCAGATAAACAATAAAACGGTGTTATTTGTAATTGTGCTATTAATGTGTTTCAGATATTATATGGAATTAACAAAAATCTAGCAGTGTTGGAATCATTTCATAATTCCAGCTATCTGAAAATGTTATGTACTATAGAAATAACCACATTTTCTTGCCCATTTTATCATTAATGTAACAAACCAACATCAGATATTTATTTAATCGTGCCATTTAAGCTTTGACATCTACAGATGGTTGTTACCATAGTACTTTCTTGAACTATAACATGTATTTCACTTATAATGATATTCATGGAAAGGACTGCATTTTTGTTTTTGGAGACAGGGTTTTTCTGTATTGTTTTGAAGGCTGTCCTGGAACTCCCTCTGTAGACCAGGCTGGCCTCGAACTCACAGAGATCTGCCTGCCTCTGCCTCCCGGGTGCTGGGATTAAAGGCATTCGCCATCAACGCCCAGCAGGACTGCATGTTTTTTACTTTGAAAACATACCAGTGAAGAGCTGTCTGCAAGTCATGCAGGGGAGCTCTGTAGATTCAGCTTCATTAGTTATCACTCCTAGTAGGGTAGGTTTTCCAGTGACATAGCTGCCTTTATGCCATCTGAGAAAGTGGCTCTTTTCACCTAAGAGGTTACTGAGTCTTGATGAGATGCTGAAAGTGTGCTAATATCAGATCCTAATAAACCACTTTTGGAGCCAGCTTCACCTTTGCAATTGTCATTTACATAACAAATGCCCTCCACTATATACGTGTGTGTGTGTGTGTGTGTGTGTGTGTGTGGTTTTGAACTCATAATCCTTATGCTTCAGCCTCCCAAATCCTTAGACTACATGAGGGTGCTGCTGCTTAGTTTTGCTGCATAACCAAACAATCTAATTTAGAGGTTTAAGGAAGGAGAAAAGAATTGTTCTATTCACAGACAAAACTACACATTTAGGGTGATTTCATTTGTGTTGTTTCTGGTTTTTTTGTTGTTGTTGTTTTGTTTTTTCAAGACAGGGTTCTCTGTGGCTTTGGAGGCTATCCTAGAACTAGCTCCTGCAGACCAGGCTGGTCATGAACTCACCACCTCTGCCTCCCGAGTGCTGGGATTAAAGGCGTGCATCACAAAACTGCCTGGCAAAATTTATTAATCTAAATATGCTAGTTCACCGAAGAAATTACCTACGTTTAGTCTTAAACATTATAATTTTTTTTTGAGACAGGGTTTCTCTGTGTATCTTTGGTTGTCCTGGAACTCACTCTGTATATCAGACTGGCCTCAAACTCAAGAGATCCACCTGCCTCTGCCTCCTAAGTGCTAGAAGTAAAGGCGTGTGCTACCACACCATGCTCAGAGTGATTTAAACTAAAATAATAATAATAACAACAACAACAATAATAAACCAAAAACATACCAGTGAACAGGGTAAGAATTTCCATAACTCAGCCAGACACACCTACTGGAAGTGTAAGAGGGAGGATGACTTTAAAGTCATCCTCAGGCTACATAAAAAGCTTAGAAACAGTTTGGGAAACAAAAGACCTTGTCTCTAAAAACACAAAGACGGAAGGAAGGAAGGAAGGAAGGAAGGAAGGAAGGAAGGAAGGAAGGAAGGAAGGAAGGAAGGAAGGAAGGAAGGAGAAACTAGTGGTGGGTAACTGCTTTAAAATTGCTAAAAGAGGGTCTGGAAAGATGGCTTTGTTTCCCAGAACCCACATGCTAGCTCACAGCTGCACGTAACTCCAGTTCCAATTAATCCAACATCCTTTGCTGGCCTCCACTGGTACTAGGCAAGTGCATAGATGTACATACAGGCAAAACACTCATACTTATAAAATAATTAAAATTACTGAAATGGTTTGTATTAAACACTTGACTTGTCAAACTCACAGTTCTAATACAATTAAGATTACAGAAGATAAATTTCTGACACCTCCTAGGACTCCATGCCACCTTCAGCACAGGTCTTCTGGTTCTACAAAAGCTTTCCCATGCAGGGAGGCCAAAGCTGTAAGAATAACTAAAAGGGGCCAGGCAGTGGTGGTACACGCCTTTAATCCCAGCACTGGGGAGGCAGAAACAGGCAGATCTCTGTGAGTTCAAGTCAGCCTGGTTCCAGGACAGGCTCCAAAGCTACAGAGAAACGCTGTTGGAGGGGGACGATGACGACACACGACAGTAGGTAAAAGTAGCTAAAGGGTACTTGTTGGGTTGGGCAAAAGGCAGTTATACAAGGCATTGCAAACACAAAGGGGAAATACACAAATACCAGAAGAGAATAAAAATTGGTAATATATTTTAAAAATAACATTTAAATTCTAACAGAATTTGTCTCATAAATCTACATTAAAAATAAATTAGTTAAAAAAAGACTTAAAAAGCTACAATAAAATGCACTCCTATGTAAGAGGGAAACTCAACAGGTCTGCTAATTCCTTCCTATAATAAGAGAAAATAAAGGCAGGCACCAACACCTTCTCAGGCCACTCCTCCTGTCCCCACCCTCCATCTCACCTTCACTCAGAACAGTGTCAGAGAAGCCTGCCATCTTAGAACTCTAGGCCCTTAACTTAGAACCCTGTTCCTAAGGTTTACTCATATCAACAATACCATGAGGTATCTGATTCTGTTCTTCACTGGAACACAGTCAACTCTACCTGATGAAAAGAGCAACTACCTAAGACAGATTTCTAAGATGGCCACGCTTCTTTCCCAAGTTAGCCTGGATGGGACACACCTGACACCATAATCCAGCAAATCCTCATTCCAACCCTCTGACTCACCAGGGTTGTAACCGTATAGCTAAAGGTTACATATAAAAGAACTCTGCATAATTCTTGTAAAACACTGTGTGTGTGTGCGCGCGCGTACACGTGGCCACTCATAAGTTTAATGTTTAGCAATTAAACTGACAATAAAATCACCAACAACTCACAATAATGAGTAACATTCACTTACACAGATTAAAGGAACATTCACTGAGCATTCATAATGTATCACATAAAAAAATCACAAAAATCAAAGAGTTGGGTTTAAAATGTCTAAAAATTGGGGTGGGGAGCAAACACCTGCAATCTCAACACTAGGGAGGCAGAGGCAGATGGATCTCTTGAATTTAAGGTGAGCCTGAACTAGAGTGAATTACAGGACAGCCAGGACTACACAGAGAAAGAAACTCTGTCTCAAACACGCTCGCCCCCCTCCAATTTTTTTTTAAAGTCTAGAAATAGCTGGGCAATGGTGGTGCACACCTTTAGTCCCAGCATTGGGAGACAGAGGCAGGCCGATCTCTGTGAGTTAGAGACCAGCTTGGTCTACAAAAGAGCTAGTTCTAAAACAGGCTCCAAAGCTACACAGGGAAACCATCTCAAAAAAACAAAACAAAACAAAAAAGTCTAGAAATAAACAACAAAGTTCTCTGACACAAACTAAATGTCACTTGTGAAAAATGTATAGTAATTTTGAAATAAAATTGCAAGAATTTTCAATGATCTCTCCCAAACCTGGCCTCACTCTGCTTCTTTCTTTAAAGAATGAGATAATTTTGTTTCTATAATGAATGTATAATTTTGATATAAAATATCAGTGTTTGAGAACTCAAAAATTTGAAGCACTTATTTGTGAAAATGTATACTAAAGACTGGATCAGTGGGTAAGAGCATTTGCTCTGAAATCAAAGTCCTATTTGAATCCCAGGACCCACTTTAAAAGCCTGGCACAGATTTGTGTACCTGTAACCCCAGCACTGGCAGCGGAATCAAGCAGATCCTGTAAACTTACTAGCCAGACAACTGAGGGAACTTCTGGTTCATTTATTTAAGAGGCCCTGACTCAGGGTAGTAATAACCACAGAGGAAGACACCAAATATTCTGTTCTGGCCTCCTATTTTGCACACAGGAGGGTACACACAGAAAAATCACATACCTATATAACACACAGCAAATTAAAAAAATACCTACTAAATATCATGAATAAAGAACACAAACTTTTCATTAATGAATATATTCTAAGTTAATGCAAAGTGTCAGGAGGAGCAAAATCCACACCGAAGGTTGTTGGGTAAATTAATCCTTAAATCTTCCCTTTTAGTTGCCAGTTAAGACAAGCTGCTAATCCTTGTCAGGGCTGCCTTCATCTGAGGTAGGCCTGGCACAGCAGCCCAGGTTCCTGGATTAAAGAAGTTTTAGTGGTAAGCATTTTCACAAAGTAAGGCTATCACCATTTTTAGAATCTTTGTCAACTTCTTTTCAGGAAAATATCCTTCTACTTATCCTTCCTTTGCTTCAATAGGCAGGTGAAGTGGGAACCACAGAGCCTCAGAGGCAGAAGGAGTGTGAGCTCTAGCCTTGTCCTCTCTCAGGAAAGATAATCTAGCACATTATGCTGATGCACAGAAGAGGGAGGAAGGACAGCAAAAGACTAGGAAGTCTGCCTGACAGAAGACATCACCCAGATTCTATAGCACAGGAATAAATAAGCCTCATTTTAAGAATGCAAGTTTTTACTTTTTCTTTGAGGCATAGAGCTCAAATTCAGGGCCTGGCACATGCTTGGCAAAGGCTCTCCTCTTGATCTGCCCTGACCCTCAGCCCTGACAACTACATTTTTAAATGCTTAGCGAGTTCCAGGAACCACCACAGGAACACCAGGGGTCCTAGCGCATAGGACTGATGCTTGTGCTTCATTTCCATACAGACAGCTCCTAACCAGTTCCCTAAATCTCAGGAGTTTCTTTCCTTACTAGAGAAAAACTGCTCTCATTTGCTAACATAGTTTGCCCACAGTATCACGCACTTCAAATCCCACACCTCGGGCTTACCTCACTCCCTGCTTTCACACCCCACCTTCACAGCATTTTAGTTATTTATTCCACAAACACGGGGGCTGGAGAGATGGCTCAGAGGTTAAAAGCACTGACTGCTCTTCCAGGGGTCCTGAGTTCAATTCCCAGCAACCACATGATGGCTCACAACCATCTACAATTCAATCTGGTGTCCTCTTCTGGCAGAATACCATATATGTAATAAATAAAAACCTTTAAAAAATTTTTTTAAAAATTTATTCAACAAACACCTGTGAGCATCATGCTGGCGATCATGGGATCCTGTAAGCTATAGGTGGTCAATGGACAAAAGAATCTGTCTTAGAAGCCTTGAGTTCAATTGAAGTTTCAAGTCTGATTTATTAGGTTAGATCTTGAGCATAGCAGGTTGTCAGGGTGCGTCTACAACTGTACCCAGAAGCATCACGCTCTCCAAAGTGCTCTTGGGTAAAAGCGGGTACAACTGTGCAGCATGCATCCAACAAATGAACCATACACTAACACGACTGTTCTCAAGATGCAGAGAAATCTACACATTCTTCTAAGCTTAGACGGACAGGAAGCAAAGGCCTTAAAAAGGACTCCAGAGTCCTTCAGCCACTAAGAATGTCTCCTTGGCTGTCATAGCATCCCACATAATGAGCTTCCAGGTGAGGGCATCAGGAGCTGCGCACTCTTTACACTGTATGGTGGTAAATGCCCACGAGTCAAGGAAACCCTTTGCCAAGCTGAAGCAGGAGGATCATAAGTAGCAAGCTAGCATATAGTAAGATCCTGTTTCCAAAACCAAACACTTCCTCAAAAGAAGGGTAAGAAGACTTCATCTTACTGTCACCTCAAGTCTTAACAGACAAGTAACCAAAGACAACACTTTTAAGAGCTTTTTGCCTTTTAGCTAGTAGCATATCTGACTTTAAAAATCTTTTAACTTTCAAATAATCACTGATCAAAAGTTGCAAAGAGATTTACAGGGAAGTCCAAAGCACCTTTCTGGTACCCTACTAACTGGCTGTACTTTTTACAACGGACAGGGGAAAGTTGGTGGAACAAACTGTCTTTGAGAATACATGGTTCCCTGTACATCTCCCAGGAACCCAGTGCCTTTCAAACATTCAGTACTCACTGACTTCCTGGTGAGATGGCCATAGCCCAGCTGTTACTAAGTTCATTTGCATTCATTCAGTAAATACTGGGCACATACTATGTGACTTCTTAAAAACTAAAAAAAATGTTAAATACGTTAATACATTAAGCAAGAGTCATGTGCTGTGTGAAAATTAAGCAAGCAAGGAAGGGAGAAAAACGGGAAGTAAAGAGGTGAAATTATAAGTAGTAGAATCTATGAATATCTCACAGAAAAGAATCAAGGGCTGAGCACTTAAATTTGTTCATAGACTAGCAAGGAGTCTGCTAGGCAGGGAGGGAGTTTAAAACTCTCTTCCCAAAAGGGTCTTCATTCAGAGTTTACTCTGGCTCCACCCTTGGGGTCCACGCAAACAAGGCCAACCTAAGTATGAAAACACTGACAGCGGCCAGGCAGTGTGGTGGTGCATATCTTTAGTCCTGGCACTAAGGAGGCAGAGGCTGTGCTGACTTCACGTTCAAGGCCAGCGTGGTCTACACAGTGAGTTCCAGGACAGCCAATGCTACATAGAAAAACCAAAAGAAAAACAGAAAAAACACTGATACAGATAGCAGAGTCTTAACACATTAGGTCAGAAACGGTCCAGAAGCACTTAAGTCATGGCTTTTTATGTCAACCAACAGATCGCTATTTCCTTAAATAAAAAAAAAAAATATCGTACAACCGTTAGAGTTCTGCCTTTAGGTAATCATGACAATAGATAGGTCAATATAATTCTTTCTGTTATTAAGTAGTGTTTTTTTTTAAACAGACAAATCATTAGCAATTCCGATATGGTGCCAAAAAGGCACCAAACGTCCAACAAACGGCGACCCAATTTTCCATAAGTCCAACCTGAAAACGAAGCTACTTTTGCATTCTTTTTCCAAAGACGTACTTAAAGAATTCGGAGAAATCATCTCTTAGGCACAAGGAAAACCAAGTTTTTAATCCAGCCACAACACAAGTTGGAGCCTAAACGGATGAGTCCCTAATAACTCTCCCTAGCAGCATTAGACAAAAGCGCCTCTTAAAATGTCGTTGTGAAGCATATAATTTTGTTTTCTGTTTTTTTTTAACAGGTAAATGCTTTTTTGAAATTTACAACTGTAAGGCAATTTTCCGCGCCCCAGGCTGTGAACGAAGCCTCGGAGCCTTCACTGCCCACCTCCCTACACCAGAGTTTCTGCGTCCTGGGTGCCGCGGAGGCGGCCGCGCGTGCGGACCCGGGTTGGCCCGGAAAGCCTCGTCCCCGCGCCACACCGCCGTGCGCAAGGTCGAGCGGGGCCTAGCGGCGCCCAGGGCCCAGCCCGACTGAAGGCCGGCCGCCATTTCCGGCTGTGGGCAGCCTTCACCTCGTTCTGCGGCGTCCTCGCCCCTCTCCCCGCCCCTCCCCCGGCTCCCGCGGCTCCACCTAATTCGTGGGCCATCCGGCAGTGAGCTCACCTGTCGGCCCGCCCGCCTGTCCACCGGTCCCGCGGCTCGGCTCTCCGTACCGGCGCTGCTGGGCAGCCGGCCGTCCTACAGCTCGGCCTGAGGATCCGGGGCGGCGACAGCGGTACCAGCGGCAGAGGACGGCGGAAGCAGCACCGGCGGCAGCGAGAACGCGCACGCTCACGAAGTGGCACTCGCGCCCCGGAAGGACGTGTGCTCTGCGGGTCAGAGCCGGCTGCGCAAGCGCCCAGAGAGCCACAGAGGCCCACAGGCGGAGCCAACGTAGCAGTCCTGCGCGGAGGATCAGGAGCTCCGGTTGAACTCGGTCCCAGAAAGGCGGTGCCCGGATTGTGGATCTGTGGGAAGGGTTAAAGAGGTGGGCGGAGCCTGCAGCCTCTAAGCCCGACGCCCGGCAGGGACTGGATCTAGGCGTGAGGGTCGCTCCAACGGCTGTGGACAAGAGGTGACTCAGATGCTCTGGAAAGCAGACAAGCAGCACTCCACTGAGTAAATGCGCCCTTGTCTTGCAGTTGAGTTTGCTCAGTGCTTCGCTTAAGCCTCAAAAAAATTTACTACTCCTTACCAAAATCTAGAGAGAGAGGGAGATGGCGGGGAGAGGCAGACCTTCATCTTCATCTCTAGCCACTGCCGTGAGACTGACATTTTTTGTTCATCTCTGGAGACGACTCAGAAAGGACTCTATTGCTCGCCTCCCCAGTCACTGAAAACAATCAACCGCCATTACTTAGCGATCCTCTAGGAATCCACCTGCATCATGTGGATTGCACGGATAAGGACTTTCCTTCTCACTCTCCCATACAATCCTTGTTCATCCTGTTCATTTACTAAGGAGAAACCTGGTCCCCTTGCCTATTACCCCCTGTACCCGGGTATTCTGATGCACACCTTTAATTCCAGCACTCAGGAGGCAGAGGCAGGCAGATCTCTTGAGTTCGAGGCCAGTCTGGTCTACAAAGCAAGTGCCAAGACAGTCAGGGCTACACAGAGAACCCCTGTCTCGAAAATAATCATACCATTTCAAGTGCTACTGAGTTTTTAGGCAGATAGCCAGAGCTACCAAAATGGTCTTTGTGGCCAGTGCTCCTACACTGTCACTTTCATTCTTGCCTATCAACCATTTTCTATTATAATTTTTAGATTATAACTCCCTTATTTCCCCCTTCCCCCTCCAACCCTCTCATGTTCTCTCTCCTCTCTAAATCCATGGCCTCTTTTTTTGTTGTTGTTTATATAAATTCAATCTGTATGTCACGTGTATGTGTTTCTGTTTTTCAAGGCTGACCAAATTGCTAGGTGCTTTCCTCAGGAAGATTGTTTCTCTAGCTCTCACAATTCCTTAGTTGCCTGTATTTCTTTGTTTAGGGCTAAGGCCTTGTGGGCATTTTCCCTTACACATTAGCTTGTCTGCTGATGTTGTCCTTGTTCGGGTTGAAGTTAGTCAGCCATGTTGGCTAGACTTCATGGTTGTAGCTTCTCTGATATTAGAGCAAACTTCCTGTTCCCCGAGTTCTTATACTCTCCTTCCCCCACTTTCACAATGATCCCTGAGCCTTAGGGGCAAGAGCTGTGTTGTAGATGCATCAGTTGGGACTGGGCTCTACAACTCTGCATTTTGATAGCTGCAGTTTTCTATAATGACCTCCATCTATTGGAAAGAGGTTTCCTTGATTAAGGGTGAAAACTACACATATCTGTGGGTACAAAGATAACTATTTAGGATGCAATTAGGGATTATGCTGGTTAGTAAAGTGATCCATGGACTTCACAAGCCCCAGATAGTTGGCTAGGTTTCCAGTATCAGGCATGATTCCCCTCTTGCTGAGTAGGCCTTACATCCAATCAGAGAGCTGTTGGTCATGACCAAGGCACAGATGGGTGCCACGAATGCAACCATAAGTCAGCTTTCAAAACAAAGCAAATGGCACTCAAGACCTTCCATAATGAACTTAGCAAAATCCAATCTTTTCCAACAGGGTCTGTTCACCATCACCCAACAGGATGTCTTCTCTCTTCGTTTATACTTGGTGCACTCTGGCTGAATTTGAATTGACATGTTCCAGGCTCAGACTTTGAGCAGCAGATAGTTTACAGTCCAGGCATTGGTGGTTCACACCTTTAATCCCAGCACCCGGGAGGCAGAGGCAGGCGGATCTCTGTGAGTTCGAGTCCAGCCTGGTCTACAGAGCGAGTTCCAGGACAGCCTCCAAAACAAAAAAGAAACTCAATAAGTTGCACAACATGAAGCAAGTAAGAAAATCAATAAGCAGAAAGACCATGTTATCTATTGACTCAGAGAAGGAAAGCCAGGTACAATGCCACAAGCCTGTCATCCTAGCAGAAATAGGAGGTGCTTGAATTTGAGGTAGGAGCTATATAATGAGACCATTTGAGGAGAACACAAGTGAAAAATTTCACAGTTGGAAGAAATAGCAAAATGGACCTGGAACCCACTGAAAACTGAAGCTATGATGAAGCTATCTATGTTGGGAACTGAAAGAAAAATTAATCAGGCCTTAAGTGAACCCATCAAGGTCTAGGATTGTCTCCTAATATCTCCAAATACTTAAGTTTTATGTACTAAGATGTTTGTGGTAGTATCATAAATAATAGTGAAAATGGCAAAAATTTTACACCTTTAATCAACAGCAGGAGGATTTAGAGTTCAAGGTCAGCCTGGTCTACAAAGTGAGTTCCAGGACAGCCAGAGCAACCTTATCTTGGGAAAAGAAACAAAAATTTATAATAGTAAAAATGGAAAATTGCCACCCAAATGCACAAATAAGCACATTCAAATGGAATACAGCCATTAAAGTATATGCAAAATGGCTGGATAGTGGTGGTACATGCCTTTAATCCCTGTGAATTTGAGGCCAGCCTGGTCTACATAGTGAGTTCCAGAACAGCCAGGACTACCCTGTCTTGAAATAGAAAAACAAAAGAGCATATACAAAATAGCTATGGGGGTGGGGATGGGGGTGGGGAAGGACATGACATGGGATGGGACTGGACGTGACTACAACACACATGCACACCCAATGCTTGTGATAGCTCTTTACAGTAAACTCTGCAAAAGCACGTTTTAAAAAATTTACAAATGTTCACAATTAAGTAAGCCAATCTTTTTGTTTGTTTGTTTGTTTGTTTATTTATTTATTTATTTTAATACTGGCTTTCTCTGTGTTGTCCTGGCTATCCTGGAACTCTTCATAGACTAGACTGGCTCACAGATAGCTGATGTGAAATAGAATTATCTGTTTAACTATGTAACGATGTGTTGCATTTGTTTATCCTGTATTTGTTTGACTATGTTTCACCTTGCCTGCCTAAGGTACCTGATTAGTCTAATAAAAAGCTGAACTCTCAACAGCTAGGCAGAGGAGGGAAAGGAGGGGCTGGCAGGCAGAAAGAAAAGGGAGGTCAGTCAGTCAGCCACACGTGAAAGGAGTAGGACGGACATAGATGAGGTAAATGAGCTTTGGAGTAGCACATAGATTAATAGAAATGAGTTAATTTAAGTTTTTTTTAAAAAGCTAGCTAGAAATAAGATAAGGCTGAGTATTTACAATTAAGTTGCTGTGTCATGATTTAGGGGCTGGTGGTCTAAGAAAGCTTGCTACAGATATTCACCTTCCTCTGCCTAAGTGCTGGGACTGAAGGTGAGCACCGCTATGCCAAGCTAGTAAGACAACATTTAAGAGACCATATGACAGGGAGATATCTGACAAATACTGGCAGTAGTTAATAATTTGAGGGGGTGGGGCTGGAGAGATGGCTCAGTGGTTAAGAGCACTGACTGTTCTTTCAGAGGACCTGGGTTCAAGTCCCAGCAGCCACATGGCAGCTCACAACTGTCCGCAATTCCAGTTCCAGAGAACCTGACACCCATGGCAAAGCACCAAAGCATAAAAAACAAAAAATTAATAAATTTTTAAAATATAATTTGAGGGGGTTTTCATATTTGCCTTTGATGCTAAGTGCTTTACTTAACCCTTCATTTAAATAAGGCACATTCCACCATCGTCAATCTGAGTCTTCAGATATGGTTGCTTTTCCCCAGTACAAGTCCCTCAAATGTGTCCTGGCTCTACCCATTCCATTCATTCCAGTCCACCACATGCTCAGACCTTCATCACACCTCATTTTATTAAAACCAAAGTTGTTCAAAGGAAGACTCCTCAGATCTGGGCCAATGAGCACAATCATGCACCCATAGAGCCTGGCAAACAGTCTCTTAGCCACTGATGAATTTAAGGTATCTGCTTAATGGTTGGAATGTACTGGGCTGTCTTCCAATATAACCTAGGGTAAATACTGAATTTCTAGTCCAGATCCAGTTGCTACACTGCTCAGTGTGAGGGTCACTCCCCATCCCACACATACCACTCACCCCTTCTGACCTGGGCAACAACTCCAACTTACCCTGTTCACTAAGCACTTAAGGGTCTTCAATTACAAATCATTTCACATGGCCCCTC
This sequence comes from Mesocricetus auratus, assembly GCF_017639785.1. Classification (NCBI taxonomy): domain Eukaryota; kingdom Metazoa; phylum Chordata; class Mammalia; order Rodentia; family Cricetidae; genus Mesocricetus; species Mesocricetus auratus. The sequence goes on along the minus strand of NW_024429209.1, from coordinate 24,964,475 downwards.
ATCTGCAGAATAGGATCACATCTCCTAAGGGTTGTTATGCCATGGAGTGACAGTCTTCTCCTAGTAGGGCTTAAGATGCTGGTCTTCTCAGTGCCCACTTCTGCCAGATGAGTTCCTGGGTCTGACCCAACCTCACGGCAAAAGCCAGCAAAGCTAAATGATCACAGGGACAAAAAGACCCCTTCAGTGCAGCCAATCTTAACGGACTGCAGGCCCCTCAACTGCATGCCTGGCATGCATCACTGGTCTCATCCAGAGATGCAAGTTCTACACAATTCCCTCCCCTTTATATGCACACTAATGATGTGTAATTTGTGCGTGATTGTCTCCTGTCTGCCCCCATTCAAAGCAAGGAATCGTGTATTCACTCCCCACTCTTTGTCATTATCCTAAAAGACACACCAAACAAATCGATGTGGATTTTCCTCCAAAGGAATGCTTTATTGACAAGTTGCCTGTTATTCTTTGTAGGAAGATACATCAGTGACCTGCACTCCTGTAGCCTGCCTCCTCACCCTATTGTATTTAACCCTGAAAGAGAAGACACCAAGATATCTCTTCTTCAGCTCCCCAGTTCCTCGATGTTCCTTGCTTTGTGTGGTAAAGTATTCTAAGGGTATCGAAAGAAACCAAGGAACTTGATAACCAAAGGATACATCACACCGGATCAGACCAGATACTAAAATGGACAGACCCGATCCCCCCTCCAGGAGTGCAGAGATGTGCACAAAAGACAAAATATTTGCCCTGCTAAGAGCCACTAAGGCACAGTGCTGCCCCTCCCTCCAGACCATGCCTCCCAACACTCAGGGCCCTGGCATTGAGAGGATGCAGAATGTGGCAATTGGAGGCAGGAGAAGGGAACTTAGAAAGAACTCTTGTAGCTCCTGAGAAAAGATGACAGCAGAGTTCTGGCTGAACCAAAACCACATCCCCTACCTGACCTGAAGGGCTGGTTCTGCTTTTCATTTAGTCTTTGTGTAATGGACGGACAGACAGGCAGGCAGGAGCTATGGACCAAAGCCCTGCTCACTGTCAGTAAAGCAACACTGTGCAGGGCATATCCCATTAAGACGCCAAAGAATGAGGCTTTTTTTCCTTCTCTCAGTGCTCCTGACCCTCAGCACAAAAGCCTTGTGCCAGAGTGAAAGCTACTGAGAAATGCCATTCTTCAAAAGAACCAAGTTTTGCACACTAGGAGATAGTGTTAGAGAAATAAAATGCACTAACTGGTACTGGCAGAGTATGAGATGGGCCAGAGGTAAAACTCTACATAGTACTCATAACCCATTAAAGAACCCTCATTTATAGGGATATAAAAAAGACTATAAACAAATAAAGCATAAGGCAATGTAAGGCTTGAATTCAAAGAAATATTTTTCAATAATGAGGCTAAAGTTGTTTTGCCTCGCTTTTTTTCCTATTTAATTTTTGAAAGTCCATCACATTGAAAAAATAGTGGATCTGCTTCTGCAAAAGCCAGCTTGTTTTCTAAGAATGAAGCAATTGCTTATGTTTCCTTTCTAGGGTCTCAGAAAATAGAGAACTCTGTCATTCCTCAAATCTATATGAAAAACTGTAACCATGCAGTGTGACCTAGGTGAGTGTATTCCTTGAGCTAGGAGGAGGGCAGGCAAGGAAATGCTGTTCACTTAATACCCCTGACAATTCTTCCCCTCAGCATTCTGGTGAGACCACTAAAGGGAACATGGCTCCTGTTCAATAATCCTCGAGCCCCTCCACCCTGTCCACTTCCTGTGGCCCTGGAAAGGATGGCACAGTGATCTGCTTCATGTATGAACTTTAGTGTAAAACATTTATGTACAAGACTGTTCTCTAATTCATGCCAAGGCAGCAGCCACATCTGCATGTAGATGGATATGACTCTCTTCAAAACCAGCTCTTCACTGGCCCTGGCTGGTTGCTCTGTCATGCAGAGTTGCAGCTGTGATGATGAGGGTGTGCTTCTGTATTCTGTGGATGATAAGCTATGACAAGCTTAGAAAGGGGCATGATCCGATAATGGCTGGTCACCACTTCCAGGTGAGGAAGGGAGGTTATCGCTGCCATTCTCTCTGCTACCCACAACCTTAGACTATAGAAAAAACAGAGAAAGTAAACCTAAGACACAACAGAAAACAGAATAGGTCCAGGGACCATGTTCAACTCTCTACACAGGTTTATGCAACATGAACTCTAGTCAACAATGAAAAGAAATGAGTCAATGACACACAACAGTCTGGATAGGTTCACCAAGAATTACTCATTGTGGTGTTTAGAAAAGTACTCATACTGTGTGCTTCCACTAGATTGATATTTTGTATATTAAAAGCATCTATCTGGGGGAGGGAGCTGGAGAAAGGGCTCATTGATCTACAGCACTTGTTGCTCTTGGAAAGGATTCAGGTTCAGTTACCAACACCCACGTATTAGCTCACAACTGCATTTTTCTGACCTTCACAGGATCAGGCATGCACATAGTGCATATATATATATATACATATATACACTTGCAGGCAAAACACAAAGTTAAAAAAATTTTTTTTGAGACAGGGTTATTATATATCAATAGATGTCCTGTAACTCTCTATGTAGACCAGACTGGCTTTGAATTCACAGAGATTAGCCTGCCTCTGCCTCCCAAGTGCTGGGATTGAACATTCTGCTTATCTGCGCATGGTATATGTATGAATGGATGTGGAGACAAGAGGGTGACATAAGACATTTTCTTTAATCATTCCTCACATAATTTACTATAGCAAATTATGTCACCAAACCCTGACCTCAGTGACTTAGCTAGTCTAGCTAGCTAGCTTGCCCTGGAGATGCCCTGTCTCTAACTCCAGAATATTGTGGGATTATAGGCAGGCTACCACACCTACCTGACTTTTTCATGCTAGGGATCTAGATTCTAGTCCTTGGGCCATTAAGAATGGCCTCAGCAGGTAAAGGTTCTTGCCACTAAGACTGACCACCTGAGTTTGATCCCTAGGATCTACATGGTAAAAGGAGAGACAAGTTTTCTTCTGACCTCCACATATGTGCCATGGCATATATACAAACCCTCCCCCAAATAAATTTTAAAAGAGAAATAGAACTGAATTTGAGTTCTCACTCTTGTGCCACAAGTGTTTATTCACCAAGTCAACTCTACAACCTAAGAGACATTCTTAAAAGAATAGAGATGAAGAACAGACTAGGGGTTTGACAGGGCAAAGGAAGAAGGAAGCTGGGCATGACTCAAGAGGCACTGATAAATAAGCTTGTTTTGGTGGCATATACCTATAATCCTAGGACTTAGGAGGCAGAGGCAGGTGAACTGAATTTACAGTGAGCCTGGTCTACATAGTGAATTCCAGGCCATGCTGCACAATAAGACCCTGCCTCAAAAATAAAAAAATTCAAAACAAAACAAAACAAAAAGTGTCCAGAGACTTTTCCCAAGTTCTGTAAGATGTTATAATTGCAGGAACATGAGAAAGAAACAAAAGGCTTCTAACATGAGTTCCTATAATAACTGATTCCTCAATAATAAGTTGACACAATAGATCACACCCATGCTTCAAGAAACCATACAGTACAGGGATAGTTACCTTTATGGTCCCCACTCGGTCTTCAAATGACTTGAAGGTTGCAGAGTTCCTTTAAAGAGAGAAGCAAGATGTTGGCATGAAGAACCATTTTTGTCACCTCATCGTTTTCATTGAAGGACCTAGGGCTAGTCTATGACCAGCTCCTAAACTCTCAGTATGAAAGTGTGACATAACAGAAAGGAGAACAGTGATCCTGCAGACTCTACACAGGGTCATTTTTGGGTGCTTTCCAAATTGGGCCCAGATGTCCTTTCAGAGTCCTGTACTGCTCTGAGTATATTAATAAAAAAAATTTTTTAAAGCATGCTCTAGCCGGGCGGTGGTGGCGCACACCTTTAATCCCAGCACTCGGGAGGCAGAGGCAGGCAGATCTCTGTGAGTTCGAGGCTGGGCTGGACCGATAGCCTCCAAAACAATACAGAGAAACCCTGTCTCGAAAAACCAAAAAAAAAAAAAAAAAAAAAATTAACTAAAGCATGCTCTAAATCCCTGACTACAGTGTGCTGGATTCTTGCTGCAATCTAAGTAGACAGCCTTGATCAAGAACAGATGCAGCTCAGTGGGGTCATCAAGCACTGAAAAAAAACAAAAGACACCCTTGGGTGTTCCCCTGCTAGAAGAGTGAGAATATGGTCCCCCATTATCACAAATCATGTGGTCAAGTTCTCACATTCTAGGAAATCACTGGAGTCAACACACCTAGATCATATTATCTCCTCTGGTTTTTTGTATTTTTTTGTTTTTTTAATGTTGAGATTATGAGAATTCCTGGAACCCTTCAAGTATATCTTCAGACAAACCACATAAAAGGGAAATCACAGACAGTTTTGGAATAGTAGAGGGTAGGAAGACAGAGGAGAAAGGTCCTCACACAATAAGACACACACAACAATCTCCCTAACAATGGACTTTGCTAAGGCACTATGCTTGGCCAAACAACAGACTACACTAGAGATGGACCCACTGGGCTCTGAAAATGAGGTCTCTAGAAAGCCATCTGTGGTGGTCCCAGGTCCATGTGCCAGCCTCTCTAACCCTCCCTGCTGAAACCACAGGCATCCAGAGCTAGAGCTTGCAAAGTTAATTGTGGGTCATAGGTTCACAGAATGGTTCCCTCTGGAGGCCTGGAAAGAAGTTTCCTTCCCATGAGCTCTTCCTTGCCAGCCTACAGACAGTCTTTAGCTGAGAGGAAGCTGCCAAGAAAATGAAGACACATGGATTGAGGAACACAGAAATACAAGGTATGACTGGTGCTGCTGCCCACCCCCACCCACAGACATTTCTGGAGCAATGGAAGCAGGCATACATTACCTCATGGCCGGCATACTTATCGAGTGGCGGATGGAGTAGCTGCTGCTTGGAAGCACGATGAAAGCAGAGAAGGAAGCAAGAATTAGCCCATGGTGCCAGATCAGCCCACACTTGCCAGCTTAGCTCACATATAAGAAGAGGCAAGACTTTCCCAGCACCATGAGAGTGAAGCTACTGACCCTTTCCACACAATGCCCTCTCTTGCAGCTTTGAGGGTTTCCAATGCTGCCATTGCTGAGCAGCGTGACACTGACCAAGAAGAGCATTAAAACAGGGAAACTGAGGCCGGGCATTGGTGGCGCACGCCTTTAATCCCAGCACTCAGGAGGCAGAGGCAGGTGGAGCTCTGTGAGTTCGTGGCCAGCCTGGTCTACAAAGCGAGTTCCAGGACAGCTTCCAAGACAATACAGAGAAACCCTGTCTTGAAAAACCAAAACAAAAAACAAAAACAAACAAACAAACAAACAAAAACAACAAACAAAAAACAAAAAAAAAAAAAACAGGGAAACTGAAACCAATGGTATATACCTTTAGTCCTACCACTAGGAAGGCAGAGACAGGTATATCTCTGAATTCAAGTCCAGCCTAGTCTACAAGACAACTTCCAGCCCAACCAGGAATACACAGTGAAACTCTGTCTCAAAACAAAAAAACAAATAACAAATAAAACAGGGAAACTGAATGGAGACCTAGGCTGGGACTTTTTGATGTTTTGGCAAAAGTGTAACATGCAGGCAAGGTAAGTTAAGTAAAAATATTTAAAGTCACAGATTGCTCTGATTTGACTTTGCTACTACTAGGATGTGGCAATATTGCAGATGTCAGCACGAAGACTCCTAGAGAGGAGTATCTAAGGGCTTTCGATTAATACAATAGACATAAGTCTGGAGCATAGGATTGCTTCTCACAGATAAGAACACAGGATCTGCACATGATAGGACCGAGAACACAAGGTTGATATTTCCTTCTATGTGATAATGCTTATTTTCAGGCATAAACTTAGGTATGGACATTTACTATATGTTAGATCAGTCATTTATTGCCTGAGGAACATGCAATCCAAACAGGTCCAGGAGGCAATCAAAAGGGACAGTCATATAAACCATGCCTCCTGAGCAAGAAGCTGTCTACTGGGTATCATCCTGAGACAAAGGGGTCTTCCACTGCACTGGTTTTCCTACTTCCACCCAGCAAAGCCTCCCATAGGCCTATCAGAGTCCACCCTGCCCTGATACAGGTGGGTCCATATGTCATGTCTAAGGTCACCTTACCTAAAGGAGTGTGAGAACGGATGAGCCCTGAAAGATAGCAGCAGGAGAAAAGAAGAAAGACAGCATTATTAAGCAAGGGAGGCCATGTAAGACCCCCAACAGAAGCCCTATATCCCTCTGTTCAAGTTCTGGAAGGTTAAGTAGGGTTAGCATGTGAAAAGACACTCTGAATGCTTCTCTAGTGATTATACTTATAGGAACGGCAGAATCCATAGCCCCATCCTAACTCCACAAAAGACTAGTAAGGAAACATATCTAACATATGGTTCATTGCACTGTATTTCTGAGCATTGTTACATGTATAACAATACAAACAATTACACGTTCAAAGGAGAGAAAGCAAAAAAAGGTCTAAAAAAAAAATACCTGAGACATAAGTAGCCCAGTGAGCAAAGACTTGAGATATAACACAGTGAGCTAGCCAGGGTGGGTCAATACTTCATGTCCGTGGAGCACCTTGTATTCTCTGAAAGCTAAACAGGAACCCAAGCACCATAAGATGACCTAGAACATACTAGGAGCTAAGCACTAACACTCTAGGCTGTATCACAGAGGCCAACCTAGAACATCCATGTCCAAGGGCAGGTGCTAGCACAACAAAACAACATAGCTAGACACTCTCCATGTACGAGACCCCCCACCCCCAAACTGCTGGAATCTATGAGTGACCTTGAGCAGAGGCTATTCCCAACACAGAAAGGACCACTGAAGAATGCACTCATCACTCTGTAGGTTTAAGTAGGGTCATTGAGCCTACTTCCCTCTTCCCATCCCATGTCCAGGGTATATCAGAGGCTCCTGGAGTTCCAATGACTCTAGGACTGGTCTACCCTGGACAGAGACATCCATCTAACCCTTCTAAACTCATGTTATTAACTTTCTGAGTATAATAGGCATTCTCAAGAAACTGTAAGCATGATAGACCAGGGCCACAGAAACCATTGTGATTATTTATGAGGTGATGGGGCTCTGCTGTGGACCAGAGAGATCAGAGTTCAAAACACGAATACAAACACCAACAGATACGCTCTCTTCCCTAGGAAAAGGCACATACTAAACAGGAAGCCCTTTGGGCACTGTGAACACAACCAGCACAACCACCCAACTGGAGAAAACCAGTTTCTCTTACCTTGTTGAAAGCCCTCCCTTATCACTGTGGTTGGCCCACACATGTCAGAGCATTCAGCGCTGTGCCGGCAGCACTACCACAGGGACCCTGCTAACTGCCTACCATAGTCCCAAGACTGCATGCCATAAGGTCAATAGCAAATTCCAGTTCTCTGAGGAGAAAATAGTAACTATTTCTTCTCCAGCAAGGAGAAGAAACAAAACAGGATCATGTCTTATGTTCCCAAAGCAAGGCAGGCCATATAAAAAAACAGCTCCATCAAGACAACTAAACATAGCCGGGCAATGGAACTACATGACTTTAATCCCAGCAGAGGCAGAGACAGGCAGATCTCTATAAACTGGAGCCCAGCTTGATCTACAGAGCAAGTTCCAGGACAGCCAAGACTACACAAATAAACCCTGTCTCAAAAGACAAAAAACAAACAAAAAGATGGCTAAACAGGCCAGGCATAGTATCCATGTCTTCAATACCAATACTCAGGAGCTAGAGGTAGGTGGATCTCTATGGGTTTGAGACCAGCCTGATCCACATAGTGAGTTCAAGGCCAGTTAAGTATACATTGTGAGACTCTGTCTCAAAAGAAGACAAAAAAAAAAATGGCTCAGAGTCATTTCCATCAATACCAAGGTATGCCCAACCTATCAGATTTTTACCAGAATACTCTGAACAGATTAAAAAAGGAGTAAAGCTGAGTGTGGTAAATCATGCCTCTAATCTCCACATTTGGAAAGCTGATGCAGTAGAATTATTATAAATCCACATGCAGTGTGATCAATTATCTCAAAAGGAACACACACACACTCACTCACTCACTCACACACACACTTCATAGTTCAAGAAACCCCAAGCTGATCCTAAAGACAACATGTGACCTGCCCTAAACACTCCATCTTATCATGACTCCCAATTCCTAGGACACATCACTGCTATGCAAAAGAGTTACAGGGAAAAGAGACTAGTGGTCTTTCTTTTTCCAAGGTATAAATGGCCAAAGGCAGACAACAGTAGTAAGAGGAATTCCCACAAAGGTTTTCAAGTGGACTGGTCCAGGTTATCATGAGTGTCCCTATGTTATGTGTCTGAACCCTTGACTTGAAGCAGGTTTCCAACTGCTTACCTCATGTCTCCCAACTTCCTACTAATGGCAGAGCCCATGGTGGACAAGGCAGCAGATGTCTTCTGTCCTGCCTGTGAAAGGGTTTCTTGAGTCTTCTTGTAGCTGGGAAAAAGACACACCACTTAGATTAACTAAACAGCAAGAGCAGTAGTAACAGTGCATCATCAAAGAAGCAAAGTATGTAGAGAATCCCCATAGGAAAAGTAGGGAGGAGTTGGGCAGGTGATAAACACTCACTGGGTGGTGGGGACATGCTCCCTGGGCCCCTACAATGCTGATCTACTGCAGTTTCTCAACTTCCAGTTCATCTAAACCTGACCTGAGACTTTACCACTCTCCTGTTTTCTTACGATACTTCAGATTGCTCAGGAAGTCAAAATCTGCCAACTACAGAGAAAACAGGTGACAGACATGCTGGGTCTGGCAGCATACTTGGGCAGGCAATACTGAGGCAGTATAGGCCAAGAAAGTTCTCAGCTCCTGATCAAGTCATTTCAAGCTCAAAGCTTCCCCTTCCAATTCCCACATAAGACAGTTTTCTGAGCAAGGAAGCACAAGCTGAAGAGCATCCACGAAGGATGTCCCCAATGTGGGTCATCATCTGTGTAGTACCTTCATTATACTGAAGAGTCCTTCGATTTCCAGCACTTTCTAGACAATATCCTTCCGGTACATGAACATCCTTTTCTCATGCTCCCTCGACAGTGCATAGGTAGCCTTGGCCCACAGCAAAGACCACCAGTCCCACCTCCTCCCACTTGCTCTACTTTTTATCCACATAAATACACACCACACCGAGATATGGTTCTATAACCTTAATACCAATGGGATGAATATAATGATGGGCAGAGATACCAGAGCCCATCATAAGGATCTTGGTTCCCTGTTGGCTCTGCTACAACAAAAATAGACACAGCAGTCTTGAAAACAACAAAGGCCACAAATAACCAAATGCCTCATTCAAAACCTTTAGGTCATAGCTCCTCACCGGATGGAGCTGGGGAACTTGAAGCTGAGCCGGGAGTAGATGGAGACTCATGAGACTGCTTAGTATCACACCATGGTAACCTACAGAACTTCCTCCACATACCTTGTAAAGCCTAAAGTGAGGGTATCAGTAACTGGCTTTCCAATCGCTTCCTGTCCTTACCTCCTATAGGAGATCTAGTAAGAGCATTTGCCAGTCCACAGGTTAAAGACAGGTCTAGTGACCCACAAGGTTCCTGCAGCTTCCTTTTGAGCCTACCCAAGCCCAGAGTATACAGCATTTTCCTATCAAAGCTAGGGAAGGGAGATTCCTATAAAAAGTACACTTTACTGCAAACCAAGTGTTTTTTTTTTTTTTAAAAAACATCAAGTTTGAGGCTGGAGAGATGGCTCAATGGTTAAAATCACTGACTGTTCTTCCAGAGGACCAGGGTTCAATGCCCCGCACCCACATGGCAGTTCACAACTGCCTGTAACTCCAAAATCTGATACCCTCAAACAGACATGTATGCAGGCAAAATGCCAATGCACATAAATAAGTAACAAAAAAATAAATAAAATAAAACATCAAGTTTAAGGTAACTAAGGACTACAGTATTTATCTGAAGAAATATAAATTCAAAAGGGAGAGAGAAGGGGAAATAGGAAAGAGGCAGAGAGAGAGAAAACACAAACATACTCCAGTCAGTCAGACATGGTAGCACATGCCTATAATCCTGGCACTTGGGAAGTTAAAGTAGGAGGATGAAAAGTCTGAAGCCAAACTAAACTGCACAGCAAGACCTTATTTCAAAATAGGAAGTGAAAGAGAGAGGGAGGGAGGGAGGGAAGGAGGAAAAGAGGAAGGGAGGGACGGAGAGACGAAAATAATTTTACTGTTGGGGGTCACCACTGTCTTGGAAGAACCTGGAACAGGCAGTGTATCTGTCAGCAACTGTGGATGCGCTTTCTCTGCCCTTTCAGTGTCTTCCTTTTGAAGCCAACCTCACTTTCTTCTTAGGCTTACCAGAGGACACAGCTCCCTACCCACAGTAACTAATTCTCATAATACCTACACCTGGGCAACCTTGTTAGGCTGTAAAGCTAGAAGCAGGGGCTTTTCTGTCATCTTACCCTGATTGACACTAATTGTGCTATTAACTGTAGCCCAAAGAACTCAAAGTAAAACGTAAACCAACTAATAATTACAGAGTTTATATGGTACACTCAATACTGTAGTTTCTAGTTATAGCTACTTATAAAAGAATGCAAAGCTGGGTGGTGGTGGTGCACGCCTTTAATCCCAACACTTGGGAGGCAGAGGCAGCCGGATCTCTGTGAGTTCAAGACCAGTCTGGTCTACAAAAGCTATTTCCAGGACAGCCTCCGAAAGCCACAGAGAAACCCTGTCTCAGGGAAAAAAAAAAAAAAAGAAAAAAGAATGCAACGAAGTTTCATGACCCACAGAACATGGATGCTCCAAAGCAAGCCCCACTCCCACAGCATCTCAGCCGTGTAAGTGCAGCACAACTTTCCCAGGGCTATGCAGAGGGGCAGTCACTCATACCTAATGAATCCCAGGTTGTTCCAGTTCTCCAGCATGCTACTGGCTGAAAGGAAACTACCAACACGTAGGTCAAGAGGGTCAGGAAGCTTGCACATAGGGCCTTCTTCTGTGAAACTGCTAGGCTGAGTCAATCCTACCAGCAGTCCAGCACCCGAATTCCGATCAAGAGAGGCCCTAACCAAGCAGAGGAATCAGAGCAAGTGGCATCTTTAGTCCTATCCCCATTATCCTGGTTTCTTAATGGAGAATGTCTCTAGCTTAGGAACCACTGCAGGCAACTCTTCCCCCAAAAGCTGGAACAAAAACCCAGAAGGCCTCTGCCTAGGAAGTGGCTGGAATGGTGTTCCATAAGCCATACTTTCACACAAAGCCATAGATTTCTCTGGGAGATATCAGAATCCATGTATTTCATGTGAGTTCTTCGAGAAAATTTTTCACGATGGCATCCTAGACAGCTCTGTATCAGGTGATTTCTCAAACACAATGAATATACATTTCTCCCAAGACTATCTTCACATTGAATCTGCATTATGAGCCTATCCAGGGCTCTAGCATAACAAATGACAAATGTCTCCTCCAAGGGAATATATGCTTCCAGCAAACTCACTGTCTAGTGTAGTCCTAAAGACAACTGTCAGTGCTCATAGGAAAGCTAAGGTAACAACTGGTTGTTGAACCAAAGCAAACCAGAGCTGTCTATACCCGACTGCTTCCCATATGACACCAGACTTTAAGGCCCTACACACACAGGGAACCAAAGTGGTTCCCAGGCACCTTTAAGATAAACTCAGCAGAATTTCCTTTAAGCCAAACATGGAAGGACTTCTTCCGGAAGCTTTCTAGTAGCCATGTCAGCATTTACTTCTAAATGATGACTAGTCTCTGGCAGTCAAATCCGCCAGAAACCATCTCCTGAAGGCTGATTAAATCATGAATCAACCCAGCAGAAGACAAGGATATTATAATCAGACTATACCTGAATTAAGGATCCCAAAACAACAGAAGTCACTAAACTATAGCTTTGACAGACATACAGGGCTTCCCACAAGTAATTCACACTCTACTGATATTTTATGTGGTTAACAGTGCAGCACCTCCAGATCACAGAACTTCATGAACCCACCAACATGCGTCATCACTACTCCCACCCCCACCAAGAATCTCCTATACATATACACCAACAGCTGGAGCTGAATCTGAGGGCAGAGGACTGGAAGACAACACAAAATTCACCACCACCAACAGGTCAGATGGCATCAGCCACCACATCGCTGCCACAAGCCAGGGTGTATTTAATATTCAGAGACACTGCCCACTCGGTTCAGGAGCCTCATATAGCCACACAAAGAATGAAGCATGGTCTGGTGACTCAGTGGATTCCTCTAACTACTGTACTCTATCATTCAGGTATTCAAAGCATACTTTTAGTTATAGTTGGGAAGAGAACGATAGCCAGCAAGCACTGAGAGACAGTTTGTGCAAGGGTGCACAGCTTCCCTGTCCCAGGAAGACAGAGAGAAGAGTGAGGAAGGACACTGACAGCATTGGCACTCACAGGTCAGACTGGGTCACTTTCTCATTCCACTCTCCAAGTTTCTCAGACGTTTTCACATAGCTAAAAACAGAAAGTCTGTGATGAATATCTGACATGATTTCAATACAGGCTTCAGGCTGCAGGTGAGACTCCAGAGAAGAGAGAAACACCAACACGCAAGACTTCTGCTCTGCAGCCCACCCAAACAGTCCAGAGTCACTACCATATCTGTGGAGGCCCAGGGCTAGCTAGGACTCTACAGGACAAAGATGAACATGCTCTCTCCCAAACACAACACAGGAACACCTGGTCTTTTAATGGCAGAAGGCTCCTGGGAAGGGCACAGCTCATGGCTCCTGCATGCTCTGACAGTTACCATGAGACTGGACTCAGTCCCCAACATCTTAGTACAGAAACATGGAGTTTCTATAGGTGAAATTTATAAAAATGTGATTCAATTTTTGCTTCTTTAGTAAAAAGCTTCTAGAGACATCCCCCAAAGGAATGCTTTAACAGAGGAGAAACATGGACACAAATATGGCAAACTCTAACCAAATTCTGACAGTTCAGTCACAAGACTGGGACCCACTTAGAGACACAGAAAAGTTCTCTAAAGACCTCACTGGTGAGCTGACCAATTTGGACCCAGGGGAATTCTACTTGGACACCTAGCTAAATCCCGCCACCTTCTGAAACACATGTAGATTTCATGCTCTGAGTAAACACAGGCACAGTCCCTAAGAACTCAAATCTTCTGTTTACCTATTCCCAGCAGGCTGTTGCAAAGCATCTCAATCTCTAGCACCCATACACTCCATCCACAAGAAAGAGGCTAACCACCCCTAGTGGACACTTCTTAGCCAAAGGAACATCCCCACCATGGGATTGGTACCTACGCAGTAGAGACCTGCACATCATGCCAGCTCCTAGACAGATTCTGCTTCAGCTCCCCTAAAGTAGAGAGGCCCAGCCTCCTTTTCAGCTCTCCACAGTGCCTCTCTTTAGCTGCCAGGACCTGGCGCAGAGTGACGATCTCTTCTTCCACCTGTAAAAGAAGCAGGGCTGGATGTAGCTCGGTGGTAGAGTGCTTGCCTTGCATATATGAGGCCCTGAGTTAACACCAGCACCATAAAAAAATAAATGACCAGCTGACAGGAAGTGACCAACAAACATGCTTACACATGTTGTAATAAGACTTTTAGAGGTTTTCACTTACAGAAACACTATCTTAAAAATAGCATCCACTAATGGCAGCTGTTTTGCTTTTATCTGGCATCAGCACCCCAACTTCTAACTTCTGGAAAACTCTATCCCCATAGCAGTCAGTAGTTCTCTAGGACTGCAAACCACTTTTCCCATTTCCCTTAAGCCTCAGGGTAACCAAATGAGCTCTATCAGAGCTTTCCATGAGACTTGACATGATGTTAGGACACAAGTCCCTTCTCCAATGGGTTCTGGGCCTGGTTTAGATATACCAACTGAATCTGCTGGAAGTGAAGACACACAGAGAAATCCCCTGTACAGTAAAAAAGGAAGCAGAACTGACAGAGGGACAGAGAAGCTTTCTAATGGCAACTGTTGTTCCGAGGTCAGCTCCAAGCCTTAGTGAGAGCCAGCTACTCAAACAAAGAGTAATGTTCATTCTCACCCACCCCCTCTTTGGAGACAGGGTTTCTCTGTGTAGCCCTAGCCTTCAAAACTCAATATGTAGACCAGGCTGATCTCAGAACTCAGAGATCCACCTGCCTCTGCCTCCTGAGTGTTGGGATTAAAGTCGTGCAACACCACCACCCACCTCTCCTTTGTTCTTATGGCAGTTTGAATCTAAAAGAAAGATATAGGGGGAGCATTTTTTGAGACGGGGGTTCTCTGTGTAAGTCAATTTGTAGACCAGGCTCACCTCAAATTCACAGAGATCCAAGAAGAGATCCCAAATTCTGAGATTAAAGGAATATTCCACCCCTGCCTGGTTAACAAAGATTCTTGATAATTTTGAAGCTTTCCCATTACAGAATGTTTCCCCAATATTTTTATTTACAGTGAAATAGCTACACTGAAAAAGAATTTCTTTTCAGACAGACAGAGTGGTACAGTATTATAGTCCCAGGAGACAATTGCTTGACCCCCATCTGGGGTAAAAACCCTAATCAAAAAGACAATAAAAAGAGCCGGGCATTGGTGGCGCACGCCTTTAATCCCAGCACTCGGGAGGCAGAAGCAGGCGGATCTCTGTGAGTTCGAGGCCAGCCTGGTCTACAGAGCTAGTTCCAGGACAGCCTCCAAAACAATACAGAGAAACCCTGTCTCGAAAAACCAAAAAAAAAAAAAAAAAAAAAAAAAAAAAGACAATAAAAAGAAAAAAAAAGAGCTGGGTGGTGGTTGCACACACCTTTAATCCCAGTGCTCAAGAGATGGAGGCTGTCAGATCTCTGAGTTCGAGGCCAACCCCATATAGGGAGTAAGTTCCAGTACAACCAGAGCTGTTAAATAGAAAACTTTGGGCCGGGCGGTGGTGGTGCACGCCTTTAATCCCAGCACTTGGGAGGCAGAGGCAGGCGGATCTCTGTGAGTTTGAGGCCAGGCTGGACCGACAGCCTCCAAAACAATACAGAGAAACCCTGTCTCTTAAAAACAAAAAGAAAAAAACAGAAAGTGAGAGAGAGAAAGAGAGAGAGAGAGAAATCAAAAGTAAACATGGTGCCACTTGCCTGTGATCCTAGCACTTGAAAGATAGAGGCAGGAAAACTATGAATTAAAGGCCAACCTAAAACAAACTAAAGCATACATTGTGCAGATATCCTCCTCATAAGGCACCTAGTGTTTCCAGACTGAGATGAGATCAGGCACTGCCTCTTCCAACAGGTGATTCAAGTCTACACTTTACAGCTAAGCACATGAAAAGAGATAGCCCAGTAGACACAGAAAGCAGGTAACACCCCAGCAACGGCTCTGTCACAGGATAAGCAATGTTTTACTCTCTGCATAACTGAAAGGGACTCATGATCACCCCAGAACAGGAAATAAAACCAAGGTACCTTAGCAAGCTCGGCCCGAAGCTCTTCTTCCTCCACCTCTGTCAAGCCCTCTACAGCCGGGGCTCGGGGGGCCACACCTGGACCAACAGGGACATCAGTCATGAAATCAGACAGCACACCTTTGTTAGGAGAATTCAGGTTGATATCTGTCAGAGACAAAAATGAAGTAAAAAAGTGTCAAGTAAGTTGTTACTCTACCAGGAAAGAAGCAAGAATGAAAGGAAACAGGTGGCCAAAAGAAGGCAGGTGAACACTAGCAACCAGAAATATCTCTAAAAGCCTATGATAATGAGCTGGGCATTGGATGGAGAACAGCTACTTCTTGAGCACCTGAGATGAAAACTCAATACCATCTGTGCTGCTGGGGTACAAGAAACACAGTGAAGGCAGCCAAACTATAGGTTCTGGTTTCCCTTGTGAAAATACTATATTCTACAGCAGGAAGCCCTACTTCAAAGAAACCAGTCCAATCTAGTAAATAATCTATTTGGGCGTTTTTGTATTGTTTTGTTTTTTGTTTTTGTCTTTTTGCATGAAGGAAGTAAATATAGCAAGTGTCACTTTCCATTCAACTTAAGGAATGCTAAAGATTACATACATGGAATACAAGCTAGTCATCCAGCCCCAGTAAGGAATCAGCAAAACAAAAATCACTTTTAATCCCATCCCGGATCCTCTCACAGACAGGAGACTGCCATATATATATATATATATATAGATAGATAGATAGATAGATAGATAGATAGATAGATAGGACGGAGTGCATTCTTTCACACACCTAGCAGACTAGATACACTTCAAATAACTGGAGTCACCATTTTTTCTTGACATTAGGCACATCGTCCTATCTGCACAAATATCTCAGAAGATACCACATAAAGAAAACCATTCTTACCAGGGATGGTGGTTCACATCTTTAATACTAGCACTCAAGAGGCAGAGGCAGGCAGAACCCTGTGAGTTCAACACCAGCCTGGTCAAAAGTATAGAACGGAAAAGAAAAAAATCTTAATCACATATAAGTTTGTCAACTGCACAAATTCTAAAATCTTCTAAATATACATTGAAAACACTAGGGCTGGAGAGATGGCTCAGAGGTTAAGAGCACTGGCTATTCTTCCAAAGGTCCTGAGTTCAATTCCCAGCAACCGCATGGTGGCTCCGAATCATCTGTAATGAGATCTTGTGCCTCTTCTGGTCTGTGGGCATACATGCAGGCAGAACACTGTATACATAATAAACATAAATAAATCTTTATAAAAAAAAAAGAAAACACTAAAAAACCAGATGTTTCCGGGCATTGGTGGCGCGCACACACACCTTTAATCCCAGCACTTGGGAGGCAGAGGCAGGCGGATCTCTGTGAGTTTGAGGCCAGCCTGGTCTACAGAGCGAGTTCCAGGACGGCCTCCAAAGCCACAGAGAAACCCTGTCTCAAAAAAAAAATAAAAATAAAAATAAATAAATACATAAAATAAAAATAGGTAAAACTAAACGAAAAGATTTACTTATTTGTGTGGGTAGGACATGAGTAAAGGTCAGTTCTTTCCTCCCACCATGTGGGCCCTAGGCATCAAACTCAGGTTGTCAGGCTTGGCATCCAGCACCTTTATCTTGCCAGCTTATGACTTGAATTTTCATTTTATTGTATTTTATTGGTGGTTTTGCCTGTATATATGTATGTCTGTGTGAGGGTGTTAGATCCTGGAGTTACAGACAGTTGTGAGCTGCCATGCAGGTGCTAGGAATTGAACTTGGGTCCTCTGGAATAGCAGTCAGGCTCTTAACTGCTGAGCCATCTCTCCAGCCCCTAACAACTTGAATTTTTAACTAAGATCTTTTAACTGAGAGTTTATTTCATCATCAATATTCATTGTGCTGAATCTACTCAAATTCAGTTAAGGACCTCAAAAATCTCTACAATTATAGGGTTGGAGAGTGTGTTCTGTTGTTCCAGGGCGTCATATATTGGTGTGACAAAATGCCATGACCAAAAGCAACTTTGGGAGGAAAGGATTATGTCACTTGCACATCACAATCCATTATCAAAAGAAGTCAGGGCAGGAACCTGGAAGCAGGAGCTGATGAAGAGGCTATGGAGGAATGCTTTTACTGGCTTGCTTTCTGATATTATCAGAACCACTTGCTCAGGGGTGGCAGTGAGCAGGGTCCTCCCACGTCAATCATCAATCAAGAAAATGCCCTATAGACTTGCCCACAGGTCAATCCTATGCATGTATTTTCTCAATCAAGATTTCTTTTCCCACCAGGCAATGGTGGCGCACACCTTTAGTCCCAGCGCTCAGGAGGCAGAGGCCGGTGGATCTCTGTGACTTTGAGGCCAACCTGATCTACAGATCGAGTTCCAGGACAGCCAAAGCTACAAAACGAAACCCTGTCTTAAAAAACAACAACAACAAAAGATTCCTTCTTCTCACATGACTCTAATTTGTGTCAGGTTGACACAAACACTCGCCAGCACACAGAGGGAGCCATGTTTTATGTGAACCTGGCTGGGGAAGTGGTCTGTGTTTACTATCTGGTGAGGATGCCAGTGGCTTCAAATTTGTTCTCTTCCTCTGTCCCTCTCCTCTCTTTCCTTTTTACCGTGGTGCCAGGCTACTCACACCTACTAGATAGACAAAGGCCTTTACCACTGTTGTGTAGTTTCCTCTGAAATTGAAAATTTCCATCCTGCAGGGAAGGCTCCTTAAGCAAGAAGGCAAACAACTCAAAATAGTCTCAGGAAATCCCTGAAACTAACTAGACTCACTAAGGCCCTCCCTGCCAGAATCGACAATAAAAGCTGAAAGTCCTTCAGAGACAAGTGAAAAAGAAGACTCTTGAGACCAGAACAGCTGCCTGGAAGGAGCAGAAATCAGGCCAAACCTGGAAAACATTTAGACCCACTGAGGCTCCTGGAAAGGCCACTCTCCATGAGAACTTCCAAAGCTCAATGAATTTGCAAATACCCATCAAAGTGGAAACACATTCAGAATGTATAAGGACCCAGAAATTTCCCGTGTGTGTGTGTGTGTGTGTGTGTGTGTGTGTGTGTGTGTGTGTGTGTGTGTGTATAAGGACCCAGAAATTTCCCGGGGTGTGTGTGTGTGTGTGTGTGTGTGTGTGTGTGTGTGTGTGTGTGTGTGTTGGCGGCTCGTCTTTAATCCCAGCACCTAGGAGGCTGAGGCAGATGGATCTCTGATTTCGAGGCCAGCCTGGTCTATAAAGTTCAGGACAGCCAAGGGAACAAAAAGAAACCCTGTCTCAGAAAAACAAAACCAAACCCCAGAAACTCTAATACTTAGGTAACGTGTCGGTGCAGGTCAAGCCGTGGAAAAGCTTTTCGAGGTTAGCTAGTGTAGTTAAGTAAGCATCCCCGCTTGTACCACCTTCTCAAGATTTTAATCTCCTCAGCCTGAGCCACACTTCTCCGTGGCAACCTCATACTGGTCTCCGGTGTCTGTTTTGGCATCAGTTCTGTTCGGGGTGTGCCCCTGACTCACTCTACCCTCCTCCCATGAGGCAACCTCTTAAGTAGGTTACAGCAGCGTTACCACCCAAGGGGCGCTGCTCTAAACACAAGGATGGTTGCACCGCCCCTTCCCTGTAGAGAGCCGCCCACAACGCCTCGGCTGGAGTCCAGCACCAGACGGGGTAGTCTCAAGGGAACAGCGAAAGATAGAGGGTCACAGAGCCAGCAAGTGGCGAACAGATAGTGAACCGCATAAGGAGAAATGTCTGGAGTTATGAAACTCTAGGAACGGAGGGGGCGCCGAGGAACGCCGCTTCAGAGAGATCCCAGGGGAGGCCCAGGTGCCGTAGCAAGACAGACACAGCACACACATCACGACCATCAGGAGCCTTGAGGTCAAGGGCCTGTCGGCCGAAGAGAAGCCATGAATCGGACCGGCGAAGGCGGACAGGACCGAGGGGCCGAGTCGCGACTGCCGGAATGCGGCGCAGCCCCTGCCCACTTGCGGGTACCTTGGCTGGCGGAGTCCATATTCAGGTGGCAGCTGGGCTGTAGCTGGCGTCGGCGCGGGAATCGCAGGCACTACAGGAGCCGAGCTCCGAGTACTGGAAAGCTGGCAGCCGCGTACACGCGAGCCAGTGGAACTGTCGGGCCGCGGCAGTATTACGTAATCAGTGCCGCGCCGCCTTACTTCCGCTTGGGTTTGTGCTCCGCCTAATTCCCGGCCCTCGCTCAAGTGGTATCCAATGGGAACGTCCTCTGGCAGTACGTAAGACTAATCATTCACTTTTATAGCTCCAAACTACAGCGAAGCGGGAAGTAATTCTTCCAGGCTGGTTCCACCCGGAAGATTCCTGGGCAGAAAAGGCCAGAGCGGCCGAAGCTTGAGGGACGGTTCGGTTTGTGTCCCAGTGCGCTGACCACCATCATATCCTCGGCCACGAGCCCCTCGACCGCGCACCTTGGCGAGTCAAACTCAAACCTGTTGCATCCGCGCTCCCCCTCAGTCCCCAATCAATCCTTCCCCGACTCCGGTAAATTCTGTTTTGATTTTGGAGACAGCTGACTACGTAGACAAGGATGACCTTGAATTTGACGATCCTCCGGCCTCCACCTCCCTAGTCCTAGGATTACAGAAGCGAGCCATCACAGGCGATTTATATCGTATTGGGGATCGAGAGTCCAGAACTTTTAAGCAAGCGCTCTACAAATTAAGTTATATTTGCAGCCTCTTTATGAAAACATTTTTATTGTCTGGGGGTTGCACTGAAAATAAAGAGAGCGCGATTCGTCCTCTTCTCCTGCAGGCGCCGCTCTCTCCAGCTGGAGATGGCTCGCAGTCCGGTACAGGAAGAGTTCACATAGCCCTGAACACTCGACCCTCCCAGTAACTGAAGCCCAGCCCTGTGCACGCACCCCAGTGTTTTCTCACTTCTTTTTCACAGCACAGCACTGGTGCCCCCCTCCCAGTTTACAGATGAGCAAACTGAGGGTAATGTAATTTTCCAAAGATCGTTCCAGAGCTTTGAACCTTTGTGCTGTTAGTGTGCCAACACTAACAGGAAAATAAGAGTCCCCCTGACTTCAGATGAGGGAGTTGTGACCACTAAGCAGCTGTCTACAAAAAAAAAGTCTCTTTTGGCCATTATTTTCCTGGAAGAAAAATCCTTAAACGATATTCCCCCATTTTCAGAATTGCCCTCCTACAAAGTTGAACTCCCCAGCCAGGCTCCTATGATGGAAGCTTTCTGAAAGCTCCTGGAAGCTGCTTCCCACTACCCTTCCCTTCTCTGGCACTTCTCCCTACAGATGTCTTCTTGCACGGGACTAGGTGCTTCATTGACTATGACAGTGTCCTGTTCAGGGCTGTCCTTTAATGTATATTCCCCATTTACCTTCTTGATTAACCCAACCTGGTCAGGCCCTGTCCACAGGACTGGAAATGACAAGAACAGCCAGTAGTCTCTGCTTCATATAGTGACTACAGTGCAGATGGTGGTGAGCTGAAGACTTGTCATTCTGTTTTGCAGTCTTTTTTTTGGGGGGGGGAGGGCTGAGACAGGGTTTCTCTGTGTAGCTGTCCTGGATTAGAACAGGCTGACCTCAAACTCACAAAGATCTGCCTGCCCCTGTCTCCCAAGTGCTGGAATCAAAGGCCTGCAACACCATGCCCGCCTTCTGTTTTTCATTCTTGAGACATGAACAAAGTCCAGGTCTAGCCCGGGTCTGGCCCAAGAAACAAGTGGTCATTCAGGATCTCTGGGACCCAGGCCAGCTTGTGAACTATAACTCTAGGTCTGCAACAGCCCTTCTATGGATCCCTTCTATGGATCTTCTGTCATAGAATGTAGAAATGAGAACACGGCAGCAACCGCTGAGAACTGCCGGCAATGAGGCCCTACAATACCAATACTCTCCTTACATTTTCCCCCCAAAATAGCTCTGTTTAGCTTTGGCTGTTCTTAAACTCATTCGGTAGACCAGTCTGGCCTTGAAACTCACAGAGATCTGCCTGCCTCTGCCTCCTGGGTGTGTGCCACTGCTACCCAGCTAGTACTCTCCTCTCAGTAGGAGCTACTTAAAGATTTGTTTATTTATTACATATACAGTGTTCTGCCTACATGCCAGAAGAGGGCACCAGATTGAATTGTAGATGGTTGTGAGCCACCATGTGGTTGCTGGGAATTGAACTCAGGACCTCTGGAAGCAGTCAATGCTCTTAACCTCTGAGCCATCTCTCCAGCCCCCTAGGAGCTACTTTAATGCTTAGTTCATGTCCTCTTCTCAGGAGCTACACTGTAGCCCAAGTCATGTGAAAGGCACTCCTTGTAGCCCCATAGCCTCCCCTGAACTCCCATGATCAGACATCACGTTATCATAAAGTGGGTCAGGTTTCACCTTAATGTTCCCTTCAAGAACTAGGCACAGGCATTCTGACAGAAGCAGGAAAGAACAGAAAGCAGGTGAAGGCAAGTACGGTCCAAGATATACTTGCCCACTCTCCCAGACACCAAGATCCCAGTAGGGCCAGCTTTTCTGTAGAGAGGAACAGTTGAGTGGGGGAGCTGAAGGGTGTACAACTGCCCAAATTCATGAGTCACATAAACAGTAACTACAGTCTCCAGGGCAATTGGAAGTCCTCAGACTCCAATGGGCTGCAGTGTGTTGCCTCCAAGTTCTTGAGGTGCCTGCGTGCCAGGAACAGTGCAAGCTGCCTACGCCGCCGGGTGCTCAGACCTTGGCCCACAAGCCAGGGGAAAGTAGGTCCGTGTGGCCCACAGGCCTTGGCGTCATCCATCTCCTTCTGGCAGCGATCACGGTAAGAACGCAGCGTTGCCAGGCACCACTCATCATCCACGCGGTAGCGTGCGTAGAATGCAGCTTCTTGAACCAAGTTGCTGGTGCGCAGCCAGCGGGTTACTACTGTGCCGCCCTCGCGAGCCATCACAGACGGGTATCGGTGCTGCAGCAGGCGCAACAGCAGCTCATTGCCACGGTTACCTTCCACATCACCCTCCACTTGACAGGATGGCAGAGTAGCTATATTGGTGGAGGTGCTGACAACATCATCTTGCGTGCGTCTGAGCAACAGTACCGGACCTGGGTAGCAGCACAGCTGCTCAGCAACATTGAGATTGAAGTGCTCCCGTACAGTGCGTACCACCAGCCCCTTCCAACTGTGGGGCATGACCTTCAGCGCTAGTGGCACAAGATCATCAAAGGTGGCATCCAGCACCAGTGCACCCAGTTCTGGGTAAGTCATAGTGGCCCAAGTGGCTGTGAAGCCTCCAATAGACCAGCCATAAACCACGACATGTGCTGGTGGGAAGTTCAAGCGGTGCAATGCATATTTGACCACCACATCCATTGCATTTGCATCATGTTGAGGGAAAGGTGCTCCTGTGCTGCCCCCAAAACCAGGATGGTTCCAGCCTAGCACTGAGTACCCAGCCTCCAGAGGTGCAGAAAGACAACCCATCTCATAGAAGCCAGCATTGCCTTCACAGCATATCACAAGGCGCAGGCCACGGCCATGGCTGCCTGGATGCTGGCGACGATCCATGAACATGGTGTCAATTTCATTGCCATCACAAGCCACCAGCTTGGCACGCCGCCCACGGTAGCGCTCCACTAGGCGCTCTTGGCCCTGCTGCAGTAGAGGCAGTAGGGCACGCGTCATCAAGAACATAGAGCCAGGGTATACAAGCCAGCGACCCAGTGAGTGGGCCAGGGCATAGCTGGCGAGTTGGCTGGGCAGCTCACGGATCTGCTGAAGGAGGCACTGTGCTTGACTCCGAGCCCCACGTGGAGGCCTCGTGAGTGCGTCTTCGCCCAGGGCGGCATCATGTAGCAGCCATACCCCTGCGGCAGCTGCAGCACACGTCAAAGCACGGTGACTGCTGCTACCAGCGACTGAGGTATGCACGTCATCCCAGCGGAAGTCCACCGGCCAGTTGCGGAAGTTGTAAGTGTAGTTTGCTGTCAAGTAGATCTTGAACACGTGCACTAGTGCCTTTATAAAGCAGATGACACACATGGGCAGTGAATCTCTGTCCTGTTCCCTGCTAGCCCCAAGGCCAGAAGGCCCAGTCCTGGTAATGGAATGGCAGCAGGAGATGCAGGCCCGGCCCAGCGGGCGGCTGCGGGGTTAGGGGCCAAGCACAGCTCTCTGATGCCATTGCTCCTCTTGGTTGGCCCCAATGGCCTTTGTGACCTGTGCCTTTCAGGGCCAAGGGAAAGCTGTATCACTCTCAGTTTTGTGAGTCATTGTTGATGGAAGAAGTGACACAAGAGTAATGGGCTCACAAAGTTTTTTTTTTTTGGTTGTTGTTGTTTTGTTTTTGTTTTTTTTCCAAAACAGGGTTTCTCTGTACTTTGGAGCCTGTCCTGGAATTCGCTCTGTAGACCAGGGTGGCTTCAAATTCACAGATATCCACCTGTCTCCACCTCCTGAGTGCCCGCCCAGCACAAAGGGTTCTAAGGCTTGGTATATCTCAAGTTCTGCCCCACACCCTGGAGCAGTACTTTGGGACCACACAGCAGCTTCTCCCACCTTCTCCACTGAAGACAGGCAACCAACGAGACCAGAAATGAACAGCCTTGACTTCTTCCTTTTGAGGGGAAGAGAGAATTAAGCAAAAGGGATTTCCCACACCTGGGTCAGACTTGTTGCGGGTAACACACTATTGGCCCCTCCTTGGACCTTGGGGTTCAATGGTTTTTATTCCCCAGCAAAAATCTAGGTTAGTACAAAGCTGCTGTTGGGGTTAGGTGTGCTTGCTCCTAGCCTTACTCCTACAGCTCCGCACTTTCTTTCCCTGGAAGGGGGGTGAGGGCGGGCTAGGAACATCCACCACACATTCACACATACACACACAGGCAAACACCTTTTCTGAATCCCCTTTTCACTGGGCCAACAGCAGCCGTCACCTCCAGGTGGGTCCTGCCTAGCTGTGGTTCCTCTTTTCCAGCCCTGGTTGAGCATCTCTCTCCCACTTGAATCAACCCACAAACTATATCTTCCTCTTTTCTAGAAGGTTCTTGTGGGTGAGTTCCCCTTTTTCCTCTTGCACTGAAGATGGCCAGCCCACCTGAGGGTCAGACAGGGCTAGGGAGCAGCATACTGCCATGTTCAGGAACTCTTAGCAATGTTCCAAACTGGAAACAAATGCGAAAAGCAAGGAAATTCAGCCAAATCTCCTAAGCCCAAGGGCCAGGACTACCTGAGAGACCTCAGGTTTTTAAAGACAGTGGTTTTCAGGTCCAAGCAACCACTTCCTGGTCTCCTGTTTTGCTTTCCAATTAAGGGACTGACTGTCCCAGGCAACTCCACAGCTTTTGGACTCAGTTGAGGAAAACTCCTGTTCCTAGAGGGAAAAGAGGAGTTAGGACTATCGACAAAATTTATGATTTTGAGAAGCTACTTCCCACCCCTAACCCAAACACACACAAAATGCCTAATATCCATTTGAAGTTGAACTTAACAAAACTGTGTGTGTGTCTCTCTCTGTGGTGTGGGCGTGTCTGTGTGTTTCTGTGTATGTCTGAGAGAGGGTCTCACTGTGTGATTCAAACTAGCTTCAAGCTCACAATCCTCCTGTCTCAGGTATGAGTGCTGGGTTCTAGTTGTGGTCCCCATGACTTTACAGTGGCACAGAAGCATAGCTTTACAAACCTCCTGTTTTCACTTTCAGTACAGTATTTGCTAAAATAAATGAGGTAGTCAACACTTTGTTATAAAAATAGACTTTCTAGCCAGGCGTTGGTGGCGCACGCCCTTAATCCCAGCACTTGGGAGGCAGAGGCAAGCAGATCTCTGTGAGTTCGAGGCCAGCCTGGTCTACAAAGTGAGTTCCAGGACAGCCTCCAAAGCTACAGAGAAACCCTGTCTCGGAAAAAAAACCAAAAAAAAAAAAAAAAAAAAAAAGACATTCTGAAGCCAGGTGGTGGCGGCACACACCTTTAATCCCAGCACTCTGGAAGCAGAGGCAGGTGGATCTCTGTGAGTTTGAGGCCAGCCTGGGCTACAGAGCAAGTGCCAGGATAGGCTCCAAAGCTACACAAAGAAACCCTGTCTCAAAAAAAATAAAAGTAAAAATAATAAAAAATAAGATTTTCTGTTCAATGATTTTGCCCAGCAATATTGACTCATATAAGAAAGTGTTCTGGGGACCTGGAACTGACTTGTGAAGCAACCTTGATTCTTATCTAAATTTAAACTGGAAAATAAAATTAAAAAACAAAAAAAAACAAAAAAAAAACAAAAAAAAAAGAAAGTGTTCTGAGTATACTTAAAATAGACTGGGCCACAATGTGGTGCTCAGTATGCTAGATGTATTTTTTTTTTTTTTTTTGGTTTTACGAGACAGGGTTTCTCTGTATTATTTTGGAGGCTGTCGGTCCAGCCCGGCCTTGAACTCACAGAGATCCGCCTACCTCTGCCTCCTGAGTGCTGGGATTAAAGGTGTGCACCACCACCGCCCGGCTGTGCTAGATGTATTTTTTTTATTTTTTTATTTTTTATTTTTTGGTTTTTCGAGACAGGGTTTCTCTGTGGCTTTAGAGGCTGTCCTGGAACTCGCTCTGTAGACCAGGCTGGCCTCGAACTCACAGAGATCCGCCTGCCTCTGCCTCCCGAGTGCTGGGATTAAAGGCGTGTGCCACCAACGCCCGGCTTGTGCTAGATGTATTAAATACATTTTTGTTAAAGTTATTTAGTTTGTGTGTATATGTGTTTGGGCATGCACATGCTATTCCATCCACATGGAGGCCAGAAGACAACTTATGGAAGTTGGTACCCTTCTTATATCATATAGGTCCCAGGGATTGAACTCATATTGTCTTCTCCCCGTCCCCCAAGACCAGGCTGACCTTAAACTCACTTAGATCCACCTGCCTCTGCCTCCCAAGTGCTGGGATTAAATGTGTGTGCCACCAATGCTCAGCTGAACTCATATTGTCAAACTTGGCAGCAAGCAGCTTATAACTTATGAGCCTCAAATACTATTTTTTAATAAAATGTTTTGTTTTATAGGCTGGGTGTGGTGGCACATGCCTTTAATCCCAGCACTAGGGAGACAGAGGCAGGTGGATCTCTGAATTCAAGGCCACCTTAGTCTACAGAGTGAGTTCAAGAACAGCCAGGGCTACAGAGAAATCTGGCCTCAAAAATTGTTTAATTTATTTTATATGATTTGCATGTGTGTGCGCGCACGTGTGTGTGTGTGTGTGTGTGTGTGTGTGTGTGTGTGTGTGTGTGTGTACCATGTTCATCCCTGATACCTACAGAGGTCAGAAGATGGCATTTAGATCCCCTAGAACCAGAGTTACAGATGGCCATTAGCTGCTGTGTGGATTCTAGGAATCCTTTGTAAGAGCAAAACATGCTCTCATTTGTTGAGCCATCTCTCTAACTACCATTAAATACTTAAAAAGAAATAAGAAAACAAAAGCGGGATCTCACTACATCATTCTTGGCAGTCTTAGACCTGGCTTCCAACTCACACAATGGTGCTCATCTGTATCCCAGGACTTAGGAGAATGAGACAGTATTGCTGAAAATTCCAAACCAGCCACTACTCCCCTCAAAAAAATAAATAAATGAAAGTAAAACAAAAAGAATACTTGTAACTTATGGTGCATCTATCAGGATGTAAAATCAAATGATACCTGTATTTTAAAGTTATCTGAAGTTCTTCTTTTGTTTTGTTTTCCAAGACAGAGTTTCTCTATATAGCTTTGGCTGTCCTAGAACTTGCTCTGTAGACTAGGCCGGCCTTGAGCTCAGAAATTCACCGGCCTCCGAGTACTGGGATTAAAGGCATGTGCCACAATCACAAAGTTCTGAAGTTCATTTTAATGCCATGTCCTGTTTTTAGGTTTGTTTTTCTAAATCTGGCAATTCTGCCCCAGATGCATAGGCATCCAGCTCCAAGTCCCAGATTCTCCTGACTGTCCAGGTTTTGTTCCAGTTGGGCTTCTCTGTTCACTGGTCAGGTCTAAGGACCAGAGTGTGTCTTAAGGTTCTTCAGTCTCTTTCCTTAGATACTGGGATACAACAGTCCTGGAAAGAGACCACTGGGTACCTCACTTTTGGTCAAGGGACTGACCAAGTGTCTTGAAGATATCTGTGGTCCCTATACTCCTAAAATGTCTACCTCTGACCCTGTAGGAAAAGAAAGAAGGTGGAAACTTTAAGGAGGTCAGGGCATTCACTCTCTAGAAACGACTCAAACTGTTATTACCTGCCTTGAAGACCAAGGCGCTAGGTTCTTTTTGTGTGAGATCCAGTTGTGACTTCCATAGCGGAAGAGAGAATGAATGTCCCTGCCTCTTCAGCCCAGGTACAAGCAACTGGTGGAGAAGATTCTTTGAGGATTTGTAGACTCTGCAGATGAAGTAGCCTCAGTAGCATTGGCAGTGTCCTGAAAGACCGTCTGCATGGTGCATGGAAACACTGTTTATTCCTGGAGGCACTCTCCCAGCTTGATCTGCTCTGAGACTTTTCTTCAGCCCAGTCCAAATGCCCTTAGCTTGCCCCTGTGAAGAGAAAGGAAAGATAGGGAGAGCCAGAGACCAGATTTGGGGAGGCAGAGGTCAGTGGACTGGAGCCACTAGTCCCAAGGGGTTCCAAGGCCTTAGTGTGTGTCTGGCCTGGTCCTTGACCCTACCAGTCCACGAGAGCCCAACTGCCCCAGAACCGCCAACTCAGTTCAGACAGGAAAGCATGTGACAAGAATGAAGTTATCCTCTATTGAAGAGGCCCCCCAACGCCCAGAATGGACCAACAGCAAGCAGGATCCTTTCGCCTTCAGCCCCCTGTTTACAGCAGTCTAACAGGGTGGGGGATGGGAGGGGCGGGACTATGTGTCCCCGCTTATCAGTTTGTGAAAGAATCCTTGCTACCCATTCCTTCCAAGGAGACATCTGAGTATGCACCATACCCCCACACCCCACCCCCACTGGGGCCTGCTAGTCCAGGATGTCCCCCTTCCCCCACTGAGGCAGTGCTTCCTCTCTGGCCAGCTCTGTTCACCTCCCTAGAGGCTCTTGATTTATGCTGTTAAGTCTGAAAAGCTACCCTTGGAGAAGGAAAGGAAAGAGAGAAAACCAGTCCCAGAGGCCAGAAGGGCTGGAGCCAGGATCAGAGCCCCTTGGAAGAGGGTATTTATCTCATCACTAGCTGACCATGGCAGCACCCTGGCTTTGAGAAATATGAAGCTGCCTTCAGGAAAAGAAGCTGAGTTTGTACAAACGCCTCTGCTCAGGAAATGGGGTGCAGGGAAGGTGGGGGTGGTTTGGAGCCCAAGGACAGGAGGGGACTCTTCCTGGCGGATAAGGGGTCAAGAGAAGGGGCGGAAATGGTCAAGACAGCTGCTGAACATCTGGAGTCACAGAGAATTAATTATCCAGCGCCCTAAAGGACAGTGGGGTGGGTGGGGAGCCCTCTCCTTCCTGGCTCTTTGAAGAGCTGCTCCATTGTCTGGCCCAGGATGAAGGACCTGATGAGCTGTCCCTCCCCAGAGGGCTCTAACACCCATCCTGGGGTGATAAAGCCTCAAATTATCATTTCTGAACCTTCAGTCACAGTGAAAGCCTGTAACCACACTGGACACACCCTTTGGGCAACATATCTGGTACGTGAAGAGGAAGAAATGAAAACCTAAACCCTACCAGAGCCTGAATGGAAGACATACTAATCCTTGCCCAGTACTGCTGCTGGCACCCCCTATACCTGCCCTGAGGGAATGGACCAGTGGGAAGGGTCCAGTGTCAGAGCCTTGACGGTGGCGAGGAGAATGGTGTCATGCTGCTTTTCACAGATCTCAGGGTGGAATCAGATGCAGAGTTCCCTGGGCTCCCTACATCTTTCTCTCTACAGACTATGAGAGTGAACAGTCTCTTCATGGGACTCAAGCCAAGGTAATGATCCTGAGCTGGCCTCTGGGTTCCCAGATAGAATTTGAAGGGTCACTGTATGGTCAGGGGGGCAGTCTCGATTCTGACTTGGGAATCTCAAAGCAGGGGCTTTAGCTATTCCTCTATGGAAATATCCAGGGTTTTAAGCAAAGTGAGTTTTATTATTGTTAACCAAAATGTAACATTCTAATTCAGCCGGTGAGATGGGAATGTTCTCTCCACTTCTCTCCTTGAAGTTCTGAGTCAGTCCTTTCGCACTTTTCTCCTGTTGCCTACAAACATGTATGCATACAAACCCTGCCCCAGCCCCTTTTTTCTTTTGATAGAATTTCGTGTATTCCCATACTGGTCTAGATCTTGTAATGTAGCTGAAGATAACCTTGAACTTTCTGATAGCCCCACTTTTGCTTCCCAAGTGCTGGGATTATAGATTATAGATGTGTGTATGCACTGGGGAACAAACTCAGAATTTTCTACAGCCTCTTATTTTTTTATTTTTATTTATTTATTTATCTTTGGTTTTTCGATACAGGGTTTCTTTGTGGCTTTGGAGGCTGTCCTGGAAGTAGCTCTTGTAGACCAGGTTGGTCTCGAACTCACAGAGATCTGCCTGCCTCTGCCTCCTGAGTGCTGGGATTAAAGGCATGCGCCACCACTGTCAGGCATTATTTTGTTATTTCTATTTACAGAAATAAGTTTAGTGTGCACTGTAGAATGGCAATGTATTATGAGCTTCACTGCTGCTGGGACAAGCTGTTGTAAAACTGTCCTGGGTATTCTGGTAATGTGCCAGGTATCCCCAAGAGTCTTCTGGAGCTTTCCCTTCTGCAAACATGGCTGCAATGTGTACAGGTACAGTGTTTTCCAAGGGCCCTTTCTTATAGATGCTTTTTCTACATACTAGATTCCTATGAGTATGTTGTTTTTATCATTCAAATTGCTCTTGCAAAAGTCCTTCTCAACCAGTAAGTCTTTCTCACTCTGGAAGAGAACTTGTATTTGAAAGCTCTACACCGCCTAGGGCAGCTCTGGACTTTTACTGTGTCTCTGTCCTGTGTGTGTAGATTTCATGAACACTGTCTTGACCACTGACTAGAACAGTAGCAGAAGCCACTTCTGTGGCCCATTGGGAATCCTTCCCCTGGAGGCGACCTGTGATATACTCCTGGTGATCAGATAGAAACTATGGTCTGGACTTGAGACCATCAGGCCTGGGTCTTGGAAAAAGAGAGGCTATAAAGCTGAGGGTGAATAGAAAAGTGGGCCATGGAGTTTTTCTCTTGGCACTTTTTGTTTGTTTTAATTTTCATTACTCTATGTGTGTGTGTGTGTGTGTGTGTGTGTGTAGGCCAAAAGACAATTTGTGGGAGTCAGTTCTCTCTTTTACCTCATGGGTCCCAGGGATTAAACTCAAATCATCAGGGTTATTAGCAAGCATCTTTACCAGCTGAACCATCTTGCCAGTGTGGGTCACTCACTCAGAGTTATTTGGCCAGTCAGGACCTGAAAACCAGTAATAGAGCCCGGAAAAGAATCTAGTCAAGAGGGTCCCAGAAGAGACTTGCAAGGAGACTCAACTCTGTGAGAGGATACCGAGATCCCCACAGTGAAAACATTATCCACATTTTTTCCTGGCTTCTTGAAAGGAACTATACGAAAACTAAAGAGTAGTGGCGCCCTATAAATTGCTACAGAAGGGGTAGTCCATTTTAAGCTCATGGAGAACTAAGGCATGACCTAAGGACCCTACTCAACACCCTGTCGCTCTACTCTTATTAAGCTGGTCACAGCCAGAGGGCTCCAGTGGTAGGAAGTGGGGCTAGGGCTTAAAAGGGAGATTGAAGTCAGCCAGCTATGTAGTCACTCCTTACCCAGGGAAGTCACTGAAAAGTATGAAAGCTGTGCTTCAGTGTGATTTTTAAGAGTAAAGTCTGGTCTGGAGCCAAATCTACTTTGTACCCAGGTAGTGTTGGCAGAGGCAAAGTGCTTCCTGGCTAAGTTGCCTGCCCTATACCTTCCTCTCTTGGGCCTGCAACTCCAACCTCCTTGGATGGTAGACTGAAAGCTGGCTTCCACTGAGGCCTAAGCATCCAGGACTATGAGTCCAAGGGTGACCCCATTCTGGGGAGTGTATGGCTTTATAGCCATCTGAGTCCTGGGGGGAGAGCCAGCCCAGAGCTAAGAGTTTCTTGATATGTGGACAGGCCTTGTATACGCAGAGCCACACACAGACCCACATCTGTGTCCTACATGATAGAGAGAAGACTGTGACCAGGGCCTCTCTCTCCCTCTGGCACATGGCTGGGGGAGGGGGCTCACCTACCCAGCTTACTTTGTGCTGATCTAGGTTATGGCTCTCGCGGCTCCTTCTAAGTCACTTGCACAGATTAAAAATGGCAACTGTCCCAGAGCTGATCCCAAGGGACTCTGGAACTTGCCCCATCCCCCAGGCATTCTCTGTTCTCAGCATTGGCCCCAGTCTAGGACAGCTGCTCCAGGGTTGCAACTCACTCCACTCCATCCATCCAGGTCAGGTGGTTGTAGTGGGGTCAAACCAACCACAACCTGGATGGTAGGGGCCAAGATGCCATGGCAAGCCCAAACAAACTGGCCCTTCTTCTCAGTTCCCTTTTTCCCTCTCTCCTCTGGGACCTACCCACCATGGATAGGAAAACAGAGAAGGAACAGAACAAGAAGGGACAAAGGAGAGAAAAGGAGATTGGCCTGGAAGGTACCCACACCTTGATTCCTAGGACTTCTGTATCTGGGACTTCAGGGTCAGGCCACCTATACCTACACAAATCACATACCCCCAGGAGGCACTTGGTCCAAGACAGGATCTGTGGGCCAGGAAAATGTCTGGATCTTTGCCCTGAGTCCACTCAGGGAAGGCAGTGAGGCAGAGAGGGTGAAGGAGCAGAGGGGAAGCTATGATGTCTACCACACCAGCTCTGCGCATAAGCACAAACAACGAGGCTGTCTACCCTCACCACTTTGAAGCTGCTCTGAGCGGAGTCAAAACTGAGGGTGCAGCCTGGTGATGGCTACACATAACTTTTTTGTTTGTTTGTTTTGTTTTTTGTTTCTTGAGACAAGGTTTCTCTGTCTAACAGTCCTAGCTGTCCTGAAACTAGCTCTATAGACCAGGCTGGCCTGGAACTCACAGAGATCCACCTGCCTTGCCTCCCAAGTGCTGGGATTAAAGGCGTGCGCCACCACCGCCCAGTTGGCTGCACACACACACACACACACACACACACACACACACACACACACACACACACACACACACGGATCTCTGAGTTCAAGGCCAGCCTGGTCTACGGCACTAGTTCCAGGACAGTCAAGGCTAAACAGAAAAACCCTATCTCAAAAAAAAAAAAAAAACCCAAAAATAAAAAAACACAAACAAACAAAAAACTCTAAGGGTAGGGTACAAGTGCCTACCCAGCCCCTCTAGCTGCTCAGGAGCCCAGAATGTCTCAAGAAACTTTTGAAGTGCCAGAATGAGGCTGAAGGAAGAAGGGGGCACCCTACCCAGGCCCTGAGTCCACCCTCTCCAAGGCAAGTAACCTTGTCCACAGGCTTAGAGTCCAGCTCCGGAGTCACCCTCTGTGCCAGGTGTATCTGGGTATGAGGACCAGGGAAAAGAGGACTCTGCCATCCCTGTCCTAATTCTATCCCCAATTTATTTTTTGAAGGTTCCTGTAGGGGCAGCAGTGGATCAAATAATTGGCCCCTCGGGCTGGAGAGATGGCTCAGAGGTTAAGAGCACTGACTGCTCTTCCAGAGGTCCTGAGTTCAATTCCCAGCAACCACATGGTGGCTGACAACCATCTACAATTCAATTTGGTGTATATATAATAAATAAATAAATCTTTAAAAAAAAATAATAATTGGCCCCTCTCTCAACTGAAAATAGCAGCAGGCCTTGGCCTTATGGAAACCCCCCAGAGTGGGAGGTAGGGAGGAAGAAGAGGGAAGGAAGGGAGGCTTCTCAGGAAATGCCTGGGTGCCCTAGCTGCCCTAGAAAAGACTCCTGGTCATTGGCCCTGCCCTTGGAAAGTCCCAGGCAGGGCCTGTGGACCTGGGCTGGGAGTAGTGCCAGCAGAGGAGCAGGGGTCCCTTATGCAAGCACCAGACACCAGGGTGGACCTCCTTTTCTGCCTACCTGGGTTTCTGCCATGGACACCATCAGGGCAAATGAAGTAACTCTTTTTTGTGGTCATTCTTTGTTCCTGGTAGTAGTGATCTGGTGCCCTTCACCATCCTCAGAAAAGTTTATTCACCTGATATTTCAATTATTGAGACAGGTCTCATGTAGTCCGGTTGACTCAGACTTGATATGTAGCCAAAGGTGACCTTGAACTATTAATCTTTCTTCCTCTACTTCCCCAATGAGGATTACAGGCATGTGCCCAGATATTTGCAGATAAAGGCCCAAGTGAGGGTTTGACAAAAAAAAGAAAAAAAAAGAAAAAAAGAAAAAAGAAAAAAGACTACAGAGAATAGAAACTGGGACTGACTACAGGAATTAATCTTCAGGGACTGAACCTGGGTGTGAGAACAAGGTCAGTGGGTTGTAGAGACCTGGGATGGAAGTAGGAAGGTAAGTGAGACTTGCAAACTCAAGGCACAGAGTTTGAAAGGAAGACTCCACTGAAGATACCAGACTTTATTGTATTTCACAAATACAACATTTAGTGCTCTGTAGCTTTGGAGGCTGTCCTAGAACTAGCTTTTGTAGACAAGGGCAAAGCCTACATTTTATACAAGGAATTTGAGCATCTGATTTTGATGCCTATGGAATTCCTGGACATTCCCCTTTAGTGCTCTAGGAACAAAGGCACAGCTCTAGTTGTGGAGGATTTGTAGTTAACACTGACCGAGGAGCTGGGCGGTGGTGGCGCACACCTTTAATCCCAGCATTCGGGAGACAGAGACAGGTGGATCTCTGTGAGTTTGAGACCGAGCAAGTTCCAGGACAGGCTCCAAAACAATACAGAGAAACCCTGTCTCGAAAAAACAAACAAACAAACAAAAAACCCAAAACAAAACACTGACAGAGGATCAAGACAGGGTTTGGCTTTGGAGGCTGTCCTGGAACTAGCTGTTACAGACCAGGCTGGTCTCAAACTCACAGAGATCTACCTGCCTCTGCCTCCTGAGTGCTGGGATTAAAGGCGTGTGCCACCACCGCCCGGCTGGCTACTCTTCTAAAGGACCCGACATCAATTCCCAGTACCCACACATCAGCTCACAACTAGGAAACTCCAGTTCCAGAGGAATCCAATACCCTTTTCTGTCTTCCTTGGACACAAAGTATGTACATGGTAAGTGACTTTTTTTTTTTTTTTGGTTTTTACAAGACAGGGTTTCTCTGTATTGTTTTGGAGGCTGTCGGTCTAGCCTGGCCTCGAACTCACAGAGATCCGCCTGCCTCTGCCTCCCGAGTGCTGGGATTAAAGGCGTGCGCCACCAACGCCCGGCTCTTGATTATTTTCTTAAAGTTAACTCTTGGACCAGAGAAGTGGCTTGGTTGATAAGGAAGGTTCTTGAGGTCAAGCCTGCTGACCTGAGTTTGACCCCGTGGTAGAAGAAGAGAATGAACTCCCACAAAGGGTCTCTGACCCTTTCATGTATGTTGTGGCATATGCTTGTGTGCCAGTGTTACACACACACATACACACACACACACACACACACACACACACACACAGTCTTTTTTTTAAGGTGTCAGCTTTTGTCTTTTTAAATTTTCTCTGTTGTTTCTATTTTATTGCTTCCTGTTTTGTCAATCAGTATAAAGGACTTTATTTGGAATCTCAATAATGGCAGTTCAGGAAACATGGATATAGATGATTCTTTTTTTTTTTTTGGTTTTTCGAGACAGGGTTTCTCTGTGGCTTTGGAGGCTGTCCTGGAACTAACTCTTGTAGACCAGGCTGGCCTCGAGCTCACAGAGATCCACCTGCCTCTGCCTCCCAAGTGCTGGGATTAAAGGCTTGCACCACCAACGCCCGGCTGGATTTAGATGATTCTTAATCAGTGTTTTGAGGATAGGTGGGAATACACTTATGCAAACAATACTGATTTATTACATGGCAAAAAATTCTTTAGTTTGCCAGGCAGTGTTGGTGCATGCCTTTAATCCCAGCACTCAGGAGGCAGAGGCAAGCGGATCTCTGTGAGTTGGGCCAGCCTGGTCTACTGAGAGAGTTCCAGGACAGCCTCCAAAACAATACAGAGAAACCCTGTTTTGGAAAAAAAATCTTTAGTTTGGCTGTGGTAGTGCACACTTTAATCTTAGACCCTGGAATGCAGAGGCAGATCTCAGAGTTCCAGGACAGCCAGGGGTATACAGAGAAACCATGTCTCAAAAAAAAGGGGGGGGGAGGACCTCTGGAAGAGCAGAGTGGGCAGCCTGGTCTACATAGTGAATTCAGACTCACCAAGATCCAACTTTTGTCTCTGCCTCCCAAGTACTGGGATTAAAGGTGTTTGCCACTATGACTGGCTTAGAAAATGTTTTATAAAATTAAATATACAAAATCCTAAGTGGCTTAAGTGCTGACCTCAGTTTTCAGGTAGACACTACAAGAAGACTGAAATTCAAATCCTTTTGGTAGTTTCAGGAAGTAACTCTTAATGATGGACCACAAAATTAAAAATGAGAAATCAGCTAAAAAGGTCAGAAGGATAGCTTTAGAAAGCAGTTGTATGATGTAACAGTCTTGGGGGTCAACATGATAGACACAGAGAAAGGAGAAATGGTTATTTCAGAGTACATATATTTTGGTGACATCAGGTTTAAGGCAGTGGTTCTCAACTGTCCTGGAGTTTCTTCCAGTTTGGTCCTGCTGCCGTTTTAGCCCCAAATAAACACACAGATGCTATATTAATTATAAAACTGCTGACTGATGTCTAGGGCTTCTTATTGGCTATCTCTGACTTAATTATTAACCCATAACTACTAATCTATGTATTTCTACTGGGCCTTATCTTACCAGAGAAGGCCTAGCACATCCTATCCTCCTGCTCTCTACATGGCATCTCCTCGCAGTCTCTCTCCACCTACCTTTCCCAGAATTCTCTCCATCTCCTAGTCCACCCTATCTTCCTGCCTCTGTTGGCCAAACAGTGTTTTATTCATCAACCAATAAGAGAAACACACATACAGAAGGACATCCCCCATCTACTCAACCTTCCTAATTCTGTGACTCTATAATACAGTTCCTCATGTTGTGATGACCCAAACCATAAAATTATTTTCACTGTTACTTCATAACTAATTTTGCTATTGTTGTGCATTGCAATTTCTGTGTTTTCCAGTGGTCTTAGGCGACTATTGTTGTTTTCATTTGCCCCGCTTGTACCATCAACATCACTTTTATTGCTTCTACCTCCATTGATAAGACCAAAATCCACCATTCATTCATTAATTTATCCATTCAAGAATATTCTTTTGGGCCGGGCGGTGGTGGGGCACGCCTTTAATCCCAGTACTCGGGAGGCAGAGGCAGGCGGATGGATCTCTGTGAGCTCGAGGCCGGGCTGATCCAACAGCCTCCAAAACAATACAGAGAAACCCTGTCTCGTAAAACAAAAAACAAAAACAAACAAACAAAAAAAGAATATTCTTTTGGTCAAGGGATGTGTTTTAGTTGAGTTCTCTGTTCTTATCAGTGAGTATGTTTGTTAGTTTTTTGTTCACTTGACACTAGCCAGGGTCATCTGGGAAACTATAATTGAGAAAATGTCTTCATTAGACTGGCCTGTAGGCAATGCCACTTCTTGGGCAGGTAGTCTTGGGTTATATAAGAAAGTATGGTGAAATAGGTATGGCAGTGCACATCTTTCCCCCCAACATTTGGGAGGCAGAGGCAGGAGATTCTCTGTTAGTTTGAAACCAGCCTGGTCTGCATAGCAAGTTTGAGACCAGTGGGGGTGCATAGTGAGACACTGTCTTGTAAAAAGGAAAAGAAGCTGGTGATGGTGCTGGTGCTGGTGCTGGTGCTGATAATGGTGGTGGTGGCCCAGATTCTGGAGGAAGCAGTGGCACACATGTCTTTAACCCCAGCACTCAGGAGGCATAGGCAGGCAGATCTCTGAGTTCAAGGTCAGTTTGGTCTACAGAGAAAGTTCTAGGACAGCCAGGGCTACATCGAGAAATCCTGTCTCAGAGAGAGAGAGAGAGAGAGAGAGAGAGAGAGAGAGAGAGAGAGAGAGAGAGAGAGAGAGAGAGAGAGAGAGAGAGAGAGAGAGAGAGAGAGAGAGAGAGAGAGAGAGAGAGAGAGAGAGAGAGAGAGAGAGAGAGAGAGAGAGAGAGAGAGAGAGAGAGAGAGAGAGAGAGAGAGAGAGAGAGAGAGAGAGAGAGAGAGAGAGAGAGAGAGAGAGAGAGAGAGAGAGAGAGAGAGAGAGAGAGAGAGAGAGAGAGAGAGAGAGAGAGAGAGAGAGAGAGAGAGAGAGAGAGAGAGAGAGAGAGAGAGAGAGAGAGAGAGAGAGAGAGAGAGAGAGAGAGAGAGAGAGAGAGAGAGAGAGAGAGAGAGAGAGAGAGAGAGAGAGAGAGAGAGAGAGAGAGAGAGAGAGAGAGAGAGAGAGAGAGAGAGAGAGAGAGAGAGAGAGAGAGAGAGAGAGAGAGAGAGAGAGAGAGAGAGAGAGAGAGAGAGAGAGAGAGAGAGAGAGAGAGAGAGAGAGAGAGAGAGAGAGAGAGAGAGAGAGAGAGAGAGAGAGAGAGAGAGAGAGAGAGAGAGAGAGAGAGAGAGAGAGAGAGAGAGAGAGAGAGAGAGAGAGAGAGAGAGAGAGAGAGAGAGAGAGAGAGAGAGAGAGAGAGAGAGAGAGAGAGAGAGAGAGAGAGAGAGAGAGAGAGAGAGAGAGAGAGAGAGAGAGAGAGAGAGAGAGAGAGAGAGAGAGAGAGAGAGAGAGAGAGAGAGAGAGAGAGAGAGAGAGAGAGAGAGAGAGAGAGAGAGAGAGAGAGAGAGAGAGAGAGAGAGAGAGAGAGAGAGAGAGAGAGAGAGAGAGAGAGAGAGAGAGAGAGAGAGAGAGAGGAGAGAGACTGCACAAGCCAGGAAGCAGTGTTCCTCTATGGCCTCTGCTTCAGTTCCCTCCCTCCAGGTTGCTGCCTTGATCTTTTTTTTTTTTTTTTTTTTTCCGAGACAGGGTTTCTCTGTATTGTTTTGGAGGCTGTCCTGGAACTCGCTCTTGTAGACCAGGCTGGCCTCGAACAGAGATCCACCTGCCTCTGCCTCCCGAGTGCTGGGATTAAAGGAGTGGGCCACCAACGCCCGGTTTAACCCCACTCTTTTTTACTTTTGTTTTTGTTGTTTTGCAGAGCTGAGTATTGAAGTCAGAACTTAGAACACACTAGGCAAGCATTCTACCCTTGAGTAACACACCCAGCTTCTGTTCCAGAATCTATTGAAAAGAAATTAAACATGTTTATACAGACTTGTCCTCAGATGTTCATAGCATGAATCATAATGCCTTGAAACTAGCAAAACCCAAGTATCTATACACTGGTGACCAATAAACAAGCTGGATGCAGCCAGGCGTTGGTGGTGCACGCCTTTAATCCCAGCACTCGGGAGGCAGAGGCAGGCGGATCTCTGTGAGTTCGAGGCTAGCCTGGTCTACAAAGTGAGTTCCAGGACAGCCTCCAAAGCCACAGAGAAACCCTGTCTCGAAAAAAACCAAAAAATAAAAATAAAAAATAAAAAAACAAGCTGGATGCTTCTATATAATAGGAAGAAAAGCATCACAGAGATTTTATGCTAAATGAAACAGCCACGCATAGAAGACCACATATGGAGCCAACACTGGTGTCATAGGTCTGTAATTCAAACTCCCGAGGAGGCTGAGGCAAAATGATTAAAGTTCAAGGTCTGCTTTGGCTACAGAATGAATTCAAGGACAGTTTGGTCAACTAGGTAAAGCCCTGTCTCAAAGAAATAATAAGAGGGTTTAGGATGTAGCTCAATGGTAGAGAACTTGCCTAGAGGGCACCGACATTAGATTTAATCCCTAGCACTACACGAAGCAACACACACACACACACACACACACACACACACACACACAC
The DNA here is from genome assembly GCF_017639785.1 of Mesocricetus auratus. NCBI lineage: Eukaryota > Metazoa > Chordata > Mammalia > Rodentia > Cricetidae > Mesocricetus > Mesocricetus auratus. The sequence continues at coordinate 24,924,977 of NW_024429209.1, read as the reverse complement.
ACACACCACCACCACCACCACCACCACCACCATCATCACCACCCCCACATACTTACCACAACCATACAAAACGCATGATTCTGTTCACATGAAATCTTGGAACCATGGCATTCTATGACATGGGGCATGGTCATGAATTTGTTAAAATTCATTTGTGCTGTACTCAATATGGATGACTATCATATGTACAAATTAGATTTTTAAATGGAGATTAATTTTTTGAAAAGATGTAAAAATTGGAGGTGGAGCTAGAGAAATGTCTCGTAGTTAAGAGCACTTATTGCTGTTGCAGAGGACCTGGGTTCAGTTCCAAGCACCTACATGGTGGCTCAAAACTGTCCAGAGAGCCAGGCGTTGGTGGCACACGCCTTTAATCCCAGCACTCGGGAGGCAGAGGCAGGCAGATCTCTGTGAGTTTGAGACCAGCCTGGACTACCAAGCGAGTTCCATGACAGCCTCCAAAGCCACAAAGAAACCCTGTCTCGAAAAACCAAACAAAAAACAAAAAACAAAAAACAAAACTGTCCAGAGGATTCAATACCTTTTTTTGACCACTATGTACTCTTGTACACATGTAGTATGCACATATATACTCAGGAACATGCACATAAAATAAGTTAAAAAATATGTATACAGGGGATTGGGCTGGGAGGGGTGGGGGTGGAGCTGGTGGAGGAAGAAGGGGGGAGCTGGGATTGACATTTGAAGCATGCATGTTTCTAATTCAAATAAAAAAAAGGAAAAAATATGTATACACACACATACATACATATTTGAGACATGGTTTCTCTGTGTAGCCCTAGCTGTCCTGAAACTCACTCTGGGAGGCTAGAGAGATGACTCAGTGGTCACTGACTGCTCTTCCAAACAACCCGGTTCAATTTCCAGCACCCATATTGTAGTTCACAACTGTCTGTAATTCCAGTTCCAGGAGATTTGACACCCTCATACAAACATACATGCAGGTGAAAGTCCTAGTGTACACTAAATGAATAAATAAATAAATAAATAAATAAACAAATCTTTAAAAAAAAAACTCACTCTGTAGATCAGGCTGGCCTTGAACTCAGGGATCCATCACCCTCTGCCTCTCCAGGGCTGGGATTGAAGGCATATGTCACCACCACCTGGCTTTTTTGTTGCTGTTAAAATATTTTAAAATTATTTTATGTATCTGATTATTTTGTCTATATGCATCTCTAGGTATCATATTCATGCAGTGCTCTCAGAGGCTAGAATAGGGCTTTGGATCCTTTGGGACTGGAGTTACAGACAGTTGAGAGCCACATGTAGGTGCTGAGAAGTGAACCCTGGTCCTCAGGAAGAGCAAACCAAGTCAGGGTTTCACTGTGTATTCTTGGCTGTCCTGGAACTCACTCAGTAGACCAGGCTGACCGCAATCAAACTCGCAGAGAACCACCTGCCTCTGCCTTCTGAGTGCTGGGATTAAAGGTATGCATTACTACTGACCGGCTCACAACCAATAACACTCTTAAACATGGAGCCGTCTCCCCAGTCTCAATATTTTTAAGAGAAACAAAATATTTGAAGTGGAACCGTGAGAAAGGAAGCAAGTCATAAAGGTAAGAAGTGGAGACAAAGTTTTGGAGCATCCTACCAGATCCCCAACAAAGGGTTTCTTTTTCTTCCTATGTTTCCCTTCCCACTTACAGAGCATGCCTCATGCGTGGACCCCTAGGAGCAGAGACCCTGGGTCACATGGTGACCCTCTTAGTAAGGGGAACAGGCAAATCCAGACTTGAGCTCTATGCCAACATGTTCACTGGTGCCATTTCCCACTTAGAGTTAAGGCAGACATGCAGAGGTGCTCATAGATAGCAAGTAGTGGGTGTTATGCCAAGTGTGAAAGATAGGTAGGAGGCTAATAGGGTAGAGGAACTTCCGTGGACTCTGATAAGGCAGGTGGACTCTCACAGACCCTGTTAAGAGACGGGGCTTTCGTGAGTCCTGGTAGAGAAATTGGTTCTCTCTGGTTCTAGTAGGGAAATAGGGGCTCTCACAAGGCCTGGTAGGCCCAGTGTGGTGAATCAAACTTTCTTGCTAATGTCCTCTAGCTCCTCCAAGGGCCACTATCTCCTAGGCTAGGGTTTGAACTACAGTAGACAGTCTTGGCCCCTGGGGCAAGCGTGGGAGAAAGGTCTTCATGACTTTCAACCACCACTGGATTGCACTTAGCTTGCTTTCTTCCAAGGGCAGTGGACTTTCTTGGAATAGAAAGAAGTAGATGCAAATCCAGTTAGGTAGACATGGACAGCTGGGCCCTGGTTTCCCCCACACTTTGTGATACCACTCTCAGTGGTGGTGCCTGGGTTTGTCGGTGACTGTATTTTCTCTTGTTGTGTGGTCAGCTCCACAACTTAACTGGCTGGAGCCCAGAGGCAGCTCAGTAACTGGGGTATCCCTTTGACATTTTCTCCTTTCATTCTTAGTGCCCTGGCCTGGCCGTTGAGGCACTCCTAGTGAGCCCTAGGCTCCAGTGACCTTTTCCCCTATGGCCCTGACAGGGTCTGGGAACCTCCGACCTGTTGTCCTATGTCCTGCCAAGAGGATGTCCTGTCCACCCCCATTTCCCCACCCTTATTCCTCCCAGGAGCCGCCCAAGAGTGGAGAGGGGGTGAGAGGGTGGAGGGGAATTGGAGTCACAGCATCCCGAGCCCCCATTCCTCCTGCTGCCTCTTCCCTCTGGACCTGATGAAGTGGATGAGGCTCCCATCCCAGCCCCTAGGCCTGCAGATCAGACTCCAGTTTTCTCCCCGGTCAGGGACAGCTGCTATGAAGCAAAGGCTGGGAGGGAGGGACGGGAACAGGGAGGAGAGAGGGAACAAGAAGAGATACTACTCTTGCCCTTCTAGCCCATCCTGAGTTTCCTGTCCTTTCTGTGAGGACTGAGCATGAGGGTTCTAGAGGATGCCTTTGAACTCGGCTCAGCTCAGATTCCTGGGAAGCCTGTTTCTTGTGGAAGAGCAAATGAGAAGGTGTTTCCAGGGTGAGGAGAGTGTCACGAACCCTGGAGTATCGTTATTGGGCTAGTACTTGTGAAGAAGGACAAATTGGGCCAAGCAGTTCTCTGTCCTTTACTTCAGCATCTGGTCCTTACATTCCGCAACAGCACACACACACACACACACACACACACCGGGGGGGATAAGTATGAATTTTGGCACAGTAGATGTGTGCATTTGATGTGTGTCTCAAGTGTATTTCTGTATGGCCTCCCTTTGTAGCTGTGTTGGTGAATGGAATACTATTTCTCCTGTAAGGTTAAGAATGACCAGTGCCCCTAGGATGCCTGGACTTCTAGAGTGTGGGGGCTGGACAGCAACTGCTAGGCCCTTTCTCCTGGGCCCTCCCCCTAGGGCTTGGTCCACCTTCCACTCTGGCAGCTCAGCCAAGTTAAAAATAGCCCCTGGGCCTCTGGAAGCGGAAGGGGTAGAGGCTGCTGAGATCAGACCCTGAGGGAGGAGGTAGGAGCCAACCTCTAGTGGGTGAGGCAGGCAGGCAGTTCCCCCTGTCTCACGCCAACGCTCCCTGGCTAGTTGCCCACGTTAGTGAGGTGGGCTCAACATCTGCTGGCCCTATCCACACAGTTTAATCCTTCTACCCTAAAGTAAGGGAAAGGAGGGGGTGCTGCTCATGAGCTTAGCCTAGCAAGGCAGAGGCATCATTGGTAGTCAGTCTGGCCAGCCAGGCCCTGCTCTAAACCACAACTCCTCCCAGGACACCCTTTCCCTCTTTGGATCCATTCCCTCTGTGAGGGTCCTGTGAGTTTTCTGAAGAGAGAAAAGTAGCCTCAGGGGCTGGCCTAGTCAGGATGCAGAACAAGTGGTCCTCAGGGAACATTCTTTCCTCTGGAAGCATCTGTGCAGGGCTTCTTAGACACTACCCCTACCCCGTGTGTAGCTTATACATCAGATGCCTACAGGAAAGTGTGCATATTTCAAGGATATAGTTTGATAAATGCTCATAAGCTGAAGGCATCTTGTTCAGCACCCATAAGAGAATGGTGCTATTCTTCTGTGGTTTTGTTCATGTCATGTATGTGGTTTGGTGAACCCAACCATGCATGACTGTGGGACACATCTCTTCAGCTGGACAGGTTTCAAGACCCTTTGAGCATCTGCTGGGGCTGCTGTGGGCTCTCCTCTGATGGTGCTGACATTGTCAGAGATTTCAGGGAATGTGTGCCTCTGCTCCCAGGCTTCTAACCTCCAGAATGGGGACTGGTTTGTCTTTGTGGCTCTGAGTTTCCCAAGGAGAAGCTATCTTCACTCCAGGAGGAATGGCAGAGCATATGTCCCTCTTTACTGGCCTAGGCACACCCAGAGAGGCGCCTGTCCTGGAATACACACCCAGCCTTCCTTCCTCAGGAAAACCTGTGGTCTGATAAGGACTCCAGCCTCCACCCCGGCACCAGGATCCCCATGGGAGGAGGAAATGGAGCCTGCCACCTGGGGCTGGGGTCAGGGAGCCTGGCTTTTGGTGTTCCATCCCAGTAGAAGCACAGTACTCCATAAGACTCCAGGAAAGGGGAACTTTGACCGCTTAGGGTATCTGGATTTGGGACTGTGAAGCAGAGGGAGACCAAACAAGAGGTGGGTGGCTGTTTGCATGTACTGCTTAACCAAGGGCAGGACCTCCACTCTCCCTTAAGGCTTTGACCAAGGCTCCAGTTCCTTCTAGCCCCCAATTTTGGGTTTCCCAGAACACGAGCTCATTCTGGGTTGGACTTGATGATGGCAAAGGCCCAGGGGAGAAAAATCCTCAGATCTTGCTCTCTGCCATATAGCATGAAGGTCTCAGGACCAGGCAAATCTGGGTCTGCAATATAGCCTCCTCCAAAGGTCCCACGGCCTCTGGGCCTCCCAGGAGCAACCAGGACAATTTTGAGCCCAAATCTTAACAGGAAGGAAATGTCTATCAGCTATCTAAAACTGAAAACACCCTCCCAAATCTCAGCCCATTCTCAGCATCTCCTCCCTAGTTCTCCTACCCCTCAGACACCTGCACTGTATGGCTGTCAACTCTCCTATGACAATTATGCTAATAAGATGAGAAAGCTTTGCAGGTACAGACTGTGACCACCTAACACCATGTGGAGTGACTCCAACTTTGGCTAGGATGGCTGTGGAGCATCAGGTCACAGGGCCAAGGGAAACAGGAAGGGGAGTAAACAAAATACCAAGGAAAGCTGGGCAGGACTTTGTCTTGGTGATGAGGAACCAAGTTTGGGGTATTTGCTGGAACAGTTGAGAGTCACCAAGGGGCAGGAGCAAGAAAGGCCTTTGGGGTTGAGGGGATAGTAGAGATATCCCAAGTAGTGTGGGGGGTTGGGGGTGGCAGGTGGGGCAATTGGAGAAGGGTACAGGTAGTTGGGTAAACAGGGAATGAGCTGGCCACCTCTTATGTCCAAAGCCTGGTGCCCATCTGGGATTCATGTTCCTTGCAGTGCAGAAGACCGGTTGTGAGGAAGATGGAGGGAGCCCATCTGAGCCAAGAACATGGAGGGAAGGAAGAAAGGAAGGGTCTTTCACCTTTATCTCAGATGTTTTCTGCTTCCTTCAGGTTGTGCTGACCAGCAACAGATTCTAGATTCTGAGCTTTGGGACCTCCTGACATGTGTTGACACTGCAGATTCTGAAGTTTCAGCCTAGAACTATGCAGCCGAGAAATGAGACGAGAGACAAGGCCACAATTGGAGATCATCTTGCTAGGGTTTTGGTTGTTGTTAATTTATTTTTATTTATGTGTACATGTGTCTGCTACCACATATGTTCAGATATCTAAGGAGGCCAGAATAGAGCAAGGGATCTCTGGAGCTGGAGTTACAGGCAGTTGAGAGCTACCTGTAATGGGTGCTGAGAACTGAACTCTGGTCTTCTGGAAAAGCAGGAAGTATTTTTAACTACTAGGCTATCTGTCTAGCTACTAATGAAAAATAATTTTTAAAGCAGGCACTCACTTTGTAGCTCTCTTTCGGCTGGAACTGGCTATGTAAACCAGGATGATTTGGCTGAACTCACATGGATCCTCCTGCTTCTGCCTCTGCTTCCTGAATGCTGGGATTAAAGATTCAGAGACAGATATTGGTGTTTAAGCTTCAAGCTGAAGATCAGGGAAGCAAAGCAGACAAGTCAGTAGCTCCTATCTCTACCTAGTTGAAATGACAACCCTGTCCCTAGGAATCCTCCAGGGCAAAAGGCTCTTAGATCCTGTCTCTTCCTCCTTATATTCCTCTCTCCACCCAGCCACATCACTCCTGTCTCCACCTCCCAGTGCTGGGATTAAAGGCATGTGATACTAGGTGCTGAGATCACCTTTGTGTGAGCTGTTTGTTTTAAGATGGGATCAGGGCTGGGCGGTGGTGGTGCACTCCTTTAATCCCAGGCAGACGCAGGCGGATCTCTTGAATTCAAGGCCAGCCTGGTATACAGAGTGAGCTATTTATTTATTTATTTATTTATTTATTTTTCAGTTTAAATTCAGAGTGAGTTCTAAGGTAGTCAGGGCCACACAAAGAGATCCTGTCTCAGAAAAAAAAAATGTGTACCACTATGCCCAGGTATTTTTCTGTATTTTGATAGGGATCCTGAAGGTCATCATCTGCTGTGGGACAATGTCTTGAATCATGCTGCAGTCTAGATCAGGGCCCTACAGTTCCATTCTGTGGGGGCAGAATGTGGAAACTCAATGAGGGCCAAAGTTATCCAAAGACAGTGTTCTGCTCTATACCCTGAATAATCAATTCTGAAAATGCTGGTTGGGAAGAAGGAGAAGGATCATAGGTTACCTAACTACTGTATGGCTTCTTCTGACCTCAGTTCTCTGCATCCCTGGGAGTTAAGTGATCAATGACAGGGTTGCCACTCCTGTTGTTTCCTCCTAAACTTGCTCCTGCTAACCTTGCAGCTCTGGTTTCTCTCCTTTAGGCCTGGCCTGTAGCGCCTGTTGTGGGTCCTACATCTGCACCTCTTTGGCTTCCAGTTCAAAGAACAGTCATCTGTCACCCACTGCCATGTGGGAAGGCAAGCACCTCCTCTGGCTTCCCCTTTGTCCTTTACTTCTTCTAATCCAAGGCCACATCAGTCCTACCCCCTAAAGTACCTCTGACGAGTCATAACTAGATTGTATCTCTTGTTCAGAAACCTTACTGGTATTCTTTTTTTGTTTTTGTTTTGTTTTACGAGACAGGGTTTCTCTGTATTGTTTTGGAGGCTATCGGTCCAGCCCGGCCTCGAACTCAAGAGATCCGCCTGCCTCTGCCTCCCGAGTGCTGGAATTAAAGGCGTGCGCCACCACCGCCTGGCCCTTACTGGTATTCTACAGAAATCTCGCCTTGGCTATAGTTAGAACCTGGCTCACCCTACATAAGCCCAGTGAGCCTCATCACCAGCCATACAGTACTCACGTGTGGCTCAGTCTACTGAAGAGATTCCCTGCTTGGATTGAGGCGAGTGCTTCCAACCCTGGCTCCCCTATGGAACCAGGTCTAACAGAAAGTTGCTCACAGTCCTCAAATCCCTGCAGAGACGCATGCTATGCTGCTCTGAGATTCAGCTCAAGGGTTTGTCTGCCTCTTGGCATGGGGCCCCTCAAGGAAAGATCTTTTGGAGGGCCAAGGTCCAGATTGGACTTGGCATTGGGTTCATAGAAAGGTAAGTGCACCTGTGTGTATACAGACCAACAGGGATGACCCTCTGTGAACAGTTACTCAGGAGGCTGGACGTTGGTGAATAGCTTGGGCTATGAAGTGAGTTCTAAGCCAGCCTGGGTTACAAGTGAGACCCTGTCTCAAAAAACAAACCAGAGGGCCTATATAGTAAGATCCTGTTCCAGAAGAAGAGGAGGAGGAGGAGGATAAGGGAGGGGGGGGAGAAGCAAACAAAACAAAACAAAACAAACAAACAAAAAAACAAAAAAGGTATAGGTAAAGGCCCATAAAATTTGCTGCAGATGGCAGGACAGATTGATGTTGACCCAAACCACTGCCCTGGGAAAAGATATATTATACATATTTAATGCCAGTATAGATAAAATAACTGAGGTGTTACCTTGTGTTTTATTTCTTTTACTTTTGAAAAATTTTTGAAAAAGAGTCTCACTGTATGGCCCTGGTTGACCAGGAACCCAGAAAAATCTGCCTGCCTCTGTCTCCCTAATGCTGAGAGCTGAGATTAAAATTAACAAAGTGTGTGTGGGGGGGTGGGGGCTGGAGAGATGCCTCAGCAGTTGAGAACACTTTCTGCTCTTCCAGAGGACGGACCTTGTTTTAATTCTCAGCACCCACATGGCAGCTCACAATTGTCTGTGCCTCCAGTAGCAGGGTACCCAACACCCTCACCCTCACATAGACATAATCCTGGCAATGTACATAAAATAAAAATAAGTTATTAAAAGTTTAACGAAGTGCCGGGCAGTGGTGGCGCACGCCTTTAATCCCAGCACTCGGGAGGCAGAGGCAGGCGGATCTCTGTGAGTTCGAGACCAGCCTGGTCTACAGAGCGAGTTCCAGGACATGGTCCAAAAAACAATACAGAGAAACCCTGTCTCGAAAAAACAAAAAAAAATTTAACAAAGTGCTTTTTATGATTACCTCGGGGGTGTAGGTCAGTGTGTTTGTCTAATGCACAAGGCATTAGTCTGGTCCTCAGTTCCCTCTCTATCTGTATTTGTAAATTTGTGTGTAGACAGATATTTGTAACTGAATTATTTTATTATTGTTGTTATTGTTATTATTACATCATTATTTGTTTTTCAAGACATTGTTCACTGCATGACAGCCTTGGCTGCCCTTGAACTCACTCTGTCGGCCAGACTGGCCTCGAACTCCCAGAGATCCATCTACCTATGCCTCATAGTGCTGGGATTAAAGGCGTACACGACCATCATTTGGCTGAGTTTTTTATTTTATTTTTTAAAGATTTATTTCTATGTGCATTGGTGTTTTCCCTGTATGTATAAATATTTGAAGGTGCCAGATCCCCTGAAACTGGAGCTATAGACAGCTGTGATCCACAATGTGAGTGCTGGGAATAGAATCACAGTTCTCTGGGAGAACTCTCAGGGCTCTCAACATCACAGCCATCTCCCCAGCCCAAGGGTTTCTCTGTGTAGCTTTGGAACCTGTCCTGGCACCCACTCTGTAGACTAGGCTGGCCTCGTACTCACATAGATCCACCTGCCTCTGCCTCCCGAGTGCTGGGATTAAAGGCATGTGCCACCACTGCTCCACTGAGAATTTTTTTTTAAAAAACAAAACCAATCTCACAGCATTTATTGTAACCCAGTAAGATACAGATCACCAAGCAATATAAATAAATATTTCAGTCTGCTTCAGCAGAAGACATCTTTATTTTATTATTATTTGTTTTTGTTTGCTTTGTTTTGTTTTTCAAGACAGGGTTTCTCTGTATAGCTCTGGCTGTCCTGGAAGCCACTCTGTAGATCAGGTTGGCCTCAAAGAGTTGCCTACCTCTGTCTGCCAAATGCTGGGATTAACGTGTCCAGGTGAGTGTCCAAAAGAGATGGTGTGTATGTGTTCTTGGGTTTGTGTCCTCGCTATATTGCTCAGTCTGGAGTACAGTGACCATTCACAGATGCAATCCCATTACTGATCAGCATGAGAGGGTTTTTTTTTTTCTGAGACAGTGTTTCTCTGTGGCTTTAGAGTCTGTCCTGGAACTAGCTCTTGTAGACCAGGTTAGTTTCGAATTAACAGAAATCCACCTGCCTCTGCCTCCTAAATGCTGGGATTAAAGGCATGCGCCACCACCGCATGGCTCAGCATGAAATTTTTGACATGTTCACTTTCCTTAGACAACCTGGTGGTCCTGGTTCCTGGGAGGTCATCATATTGATGCTGAACTTAATGCTAACACCCGATCCACACAGCACACTACAGCCCAGAACTCTAGGACTCAAGAGATCCTCCTGGGGCTGGAGAGATGGCTCAGAGGTTAAGAGCACTGATTGCTCTTCCAGAGGTCCTGAGTTCAATTCCCAGCAACCACATGATGGCTCACAACCACCTTGAATGAGATCTGGTGCCCTCTTCTCCCCTGCAGGCATACATGCAGACACAACACTGTGTATATAATTAATAAATAAATAAATAAATAAATAAATCCTCCTGTCTCAGACTTCCCAGTAGCTGTGATGACAGGTGTGCACCACCTCACCTGGCAGAAGACACCTTCAAAAACACTGTATTGCCTTCTCAACGCCTCCTGTCCTTGACCGTTTCTAGTTGGAAACCTGTGAAGCAGAGTAATATTATTTCCTTTTAGCATGATCCGGCCCAGTTGTTTTCTTGACTTTGTTTTGGAATGAATCTCTTACATCATCTAATATGAGGCCCATGTACTCATCAAAGCCAATAATGCAACCCTCACACAACCACATCTGAATTTGGGATCTATTTTGCAAATACTCCAAAGCCCAGAGCTCATATGCTGTCGTGTAGGGTACAGTGGGCTGCACTATCACCCTCTGTACCTTCTGGCCCTGGTCATGGTATGCCATGATGAAAGTCACAAAACATAACTGAGATCTTTTATTTTAAATATTCATTATTAATTTTTAAATGTAAGTGCACTACATGCATACAGTGATGACAAGGCCAGAGGAGGATGTCTGATACTCTGGAACTGTAGCTCAGTGTGCTTATCTAACACACAAAGCATTAGTTTGGCCCTCACTGGCCTCTCTGTCTAGCTATATATGCATGTCTACACACAAAATTTGCATGTAGACAGATATTTGTAACTGAGATTTTTTTTCAAGACAGGGTTTCCATGTGGCTTTGGAGGCTGTCCTGGAAGTAGCTCTTGTAGACCAGGCTGGTCTGGAACTCACGGTGATCCGCCTGCCTCTACCACCCGAGTGCTGGGATTAAAGGTGTGTGCCATCAACGCCGGGCAAGATACTACTTTTTTAAACAAAAATAATCTCACAGCATTTATTGTCACCTGGTAACATGAAGGCAGTCGTGAACCACTAGGAGGCAAGAGTTCTTTAGGAGCTGTCCATCCTTTTATTTTATTTTCAAGATAAGTTCTCTTATTGGAATCTGGGCTCCGGAACAGGCCAACATAGGTTAGATACACTAGCTAGGCACCTATCTGTCTTTACCTTTCCAGCACTGGCATTACAGATACACAGGTGTCACTGCACTTCAGCTCTTTGTGTGAGTGCTGAGGATTGAACTCAGGTCCTCCTGGTAGCATGGCAAGCACTTTACTGACTGAGCTATCTCTGCAGCCCCAAATGGAAGCACCATCAAGGTTGTGCCCATGTAGACAGAGGCTAGGATGGAAGGTGGCAGGCCCTCTCAACAGTGTTCAAGTGAATCTTGTGGTTAGCCCAAGAGCCCAGAGCTCACCACAGAACAGCATCCCCCAGTCTGTGGTGTTTGGGGGGTGGTAGTAATGAAAATTCCAAAGTGCTAATTCCTTTATTTGATTGGTTGGTTGGTTTTTCGAGTTTCTCTGTGTAGCACTGGCTGCCCCGGAACTAGCTCTGACCTCAAATTCACAGAGATTCACCTGCCTCTGCTTCCTGGGTGCTGGGTTTAAAGGCATAAGCCACCACTGTCCAGCTGAAGTGCTAAGTCTTTTTTTCTGTTTGTTTTTTTCAGACAGGGTTTCTCTGTGTAGTTTTGGAGCCTGTCCTGGAACTCACTCTGTAGACCAGGCTAGCTCTGCCTGCCTCTGCCTCTGGAGTACAAGGATTAAAGGTGTGTGCCTCCATTGTCCTGCCATGAAGTGCTAATTCTTCTGTTTGTTTGTTTTCTCAAGACAGGGTTTCTCTGTGTAGCTTTGTAGACCAGACTGGTCTTGAACTCACAGAGATCCTCCTGTTTCTCTGCCTCCCGAGTGCACCACCGCCGCCCTGTTGAAGTGCTATTTCTTACAAGTGGAAATAAACCAGGCGGTGGCAGAGGCAGGTGGACCATCCTGGGCTACACGAAAATGGATCCAGTCTAAAAGAGAAACAGAGCTCACATAATGATGATCCTAGCACTTGGGATCACAGGCCTTTAATCCCCAACATTAGGGAAGTGGAGACAGGAGTGATATGGCTGGGCAGAGAGGTGAATATAAGGTGGGGAGATACAAGAGTTCAGGGAAGTCTGAGTAGCAGTCTGAGGAGCAATCAGTCTTGAGGAGGCAGTCTGAGGACAGGATCACCCCTTTGGTCTGAGCATTGGTAGAGGTAAGAACTCTAGTGGCTGGTCACTCTGCTTCTCTAATCCTTCAGCTTTCACCCCCTGATAGCTGACTTCCAGTTTTTATTAAGATTAAAGAGAATTCCTACTGCAATGGGGTGTGCTTTCTGATGACTAAAGTAATGAGTTTTAGAGAGAATCTCAAAGAGATGAGGTGCCCTCTTGCCGTCTCACTTTGGAGGTACCTGTAATCTACACCATTACCCCCTAGTGCTGGGTGGGGTCACCTAGGTGAGGTGGTATTTACCGAGAATCTCCACAAAACTCCTATTCTTCCCTTCCCTGGTCCTATGTTTTATTTTTAAATTATGTGTACCTGCGTTTTGGTTTGTACATGTGAGTGTCGATACCTGTAGAAGCCAGGGGTGTTGGATTCCCTGTAGCTGGAGTTTCAGGCAGTTGTGAGCCAGCCATCCTGGGTGCTGGGAACCAAACTTGGGTCCTCTACAGGAGCAGTATATGCTTTTAACTGCTGAGCTATCTTCTGGTTCTTCCGGGGAACCCCAGAAGGATTTTCCTGATGGGAGGGAGGAGCTACAACTCAAAAGGCAGGACAGACTGCTTTGCACAGTCCTCTGTGGTCCCCAGTCACTGTTTACTTTCTGTCCCAGGCCCTAGCTCAGGAGGAAGGCCCAGGTGACTCCAGGATAGTAATTCACATGGAGAGATGCTAGGCACATAGTAGGTACTCAGGGAATATGCCGCCTTTTCCTTCCTTCTAGTACTAGTCTGACACAACAGTTTTTCTTTCCCTAGCATGTCTCAGGCTGGTAGACCTGGGAACTCCCAAATGGAATATCAAGCAGAGCCAGGTGTTGTAAGGATTCAGGCATTATGCTGGCCTGCCCCTGTCACCTGGCAGAATGCACTCAGGCAGGACTCTGGTCAGCGCAGGGTTCCATGACTACTAGTCTGCATGAAGATGCAAAGGACCCCTTTAAAAGACAGACCCTTCAAGCCGGGCTGTGGTGGCGCATGCCTTTAATTCCAGCACTCGGGAGGCAGAGGCAGGCGGATCTCTGTGAGTTCGAGGCCGGGTGGAACGACAGCCTCCAAAACAATACAGAGAAACCCTGTCTCGTAAAACCAAAAAAAACAAAAAACAAAAACAAACAAAAAAAGACAGACCCTTCTTCCCCCGCCCACTTATGAGCTCTTTTCCCTCTCTCTTCCCAGCTCTCTTTCCGACTGTTCCCCTGGGGCACACAGGACTTGTCCTGTCTCCCTCTTCTCTTCTGTCCTGTCTCTGTCTCTTAACCTCTTTTCTCTTTCCTTCTCCCTTCCCTCCCCTTTCTAATAAAACTTCTCACTTAAGCTCTGTCTGCCTGGCATGTTGATCCCCACCTTGGTCAACCTCATCTGCCATGGAATCCCGCCAAGGTCCCCCAGGTAAGGTCCCCTCCAAGCTTTATCATAACAGGTGTCCCTTTTCACCTGTGGTGCTATCTGCAGAGCTATCACCAGCCTGTGCAACGTGAGCCTTGAAGGTTGTAGCCTCTGGGATGCAGTGGCTTTAAAGCTGGGACTAAGGCCCAGTCCTCATTGCCTGTTCTGGAAATACAGCCCCCGACTTGCACCAGTAAGGCCAACAACAGTTTCTCTCCCCAAGGCCTGGTGAAGGCTCCAGGTACTTCTATGTGCCCTGGCCTAGCCAGGATGGCAACCTGTCAAGTAGGTTCAGGGAGAGACTGAGTACCAAGGCTTCTGAGTGTGGTTGGATGAGGCAAGTATTCCTTTATATGTGTGACGTGTCACAGAGACTACTGGATAAAGGTGGAGAAGGTGCTTTGGGGATGCAGAAGGGGAAAGAAGACCACAGCTGGGAGCTGGAGAAATGGCTAGAACTTGTGTGGAAAATCTATTCTTAAGAGACAGTCTATGAGCCGGGCATTGGTGGCGCACGCCTTTAATCCCAGCACTCGGGAGGCAGAGGCAGGCGGATCTCTGTGAGTTCGAGACCAGTCTGGACTACCAAGCGAGTTCCAGGACAGCCTCCAAAGCCACAGAGAAACCCTGTCTCAAAAAACCATAAAAAAAAGACAGTCTATGGTGGCCCCAGGACATCAGCTGAGACATGGCAGCAGGGTCCTGCTTTAGTGTGGAAGGCCGGTGGGCGCCTGAGGGTATGGTGGGAGCAGGACTCTTTCTGATCTATGCCAAGACCTTCCCAGGGACAAGCTGCTTAGAAACTCTCAGCTCTACCACACAGCCTGGTAAGGTCTGTCTCTACCCAAAGCATATAGTTGGTTCTGACTGGGCACTGTGGCTGCTTCTTGCCCCTGTGCTAAGCCTAGCAAAGGGTGTGGGCTGACACATCCTCTGCTTCTGCTCTGTTCTTTCACTGACTCTCCCCCTTGGTCTGCTGAGGCCTGGCCCCCAACTTATTCTCTTGGTCTTGAGGTTCAGTACCTCTCCTTCCCCCCAGCCCGTGGTGAACCAGGAATACAGCAGGTGTGGCTTTGCTCCTTCCAGTATGGTTGAAAATGCAGGGAATTCTGGAATGCTAAGCCCCCCCCCCCCCATAGCTGGTAGATAGGAGGCATGGCTTAGAAAGCAAGGAGCTGCCAGTTGGCTATGGTACTTTGGAAGGACAGTTGGGGGTGAGGGAGCACTTGGAATGGAGATGGGGCGACAGTTGGCAATAGCAGCTGGAGTGGCAGTTGGGGCTTGGCAGGGGCACAAGCCTGGAGGACAGTTGGGGTGGGGCAGTCATGGGATTGGCAGGTAGCCTCTGGCCTGGAGCAGCTCTGGAGGACAGTCTTGTGGAGGCCTGGACAGGAGGGCAGGTCCAGATGGCTCTAGACCTGGCCAAGCTATGCCCAGGAAGCCCACATTACAAAAGCCTGGGTGAGGAGCCCTTCCCGTGGCCATGGATTGATCTTTGCTGCAGACTAAGGCAGGCTTCAGTTCCACTAGGGAACCAGGGTGATGTGTGGTGGGCGGTTCCCTGGGCAGCCCCAGTGTCCCCAGCCCACAGGAGTAACCTTTCTTCCCTCCCTGCTCTTGGCCTCTCTAGATAGGGACTTCCAGCAGAGTCCTGGAGAGGGCAGGGACAGGTTCTGGGCCGTTTCTGGAAGGGGGCAGGACTCCCAGGGCTGTTGCCATGGGGACGACTGAGCAACACCAGTGGCTGGAGGATAAACAGGCAGTCTCTCTGACCAGTGACTGAGACAAAGACAGCTACAGAAATCCCAGCTGGAGGTAGATGAGGAAATGGTGCCTTGGGGGAGGATGTCTAGCGATGACAGGGTACATGGGGTGACGCCTCTACTAGATACATAGGGATATTTTGCTGTTCTTCTGGAATTTTCTGTTCCAAAGCACCTCCCCAGGTTATTACTTACAAAGCAGACCTTGAGGCTAAATGTAAGTAAGTCCCTGATTTCTCTATTGTTTCACACCACTTGCCTGAGGTTGGACCTCTTTTTGTTCCTCTGCCCCTTGAGAGCCACATGGTGTGTTTGTGGAGGGCAGGGTAGCAGCAAAGCAAGCAGCACATGGGGTTCTCTAAGGTTTACAGGGGATGCTGGACTTGGCCAGCCACATGCCCCCACTCCCATGGTTTCTCTGTGGCTTTGGAGCCTGTCCTGGAACTCGCTCTGTAGACCAGGCTGGCCTTGAACTTCAGAGATCCGCATGTCTCTGCCTCCCGCGTGCTGGGATTAAAGGCGTGTGCCACCACCACCTGGTCCATATGGCACTCTTTTTTTTTTTTTTTGGTTTTATGAGACAGGGTTTCTCTGTATTGTTTTGGAGGCTGTCCTGGAACTTGCTCTGTAGACCAGGCTGGCCTCAAACTCACAGAGATCTGCCTGCCTCTGCCTCCCGAGTACTGGAATTAAAGGCGTATGCCACTAATGCCTGGCTGCTGTTAGTTTTTTAAGATACGGTTTTACTGAATGGCCTGGATCTTATTTTGTAGACCAAGTTGCCCTTAAACTCAGAGATAGTAATCTGCTTCTGTCTCCCAAGTACTGGGATTAAAGGTATATGCCACTACACCTGGTTCGGACTTTTTTTTTAGTGTGTGTGTGTGTGTACATGTGCAGCTGGCTGCCTATCAAGGCCAGAAGAGGATGTTAGCTCTCCTGGAGCTGGGATTACAGGCAGCTGTGAGCCACCACAACATGGATGTTGAGTGAGAATTAAATGAGTCCTATGCAAGAGCATTAAGCAAACACTATTATTAAACACTGAGCCATCTTTGCAGTTCCTGGGGGTACTAGGCAACGACCTCAACAGGGTTGCCATATGTCTGTTCACATGTCTTTTCTACTACTCACCGTTGACAGCAAGGATTATGCCTATCTTCATTGAACCTTGACAGACCCTTGCTATGGATGCTGAATGCCATGGTCAGAGTGCAAATGAGGCCAACATATCTGTTCATCCTCGAGAGCCATCTCTAAGACAGGCCACCTGGTGTGAATTCCTGAGACATGCTGGCGTGCCTGCTGCGCAGCCTGTATCCGAGAATGTGCGGAGGGTGTCGGGATTGATGACACAGATAGTAGTTTTTGTTTCTTTCTTAGCAATTAAACAGTTTAAAGACAACACAACAGCACACAGTATCCAGACTCTCCGTGTATTTTCCATTGCATATACTTTTACCTTTTTTCTTTTCACTTAATACCAGTACCTCGTTTACTAACTGTTACCAATTTTCAATTCACCTATTTTCAATCCATCCTCCAACCGAGGATCATCTCTCAGGCAAAAGCCTTAAGATTTACTCAATCCACCCTCCAACTGAAGGTGATCTCTCAGGTTCCCCTTTCCCGACCTTGCGGGAGAAGGCCTGGAGATTTTACCTGGTACCCCTAACTTGGTACCCCTTTCCAATACACCCTCATAGTCTTACTTGCTGGCCAGCCTTTGAGGGTGATCTCTCAGTTCCCCTTTACTTTCCTGACCTCAATGGATCAGGTGAAAGGCTGGAGATTAATTTAATATACCTTGTCCTTAGAAGGTGATCTCTCAAGCAAAAGCCTGGGGATTTGACCATTCAATTTTACTGTTAGAAGTTGAGGTACCTTTCTTTTTGGTTTTTCGAGACAGGGTTTCTCTGTATTGTTTTGGAGGCTGTCCTGGAACTCACTCTGTAGACCAGGCTGGCCTCGAACTCACAGAGATCTGCCTGCCTCTGCCTCCCGAGTGCTGGGATTAAAGGCTTGTGCCACCAACGCCCGGCCAAGGTACCTTTTTTAAAATTATTTTCTTTCTCGAGTCTCTCCTGAGTCTTCTTTCTGGCTGATCTTTCCCAGTCTTTCAAGTCTCTTTGGATCTCGGTGGGACCTCCAATTGTGGCGCCTACACCACAAGCAACTCCGAGGTATCAGGAAAAGAAAGACCAGATGTCCAGATGTTTGTACTAAGTAGTGTCTTTATTTTGCAAGTGCTAAGGGGTCTCTCTCTTGTAGGAGGGAGCAGTCTTTTTTTTTGAGACAGGGTTTCTCTGTGGCTTTGGAGGCTGTCCTGGAACTCACTCGGTAGACCAGGCTGGTCTCGAACTCACAGTGATCCGCCTGCCTCTGCCTCCCGAGTGCTAGGATTAAAGGCGTGCGCCACCAACGCCCGGCTTGGGAGCGGTCTTATATATAGTCTTGCAACACAGTAATAAGAAGAGAGCGTGTTTTCCTCCTGCTAGATGTTGATGTCAGTGGGGCAATGCGGGGGCAGTAAGCCGGGACTAGAAAACAGGATGCACTTGTGACTATCAGCTGACAAACAACTCAGAGACCCTGTCGGGGCTAGGCCCCAACAGTCAGAGTGCAACTGAGGCCAACATATCTGTTCATCCTAAAGAGCCATCTCTAAGGCAGGGCACCTCGTGTGAGTTCCTGAGCCATGGTGGTAAAGCAACACATCAAAGCAGACACATCACGATGCCTGGGCCAGCTCAGCGCTATGACACTCCCCTTACCCTCATATCTGCCAAGAAGTTGCAGTTGCTGCTGTTTGGGTTTTTAAACAATTATGGGGTTTATTAGCTTGCAGAACAAGATAGGGTGGGTCTGTCTCATCTCAGGGGGATTGTTCTTCAATCTGTTTACAAGCTGTATTGTCTTTATGTCCAGGCCCAGTGTCCTGCTGTTGGCTTTTGGAGCAGAAAAGACAGGGGTCTTGTTTCTGGTAGAGTTTCTGGGGTGGAGGTGCAAGTGTGTACGAGTATTAGAGAAAGGGGTTATCTATTCTGCCTTGACTCATTTCAGAGTTCAAGAAGACTTCCTAGGAACATGAGTAGCCCTTTTGGCATATGAAGTGGGCCTGTTAGTGTTAGACACAGGCTTGGTTTTAATGGGCTTCCTGAGGGATGACTGAGTCCCATTGTGTTCATGGGCTAGGCTCTTCTATTGCTCTGCATGGAAAACAGACATCGTAACATCAACACAATCCTTCATGAATGATGGCTTGGGTGCCTAGCTACCTTGGGAAAAACTGGGGCTCTCTCTGAGGGAAGAGCGACTGTAGAGGTCTTTCCTCATGCTTTACTTCCTTCATGGGCTGCAACAGAGACCAAATCGGGAAAGGAGACCGGTCTGAAGGACTATCTACAGGCAGTGCTCTTTGTCCCCTCAGAGGGAGGTATATACAGATGGACCCTCCTGGAGGTCAGGAGCAGTATGTCAGAACTGTGCCCGCTCTACTTCTCCAAGGATAGGCACACAGGGGTGTGAGGGGGGAGGGAGGGGGCTTGCTTCAGACCAGTTGTGCCAAGAGGGTGCCTCAGCAGAAAGAATGAGGCTAGGGACACCTGGGCCATGAGTGCCAGCCTAGATGCCTGGTGAGGGGTGGGGAGGGTTTGGAGCCAACGAAGTGTGAGGGAGTATCCCAGGCTTTCATCTTTGACTGCCAGACCTCTGCTCGCCCTTGCTCACTCAAGGAGAATCCCCTTCAGTCAGCCCTCCCACTGCCGCCCGTGAATGCCTCCTCACACAACATGAGAAATCCTCCATCAGGGCGGGCGCCTCCCACCTCCAGAGGAATTCCGTGGCGCTGGCCCCTCGAGGAGGCAGGGAGCGGACAGGCCAATGCGAATCGCGATTGGTTGGCACGGCAAGGCTCAACTCCCCTACGCCTCTGGTCAGCTACAGGCTCACCTCCCTTCCACCGCTGTGCCCAGGAGGGAGTGTGGTGGCCTTTAACCCCTCGCGCAAGCCAGTCAGAAATGTACGTACGCTACCCGTTCCAGCTCCCCAACGACCCGAGGACACAGGACGCAAGAAGGGACGCGCGGCACCGCACCACTGGGGGCGGGGTGAAGATACCCATCCCTAGCTCTACGGGAATCGAGATGCGATCACTGGCTGGGAGCTGCGGGCCAAGACAAGGTTCTCGCCCCTTGTCTGAGCCCCACGCCCTCACCGGCAGTTGGAAGACAAGATCGACGTGCGGCAGCCAATGCTCCTAGTTGGCCAAATATGAGTATCGCTTGCAGGCACCGCCACGTGGCCCCCTTCTCAACGCGCGCATCTCTGCGAGAGCGCCCAGGTCCCCGGATGGCGGGGGTGCACAGTGACCAGCTCCTTCTGGGCACCGCGCCCCTAGAGCGCGTTTTTCTCCGCTCAGCATGAGGCCCGCCGAACCGCCATGGCGCGCCTGGAAGTCGCTAAGTTTGGGAGACGCGCGTACGGCGACGGCTCCTCGGGGTTCGGAGACAGCCATGACCCTGGGTCTCGTGCGTCCCCAGACAACGCGGGGTGCGCCAACCCGACCCGTGCTGCGGTGCCCTTGTCCAGCCCACCTCTCCCATCAGGTGGTCTCCGGCTGCGCGATCCCGCAGGGCGGGAGCGTCGGACCCACGGACCCCATTCCTTGCCACTCGCAAGCCCATGGGAGGGGGCTTCCCACAATGCCCAGCGAGCTCCAGCCCGCACTTCCGCTGTCCGGCCCCGCGGGGGTGGGGGCGGTGGGCCGCCGGAGCACCGGCGGCTACTCGGCCCCGGCCAGTCCGCTGCGCCCTGCCGCCGGAGCGGGGGGCGGGGCCGGCAGGCGGGGGCGGGGGCGGGGCTGGGGCGGTGGCCGAGGCCAGGGCGCAGCACGGGCCAATCAGCGCCGGCCGGGCGCGCGCTGGGGGCGGGGTCAGGGGCCGCGGGCGGGGCGCGCGGGGGCCGCGGGGCTGGAGCAGCGCGGGGGCGCGCGCCGGCCTGACGGACGGACGAACGGACGGGCGGGCGGACCAAGCCACCAGGGCGAGCGCGCAGCTCGGACCCTCCCGGACGTAGCGCTCGCCGGTGGCCGCGCGAACACTGGTCCGCGGCCACGGCGCCCGCCCGCGCCGGCGCCCCATGGGGTCACAGGTAAGCTGCGCCAGCTTCATTGTCCGCGCGGCCGGGCTGGCGCACCACGCCGGGGCCGGGGCCGAAGCCCTGGCCGGAGCGGGAGCCCCGGCCGGGCGGGGGCCGGACAGCTGCAGCCCTGGCTGCTGTGAGCCAGGGCGCGCCCCCGCCCTGCCACCGGCCCCGCCCCGTCCCGCCTCGCGGGGGCGCCCTCCTGGGGGCGATGGCGCCCGGGGACAACGCGGACGGAGACCCAGGCCGGTGGGGCCACGGCCCGAGTGGCGTGGGCGGGGCGGCGCGGCAGGTCCCGGCGGGGCTGATCGCAGAGGCGGCCGCGGAACGGAGCTGCCCGAACCCTTGGACCCGTGGCACCACCGGCAGCCACTGCGACCGCCGGGGTCCCTCTTCGTCACCTCCGAAAGGGGAATTTTCCAGCTGATAATTTCTGCTGCGTCAACGCCTGGCCCCAGGAGGCAGCCCCGGGGGCGTCTCTGTGCCCCCCGCCCGCGCCGCCCCGTGCGTCCCCCGCCCGCGCAGCGGAGCCGCACCCGGACCCGCCCGCGCCGAGTTTGCCAAGAGTCAGAACTGCGGGAGGTGGGCCCTGGGGGGGGTCTTAGGGGTCATTGTCTCTCCAGAAGCTGAATGCCGGTCGTATTAGATTTCCATTTTAATCTTGGACCGAACTGGGGTGCAGGGCCCTCCCGGTGCGGTGGAGAGGGGAGCGCAGATAAGACGCGGCGCTCGGAGCGCACGGGGCGCACAGGGGAACCGGGTCCGCTACGAGTCGCGTCTTTGTTTCCCAGTAAATAGACCTGTCAGTTTCACAGGTTAGCGAAAGTCAGTGTCCGACAACTCAATCCCGAGGGCAAAACCGGAATTTTCTGCACCATGGAGAGGGTTCTGGCTAGTTGGGGGATTCCCTGGTGTGGCTAGCGATTTCACTATTAGTAGGCGGAACCAGCCACACACAATAGGACTGAATCCGGGAGCCCGGGAACAAGCTAAATGGGGCGAAGGACAGATAATTTCTAACCCGAAGAAATAGAAACAGAAGAAAGTTTGACTGAAATTCTCAATGAATTTCCTCCGGTTCTCAACGCTACAACCTCAGCGTGCATTTAGTGAAGGTTACCGTGGCAAGGTTGCTATCAGCATGTTTAAAGAAATGGTAATTCGAAAATGGGTTTAGTGAACCGCCTAGGCACTGACACCTGTGCACCGAGCACTCACTCCTGTGGGTGCATTGTCTGGCTTGTAGAATGTTGGATTGGATCCATCCTCTAGGCTAACTTCCCATTTGGGTGCAGATTCAGGAATTTCGCTCTTGCTGGTCCTCATCCTGCCTGTGCAAGGCAGTGTTTCCACTCGGCAAGAGAATAGTTTGTTCACCAAAAGGAATTTTATGGAAGGGTTTCCACGAGAATGAGGAAGCAAAGTTTATTATAGTAGGATTCCTCCGTTTTGCCATGTTTTGTGATATTAGGTACTTTGAACTGAAAAGTTTAGGATGCATCTCCCATATTATTGCAGAAAAGATTGAGCAAATGATAGTGGTACTTAGGTAGACGTTATTTATTGTAGATAGAGGTTTAGCATTATCTTTGAAAAGCTTGTAATTGTTCCCATATTTTTTTTCTGAAGAGAAACAACATGGGGGGAGGGTTACTGCTAGTTTTCTCTTTAGAATAGTAGAAAGAACTCACTTTGGATTTCTAGAAATCCAAAATCCAGTCTTGCCTCAGGCCTGCCTGAGGACAACATTTAATTAAGCTCCTCACTGACACTGACAATGGAATGTAAGAACTTTGCTGAGATAATTTCTATTCATGTTCCATTGCTTTATGTAAATGTAAAGTTGTCCTGTGTCCGGACCCCAATCTCATCTCTTCCTGACTTGTCAGCTGTTACCAGGGCCACAGGTGATACTCAGTACCCTGCATCAATCGGCTATGCCAGGGTCAGGCCAATCCTGTCCACTTCCCTGTGACTTCTGGTGCTCACACAGTAACAGAGAAACCAGGACATACACATCAAGAAATGGAGAAAATGCTTCAAAGATTCATAGACAGTGCCCGAAAGTGTGTGTGTGTGTGTGTGGGGGGGTGTCGTCTGTTACTGCTGAAGATGTCTTATTTACAAATACTGCTAAGCTGAATTATATATATTAACAGCGAACTTCCTGACTTTCTCCTTGTGTGGGGGGTTTTCAAATTAAGGGTAATTGGGCCACTCTGTCCCTGTGGTCTGGTTTCTGGGGCACCGATCAGCTGCTGTACTGTACTCCATGAGGTCTTAGACCAGCCTTTGAGAACTGAAGAGTCCCATTTAGTGTATAGGGCAAAAAAATACTTGAGCTAATTCCTCACAGTGTAGTCACTTTCTGTGCTTAGTTACCCTCTTAGCTGTTAGTGAGAAGAAAGTTTAAGAAAGAAACCATTGTCTCGTCTAATTTACACACCAGGGTCCTAGCACCTGCCTCAAGCTCCTGTTCCAGGGCCTTCGTGTTTTGTTTTGTCTTTTTTTTTCTCATTTTTGAAAAAAAAAGTAGGCTTTCTATTCTTTTCTAAAAACATACTCTAATTTAAATTCTCTGTAGTGATGGTGGGCTGTTAAGAATTTCCCCTTGAAGCTGGGGCTGGCGGTGGTGGTGCACGCCTTTCATCCCAGCACTTGGGAGGCAGAGGCCGGCAGATCTCTTAAGTTTGAGGCCAACTTGGTCTACAGAGTGAGTTTCAGGACAGCCAGGACTACACGAAGAAAAGCTGTCTTCAAAAAACAAAATGAAACAAAAAAGGATTTAGAATTTCCCTTAAAGTCTATCTCCTGGCTGGGAGTGGGTGGAAATTTTTGTTCCTAGAGTTTGCTGAGTGGCCTGACCCCTAAGAATAAACAGATAAGGGAAATGTTCTATTAAAACCAAAAGACAAGTCTGACACAGTGCCAACTTGTTCCAGTCATGATTTTCTGTCTTGTTGTTGCTGCTGTCTTTGACCTGATCAGTTTGGTCCTGAACTTGTCATAAGAACTGGGATCTGGGAATATGGAGTTGGTAGAGCATTAACTCCTTTCTTTCCTCCCTTCTCCTCTTTATTTTCTGAGATAGGGTTGTACTCTTTAGCCCAGGCTGGCTTCAATTAGAGGCAATTTTCTCGTTTTTAAGTGCTATTTTACAGCTTTTTGTGTTTTGACAGATGCATTTTATGAGTTGTGTTAGCAGACATTCTGGCTTTTCTTCATTATTTTTTCCCTCTCTTCAGTTTTTGAGATGTGATCTTGCTACGTAGCCCATACTTATTGGTCTGGAACTCAAGATCCTTCTGTCTCCTGAAAGCTAGAGTCAGAGATATATACACCATCATGCCTGTCCCAAGGGTTTCTTATGGCTGTTTTTTTTTTTTTTTTTTTTAGCATTCAAAACCTGCTACAGATAAGACCTTGGGTCATTCTGGGGACACAACTAATGTGACAATAAATGTGGGTGAGAAGCATCTCAGAGAAAGTAGGCAAGTTGAAGAGGGTCTTGGATTTTCTCCAGGTAACCTGAGGCAGTGGCCTTCAACGTTTTCACTCAGAGCTTGCACCCAGTTAGATGTGTCTTCCTCTGCTTTGTGGATATTGGATTGCTGGTGAGAGCTGACAGATCGAGGACAGACAGGTAGTCGTGCTGGTCATGAGATGTGATTAAGTTTATATTCTACCTTTTCTAGTTTGTCTTCAGCACACAGCCCCTTCTGTGGGGAGACCCCTCTTTGCTTTTTGAAAGCAGTGACATGGTTCCGCAGCTATCTTAATTGCTGCGTGTACAGGTGCCCAGGTGGCATACTGAGTTTCTTCTACATTTTCTGCCAGTAGTCCTCTAACTTCTGGCTGTCATTTCAATTACCCACAAAATAGGAAAGATGCATAAATTCACACGAATGATGTATTTTAAAAGATATCTTAGGTGGGTAGTGGTGGTGCACACCTGGTCTACAGAGTGAGTTCCAGGCTCCAAAGCTACAGAGAAACCCTTTCTTGAAAAACCAAAAAGGTAGGCATCTGGCTGTGGTGGAGTTCACCTTTAATCCCAACACTTGGGAGGCAGAAGTAGACAGATAGATCTCTGAGTTTGAGGTATGTCTGGTCTGCAGAGCAAGTTCCAGCACAGGCTCTAAAGATATACCCCCCCCAAAAAAAGATAAGGGAGATGGAGAGATGGCTCAGGGTTAAGAGCACTGTCACCTCTATCAGAGGGCCCAGGTTTGATTCCAATTGTCCACATGGTGTCTCACAAGCATCTGTAGCTCCAGTTCCTCTTCTGGCCCTTAAAAACATCAGGTGGAAAAGTGGTGCACATACATACATTCAGGAAAACACACCCATGGACATAAAAAAAATTAAAATTATCTTAATTTAGTCAGACATGGTGGCGTGTGCCTTTAAGCCCAGTACTCAGGAGGCAGAGGCAGGCAAGCTTTGTGAGTTTGAAGCTAGTCTATTTTACATAAGTTCTAGTGGTATAGTGAAATCCTATCTTAAGTGTGAATTAATTTAATTTATGCAAAAGTTTAGATAATATTGCTACTTGGCATGGGGTAGACGTTTGTTTGTAAGCCATTTAGTTTCCTTCATCATCTCTTCCTCTAATTCTGAAGAAGTATGGTCTCTTGCACTTAATGCCAGATGTCTCCTAATATATCCCTTAGGCCCTGTGTCTATCTCTGTGTCTAGATGTTCAGAGAAAGTTGCTCTTGTATTTTGGACTGTGTACAGGGGTTTAAGACTGTGTGGGGGGTTTAGTTTAGTTTTGGTTTTGGTAGTGGTGATGGTACTGGGGGTTTGACTCCGCCTTCCACTTTATTCTACCACTGAAATGTAACTACTAGTCCAACATGTCCAAGAGCTGTCTCCATGAACAGTGGATACACTTGGGTAGCATGGTCCCCTTGCTTGTGAACAGATTACTTGTCTTTGTATAGGACAATAGGAGAACTGGGGATTTAATCTACAGTCTTTGATAACTGTCCATTTTTTTAATTTTGCATTTATCTATAAGAGAGAGAGAAAATGCCTGTCTGCCTGCCTGTCTGCCTTGTGAGTGGAGGTGGCCAGAGTAAGGCATCAGATCCCCTGGAGCTGAAATTACACATGGTTGTTCCTATGGTGGGTCCTAGGAACTGAACTCAGGCCTTCTGGAAGGGAAGCAAATGCTCTTAACCACTAAGCCATGTTTCCAGCCCCAGATATTTTCTACTCTTAATGTTCACTTTTACGTATCTGTTGGGGCTTGGAGAGCAAAGCAATAGCTCTTCATTGGCAGAACAGTAATTTATCCAGACACGCATCTACCTGTCTACATGGTTGAGTGACTACTTCCCTGATTTTCCTGAAAAAAATCCCACCAAGGGTTACACAGATGACACACTGTTGAATTCTTAAGAAGTCTGTCTGAAGATCGCCAGGTGGTGGTGGCTCATGCCTTTAATCCCAGCACTCGGGAGGCAGAGGCAGGTGGGTCTCTGTGAGTTTGAGGCCTACCTGGTCTACAAAGTGAGTTCCAGGACAACCACCAAAGCCACAGAGAAACCCTGTCTCGGAAAAAAAAAAAAGTCTGAAGATCCTGTCAGATTTGTGGGCTGTGGGGTCACAGGCAGACAACAGATTTTTCTAGAACCATCTATAATTAATAACCAGCCACAGGCCCCCCTGCTCAGTGGAGGTTAAGGAATGGAGTGTGGCATGGATGAGATGGTTCAGTGGGTAAAGGCATTTGTTGCCCAGCCCATCCGCCCGTGTTGAGTTCTCCAGACCCACAAGGCAGGAGAAGAAAACTGACTCCTGCACACTGTCCTTTGAATTCCACATGTGTGCTATATACTGTTCATTCGCATGCTAAACAAATACATGAGAACAGAAAAGGAGTTAAGGACTGGGGGTGTAGCTCAGCAGTAGAGTGCCTGCCTGTGACGTGTGAGGCCCGGGTTTCATTCCCAGCACCCGGGGGAGTGGGGAATGAGGCCATTCTGGCTGTCAGGACAATATGAACAGTGGTGGAACCAGAAAACAGAACTGTTCACATTACTAGTGCAGCTGGGCAGTGTGGGGACATCGGTCTTGGAGGAACAAAGGCTAGGGGTCTGATTGCTTACAGTAAAACAGAGGTTCAAGGTCTGTTGCACAAAACTTTGGTATGTATAATTTCAGTGGGTTTGTGGTTGCTGAGTGTCCTCCGGTCCGTGAGATGTCAGAATGGTCATCCCACGAGGCTTAGGTCTGGCTGAACACTGGACTGTCTCTACCGTATACCCGCTGAAAATGAGCTGTAAAGAGAAAGTGGTCCACAGTCTTGTCTTGGTGCTCAAAATAGGTCTGTTCTGTGTTCTCATTCTATCCCATTTAAAGCACTGAAGCCTGTGAGTGGCAGTACGCTTTTATTTAGGAAGTTCAAAGCCAGTTTGGGAATTTCTGAAAGAAGAAATTACTCATCTTCATTTAAAGATGAGGACAAATTGGGAACAATTTGCTGGTGCAACTGGCATTCTTCATTTTCCAGTTTTAAACAGAATCTGTGACCTTTTAAATACTTATATTTACTTATATTTCAAGGGGACCTGCTCAACCTCAAGATAATCTTAATGTTTGGACTTTATGTATATAAAGCCAAAACACCTGTCTGAGACTCCACACTGAGGTCTGGTCACAAGGAAGCCTTGGGTCACCTAAGCCTCTGCTGCATTCAAAAATCTCTCTTTTCAAATGCAACTTTGTCATTCATAGTAACCATTCCTTGACCAGCATCCCTCATAGCCACAGAAGAAGGGATGGTCACAGAGAGCAAGTGCCCAGAGTTCCAAGACATCAAAGGTCAGAAAGACACTGGGGCAGAAGAAAGGAAGATGCAGAAAGGAAAAACAGTATTATGAGGAACACATGATCACAGATGAAGTGTCCTGAATTGTTGTCTATTTCCTTCTTTATGTATTGATGCTCTTAGTCACCTGCATTTTTGTGGCTACTGTGCATGTAACATGTAGATACTATGAATAGTTATTTTCATTGCATGTAGTTTATGGGTGCTGTGTGTGCAGTGCGTTGGTGATATAAGATACTGATACTGTGAGTTCAGAGTGTCGGTGCTGTGTGTGCAGTGTGTGAGTGTTATTAGTGTGAGTGCTGTATGTGCTAGTGTGGATAGTATGTGGTATGCATGCTTTGTCAGTGCTGTGTGTAGTGTGTGAGTACTATGAGTTCAGAGTATGGGTACTACTGCACATGCAGTGTGTGGCAGCTATGTGTGCAGTAGGATAAGTGCTTTGTGTGAATATGTAGCTGCTATGTGTGTATTTTGAAGATGTGTGTCCAATGTGTGGATGCTGTACACATAGAGCGTGGGTGCCGTGACTGTCATTCTGTTTTCCTTCATTGACTGGTACCTGTTCCTGAAAACATGTTTTCAGATCCAGCATGGGAGTATAAAGAAGCTGCCAGTCCTGATGTGTGGCTGAGCCTAGTCTTGTGGCTCATCAGAGAACCCAAAGGCTTGTAAACCTAGTCTTCTGCATTCTCCTCATTGGGCCTCAGAAGCCACTATATCCCTCAGACTTATTTTTCATATTTGCATATGTCACCTCTGGGGATGTTCCCAAGGCTTTCAGCAAATTCCCAGTTGGGATCTATGTCCCACAGGAAAGGGCAATGTTTGGGGTTACTCCAGGGCATTGGACTGCAGCTGGGAGGTGCTCAACAGTATGTGCTCCTCCTTCCTGGCTGACTCTACCTACCAGAACCAACATGGCATCTGCTCTGTGCAAGGATGTCACTTTTCCAACTCTTCCCATATGCCAGTTCCAGTGGATCAGCTTTCTTCATCCATTCCTACAGTGTTAACAGCACTGAGAATTCCCTGTACATTGGAGCTGATGGCATGGTCCTCCCATAGAAACATTTCGGGAGAGAAAGTTAAAGAGTTTTTGGCTCTTGCTGTGCTCATTGAGTGAGGAGATTTTCCTGGATAGTATGACTCGGGCAAGCCACCCTGGCCTTGTGTTCTGAGAACTTGAAGTAGTATGAAGATACTGTTTCCTGGGATTATTTACACTGAATCCACTTGTGTGATTCTGAATGGAAACTAAGAGAGTCAGAGTATTTAAAACACTCGGTGCTTATTAAGTGACAGGAATGCTCCTGCCTGAAACAAATGAGAGTTGAGATTAATGACACTCTACAATTAGACATTTCTTTCCCCCCCAAACAGCCCTGACTGTCCCAGAACTCGTTCTGTAGACCAGGCTGACCTCAAACCCAGAGATCTGACTGCCTTTGCCTATCCAGTGTGGGATTAAAGGTGTGCACCACCACTGCCAGCATTGCTTTTTTTGTTTAATATGTGTGTATGTGCATACACACATGTTTGCAGGTGTATGTGGAAGTCAGAAGTTAGCCTGTACTTTATCTCTGAACCCAGACTCTTTGCAGAGCTTTACAAGGGTTTATTTTCCAACCTCACTATAAAACTGCTCAATGAGAACTTGGTGGCTGAAGTCATGTGAGTCCCAGGTGAAGATAACTAACACCATCTCAGTTTGCGGAAGGTAGGGTCCCATTTGTATGTGTGCCCATTTAGCTTTCAGTACTGCTTAAGAGCAGCTACACAGTACTTTACATATACTTTAAATTTTTTTTATGTTTTGGAAGCCAGAAGTTCAAGATCCAGGTGTCGTCAAGTTCCTCCACTGTGGCCTAGGAGAGTTCTCGTTTCTCCCAGTATCAGGTGTCGATAGTTGTTGTTTATAGACTTATTTCTCCATTCTCTGGCTTCATCTTCTCATGACTTTTCCCATTGTGTGTCTGTGTACAAGGACACCAGTCAGAGTGATTTGGATCTACTCTACTGTATGAGTAGTTTATCTCAACTTGACCATACCTACAGAAACCCTTTTCCCAAATGAGGTCACTGCTGGAGGTCAGAGCTTTCACAGACCTGTTCAGCTCTGATACCTTTCCCACATAGATTTGGATTTTGATCACTCTAGCATTTATCAAGGCCTCTCCAAGCATTACTAGCTGTCGCCTTCCTCAGCCATGATATCCTTGATGGTCTTGTTATTTACAACAGAACTGGCAGGTAATCAGCAAATCAGTTACAATGGACTGTAAACCTGCACATACCCCAAGCTTGTGGTTAGCAGGGTTTTCAGCTTGGGTGTTAGCAGTGACAGCAAACTAGACACTGTGGTGAGGGAGGCGATGATGTAAAACAGATTGGAGTGTCTTTTAGTGGCAGGACCCTGGAGGGAGATGCAGCAGAGGAAGGAGCGAGGAGGGATGAGATTGACATTCTGTGTGATGAGGGGAAGTGGAGACTGCTGAGCTATTGAGGCTGTGCATGCGTTCCCCATCCAAAGCAGGATTTGGGTCCCCATGTTTGTCATGCTGCTGCATTTCTTGCTATCTATGCCACTACATCATATTAGGCTCCTGGCTGTTTCTCCTCCTTGGGCAGCAGATAAGTCCTTGCAGCCTCTTTCAGAAAAGCATTTTGTGGAAATGTGTATGGATGGTGGGGGATCAAACCAAGGGTCTTTACATATGCTAGGCAAGTGTCTGTGACTGAACTGGGCCTCCAGCCCCAAAAAGGCATTTAAAATATCCTCTCTGGAAATGAACAGAAAACCCTGAGGTATAGTTATGGATACTTGGAAAGATTTGGCTTGTGATATAGAAACATTAAATAATTTTGTTGTGTGATAGGTCTAACACTCAGCTTTGAGGTACAGATGGATATAAAGAGATTTCCAGGGTTGTAGATGTAGCTTAGTTGGTAAAGTACTTGCCTAATATGCATAAAGACCTGGATTTGATCCCCAAACACCCCATAAAACCAGTTGCAGTGGGCTGGGTATTTGTCTAAGGTTTTCTATTGCAGCTACAAAACACCATGACCAAAGAGCACGTGGGGAGGAAAGGGTTTAATCTTCAGAATTGCTGTTCATCACTGAAGGAAGTCAGGACAGGAACTCAAAACGGGGCAGGATCCCAGAAGCAGGGACTATTGCAGAGCCCACGGAGGAGAGCTGCTTACTGGCTTGCTTTGCCTGGCCTGCTTAGCCCACTTTCTTATAGAACCCAGGACCACCTGCCCAGGAATGGCACCATCCACCATGGGCTGGACGATACCCCATTGATCACTAAATGAGAAAATTCCGTATAGCTGAATCTCAAGGAGGGACTGGAGCTGGAAAGATGCTCTGCAGTTAAGAATATTTGCTGTGCAAGCCTGCCAACCTGAGTTCCGTGCTTGAAGCTGTAGGAGGCATGTAGGTATTTGTGCTTGGAGAACCCATGCAAAACTAGAAGGAGAAAACTGAAATTTAAAAAGAGCATTACAGCTGGGCGGTGGTGGTGCACGCCTTTAATCCCAGCACTTGGAAGGCAGAGGCAGGTGGATCTCTGTGAGTGAGACCAGCCTGGTCTACAAGAGCTAGTTCCAGGGCAGCCTCCAAAGCCACAGAGAAGCCCTGCCTTGGGAGAAAAAAAAAAGAACATTCTAAGGGGGCTTTCTAAGACACCTGTGGTAGCCGTGGTCAGCTGTGAGAATGTGGCTTGTCTAAAATGGACTCCTATGATCCAGCTTGCAGCACTTCTTGGACTGAAGAAACGGAGTTGCTGTCCCTGAAGGTCACTTTGAGTGTGGCCCTGGCTTGAGGTGAGGGACTAAGCAAGGTAGCTCCTTCTGCAGATATGAGTAAGTCTTGCAGAGGGATAAGGTGACTAGAAGGTGAGAACCACATCTGTAGAATCGGGTACCAGGTTAGAAAGAGTCTGACATATTTGCTATTATCTCTTGAGTACATACTTTCCCAATTTTGTAAGAGTGATATTTGCTTATATCGTACTTGTATTAAAAAATAACTTTAGACAGGGTGGTCAGATGACTCAGTTGGTGTAGTTGCTAGCTTCAAAGCTTGAGGGCTTTTGTTTGGTTCTCAGGACCCACATGGTGGAAGGAGAGAACCAGGGCAACAGTTAAGTTGTCCTCTGACCTCCATACCCATGCAGTGGCCTAGTGCTCACCTGCATTGATATATCACAATTTTTATATATAAAGCTTTAGACTTTTTGTTGTTTTGTTTTTCCAGACAGGGTTTCTCTGTGTAGCCATGGATGTCCTGGAACTCACTCTGTAGACCAGGCTGGCCTGGAACTCACAGAGATCCTCCTCCTTATATCTCCCAAGTGCCGGGATCAAAGGTGTCTGCCATCACCACCTGGCACTCTAGATGTTTTTGAATCTACAGGAACTTAGAAAACTTGTCCCTGTCCCCGACTGTAGTGACTCCTGGGATTCTGCTCTGCTTGTTTCAGTTACCACCCTCTTTTTTTTTTTTCCTTGAATAATTGAAAGCAAATCCCCGACATTCAGTTTTGTCTTTGAGCACATTCTTTCACCCTGTAGGGCTAGCATAGCAACACACCCAGAAATCCACTTGTCCCACATTGAGCATGCCCAGGTTGGGTCCCTGTTTTTCAGACTATCTCATGATGGGGAAAATTCCCTCTTTGTTGTTGAGTCTGTCATGTGGTGTTCTCTGTTTTGAGTTCATAACCTTGTGACCTGGACAAGTGTCCTGGGATAGTATAGTAGTACCAAAGGGAAACTGGAAGTACAAACTCATCTTTAATGGGCAGGTCCTTCTGATGGTGTGCAATAATGACATTTTTTTTTTTTTTGGTTTTTTCGAGACAGGGTTTCTCTTTGGCTTTGGAGGCTGTCCTGGAACTCGCTTGGTAGTCCAGGCTGGTCTCGAACTTACAGAGATCCGCCTGCCTCTGCCTCCCGAGTGCTGGGATTAAAGGTGTGCGCCACCAACGCCCGGCTCGCAATAATGACATTTTTTACCTGAATTCCAATTTAATGTATTTTTTAAAGATTGAAATTTATTTGTTTATATGGTATATGTGCACATATAGAGGTCAGAGGAGGCTGTCTAGTACCCTGCTGTATTATTCTCTGCCTTATTCCTTTGAGAAAGGAGCTCTTACTGAACCTGGAGCTAAACTGGTGACCAGCAAACTCCAGTGGTCCTCCTCTCTGTCTTTCACAGCATTGAGGTTACAGGCATGTGCAGGCACGCTCAGCTTTTTACACGGCTTCTGGGGAGGGGGTTTGAACTCAGGTCCTTAGGCTTGCACAGCAAGTGCTTTTACCTTCTGAGTCATTTCCTTATTCCCAACTGAATACCACCCCCCACCCCTATCCCCACCCCCACCCCCTGCACCTGCTACACCCCCTTCACCCAGCTCAAACCTGTGCGTGCATGTACTGGCAAAGGCCAGAGGACAACCTGAGAGAGTCAGTTCTCTCCTTGTACCATGTGGGTCTCAGGGATAGAACTTGGGTGGCAAGCTTGGTGGCAAGCGGTCCGTCCTACTTTTAAAGATGTGTGTGCCTTTTATACTTTAGCCAAAAGATCAAAAAGCAATACACATCTGCCTTTTGTTGTGGAGACTCATGAATTCTTTAAACTGTCTACCTATGTGATGATAAATCCAAAACCTGTTTTCTTTAAAAAAGAAATTCTAAATTTGTTATTGGCTAATAAAGCATAGGAATGTCTTGTGAAATGTTTTTAACCTCAGAAATGTCTCAGTTCTCTCATTTTAAGTTGGTTTCTATTTAATTTTTAGAAAAAACAAATTAGATTTACTTCTCCTTCCCCTCCTCCCTCATCAAAACTAGCCTATAACAGGCCTTGTAACTCAGGATGACCTTGAATGACCTTCTTCCTCTACTGCTGAAGCTCTGAGATTACAGGAGCCAGTCACTGCACCTGTTTCCCCGGTAATGTAGGAGAGATGGATGTGTAATCTTGCTTAAATGTAGTGTTTTCCAACTAGTGAGGACTTTCCTAGAAAAGAATGCACAAAAACTTACTTTGAGATGTACAGGGTTGTTTCTTTTGTTTTTGTTGTTGTTTTGTTTTGTTTTCCAAGACAGGGTTTCCCTGTGGGCATCCTGGAACTCACTTTGTAGACCAGGCTGGTCGTGAACTCAACAGAGATCCACCTGCCTCTGCCTCCCAAGTGCTGGGATTAATAAAGGTGTGTGCCACCACCATCTGTTCTTTTGAATATTTTAATTAATGTTTCTCATTTTGGAATTAAGACATTTTTGATGTTTTTTTTCTTCCAGTCCACAACAAACACTATGTCTAAAAACATACTTATTCAGTTCCTCCAGGAAAGCAGAGTTGATGAACTAGGCATGCCACTTGAGGTATAGGGTTTGGTTCTAAGAACATTGGAACTCAGGGAGGAAAATAGGCTTGCACAGTGTGCCACTGTTACTCTCTGATCTAACATGTGGCATGAAGGGAACTGTCGTCTGAGCAGGGAGGAACTGAGTTAAGGAAGTACCTGACTCAGTCATCACAGAACCCTGATACATGTCATTGCTTGCTAATCTAGGCATGTTAAAGTCATTGGACAGGTGACCCATAGGCCATCAATCTAGGTCTAGATAGACCATACACCGTAAGTTCTGTATGAGCCAAGGCATCCTGGCTCTCATATTGCTTGTGGTCTTGGGCACAAGGCTCCCGGAAACCTTGCACCAGACATGTGGTGAGGGTACATCCTGCCAGAGCTACCCACAGGCTTGCAGGGGAATTTCCATCTGTTCTGGGAAGTCAGTGCTTTGGACAGCTCTTTTGTGAGGAGCAGGTAGAGAAGCCAGTCTCTGTCTTGTTAAGAAAGACACTGTCCCGAGATAGCTTTGGGATTCTAGGTGGCATGAGGGCAGTAAGCCTCACCTGACCCATGGCCTTCATGTCAGGGACATTTGTGGGGAATCACAGGTACAGGCTTTGCCTGGCTTTCCTAACTCCAGCCCTCACGGGAATAAGGACTGAGGAATTTTCTCATACTGGTATTGGGTTTAACCTCCTGGGCACTGACATCTTACATGGTGACCATATATTTGGTTTTCTTTGTGAATAAGGAACTTACTTTTCCAGGGAAAAGGGTTGAAGCCAGTGTTTTGAGTTTGACCCAGGGATGGACATACACACACATACACACACTGCTATTTCTCTTCTGATTTCTGTGCCATTAATTCCATATGAATTGTTGAGCGTTGATATAAACAGCAGTCAATGTTCCTCTAATTGGAGTCTCAACCATATTCTATTTGTTAGGAATTTGGGAGTTTCTTGCTTTTCCCTGATACACAATAGTTCTTAGAACAAATGAGGTTTGGGGTTGTGGAGACCTTTTCTTAAAATCTAATGTATTGTTCATAGTTTCTTTAGATGTTTATTTAAAGTTTTAATATTAAATTAAGCTGCTAGGTTTAGAATTAACTTTGATCTTAACAGACTAAAACCAGTCAGGTAGTGGTGGTGAAAGCCTTTAGTCTCAGTACTCAGAGGCAGACGCTGGCAGATCTCTGTGAGTTTGAGGCCTGCCTGGTCTACAAAGTGAGTTCCAGGACATCCAGGGCTACACAGAGAAACCCTGTCTCAAAAAACTGAGCGGGGGTGGGTGGTGGAGGCAGGAGAATCAGAAGTTCCAGGTCATTTTTGTGTATGTTAGAAGGTGTTGAGAAACATAAGACCCTGTCTCAAATAACAAAGCAAATAAGGTGAGTGTGGTGGCTCAGTTCTTTAATCCCAGCACTTGGGAGGCAGAGGCAGGTGGATCTTTGTGAGTTTGAGGCCAGACTGGTCTACAGAGTGAGTTCCAAGCAAGTGGTAGCACTTGCCTAAAATCCCAGAGCTGGAGTCAGGAGGACCACCTCAGCCACATGTTTGAGTTTGAGGCCTGCATGGCCTAGGTGAGATCTTGTCTCAAAAAATACAAAGGACTGGAGAGATGGATGGGTCAGTCAGTGGTTAAGATGAAATACAGCTCTCTCAAAGGACTGAGTTCAATTCCCAGAACCCATGTTATGAAGCTCATATCTGTAACTCTCTGGCCTGTGGGCATCTGTATACTACACGGTCTCATACACATACACATAATTAAAATAATAAAATAAAGCTTAAATTTTTTTGCAGGAGTTTATTTTTATTTTATATACATTGGTGTTTTGCCTGCAAGTATGTCTAGATGAGGATGTTGTATCCTCTGGAACAGGAGTTAACAGACAGTTGTTAACTAGCATGTGGGTGCTGGGAATTGAACCCAGGTCCTCTGAAAGAGCCTCTAGTGCTCTGGACCACTGAGCCATTTCTCTAGCCCAATAAAATAAATCTTAAAAATAAACAACTTAATCCCAGTTTTTGTGAGGCAGAGGCAGGCGGATCTCTTCGAGTTTGAGGCCAGCCTGGTCTACAGAGCAAGTTCAAGGACAACCAAGGCTATAAAGAGAAAACCTGTCTTGAAATACCAAAACCAAACAAACAAGCAAGAAAGAAAACAATATCAGCCAGTGTTGATGGTGCACGACTTTAATCCCAGCACTCAGGAGGCAGAGGCAGGTGGATCTCTGTTGAGTTCAAGGCCAGCCTGGTCTACAAGAGGGAGTTCCAGGACAGCCTCCAAAACAATACAGAGAAACCCTGTCTCAAAAAACAAAAACAAACAAACAAAAAAACCCATAAAAAAAACAAAACAAGTGGGGATAAACCAGGCATGCCGATGTCCTCTTCCAATTCCAGTGCTTCAGAGACTGAAGCTGGAGGATTGTCATGAGTTTGAGATCAACCTAGACTACATAATGAGTACCAGGCCAGCTGAGGCCGCACAGCAAGACCTTAACTTCAACAACAAAATGAAAAAGAATAAAGGAGAATTTGGGGAGTTGTCTGGTGCCATCAGCTAAAACTCTATAAGGTAGTCCTGATGTCTTCTTTTATCTGTCTTAGGTACAGCATTGGATGCGTTTGCTCTTACCCCAGGAGGTTCAGACCCTATGGGTAGCTTCATTGCTTCTCTGACTCTAATGCAAAGGAATTCAAGGTTCTTAGTACATACAATGCCAGTTTCTGAAGCAAGGACTAGAAACTGTTGGGGGTGACCCCAGGTAGACAGCACACCGAGAGCTTTTTAATACTTGTTCCTCTCAAAGGGGTCTGCACCTGCCTGTTCTTTCTTTCATTTTCTCTCTTTCATTTCCTCCCACCCTCCACCTCTCTCTCCCTTTGCATTGGATCTTGACAAACAGCCTGTATATACCATGGAAGTGGAGGGCACAATAAGATGCCAGGGATGAGAAAGGATCAATTCAGTGACTGGATCTGATGAGCACCTGTGTCTGAGAGGCCTGTGCCTGTGCATCAGGAACTTTGAAACAAGAGGTCAGACCCCAATGTGACCATGACAGGGACTCTTGGGTTCTAGGCCTGCTGCTCAAGCCCTAGAGCATTTCTACAAGCAGTCCAGAAATGGATTCCCGTGCTTCCAGCTAGTGCAGCTTTTTTGACATTGTATTTGAAATTATTTGACTTATTTGAAATTCTGTCTTTTCTTTTCTTTTTTTTGAGAAAGAGTGTCATGTAGCACAGGCTGGCCTACATATATAGATAAGAATAGCCTTGAACTTCTGATACTTCTGCCTCTGACATGCCTGGTTTATATGGTACTGGGAATCAACCTAGGGCTTCATGCATGCTGTGCAAGCAAGCACTCTACCAATTCAGCTGCATTCTCAGCTAGTGTGGTTTCTAAGAAAGAAGTGAGAAGACCTCACCACTTACTTGCAAACACAGCCTAGAATGTGCTCAACTTCCTGCTGTTTGAGTCTGAGTGGCCAGGAGCTCAAGCCTCCATTCCAAGTCACAGCATTTAGCTGATGTCATCTTTTTAAGTGGCTGGCATCTACTTTTGTCATTTTTA
Source organism: Mesocricetus auratus (assembly GCF_017639785.1). Classification (NCBI taxonomy): domain Eukaryota; kingdom Metazoa; phylum Chordata; class Mammalia; order Rodentia; family Cricetidae; genus Mesocricetus; species Mesocricetus auratus. Next base: position 24,887,639 of record NW_024429209.1, on the reverse strand, counting down.
AAGATTTTGGGTATGGGTCTGTAATTGAGGCAGGTATTATATTGAAGCATATTTCCTATCAGTACCTTACTATGCAGACTAGGCTGGGTTGGAATTCATGGTGTTCCTGCCTCCACCTCCTAACTGCTAGGATTTTTGGGCGTGTGTCACCACATCTGGCTCTGATCAGCTTTCTTTCTAATAAAAAGTCTGTAGCTTATGTCTAAGGCCCTGGAGATGCTCATAAACTAGGGGCTTCCAGTAGGAACTTATTCTTGACTGGTTCTGGTAGTCAGGAGGCCAAGGTTAGAGTGTGACAGGAACATTTCCTCTGAGGTCCCTGCCTCTGTGGTTCGCAAAGCATCCTTCCTTGTGCATCTGTGTTTTGAGTCCCCCTTTTATAAGGATACGTCACATCTGGTTGGGATTGTCATCTTAGTTTGGTCAAATCTACTACAAAGCTTTCTTCCCGAATAAGGTCCCATTCTTAGGTGTCAGGGGTTGATTTGAGCAAACCTTTTAGACAGGGTTTAAACCATGGCAACAATAGATGTTCTCTCAAAACAGCACAACCCCTCTGCCTTGTGTGGGACCGGGACACTGCTTGCCTTGGCCTCCTAGCCACCCAGTGGTTACACATTTTCTACCTTCAGTTCTTTTCCTCAGTGCAGGGATTTGGCATCTTGTTTTGTTTCTGTTAATACCCCAAAATGGAGTGTTTAGAATATTTCAAAATAAACTATTATAGATTTAATGTGAAGAAGGTATTATGCTTTTTTTTTTTATTCTCCGTGTATGAACAAGCTTGTGTGGTATTAGGATACGATCTCCAGGCTGAAGTGTAGTAGTATCAGCAGGTAGACGGCAGGGCAGGGCAGGGCAGGGCAGGGTGGATAGTGAAGTGTTATGTACTGGGTGTGCAGTCTGCTTAAGGACAAGTGTCTGGCATGCTTGAGGGGCTTCCTGAAACATGAAGCAGTGTCTGGCTACTGGAAGATGTGTCCCATCCTTACCCTTGTACATTGACAGACCTGATATAGTTGAGCCTTTGAACTCAGGTATAGTCTAAAGGAAGAGTTATAGAAGGCAGATTCAAGGCTAGAAGGGACACTTGGATCCTGTGGCTCACATAAGGGGCATCTTCTATTCCTTTCTTTCCCATTGCACAAAGCAAGGAAACTTCCCCATAACAGTCTCCTTTCAGCCAAAGGAACAGAGCTGACGATCCCCAGTGAGTGGGCCTAGTTAATGTGGCAGAGCAGGAGCCTGTCCTAGGCCTGTCCTTGATCCATGGGGCCACTTTTCCATGAGTCAGAGCCTGAGTGAGGATGTTCATTGCCTTGGTCGGTGGCTTCCCATGGCCACAATGAAGTGAGAGCATTCAGCTGAACTCCCATCTTGAGACTAGAGCCCCAACCACCTGACAGCTCTCTTGTCTCCCAGTACATGCTGACCACAGTTCTCCTTGTTTTCATTCTGGGCTGGTGTGTATTTCTGCCATTTCTATGCTTCCAAACCATCCAGGGACAGGGGCTCTAGGCAGCTCTTTTATTCTTACATGCACCGACCCACCTGAGATCTATGGGGCAGTTCTACCTGAAGCTTTGCAAAGAGGGTTACACTGGGCCAGAACAGCCATACACACTACTTAATGATATGGCCCTTAGCAGGATGCTGGGTCATCAGTTTTTCCCCATTCCTGGAGACCCAGGAAAGGCTTGGCCAAGACTGTCAGGGAGTTTCTTTATCCCCATTCTCTCCATTAGTGGGAGTCACAGGGAGGGTCACAGTTAGAAGGGCCATCAAGGTTATGAATGTCACAGTGGGGACTCCTTGGTGGTCTTCTAAAAACCACCTACCACTTTTTTCTGGGGGATTGGTTTCAGTCTCCCTGGCATCCTCTTTACCTCTCTACTGTGTGGGTCCCTCTCAGGCTTTGCTGGAGTTGGCCTGACAGAAGGGATGGTCTTGGTCTCCCACCCAGTTCTGCTACAAGCTCAGCTGCAACATTAGGGCTCTGGGTACCTGGTCAGAGCTGGATTGTGCAGACGAGACCTAGAGCTCCACTCTTGCCCTCAGCCAGATGGCCTTCAATGGACCTGAGCCCTGGGGGCTAAAGCAAGTCAGGGAAGAAAATTAACTCTTGGCTGGAAAGAAACATTCCACAAAATTTAACCAATGCTATCATAAGATAATGTGAAAGGAAAAAAAAATTAAAAAAAAAAAGATAATGTGAAAGGAGAAGCAACCTACGTGGTCTGGGTGGCATGAACATACCCCCTAGAGAGGATGTACACAAGGCAGGTTGGGAAGGGAAGAGCTAGGTCGCCCAGGCATGAGAAGTCAGGGATGGAGCATAGGGAACTGAGAAAGGGTAGCACCAAGAGGAAGAAGGAAGAGCAAGGAGTGGCCGGTTGCATATGGGGAAGAAGAGTGGGCAGGCATCAGGTACAGGCTTGTGTTTCAGATCACATTGACTGCAAAGTGGAAGAAAAGTTCTCCGCTGTGTGATGAACCAGTTTCTGTTCCCAGGCAAAAATGTGGGTGAGGCCCCGACTCACTGTCTTATTACCATGGTTAGTCAGTTAATGCATTTTGGAGTATTTCCTTCAACTCAGGAGTTTATTTAATTTCCCTCCCTCCCTCCCTGCCTGCCTCCCTCCCTCCCTCCCTGCCTTCCTTCCTCCCTCCCTCCCTCTGCCAACCTCTGTCTCCCACTTTGAACTTAACATAGAGCCCAGGTTAGTTTCAAATTTTGAATCCTCCTGCCTCAGTCTCCTGAGTACCAGGATTACAGGCATTCACTGCCATGCCTGGTGCTCATTTAATATTTGTTTTTAGTACAGCTGTGAGCAGTAATAATGTGATGTGATAGAATTCACTTTATGTAGTAATGTCATGTCACTTGTGCTTCCTTCTTGTGTTTTTAGAAGAAAAATAAGCCCTCTAAATATCTCAGTGTGTGAGGAGGCTACTTGACTCTTGCTGTGGGATATGCAGGGTAGCCTTTGCCTTCCCTGGTCTTGGGTTGCTACTTGGTAGGAGTATCATGTGGCTGTCATAAGTGCCACAAATTAAATTTGTGAGCAACAGAACTTTCTGCTTTCTTGGTTCAAGAGGCTATATCCTTGAAAGTGCTGGGAATTGTGTTCCTGAGCCTGTGGCACAACAGAGCCCTCACAGGGTACTTTCTCTGTTTTTCCTTTTCAAAAGGCACCAAATCATGGGATTAGGAGCCTATGCTGATGGTCTTAATTAACTAATTACATCTAGATGACCAGTTTCCAAATATGGTCAAATTCTGTGGAATTTACACAGGAAGTTTGGGGGGGCGCAATTCAACCTATTTTTTGACACCTGATCCTTTAGATAAGCAAGTAGAGAATTATGACTGACCAAGAACTGAGGCTGAGTTTTGAACCTGAGTACACCTGCCACCCTGGCACTTGCTAGGTTAAGATAGGTGGTGGCACACTCCACACACACCTTTAATTTCAGCATTCAGGTGGCAGAGGCAGTTGGATCTTTGAATTTGAGGCCAACCTGGTCTACAAAACTAGTTTCAGGGTAGCCTCAAAAAAAAAAAAAAAAAAACAAAAAACAAAACCAAAAACAACAAACTAACAAAAAACCACCACTAACAATAAAACTTGAATGAGTAGGTGTTGATGGGATGTAGCTCAGCTATGAATACTTACCTACTATTCATGAGGCCCTGGGCTGCCAAAAAATGAAACAAAAATGTTTTTCATCAGCTATATTGAGGTATAATATATACACAGCAAACTGCACTTCATAAAGTGTAATTTGATGATTCTTTATTCTAGGGTACATTTCCCATGAGTTTTTTCATTTTCTCTTCCTTATTTCACCTCCATCCTGGACATCTACCTACCTACCTTCTGTCCCCAAACTTTCCCTGACACTCTTCTTGTGGAGGGCCATACCCTGCTTTAGTCTAGCTCCTCAGCTCAGCACACTTATGCTGGCTACTATCCTTCTGTGGTGGGAACAGGAAGGCTGTGCAGAAAAGCCCTTCAGGAGTACAGGCCTGTACTAGGGTCTCAGGCATCCCTTCCATTGCTGAGCAGAATCTGTTGCTGAATGTCCTTTTTGTCTATCTGTCCACCTGTCACTGAGCATTGGGACTGTTTTCAAATGCCCAATGCCACTGTTGAGTGGCATTGCATTGTGTGCATGTGTCTTTTAAATTATCTGTAGTATCCCATCTTTTGGGGATTCAGTTGGAGCCCGGTTTGCTCCTGAGAGGGGGAGAGTGGATTGAGAAATGGCTGACAAAGTTTCTAAGGAAAAGACAGAGATACAGGATAGAGACAGGAGATAATTCAGTGAATACTGAGTTCCCCTAATTTATTCTTCAACATTCTTAAATACCTCTACCAAAAAGGGGAACATGGCAGAAGTCTTCTTTATCATGTACAAGGAACAAACAGACTTTCTTACTTAATTCTCCTAACATTTAGTAAACATGCCTTAGACTAAATCTCTTGTTATCTGGCCTTGAGGGTTAAGAGTAACCACACCTCAGAGCAAGTCTATTGTTATTTAGATAAGCCATCCACAACCAAGGCGAAACATCCTACAGTAGCCACACCTTAGACCTTTAGGTCTTAGGACTAAAACTTTGGAAGAGTAAGGATAGTTTTGAACTCTCTGATCTTAAGTCAAGATAAAGCGAAGCCATTTTTATGGGCCTTGACAGTTATCCTCAGATTTCATTGTTCCTAACTGTAAACCATGCTCATGTGGCATTGGGTGTTTTTGTTGTCTGTTTTGATGTTTTGAGATAACATCTTGCTTTATAACAAGGTCTTGCTTTATAGCTCAGGCCAGCCTTGAACTTACGATCTGCCTGTCCCAGCCTAAAGAGTGCTGGAATTACAGGTATCTATAACCTGGCTCAACTTTTCAAGATACTGCCAAATCACTTCTCAACGTGGCTGTGCCAGCCCCATACAAGCTTCCTGTTGCTTCCATGTCTGTCCATTGTGATTGTGTGGGAGTACAGGGGCCTCTCTGCGTAACAGCCCTAACTGTCTTGGAACTCACTCTGTAGACCAGGCTGGTCTGGAACTCACTGAGGTCCTCCTGCTTCTGCCTCCTGAGTGCTGGGATTAAAGGTGTGCGCCACCAACGCCCAGCTATTAGTGGCATTTTTAAGCAAAATATTTTATTGTTGTTATTACTATCTTCATTATTATTTTGTAGCGCTGGAAATTGAACCCAAGGCCTGGAAGAACATGCTGAGCAAGCTTGAATCCCGTTACTTAAATGCAATTTCAAATAAAATGTTTAACCTGAGATACGGAAGTTAAGTCAGAGCTGAGAAACTAAAGTGCTGTGAAGTTTGAATGTGGCCAAAGAGTTTGATGTTTGAGAGGAATGTTCACATACGAAGGAAATGTTATGGAAAAACAACAGAGACTTTTCATGAATATGCCCAGGGAGGAGTTATGGCTTCTGAGGCACTATTGGAGCCCAGTCAGTAGGGGGAGACTTGGAGTTGTAGATTCTGACTCCCTAGGTCACCAACTCTGAGTGTGTAAGTACACAGAACCAGCATGTTGGGATAGTACAGAAACACTAGGTCTAAGTAGTCTAATATCCAGGCTTTGTTGAAGCTGACTTTAAACCTGCCTCCATTTCCTTAGTGCTGGGACTGTAGGCATGCACTTCTTGTCTAGTCAGGGTCTGACATTTTCATTAAAATCAGTAGTCTTCCTGCTCAAGTTCCATAAGCCCAAAGGAAACACTCCACCCAATCTGTTCCTTACCTTAATGCTTTAAGCAGCAAATGAAGACAGTGCTTTGAAGGCTTCAGAGCTCATTGTTCTTGTGTATTTTAAGATGTGCTATTTGAAGGGGCTGGAGAGATGGCTCAGAGGTTAAGAGCACTGGCTGTTCTTCCAGAGGTCCTGAGCTCAATTCCCAGCAATCACATGGTGGCTTACAACCACCTGTAATGAGATCTGGTGCCCTCTTCTGTATGTGGAATGTAGAACATTGTATATATATAATAAATAAATAAACCTTAAAAGAAAAAAGCTTTTCAGTTTCAGGAGATCCCATTTATTGATTGTTGCTTTCAGTGTCTGTGCTACTGGTGTTATATTTAGGAAGTGGTCTCCTGTGCTGATGCGTTCAAGGCTACTTTTCACTTTCTCTTCTATCAGGTTCATGTTGTATTTGAGTTTTGTTCATGGTGATAGATATGGATGTATTTGCAGTCTTCTACATGTTGACATCCAGTTATGCCAGTACTATTTGTTAAAGATGTTTTCCTTTTCCCATTGTACCATTTAAACTTCTTTATCAAAAATCAGGTATTCATAGGTGTGTGGATTAATATCAGGGTCTTTGATTCTATTCCATTGATTCACCTGCCTGTTTTAAGGTAAATGCCAAGCTGTTTTTTTTTAAGATTTATTATGTATAGTGTTCTGCCTGCATGTACACCTGCAGGCCAGAAGAGGGCACCAGATCTCATTACAGATGGTTGGGAGCCACCATTTGGTTGCTGGGAATTGAACTCAGGACCTCTGGAAGAGCAGACAGTGCTCTTAGCCACTGAGTCATCTCTCCAGCCCTGCCAAGCTGTTTTTATAACTATAGCTCTGTAGTAAGTAGAATTCAAAGTCAGGGATGGTGATGCCTCCAAAAGTTCCTTTATTGTACAGGATTGTTTTTTTGTTTGTTTTTTGTTTTTTTTTTCGAGACAGGGTTTCTCTGTGGCTTTGGAGGCTGTCCTGGAACTCGCTCTGTAGACCAGGCTGGCCTCGAACTCACAGAGATCCGCCTGCCTCTGCCTCCCGAGTGCTGGGATTGAAGGCGTGTGCCACCAACGCCCGGCCCCAGGATTGTTTGAACTATTCTGGGTTTTTTGTTTTTCCATATGAAGTTGACTTTTGTACTTTCAAGGTCTGTGAATTGTGTTGGGATTTTGTGGGGATTGCATTGACTCTGTAGATTGCTTTTGGTAGGATTGCCATTTCTATTAGGTTGACCCTACCTATCTAAGAACATGGGGGATCTTTCCATTTTCTGATATTGTCTTCAATTCTTTCTTTAGGGACTTAAAGTTTTTGTCATACAGGTCTTTTCACTTGTTTGGTTAGAGTTACCACTAGATATTTTGTATTTGTGGCTATTGTAAAGGGTGATATTTCTCTTGATTTCTTTCTCAGTCTGTTTATCATTTGCATATAGGAGGGCTGCTGATTTTTTTTTTTGAGTTAATCTTGAATCTCACCACATTACTGAAGGTGTTTATCAGCTATAGGCATTCCTGGGTAGAGTTTTTGGGGTCACTTATGTATACTATCATATCATTTGTGAATAGTGATAGTTTGACTCCGTCCTTTCCCATTTCTATCCCCTTGGTCTCCTTTAAAGCTTCTGTAAGGCAAAGCACACTGTCAATAAGACAAAATGACAGCCTACAGAATGGGAAGAGATCTTCACCAACCCCACATCTGACAGAGGGCTGATATCCAAAATATATGAAGAATTCATATATCAAGATATCAAGATACAAAATAACCCAGTTGAAAAATGGGGTACAGAGCTAAACAGAGAATTCTCACCAGAAGAATCTCAAATGGCCAAAAGATATTTAGGGAAGTGCTCAATATCCTTAGTCATCAGGGAAATGAAAATCAAAATGACTCTGAGATACTCTGTCTTACACCTGTCAGAATGGCTAAGATCAAAAATATTCAGGACAGCTTATGTTGGAGAGAATGCGGAGTCTACAGGGTAAACTGGGAATGGGTGGGGGGCAAGGGAGAGGGGCGGGGGGATGGTCGAGTTGTGGGAGGGATGCAGGGGTGGAAGAGAATTGAAAAAGATATCTTAATAGAGCCACCAAGCACCAGCCGGAGAAGAGAAGGAGAAGGGAATACATGAGCAAGGGAGGCCAAGATAATGAAGGGGAAATCTACAGAGATAGCTGAACCAAACTCATGGAACTCATGGACTCTAGACCGACAGCCATGGAGCCCCCATGGGATCCGAGCTAGACCCTCTCCATGTGGTAGACAGTTGTGTAGCTGGGTCTATCTGAAGGGCCCCTGACCACAGGGCCAGGATCTATCCTTAGTGTATGAGCTAGCTTGTTGGAGCCCATTTCCTAGGGTGGGATGCCATTCTTAGCCTTAATGCAGGGGAGAGGAGCTTGGTCCTGGCTCAACTTAATGAGCCAGGCTTTGTCAACCTGCCATGGGACCCCTTACATGTAAGAGGAGTGGATGGGAGGTGGGCTGGGGGGGGCAGGAAGAGGGGTGGGAGGGAGAACTGTGGTTGGAATGCAAAATGAAATAAAAAAAAGAAACTTAAAAAAAAAGGGGTAACACCCAGTTCAATATTGAACTATCAGTGATCCACTGGCCAGAGGTATCAAGCTGTTTCTTACATTTTTGAAGATACAATCTGAAGTTGCCAGATCTTTTCTTTTATTGTACCTGATTGGTTAACATAGAAGCTACATTCCTCCCCTAGGAAGAGACAAAAGCTACCTCGCTGCTGTTAGTAAATCTAATCCTTGACAGTTTTGTAGTACTATGGTAGCCAACCAGTCTTATTTGGCACTGGAGGGTTTAGGATGGTCTGAGCCACCTGATGAAGATCCTGGATGAACTTTGAGGAAAACCAATGGTAAATAGCTAGGGAAGTAGTCAGTCCTGATGTTCCAGTGGTGACACCAACAACTATGCCTAGGGCTGCCCTGACAATAATGGACTAAACCTCTGAAATGATACGCCAGCCCCAATGAAATTTTCCTTTTTAAGAGTTGCCTTGATCTGCTGTCACTGGGGCCATGGCATTTTGGGTGGCCCTTGCTGCCACCTGGGTCCATGGTGACAACCAGACCCAGCCAAGGTCTGTGTTGATGTCCATGGCCCATGTTTCTACCAAAGGCCATATGAAGCCTGGAGTCTGGGCTGAAACCTCTGGCCTTGCTGGTGTCCAGAGACCATGCTGTTGTCAAAACCATCCTGATCTATGTGGCTGGGGCTACCACCTGGAGCTTGAATGTTGACCTGGCTGAACTGCTGTCTATGGCCATGTCTAGGTTCATGGTCCAGCTGCAGCTGAGGTCTGTGTTAAAGTATGTGACCCAGGTTGCCACTAGGGCCCACAGGGAGGTCTGCGATCTGGGTCACAGCCTTCGGCCTTGGTGGAGTATGTGGGCAATGCTACAGTAGGAGCCATGTAGATCTGGATGGCCTGTGCTGATACCTGGGCCCATGGTATCATCCAGGCCTAGGCTACTGCCGAGGATTACGTTTGGGTTCATGACCCTATAGCAGTCAGGGTCTGGATTGATGTATGTGGCTCCTGTTACCACTGCAGGCCATGAAGATGCCCAGGGTCAGGGCAGCCACCTAAATCTAGCTTGTTGTCCAAGGGCCATGATGCATGCAGATCTGAGTGGTGTACACTGCTGCCCAATACCATGGTAACATCTGGGCCAGGGCTGCATCTGAGGGCCATGTTTGGATCCATGGCTCTGCTGCAGCCAGGGTGTGCTCATGTTTGAGGCTCCTGTTACCATCAAAGGCAATGCAGATGCCCAAGGCCTGGGACCATGTTGGTGTCTCAGGGCCATACTGCCATTGGAGTGGGGACCATGCCAATCTGAGTAGCCTTCACTGCCACCTGGGGCAGTGGTGACATCCAGACCTGGCTGCTGCCGAGGACCATGTCTAGGTCCATGGTCCTACCATGGCTGAGGGCTGTGTTAAAGTTCAAGTCCCATACTGCCACCAGAGGCCTCATAGAAGCCCAGGGTTGAGGATGTAGCCTGAGGCCTTGGCGGTGTCTGGGGCCATGCTGCCACCAGAACCACCCAGGATGTCGTCTGGGCCCAAGCTGCTGCCAAGGGCCATGTCTGGTTCAGTTGCAGCTGACATCTGTGTTGGTGTCTGTGGCCCATTTCACCTCAGGGGTCCTTAGGAACCATTTGAGATTAAATAAGAGGGCCCTGCTGGCCCCACCCTTTGATGACCCAGGGAAAGCTGGCCTTGTCTCTTTATGGACACTGCAGCAAGACAGGAGAGCCAGTCTCCAGAGAGATGGCTCCTCCCCTCACCACAGGGGAGGGTGAAGCAACCTTGAGGGCATGGGCTTAGGGGAGCTGACTCCACCCCCTCATCTGAGGTGGGTGGCCTCAGTGGCCTGGACTGACCAGCTCAACTACCACCCGGGTCCACCATCGGATCTTGGGTTGGCCTAGGGTGACATCTTTCCCATCTAGGACCTGCTGGAACTTGCAAAGGAACCGGTCCTGTTGATCAATACTTGCAGGATCTCCAAGACCCAGCCAGGGCAGCCACAGGATATCTGAGAGAAGTTCTAGTGAGGATCCAGTGATAATGGTGTACCAGAAACCAGAGGCCTTGAACCAGACCAGTGACTCATTGCAATGGACATTTGCTAGTAAAGCTGATAGGACAAAAGAGTATACTATAGTATACTCTTATATATGACACACTGAGGTCCCTGGCGCCCGTAGGACGAATGAAGAGTGTTGGCGAGGCGGGAAAGAGGGAGAAGTGAAGAGTTTTATTTTTTTGTTCGTTTTGTACTTATTTTTGTTTGCTTGCTTTGCTTTGTTTTCTTTTGTGTGTGGGGTGTTGCAGAGGAGTGAGCTGTGATCCCGGCTTCTCCTTGAGGATATTTGACAGGTTACTTCTTGTGGTAGCTTGGGGAGGGTGCAAGTGCTGACATACATTTAGTTAGTCACGAAGAGAATGCTGGACCTGGTGGTGTATGTCTGTGATCCCGGCTCTCAGGAGGCTGAAGCCAGAAGACCTGAGAGTTCGAGGCCATCTTGAACTACATTGTGATACCCTATCTCAAAAAACAGAGAGTGAAGGTATGTACCACCACCACCCGTTACCTGTTAATAAGGGATAATCGTGCTGCAGTCCACAGATCCAGAGAGGCTAAGTAACAAGGAGGGCTAAACATGGGATGTTGGTGCATAGATCTACCCGGGAAAGGGAAATGGAAGAGATGTTGCAGGTGGGGATCAGAACAGGAGGGATCGGGTGTGGGAGAGGTAGTGGGATGAGAGAGAGAGAGAGAGAGAGAGAGAGAGAGAGAGAGAGAGAGAGAGAGAGAGAGAGAGAGAGAGAGAGAGAGAGAACAGGGAGAGACTCCTGGAATTGGGGGACATTTCAGCCCCCCCCAGCACAATGGAAACTCTCCGGAATCTATGAGGGTGACCCTAGTGAAGACTCCTAGTAATGGGGGATACAGAGCCTGAACTGACCATCTTCTGTAACTAGGCAAGACTTCTAGTGGTGGGATCAGCCACAAAACCTTCAACCTGCAGTTTGTCCTGTTTGCAAGATGTGCTGGGGTAATGGTGGGACAGAACTTGTGGGAGTGGCCAACCAGTGACTGATGAAACTTGAGACCCATGTCATGAGAGGGAGCCCACGTCTGACACTGCCTGGATGGCCAGGAACCAGAGACTGCATAGCTCAGAGACCTAGGATAGAACTAGACAAAACTGGCAAAAAAAAAAAAAAAGTCAATGAAATGACTCTTAATGCTATTCTGCTGTATACTCACAGATCAGAGTCTAGCCCAATGGTCATCAGAGAGACTTCATCAAGCAACTGACAGGAACAGATGCAGAGACCCACAGCTAAACATTAGGTGGAGGTCAGGGAAATCCTGCAGAAGAGGGGGGCACGAAGGATTGTAGGAGCCAGAGGGCTCAAGGACACCATAAGAACACAACCCACAGAATCAGCTAAGCAGGGGTTATAGGGGCTCGCAGAGACTGAGGCAACAGTCAGGGGCCTATGTGGGGTCTGAGCTAGGTCCTCTGCATATGTGTTACGGTTGTGTAGCTTGGTGTACTTGTGGGACTCCTAACAGTGGGATGGGGATTGTCTCTGACTCTTTTGCCTGTTTTTAGAACCCTTTTCCTCCTCCTGGTTGCCTCATCCAGCCTGCATATGAGGATTTATGCCTAATCTTGTAATTTGTTATGTGGTGTTTGGTTGATATCCCTGAGAAGCCTACTCTTCTCTGAAGAAAAACAAGGAGTGTGTCTATGGGAGAGGGGAGGAGGAAGGGGACTGGGAGGAGCAGAGGGAGGGGAAACTGTGGTCGAGATGTAGTATATGATAGAAAAAGAAAACCAAAACAGAACAAGGGCTATAGTGCTTGCTTTAGCAACATTAGAATAATACAGAGAAAATTAGTATGGTCTCCGTACAAGGATTATCTACAAATTTGTGAATTGTTCTGTATTTAGAAGGAAAAAATAAAAACGAGCTGTGGTTATAGCTCAGTGATAAAATGTTTCCCTAGCATACATGAGTCCCTGGGGTCCATCTCTATCATCACCATAAAGAGAAAAAAGTGACTAAGTTTCCGTCCTGCCCAAAGGGGCTACATGGTGATCTATAAGAAAGTTCCTGAAGGAAGGATTCCATCTAGTGTAACTCCCTTCCATGAAGGGCTTTTTTTTTTTTCATTTCAAGTGAGCACAACCATGTGCTGATCAGCTAGGAATGCAGAGTCCTTGGGGGATGAGGTGATGCCGTGTAATTGCTTTACCCTTTCCAGGCAGTCTTAGGGATTGATTCTAACCTCAAATAATTCAGGTGTCAAAGTTCTGACCTCCCCTCCCCAGTACTTCAGAATGTAACTGTGTTTGGAAATATTATTGTTGTAGATATAATTAATGAAGATGAAGTCATTTGAGGGTCTCACTAGGAGGGGTATCCTTACAAAAAAAGGAGGTTTGGACACAGACAGCACACAACTAGAGACGGGATGATGTTGTCACAAGCCACAGAACACCAAGGCTGGGACAGGGCCTTGTTGATTTTTTTATACATAGACTTCAAGTCTCCAGTGTTGCATGATGGTACAGGTCTCTGTGCACACTGCCTCATCTGCAGCGTGGGTTACAGCAGCCACAGCCAGTGGAAGGTGGCAGGAGGTGAAAGTGACCGAGTCAGGTGATTCACCATGTGTTCTCTGGTTCTTGGTATGGGTCTTTGGTGGGGTGTTAATTTGGAGAATTTATCTGCTGTGTTCCATGAACTCTGGAAGCCCCTGGGGAGCTGAGATGTGGTCAAGTCCAGCCCTGGTGTTGGACAGTGAGTAACCCTAAGCAGGCTCTCTGTAAGCTGTACAAATTCGAAAGTTTAGAAATTTTCAGGTCTAGCCGGGCGGTGGTGGCGCACGCCTTTAATCCCAGCACTCGGGAGGCAGAGGCAGGCGGATCTCTGTGCGTTCGAGGCCAGGCGGGACCGATAGCCTCCGAAACAATACAGAGAAACCCTGTCTCGTAAAAACCAAAAAAAAAAAAAAAAAAAAAAAAAATAGAAATTTTCAGGTCTAAGGTTGTGAGTGTCTGTTGTGAATTCCTGTGTGTGTGTGTGTGTGTTTGTGTGTGTAAGTGTTCTTTTGTTTGTTTTGAGACAGGATTTCTTTGTGTGGTCTTGGCTTTTTCTGGAACTCACTCTGTGCACCATAGACCAGTCTGGCCTCGAACTCACAAAGATCCACCTGCCTCTGCCTTCCGAGTGCTGGGATTAAAGGGGTACTGCCATGGTCCCTCCGCAGCCTGGGTACAGGTCCTGAGATAGGTAGGGGGCATCAGGGCAAAGAAATGAATTGTTTGACCACGAGATGAGTTTCACACAAGTGACTGGCCCAGAATAGGTCCAGCCATCTTTATACATTAAAAACAAACATGTTTTTCCATACTAACAAACAAGTTTTTCCCATTCTCCAACATTAACCTCTAGCAAAAACAAATAGTCAGATATGGTTATTTTCCCCAACCTTTACATCAAAACATCTTTAAACCAAAAGAAACACCATTTTGCTAGCCAAATATCAAGCCAGGTGCATCCTGTCCTTACAAAACTAAAAGTTGATTGACATAGGCACACATTTCCAAGAATACTGTTGTTCAAAACATATTTACAGAAATGGGGTGGTTTGCCTCTGATCCTGTCAGCACTGAATCAGAACAGCTCCCGGGGTCTGGAGGGACAGCTGGCATCCCCCAACAAGAAACCTGAGAAACATCAGTTCCCAAAGAATTTTAGGGGAAAATATTCAAGAAAGAATGGAGCTTCCAGGAATGATCACATCTGTCTCATACGTGATTGACAAAATGACACTAAAATCTCAAAGAGCATCCAGATTGCATGGTCACAGCATTATTCTGTGCTGAGTGAGACTGTCCCCATGGGCTTTGCCTCATCTGGGGACCCACTGGGCAAGCACTCATATACTGGCTCGAAACTAGGCCACACAGCTTCCAACAGCATATACTTTTAATATGTGTGTTATTAATTAAATTTATTTACTTATTTTACATATTAGTCACAGTTTCCCTCCCTCTTCTCCTCCTACTCACTCCAACCACTTTTTTTTTGGGGGGGGGAGTTTCTGAGACAATGTTTCTCTGTGGCTTTGGAGGCTGTCCTGGAACTAGCTCTTGTAGACCATGCTGGTCTTGAACTCATAGAGATCCGCCTGCCTCTGCCTTCGGAGTACTGGGATTAAAGGCGTGCACCACCACCCGGCTTCTTTATATATCTTTTATATATAAAGGATGGTTCTTAAAATGTGAGGGATGAAGACTGCAGGCTAGGTTATTTAACCTAACTTTTCACTTTGGGTAAGAAAATAGCTTTGTCTACTGATGGGCAGTATTTTGTCTGGGTATATTAGCTGTTGTATGTAGATTTCTGTTTAAAACCTCAAGTCCATTACTGTTTTAGAAGTACTTCAGACATCTTGCCCAGGGACGGGGCTAATGTCCACCTGCCATTTGCTGTCTGAGTGAGTCATGACCTCAGACCTCCTTGGCACATTTGTACTGCAGGGCCTGCGGTGATGGACTCTACTGTCAGTATTTGTCCCTACTGCTTCCACTCTGTTTAGCGTGACAGCCTGTGTGCTGGATGGATGATGACCCTTTGCATGAACTTTGCTGCCATCTACCTAGACTCATTCCATAGCAGATGTGTTTCACGTTGGTGACTGTTCTCTTCTTCCCACAGAGTCTATAGAAGACGCAGCAGCAAGACTCCCAGATGAACAACCGAAAGGAAGATATGGAAATCACTTCTCACTACCGGCACCTGCTTCGAGAGCTCAATGAGCAGAGGCAGCACGGAGTCCTGTGTGATGTGTGTGTCGTGGTGGAGGGCAAGGTCTTCAAGGCACACAAGAACGTCTTGCTTGGGAGCAGCCGCTACTTCAAGACACTGTACTGCCAGGTACAGAAGACATCTGACCAGGCCACAGTCACTCACTTGGACATTGTCACAGCTCAGGGCTTCAAGGCCATCATTGACTTCATGTACTCTGCCCACCTGGCTCTCACCAGCAGGAATGTCATTGAGGTGATGTCAGCTGCCAGCTTCCTACAGATGACTGACATTGTGCAGGCCTGCCATGATTTCATCAAGGCTGCACTGGACATCAGTATCAAGTCAGACGCCTCAGATGAACTCTCTGAGTTTGAGATTGGCACCCCAGCCAGCAACAGCACGGAAGCGCTGATCTCAGCTGTGATGGCCGGAAGGAGCATCTCCCCCTGGCTGGCTCGGAGAACAAGTCCTGCCAATTCTTCTGGAGACTCTGCCATTGCTAGCTGTCATGAAGGAGGGAGCAGCTATGGGAAGGAGGACCAGGAACCTAAGGCCGATGGCCCTGATGATATTTCTTCACAGGCTTTGTGGCCTGGAGATGTAGGCTATGGGTCTCTGCGCATCAAGGAAGAACAGGTTTCACCATCACATTATGGAGGGAGTGAGCTTCCATCCTCCAAGGACACCACAATACAGAACTCTTTATCAGAACAGGGTGCTGGGGATGGCTGGCAGCCCACAGGCCGGAGGAAGAACCGGAAAAACAAAGAGACTGTCCGACATATCACGCAGCAGGTGGAGGAGGACAGCCGGGCTGGCTCCCCGGTACCCTCATTCCTGCCAACATCAGGATGGCCTTTCAGCAGCCGAGACTCAAGTAAGCCTTTCTGTGATAGGCTGGGTGCAGGTGGCCCAGGTCACTGTGTTGACTGTGTCGTCAGCCGGCCATGCTGTTGGTGACGTGGCACATTCCCATGCTCACACTACTGGCTTCCTGTGGTTACCTCCTATCACAGTAAATTAGTATGACTTCAGGGAATATGACCTACGTGTAACAAAGGCTAAGATGACTTTGGGTCCTTAACAGCCCTGGTATGTCTATCCCATCAATACAGCTCCAGTATGGAGAAGTTGCCTGTGTGGGGCTTCCATGAGACAAATAAGACAAGCTACAGGGTCTGTAGTTGAAAGAGTAGGGAGACAGTTGGGGAAGGTCATCGTTCTGAGTTGTCTGCTTTTCCATTTATTGCATCTTTCCTTGGTACTGTCAGGGCCACCCAGAAAGTCACCAGAGTGGCTCTCAGTTCTATTCCCCACCCCGGACCTTTTCTTGGCTCTCAAGTTTGGTCTTCAGTTTCTTGCTGCCTTGAACTGAGATGTTGTAACTGAAAACACAGTGAGGGATGAGTGTGTCTCGTGGTGGTCACAGGCTTGCACTACTCCTGCTGAGGACCCGGGTTCAATCCCCAGCACCCATGTTTGGTGGCTCACAACTGCCTGTAACTCTGCTTCAGAGAGGTCTGATATCCCTGGCCTCCGTAGGCACCTGTACTCTCATACATACACCAGCACCCACATACTTAAATTTCTAGAACTTTTATTATTTTTTAAATCTTAATCACAATTGTATGTGGTGAGTTGGGATTATATGTGCACATGACTCCAGGTACCCACAGAGGCCTGAAGTAGATGTGAGCTTCTCAACATGGATGTTGAGAGTCAAACTTGGGTCCTCTTTAGCCCCCTCTGCATTGTAAACATTTTTAACTGGGCAGTTCACTGGCGTTAGATATATCCATATTGTACTATTATCCATCTCTAGAACTTAAAAAAATTAAGTTTTTAGATTTACTTATTTTGTATGAATGTTTTGCCTGCACTTATGTATGTGTATCGTGTGTGTGCTTGGTGCCAGTGGAAGTCAGCAGGGGATATCATATACACTGGTACTGGAGTTATGATTATTGTGAACCATCACATGAACACTGAAAATTAAACCTAGATCCTCTACAAGAGCAACAAGTGCCCT
This sequence comes from Mesocricetus auratus, assembly GCF_017639785.1. Classification (NCBI taxonomy): domain Eukaryota; kingdom Metazoa; phylum Chordata; class Mammalia; order Rodentia; family Cricetidae; genus Mesocricetus; species Mesocricetus auratus. The sequence goes on along the minus strand of NW_024429209.1, from coordinate 24,870,467 downwards.
TAACCACTGAGCCATCTCTCTCCACACATTTTGGTTTTATTTTTAAAGGTCTCATTGCATTTCCAACACTGAGCCACCAATCCCGGAACCAGAGCCTGAGCCAGAGCCAGATTTTGGCATTTTTATAAAAGTTGGTTTCGCTCAGCATTGCTCCACCTTGGGCTGAGTCATTCTCTGTGCTGGCATCCTGGGGATGGGAGGATGTTGGGCATAGCCTGTACCCACAAGGTATCAGTGGCATTTGACACAGTTGTGACAGCCACACATATCTCCTGACATGTACACATGTCTCCAAGCAGCCCCGTGCTCCCTAGGGATAGACTGAACTGAATCAGAAGAGTATCAGTCATTTCCTGATAGTTGTTTCTGTGGAGAGGCCCTCCAGGCAATAGGCATGGATGGTGATGTCTGGCTCCTAGATTTGCTTATAATCTGTTGTCAGTTCTGACCCAAACCTGGTGAATGCTGAGACTTTGGGAGCCCATTTTGAGGTTCACAGATGTTGGGGGCCATCCTCCACTTATCTCATACTATATGTGTGTGCCCAGTCAGTTTTCCTGTAGGCGACAATGCTGGGGGCATGTATCCCATGGGAGTCAATGGTAAATTAGTAAGTGGAACAATCCCAGAGCCTGTGGGCTGGAGGTTTCAAATGCAGTCAGCGAGCAGAAGGTGTTTTCAGAATCCAACAAGTGATTTTGGCTGTATACTTTCTTAGTCTTAAATCCTTGGGTTGCCAAGGCAACTGTGAACTGCTTTTGCTTGGGGATTCTGAAGGCTGAGATAAGGATGTGAGGTGTAGGCTGGAGCGTGGGTTGCTTCCTGCGTGTCATGGTAGCGTGTCATTCGTTGAGCCTCTGCCACCCCGGCTCTCAGATTGATTAGGAAACATAAATCATGACACTTGGTGGAGGTCAGTTTGTTTTCATTAAAGAGTTAGAGACTGATATATTATTTATAGGGGGAAAGAGTCTTTTTAAAGACACCCTTCAGGTAGACATGTCAGGTGGCTTTCTGATCAGTTGCTCAGATGTGAAACCTGGTCCTGGCTACTTGTCCTCTCTGTGTGTCTCCATCTCAGCTCCTGGTGGTACCTGGGACCACTCAACTTTTACAAGTGACTTTCTAAACAAAAAGTCAAATGCATTATAACCCAACAGGTCTGGAAAATCAGTTTTAAAATTGACTTAATGTATGTGATAGCTGGTGGAAATAGCATTCAGTAAGCCCACCACATGCCCATGTGATGGACACAGGCAACCCTTCTGGCTGGGGACCCTCTGAAGCCTTCCCTGATCCATCGGCAGAGCAAGGTCAGTGATGATTCTCAGGGCAGCTAGGGATCCTTCTATGAGGTGAAATAGTATCTAACGAGCTCAGGAATGGTGAAAAAACATTCTAGGTCCTCCAGCTACACATATTCCTAAAATATACAACAGGCATCAAGTGTGAAGCTATTTTAAAGTTAAAGGTTTTGTTGAGTTAATGTACTGGACTTTGAGAAGATTGAACATCCACAAGTTGGAATTTTTAAGGATACATCAGGACCTCAGTGCAGTTCCAGCCGAAGATGGGGAATCTGTGGCATTCAGTGTTGACCGTACTCTGTGGCTTGGGTGATGGATGGCATGGGCTTTCAGGATGAGTCTCTTTTCATTCTTCTCTGGATCAGATATGGCCTACATTTCCCTTCCCAGGTCATCCCTGGCAGTGAATGGGAACTAGAGTTAGGGGTTCAAAGTCTCCTAGACTATCACAGCCATCCTGGTCCACACATCATGGTTGGGAGAGCTTAACAGGAACTAAAAACCATGTGAGCTTGTCTTTGCCCATGTACTGGTTTCATGATCTGTCACGGCTGTGCAGAGTATTGCAAGCACTCTAGTTCTGGTGTTGGCTGGGCCTTGGACCTTTTTATGATGTCATTTAGACAACATAACAAATTTGATCGTCATTTCTCTCTAAATTCTTCTCTCCATCCTGACCACTGTTTCCCCTCCTTCCTCTCCTCCTCCACTTCCCTCCAGAATTGATCATCTTTGTAAAGAAAATCATCTGTGCTCGTGATGGCTTTGAGTGAGGGGATTAGCGTGGCTCTGAGGGAAAAGGTGGCACCATCTGCTTCGGTCTCCACCTACATCCCACATCCCATAGCTCTGCTCTGGGCTTCATCTCACCTGTGTGGTTTTTCCTCCCAAATATGACTGGCAGAAAGCAGTTCTGATTGGACCATGTTATGGTGTGTTTAGAGTGGCAAGCTGGTGACCAGACAGGCAAAACTGTCCATATCTTTTGGATGGTTTTGTTGAAATGAAGACCTGGCACTGGGGTGGGAGAGTTCATTATGCCTTCCTGTCCGTTGTGGGAAGGACAATACTGATGCCATAAAAGAGTGAAGGAGGCCAGAAGAAGGGGCAGGTGCAAGCACAGGTCAGAGACTTGTGGTGTTGTGGGAAGAGGTGCCCTGGCATTCAGCAGTGCTTATGACAGGCTGAACTCCAGTCAAATTCGTACAGGCCCAGTGCATACAAAGTGACTTTTCATCTTGGGGTGGGGTGGGGGCTGCTGGACTCAGTCCCACAACCTTCCCTTTTGCACCTCCGAGCAGTACCCTTCCAGAGCCTCCTTGTGATCCTGAAGGGTTTCAATTGTCTGTCCCTCTTCAGGCTGAGCTGTGAGATGGAAGTGCTTTGCATTGTCATGGTGTTTTTTAAAACGTTGAATTTGCAGATGGTGAACTCAAAAGGGTTTTCTATGGACATAGCCTAAACATTCTTTGAGATGAGGAGACCAGGTGAGTAGTCACCCTGGGGTACCTGGGCAGAGTTGATGGTGTATGGTCCCCACCAGAAAAGTCCAGATAGTGCCTCCTGGTCTGGTGTAGTCACCTGGGCAGAGCAATAAACAGACAACTAACTGTATGGAGGGATATGCTTCTGGAAGCCCAGCAAGTCGCATGTCACGATGACCGTAGGCAGAGCACTGACACCCCCAGACTCTGCAGGGATCTTTCTGGTTTGTTGCAAAGAAGGCAGATTCTGGTAGGATGCCAAGCTGGTGGGACAGTCTCCTTGAATTGAGTAGTCCTTGTCTGTGGTAATATTTCTTGTTTATTTTGCTTTGTTTCACTTGGATATCTTACTCTGTGCCCAGGCTGGCATTGATTTTATGGCTTTTCTGCCTCCACATCTCAAGAGCTGGGGTGAAGGCCTGGGCTTATGGTGATGCTCCCTGTGGTGTATTTCCTAGTATAATGCAGATCTACAGTTTGATCACCATGTTGTCCTCCAAGTGAAGAAGCATCATTGACCAGGTTCCTACAGAGAGACACTGCCTTTAAGTTACTCCCAGGACGTAGTTTCTCCTCTAACAGCTCCTGTGAGCCTACACCACCAAACCTCTCCATCTGGAGTATGTGTGCAATTGTTCTTTTCAACACTCTGCTATGAGGCCCCTGGTTGGATCCTGTCTTGAGCCTGAAGTTTTATTCTCTTCTTTTTCTAGCATCTATAGACTATGCCACAATAGTGCTGTGCTGATGCTGGAGCCTAGTGAGCTGGCCCAGACTAGCCAGTCACAGCAGCATGACTCGTACACATCGAGGAACTCACTTATGTCGAAAAATTCAGGCTGATAGAATTTATTTTTTTCAAGGTTCCACAATCTGTAATAATTCAGATTAAAATAGGTATATAAATGAGAAATCAATTTATAAACTTACATTTAGTGAGTTTATTTGCTTATACTATTTCTTAATGGTTTATTTTTATTTTATGTGAATTGGTGTTTTGCCCGCATGAGGATGTTTGATCCGCTGAAACTAAAGTTACAGACAGTTGTGAGCTGCTATGTGGATGGGGTGCTGAACTTGAACCCAGGTCCTCTGGAAGAACAGCCAGTGCTGCTAACTGATGAGCCGCCTCTCAAGCCTCTCAGCCAGTACTCTTAATACTGAGCCGTCTTTTCTTCCCCTAGACTCTTGATACAGGCTCTTACATAGCTCAGACTGGTCTTGAACTTGCTATATAGCTGAAGATGGCCTTGAACTCCTGGGATGGGATGACAGGTATTCACAACCACAGTATTCTTAAATGGGAATTTTTTGAAAGAGGAATATATATATTTATATTTACTGTGCAACCCAGGCCGGCCTTGAACTTCCTGCCTCAGCCTCCTGTGTGCTGGGATTACAAGACTGAACCTACTATGTCTGGTATAATTTCATGTGCTCATTTGAAAGCTTTTATGCCAGGGCTTTCTTCAAGGACTTTTAAGGACTAGGCTGTGGTTCAATGACAGAGGTTCCAGAGTTGAGCCGTAAGGTAAACTAAAATGACAAAAGATAATGAAAGTCATTTTTAAACTGATTATCTATAAGCTGAAGAGATGGCTTAGTGTTTAAAAGTACTTTTTGCTCTTGGAGAAGACCCAGGTTTGGCTCCCAGCACCCACAAGGCACAACTGCCTGTACCTCCAGTTCCATGGCATAAAATACCCTCTTCTGGCCTCCACAGGAACTGAATGTACATCATGTCCTTACATGCAGGCAAAACTCATACCGTAAAATAAACCCATATCCTAAAATAAAAATAAATAAATCCTGAGGAATTGGAGAGGTGGCTCAGCGGTAAAGAGCGTTGGCAGCTCTTCCAAAGGTCCTGAGTTCAATTCCCAGCAACCACATGGCAGCTCACAACTATCTATAATGGGATCTGACGCCTCTTATGTCTGATGCCTTCTTCTGTTATGCAGGCATACATGCAAATAGAGCGCTCATTTACATAAAATACATAAAGAATTTTTTGGGGCACATGCCTTTAATCCCAGCACTAGGGAGGCAGAGGCAGGCAGATCTATATGAGTTTGAGGCCAGCTTGGTCTATGGAGCGAGTACCAGGACAGGCTCCAAAGCTACACACAAAAATCCTGTCTCAAAAACAAAACAAGCAAACAAAAAAATCTGAGAGTCAAACATTGTTGGGTGAACTCTTCATGGAGAGTTGTGAACAAATATGTACTTACTTGAAATAAGGCATCAAGAGCAAGCCAAAGAAACCATTCTATCAAAGCCCAACTTGGTAAACCAATGGTTTTACTGGGTTTATTTATAGAGCATGGGGAAGGGAAAGGTATCATGGGTGACCCTAAAAGAGTCACATCACCAAAGATTCCCATTGCAGCATGGATAATAACACAAGAGATGAGTCCCCTGTTCAGTTAACCTTTCACTCATTGTATGCTCCAGTGACTTTGAGATCAAAGACCACATAAAGAATTATACTTGTCTGACAGAGAAGTTCAAGCAGGAGTGGCTGAGATCTCAAATGGGGATCTGATGGCCCTCCCCAGCACTTAAGCCCAGTCTTGAGGGTCACTTCCAAGTGACCCTAGCAGTTCTTGAGATAGTAACAGCTATTAGATCCTAAAGACAACCATAAACAGGCAGCAGGAACGTGTAAAGCTGCTAGCACTGCAGCTCACTGAGGTGGCCAGCACCCTAAACCAGCAACCTGGGGGTCGCTCCTATCCCAGAACTGATCCACTGTGGCCCTGCCTTTCCTGTTGAGGGCACTTTGCCAGGTCTGTGTTCTCAAACCAGCCATGGCCAGCTGTCCTCTAGCCAAGACTTTACACTCCTGGTGAGCTGACTCCTTTCTCATGAATGTGGAGCACTGAGGTATGGACACGCTACTAGACTGTTTGCACTACCACGGCTGGCACTTACAGGTCCCCAGCCTTTGTATAGTGTGCCACTATGTGTTGTGGCTCTAGGAGTTTGACATGGTCAGCAGACAGTTCCCAGTTTCCTGTCTTCTCCACTGCTGAGAGATTTCTGTGGTCTTTGGCTCATGGCCCATGCATTGCTGCCCTTGCCTCCATTCTCATTTCTTTAACTCTCCTGCTTCCTCCTTCTGCTACTAAGAACCTTGTGATGACCTGGGGCAGTCTGCCTATCTCACTGTCTCTTACTTCCTCAAAAGGTGACATAATGACAGGCTCTGTGATTATGTGGATCAGACTGTGGCATCATTTCAGGCTGTTGTCAGCTTTCTCATGGGCAAATGTGTAAAGAGGCAAGCTCTTTGGTGAAAATTACTATTCTCTTTTGAGGTGTAATACACATGTAATAAACAGAACATTAATGTTTATGGTTAGGGGGGCTGGAGAGGTGGTTCAGTGGTTAAGAACACTGTCTGCTCTTCCTGAGTTCAATTCCCAGCAAACACATGGTGGCTCACAATCATTTATAATAGGATCTGACTCCCTCTTCTGGCATAAATGTATATGTGCAGATAGAGCACTTACATACATAAAAATAAATCTTTAAAGGTTTGTGATTAGGTTGGGCGTTGGTGGCGCACACCTTTAATCCTAGCACTCGAAAGGCAGAGGCAGGCGGATCTCTGTGAGTTCGAGGCCAGCCTGGTCTACAGAGCTAGTTCCAGGACAGCCTCCAAAAAACAATACAGAGAAACCCTGTCTGGAAAAACCAAAAAAAAAAAAAAAAAAAAAAAAAAAGAAGAAGAAATTTATGATTAGAACAATATTGTTTGTATCTCTAATGTTCTATTGAAAAATTATTCATAATTAATATTGAAGCCAGTATTGTGACATGCCTGTAATTTCAGCATTACAGAGGCTAAGGCAGGTGACTTGTTTTGAGATTGAGGCTGGCCTGGCCTTTATAGCAAGACCCTGTCTCATTAAAAAAAAAAAGGCATGGAAGCAGAGGCTGAGCACTCTTACCTTACTGTCTTTGTGGCTAACCTGTGCAGCATCTACCTGGATGTTACACTTTGTTCGTTAACACTGTCTGCATACTGCATCCTTGTTCATCTGTCTGGCGATGTGTACTGTAGACCTGCGTGTACTGTGGTTGGAAGCAGAGCTTCTGCAACGCCGTTAGGCTCCTTTAGGGATGCCCGTGTTTCTCTATGGCTTTGGAGGCTGTCCTGGAACTAGCTCTTGTAGACCAGGCTGGCCTCGAACTCACAAAGATCCGCCTGCCTCTGCCTCCCAAGTGCTGGGATTAAAGGCGTGCGCCACCAACGCCCGGCTTCATGTCTTTTAATCTTAACCATACAAAGTGTTGAGTTTTGATAAACCCATTCACATGACAGAAACTGTCAACCCAGTTCTCTTGTGGGTGTTTTCAGTCGGTCCCCAAGCCCCAGAGGCAATGGCAAAGCCAGCTTGTGAACAGGCAGAGAATATTTCAGGGAAGGAAGTACCCTGGATCCTCCCACCACCCCACTTTGAGATATGTAGATTTACATGTCACTATGAACAATATCACAGAAGCTGGGTGTAGTAACTCTTTCCTGACATCCTGGTACTCTCACTCTATAGTCCAGGCTGGCCCCTAACTCTCCCATGTGCTGAGATTACAAATGAGAACTACCACATGTGGCATAGGTTTGTTTTTGTTTTTTGTCTTTTGTTTGTTTTGTTTTGTTTTGTTTTGAATAAAGGTCTTTCTTGATTGGCTGTCCTTGAGCTCACAGAAATCCACCTGCTGCTGCCTCCTGAGTGTTAGGATTAAAGGCATGTGCCACCATGCCTTGTCATTCATTTGATTTATTTTTTAACATTGCCATTGAAGTCTTTCCCCCTAATGCCACCAAATCTATTTGCCTCTAACACTTGAGGCAGTGATTGTGAGGGGTTCAGTGATGTAACTTGTCATGTTGGCCTTGGTTAGCCCCATATCTTAGTAAGGATTCTTGTGTGCTATGTTGACTCTTAGTTCACAGAAGCATTTTGGTAGCCTTTGTAGGAGGTAATCTGTTTACCTGGGAGCTATGTTTTGCGAAGAGTGGGGACAGTTCTTGTCGCAGTTGGCAAATGATGTAAGTCTGGAGGGTAATGCCAAGAGCTGCTGCCCAAGTCTCACCATCCACTTGTTTCCAGGTCAGTGGCCCAGCAAGTTAGATGCAAGAGAGAAATGAACTTTAAATTCATGTAAATTCCTAAGAGTTAAGTTGCTCAAAAACCTCACTATTGGTCTGAAGGGATGGCTCAGTGGCTAAGAGCCCTTGTTGCTCTTGCAAAGGACTTGGGTTTGATTCTTAGCACCCAATAATGGTTCACAACCATCACTTACTCTAGTTCCAAGGAATCTGATGCCCTCTTCTGACCTCTATGGGCATCAAGCATACATATGGTGGCATATGTACATGCCGGCAGAGCACACACACAAGATAAAAACGTGAATACTATCTAATAAAAACTTTTTATAACAATGTTAAAGTGCACCCTGGTCTTAGATATCTCTAGTTTCCTTTTGGCATCATTGCTGTTAAGCATTTCTTTCTGTATCAGCCATGGTCTAGGAGGCTGTAAGCATACAGACACATTGATAATTTCTTTGCTTCTAGTGTTCTCTTTCTGTTTTGTGCTCTTGGGGAAGAGCTTTAGGGAGTCATTAGCACTTGTGTTGGAGGGGTCCTTCTCACTGTGGCCTGAGTGTGGAGGAACAGGTGGGCTCAGGCACTTGTGACATTTCCCCCCTCTTCTTTTCTCATGTAAACAATAACAGTTTGCATTTCTTGGTCACTTCAGCTGCTCTAACCAGAGTGCCTTGGGCCTGTCACCTTTGAGAAACTGCCAGCCTTCTCCAGATGCTACAGGATTCATGTTTTCATTTATGACAAGGCTTCAGCTCTCCATCTCTTCATTGATATTGTTTTCTGTTGGTTTAATAGATGCTGTTCTCACAGGTGTGAAATTGTATCACAGTGTGGTTTTGTTTTTCTTACAGTGCTGGGGTTTGAAAGCAGGGCCTTGGGTATGCTAGGCAAGCACTACCATAGTCATGCCTGACTTTTTACCCAAGTGCTGGGGAATCAAACTCAAAGCTGTATGCTTTAATGGGAAGTGCTTTTAACCCACTGAGCCATCCCCCCAGAACCTTACTATGTCTTTGATTTGTATTTCTCTTATGACAAAGATGTTTGAATATCTTTTTGTGAGATTATTGACCATCTGTGTGTTTAGATAACTGTCTAATCAGATCTACTGCATGTGGTGATATCTTGCACAAATAAAGCCTGTCTGGGTTTTTTTTTTTAAGAGGGAAATGCTGAGAGATCAGAGAAGGAACAAGCCACAGCACACCTTACCTCCTAAGCGTCTGCACAGAGAAGAGAGCGATATCCTGTTTGTTCTTGCTTATATACTGTTACTACCCAGCTATGTCACTTCCTGCCTGTCTGTACAAACCTCCATACCTCTATCTTTAGCCGGTGGCAAGCTCCATACTCTGACCCCCAAACAGGCTTTATTTGTGCAAGATATCACCACAACTGCATGTTTTTATTTACATTTATTATTGAATTAAAAGAGATGTTAGAGTCTTGATACATGTCTTGTCAGCTATGTAATTTTGGGGTGGGCTATGGTTCAGTGGTAGAGTACTTACCTAGTTTGTATAGGTCTTAGGTTCAATTCCCCGTAGCAGGTAAACAAGGCATGGTGGCACACACCTGTAATGCCAGGACTCAGGAGGTGGAGACTAGGAGGATCAGGAGCTCAAGGTTTTCCTTGGCTACAAAGAGAGGTAGAGGCTAACATGGGGTTTGTGAGACCCTCTTTTAAAATATATATAGGTAATTTGTACACACTCTCCATTCTGTGGGTTGTTGAAGCATGTCAGCTTTTATTTGTTTATCTGTTTATTTTTATTTATTTATTTATTTATTTTGAGGCAGTGCCTCATATAGCCTAGGCTGGTCACAAACTCACTGTGTAGTTGAGAATGACCTCGAGCTCCTGGTCCTCTCACCTCTTTCTCCTAGGTGTTGGAACTGCAAGCATGTACCATCATACCTGGCACAAGATTTTAATTTTGACGAAATCCAATTCATGTTTCATTGCTAGTGCTTTTGGTGTCTGACAACCTATTGCCAGATCTGCGGTCATGTAGATTTTCTCCTTCTAAGAGTTCTATAGTTTCAACTTTAATGTTCAGGGGTGCCTGTTGAGTGCCTGCTGTTCTTTGAGCTACAGGAGCTACAGGAGGAGATCCTGTAGCTCCAGAGCTGGGTCTGGGCTCAGGTCTTTGACCTCTTATCAAGGGTTAGTGGCCTTCTATCCTGGTTCTGAGTGAAGCTCCCATTGGATTGTAAATTTTGCTGTGCTGTGTGGCATGTTATGGGCCTGGGCAGGTGGGATCAGTAACACAATATGCTAAGGGTGCATGTTGCTCTTTGCAGGTACACTGGTCCACAGGGCTCTACTGGACTGAAGCTCATTGCCTTTATCCTTCTAATTGTCTTCATTTCCCAGTTGCAATATCTCCAAATGACCCGTGTGTACCTCCCCTTCCCTAGATGTGGACCTGACTGCCACTGAGGCCAGCAGCTCGGACAGCCGAGGTGAGAGAGCAGAGCTCTATGCACACATCGATGAAGGCCTCCTAGGAGGAGAAACCAGCTACTTGGGCCCACCCCTCACCCCAGAGAAGGATGAAGCACTGCACCAGGCCACTGCAGTGGCCAACCTTCGTGCAGCACTCATGAGTAAGAACAGTCTGCTGTCACTCAAGGCTGACGTGCTCGGTGACGATGGCTCGCTTCTGTTCGAGTACCTGCCCAAAGGTGCCCACTCATTGTCTCGTAAGTGCAACCTCTAGTGTGTCGCTGTGTCCTGTTTTGATTTTTAAGCACCTCATTTCAACTCTCAGACCCAGGTGTCACTGAGCCTGTCTGTCAGGCAGATCGGCTGTGGGTTGCAGCTACCTTCCAACTGCCTCCAAGTCTTTCAGGATGCAGACTGGCTTTGAGTTCTATGGGACCAGCATGCTTGCTTTACAGAACAAGAAGGGAATTGGTTTGTGTTGTTGGGCATCAAGAGGGAGCAGTGAGTGCTTGTTGGAATGTTTTGTGCTCAAACTTGAAGCATCTAAACCCAAAACCCACCCAGCTTAAAAGTGCACACAATTAGTGGACCTAAAACCACAGCCCCTATAAGCGGGTGGCAAGTCTGGTGTCCGATAGTCTTTGTGTCCAGGGAACTGGGACTGGCTCCCTCTGCTGGTCCCAGCACCCAGGCTTTGTGCTAGGGTTTCTTCTGTGTAGGAGACATGCAGAGAGCCGCTGACCCAGGGATGTGGGGCTTGCTTTGTTCTTGTTTGAGAGCGCTGGTCACGTGTGTGTTTTTAGAGAGGAGTTGGATGCTGCATATAAAACCTTAGTGTGTCTAGCTGAAATTCAGACCACAGACTGACCGTGCTGCAGCTGAAGGGCAGCTACTGTTTAGCCAGTGTTCAACAGCTGGCTCCCTCAAGCTGCCTTTTCCTGTGAGACAAGAGGCATTAGCATCTGCAAAGCTCATAGCCACTAGACAGGCTGCTTCCCTTGTCACAGTTCATGCTGACTATAGAAGTCATCTGTGTGATGCAGGGAGAATGGTTTGACTGCCCTGGGCATCAGCCTAGCTCCAGAACTTCCTGTTTATGTGGTACTGAGCATGAGTGTGAGAAAATGACCTGATACCTTTCTCTGTGGGGAAGTAAGGAACACACCCCACACTGGATACACCGAGTTGGGAACATGAGAGGTATCCTGTCCCAGACAGCCCAAGTACATGTATGGTGGTGACTGGTCATCCTCCAAGCCCTGAATTGCAGGACGGTTTCCAGTTGCCTTTGATGCTGGCACTTTGGATCATGTTTACAGTTTTGTTTCCATGAGCACTAAAACATTATTTGTTGGGCTTTTGTATTGGTTTGAGGAGTTATGAAAATCGCTTATGGCAAATAAAGACTAAAAGTGGAAAATGATGTCTGCTCTCTTTATTTCCAAGTTACCTATCAAGTGGCCATGGAGGCAAGCTGAGGCTGCCTCATCAACAGTGTGCACTGGGATTATTAGGTATGCTGTTAAACACACTTTCAGGCCTTGTTTCCCACATCTGGGAGATGGGGTGGGTCCAATTCATGGTTGTTGTGATTGTTAAACAAACAGCATCCAAGAGTGTTGAACATGGTTTGGACAAACCAGTGTAGTGAATGTCTCAAGAGTAAATCCTCAAAGTCCCAGAGAATTGGGACATTTCATAGAGGTGGTTATAGGGAACTTGGGGCACCTGGAATTCACATGAACAGAGGAGTTCTGAAATTCAACAGTTTTTATGGATAACATGGGACAATGGAGGTGAGATGAGGTTTGGATTATACTTAACTCTTTCTTCGTATTCCCCCTTCAGGGCAGGCTGAGGTAACAACTCCTTGCTTTGTTCCCTGGTTCCCCAGATACTGTTTGTCTTCAAGAGTAAATTTGGAAGCACATAACTTTAATCCCAGCACTCGTGAGGTAGAGTCAGGTGAATCTCTGTGAGTTCGAGGCCAGCCTGGTCTGCAAAGCGAGTGCCGGGGGGGGGGGGGGCAGGAGCTGGTGGATCTCTGTGTATTCAAGGCCAGCCTGGTCTGGTCTACAAAGTGAGTTCCAGGATAGCCAGGACTATTAGAGAGAAACCCAGGGAGAGGGAGAGAGGGAGAGAGAGAGAGAGAGAGAGAGAGAGAGAGAGAGAGAGAGAGAGAGAGAGAGAGAGAGAGAGAGAGAGAGACAGACAGAGACAGAGACAGAGACAGAGACAGAGACAGAGATGAGAATATAATATATAATTTTGGGATGAGGGAAATGATTTGCAGGTTTTCTGTCCTCTCTGTATCTAGTAGCTTCACTTTGGCATGAGCTATGTTCAGAAGAAATTTTAGCCTGTTTGTGCTAGCACCACACAGTAGTCATGTTCAGAGTCAGAGGGGGTGTCCAGCCCTAAAAGCTGATTTCACTTTGTGCACCAGAATCTTTGGTACCTTAGGTCTGACCTCAGGGAGCTTGAGGAAGCCCCTTCCTGTCCTGTTGTCTGAGTAACACTGGTCTGGGCCCTCCGTGATTAGGAGGTGCTATAGCTTAGCCAAGCCAAGGTAGTGTCTGGCTAGGACGGGGCTGTAAGTGTGCAGTTTCCTTCTCGGATCTCTCTTCTGGTGTGAGTCTCAGTCTGTATTTTATAAAGCTTGCAGTGGTGTAGGGTAGCAAGACCTCCTTTGAGGCTTAGCGTATGCACCCCTGTACTTCTGCAGATTGCCCTGTTCTGTCCTTTACAGGTGTAATCTTTGGGTTTGATATTTTGTTATTTCCATGATGTTTTAATTTCCTTATTTTTAATATCCCTAAATATGCCACTGTTTTCTTATAAAAGTGTCCTTTTATTTTCTATGTATAGGGTTAGAGGTTGACAGAACCATGCTGGGTATAGTGGTGATCACATGTACTTCCAGCATCAAGGAGGCTGAGGCAGAAGGATCATGTGTTTGAATACTGAGATCCTGTCCTTTATTTATTTATTTATTTTGGAGTGGCAAGATTTAGGGTTTGGGTGTGAACTATAGAACTTTGTGTGTGGTACCTGAAACACACCTACTGGACTGGTAGATGCGGGATAATGAATAGGTTACTTTAAACATTATTTTCTAACATCCTAAGTTAGGTCTGCCTGGCTTTGTGCTACATTAGATTTGAAACATGGAAATATTTAGAAATAGATTCTTGCTGGGCGTTGGTGGCCTACACCTTGAATTCCAGCATTTGGGAAGCAGAGACGAGCGGATCTCTTTGAGTTCGAGGCCAACCTGGTCTACAGAGCGAGTTCCAGGAGAGCCTCCAAAGCAATACAGAGAAACCCTATCTCGGAAAAAAAAGGCCCCCCACCAAAAAAAAAAAATAGATTCTTGTTTTCCAAAATGTGTGATTTGTCTTACTATGTCAAGATCCATCATGATGGACTCATACCTTAACACATTTGGCTATGGGGTTTGTGGCAAGGTTTGGGGATGGGTAGGGCTAATGTTTCTGGTGGTGGGCTCTGCAGCGGTGTAGCAAGGCAGGCAGTGCCCATGTGCCCTTATATCCAGAAAGTGCACAGGGGCAGCCTGCCATGCTACATGCCCATGTGTGGAACAGAAGCAAGGATTGTTAGTGGAGTATGATTGAGGTCTATTTCTCTGTGATGTCATCTGTTGCTCTGGACACTTGAAGGAAAGTATCCGCACACCAGAGCTTTCCTTCATCACTTTTCGGACTTGCTGGCTGACAGGACAATGTGCTTCGTGTTACTTTCAATGGAAGTTGGAGAGAGATGAGTGGCTGACTCAGGAGGGGGGGCAGCCCCTACTCCACAAACCTGTCTGTGTACCCTACCTAAGCCCCCAGCTCACCTTCCAGTTCCAGAGATGTATCCCCTGAGCTGCAGGTATATTGAAGGGTCTGTTGTGGGAAGCCTCCTTTTTAGGGCTATATACCCAGGAATGCCAAATGCATTTAAAAAGAAGCTCCTAGTGTTCAGTTGGGTATTTTTTTCCATCCCTTCACTGGGAGAGCTCAAGGAGCTTGTGCTTCAACTCTGATGAGCTCCAGAGAGGTACTTGGGAAAGAATATGGCAGGGTGTCATGGTTCTGGCTGCTGTATTTGGATGGATTCAACTTTGTGCTGGGCATTATAACTACTACATGTGTTGCTGGTGGCAAGTTTTGTCCAGGTGGGGCCGAGACTTCCACTGTAGTACCCGAAGGACACAAACCCCAATGGATGTGGAATGTTGCTGGAGAACGGTGACGTTATAGCTCCTCGACGTGGTTTGGTGGCTGCTTTATAGTACAGGACATGAAGCATTGGTGCCCCAGCTGTGACCTGGCTCTCTGCTCACACACTGATACAGTTGTGGTTTGGTTATGGCAATATAGTGTGGAAATTCAATTGTGTTTAAAGATTTTATTATTGTTACTTTGTACTGGAGATTGACCCTAGGCCTTGAGCATGGTAGGTAAACCATTGAAATACTCTCTATCCCTTTTTAACTTTGATTTTGAGACAGTCAGACCCTTGATAAATTGACCAGTTTGCTGTGTAACTCAGACAGATCTCAAGCCTCCTGCACTAGGATTACAGTCCCACACCACTGAACCTAGTTAAGTTGTAGATTTTTCTTCTGTTACTGTTTTTTGAGGCAGGGTCTCATGTAGCCCAGGCTGACTTCAAGCTTGATATGTAGCTGAGTATGACCTTGGACTTCTGATCTGTCTGTCTCTACCTTCCAAGTGCTAGAATGACAAGGTTGTATACCATGAAACCCTGCACTTGAAGGTTTTTTAAATATATACTTTATTTTTATTCACAATTAAGTGTGTGAGTGTGTGTGTGTGTGTGTGTGTGAGAGAGAGAGAGAGAGAGAGAGAGAGAGAGAGAGAGAGAGAGAGAGAGAGAGAGAGAACCATGTGCTTACAGAGGCCAAAAGAAGGTGTCAGATCCATTTGGAGCTGAAGCTACAGGCAACTCATAGCTGCCTGATGTGGGTGCTCCAGACAGGGTTTCTCTGTATTGTTTTGGAGGCTGTCAAACCAGCCTGGCCTCAAACTCACAGAGATCTGCCTGCCTCTGCCTCCCAAGTGCTGGGATTAAAGGCGTGCGCCACCACCGCCCGGCACCATTTTCACTATCTTTGATGACTCCAAAGTGCTGAAAGTTCCATCCCCAAGCATGGCATGCCCCCTGAGAACTGCATAGCCCAGTTATGTTCTGTGTGAATTTTCCATATTCCTTTCAGGTCCTAAGGGCTTGGCTATCACCTTCAAAACCTACCCACTGGTGAAGCTGTCACTGGAGCTGGCATAGTAGTGGACTTGGATGTTCTTCTTTCTATGGCCACAGGCCACACAAGGCAGAAGCATGGGAACCTATTCTACAGAGAACCAAGGCAGCTTGTTTTGGCTTAGAGATTGTTGAAGACTATTTCCTTATGGTGTTTAAATAAGAATCTCAGGCCCTTAGCATAATTCTAGATTGATCTTGAATTTTAGTCTGTTTCCTATAAGGGACTTTGACGAGCTGGACACAGGCCAGAGCATCTTGGAGTTCTTGTCAAGAGCCTGGCTCTCAGAGCTAGATTCTGTGAGTTACAGCTTTCCATGCCAATTCCTCTGTTGGACTCGTTTTGCTCTTAGAAAGAGACCCCATCCCAGGCAAGTGAATATGCAAGGACCCCTGCTATTGGAATTGGCCAACTGGTGAAAATACCCAAAAGTCCATCTTCAACTGTACCCAGGCATTGTCCCCTAGCCAGCTGCACTCCTCAAGAACTCTGGCAGTGCTTCTTCGATGCTCACAGGGAACACTGGAGCAGAGTGTACACATCTCTATCTCCTGCTCAGAACCCAGGGAGCCAGCACTGTTTCCCAGCCCAGGTAAGACTTAAGGGCCACCAGCCACATCTGGGCACTCTGGAGCCAATCATATATCTTGGGACGTGTTCAGTGAGTCAAGTGCAGACTGAGGACTTGGAACAGCCTCATGTAAGGGTCTTACGAGCCACCGTGCCTCCAGCCTCTCTTTATGCTCAGCTCAGTCCTCCAGGTGAGCAGAGCCATCAGCTGTCACCAGTGCTGGCCCTATTCCCACAGTGACACATGTGCTAAATTGATTTATGTTTAATTTGAATATTTCTCTGAGTTACCTAAGAAGCTTAAGTAGAAAGATTACTTAGGCTTACAAGTTCAAGACCAGACTGGGCAACATACTGAGATCCCCCAACTAAAAAAAAAAAAAAAAAAAAAGCCAAAGCATCAACAACAAAACAAAACCAAAAAAACCCCACTGAATTTCTCTGATCTCGTTTTGCCTGGTTTTATTCTAACAAAGACATTTGATTCATTTAGCACCTATCTGTAAAGCTGAGGAGAATGGCCATCTCTCTATTAGGTTTTGTCTGTGTCAGGTTAGTGTGAGCTTCTGACTATCTGTGATTCTATTACCCTCCCCCCCACACACACACAGACACACACACCCTGGCCCGGGACCCAACGGATACCAAGTGGGGTCTTTTTCCTGTTCCTGAGGCTTCAGGGGTCACTGCCAACCAACAGGAGGCCTGTTTGTTTGCTGCCTTCAGAAAAAAAAAGACAGACGTCTTCAAGAAGAACATGGCTTCAAATGTTGGATTCTGATGTTAACTAGGTGTTCTTCCTCTATGGCCTTTCTAAAGCTGTAGCTACAGTGTCAGTGTTCTTCTGGTGGCTTGTCTTCTGCGCGTCTGATTTTTGGGAATTAATGACAGCCTTCCTTTCCAGGTGGCCAGTGACTGATTGTCTTTGTAGAATCTGGACAGTGACCAGGTGAGTGAGGGGTGAGAAAGTGTGTTGTCTATAAAAATCTTACCCAACTTTCTCCCATCTGATGGCTTGTAACACGTCTGTCTCTGGTTCTAGGTTGTCATCTCTTGCGACCTGAACAATAGGCTGAGCCATTGTTGCTGGACTTGACTCCAGCTGGCTCTCTCCAGTCAGGATGCTGGGAACAAGCATCAAGTACCTCCTTGGCCAGTGTCCCTCTCATAGACCTGGATGTCTTTGCCCAGCATGGGGTAACTCTGCCAGGTGGCCTTAGGGTACTAACAGCTCTATTCTGAAGTCATCTAAGGAGCCTACAATGAAGATGTCTCATGTGAACAGAAAGATAGCTTGTGACCTGCCTTGATTTCCAGGCAGCACGGACCTCAGAAGGCACCTTTGGTCATGCTCTGGATCACGTGTTCACATTTGCCTTGCCTGGCTCAAGTGTTCTAGAATCTACTACAGTATACATTTTCTGCAGCCTGCCCAGTGCGAGACCTTGGAGTGTGGCTTCATGTGGCAAAGCAGTTGATGACAGGTGTATGTGTGGGATGTAGAGCATGTGTTGACAATGGTCTGGCCTCCAGTTCTCTACCAGCTTCCAGGTAAAGTTGCATCAATGCCCTTTTGGTGGACAGGGTGTAGGTGCATCCCAGCTTCCAGGTGAAGAATTTCACATTGGGTTGCTGACACGAGCAGACATGCATGTCCTGAGAGAGTACATGGTCCATGGGAAGTAGAACCACACACCTCTAACTCAGCTACTTTCTTTACAAGACTAAATGTAGCCATGACATCTTGTACTTTACATCCTTCCAAATGTTGGGTTACCAGAAACTGATTTTGTTTTTAAAGAAGCAAACAAATGCCCTGTATCTGCTCTTTTTGGTCTTTTGGTGAATGTGTAGGATTTGAAACTAGCTCAACATTAAGAGCAGGTGTTTATAAGCATGGTGGGGTGCCAGGAAGCCAGAGGAGGACTCACCTTTTGTCCTATAGCAAGTGGACCCGGAAAGGTTCTGGAATGATCAGGTGTTCCATCTGTGGCATGGGTAGGTGTCTGGGGGGCAGAGGAGTCAGTCAGGGGACACATCTTCACTGTGAGTACACAGGTCTACCTGTGCCTGACACCACTGTGGAGTCTCTGTGACAGTGAACAAGATGTGAAGATGGAGAAGTCCAGCTCCTGGCACCCGTGGCATAAATGAGTCCAGATGACACCGCAAGGCATGGGGCACCATGACAGCTCCTAGGGGTGTGGCATTGGAGGTTATGAACTTGGGCAGCCCATGGGGAGAAGTGTCCCTGGAGGCCATTTGGAGAGCTGCTGTCTGGAGACACCCAAGTGTGCCCTTAGCCAAGAGTTGATTTTTTTTTAAATCCTTAAATTTTTGGACAGGCTCCAGAGAACTTGAAAAAGTGGTTTTATGGCAGATACTAAGTGGTAGGAATGCAGACATATATGAACTAGATGGCTGGTACTGCTAGTGTTACCTCACTTCAAACTGCAGCCATCATCAAGTATGTGGCATCTCCAGCAGGCTCCTAGACACACTTAACCAACTTCATGGAAATGTTTCATTAAAGTATGGCTGTTTGGGATTTAGTTCACAAAGTTTTAAAGGCTGTGTCAACAATCTTTTTAAAGAGTTTCAGTGGGAAGTTGGCTTTGTCTGTATTAGACTATCAACTGCCATAAGACACTGTGTCTAAATTTCTTAAAACCAGGGAAATAGTCTCATAAACATGGATGTTTACTTTTTTAATTTGTTTACTTTTATTTTATGAACATTGGTGTTGGGTCTCTAGGAACTGAAGTTACAGGCAGTTGTGAGCTGCCGTGTGAGTGGTGGTAATTGAACCAGGTTCCTCTGGAAGAGCAGTCAGTGCTCTTAACCACCGAGTCATCTCTCTTTCCCTGGATGTTTACTTCTAGAAAAGTAGCCGAGTATGTATTTACTTACTGACACTCTGGTAACAGGGGCATTGACTCTGTAAGTTAGTCATGTCTTAAATTCATAATGTAGCATCCACCACCATCATTTTGACAATTTTATTTGTTTGTTTATTAAGAGGCAGGGTCTCATGTAGTTCAGATTAGCTTCAAAGTTACTATGTATTTGAAGATAACTTTGAACTTCTGATCCTCCTGCCTCCATCTCCTGAGTCCTAGGGTTACACAAGTATGTCACCATGCTCAGCTCAAAACTCTTGAGAAAACTCTGAGCTTCCAATTTCAACCACAGTCAGTTTGTATCTGACTTACCTTCCAGGCAACAAGCATTTGAAAAGCTTTACCACAACCCCTTAAAAAAAAATCAAAATCCAGCTATAGAAACACAAAAACCCAGATGTCCCCAGGCACAAAGTTCTAGGGCAATCCTGTTGGGAGGCCTTGTGGAGGGACACCTCCATTCCAGGGGCATCATAGACATTTACTAGAACGAGCACAGAGTGACTGTGCTTTGTGCCACTGACGAAGAGGTGGGTCTTCAGGGCATTTTTAAGGGGCAAAATTACCAAAAGCAAGAAACTACAGAACAGGTACCCCACCCAGCACACATGTACCTAGAACACTCCAGAAGTACACAAGAAATGTAAAATCTGGAGGTCAGACCCAGAGCCAGAACAAGCAAGAAGCTGTGCCTGAACCAGGTGAAAAGATGAAGGGACCCTGGGCTCTCAGATTAAGGCCCACAGTGGTATAAAACAACCCTAAACCAGACCAGCCCTTGGAGCTGAGATGGAGCATCACAGGATCAGCCGTTCGCCACGACCTGTCTGTCTCCGTAAAGGTCAACTACAACAGGCAGCAACTTTCACTGTCTTTGGGGAAAGATCACCTGGCCTGAGGTTGCTTTAACATTGAGTATCTAGCATTGAACAGAAAATAGCAGTGATCTGAGTAACAGGACCCTGTAGCTTCATGGATCAGGAAAGACTCCATCAGGAAAGATGACCGCTACCACACAGGCTCACATGGGCAGGGAAGTCAATAAATGAAGAAGACAAGCTCAAGGATAGACAATTTCAAGATAATTGGACTCTCTATACAGAATCAAGTGGGCCTTTTAGAGCTGGCAATGTAGTATCTGAAGTGAAGACACTATTGGAAGCCAGACATGGTGGCTTACACCTACAATCTCAGCACTTGAGAGGCAGGAAGATCACTTCAGGGTCAGCCCCAGTTAGATGCTGAATATGAGGCAAGCCTGGGTTCCATGAGATCCCATGTTCTACATAAACAAAGAAAAGAGAATTAATTGGATAAGCTAAAAACAGTTGGCATGCAGAAGACAACATAAAAGTGGATTGGTCAGCTTGAGATGGGCTGTGGTGAATGTCTGGGTTCAAGGAGGGAAATGGTTGTCAAACATGGAACATAGGAGCAGTGTTTCGTGTACATGGTTGACATTCCAAATGGGAGGATAGGAAGAGACAGAAGCAGTAGGTGGGAAGATAGCAGCTTTGAATTGTTCTGCAATGGCCAAAGGAAATCAAGGGACTCATAAGCGTCACAAATACCAAACAAGCAAAACAGCAGCAATAAACAGTGTGCAGGCACATGTAGGAAAGGAGTTCTGAGTGCAGCCAGAGGCATGTTTTCTGCAGGGAACACGGAAGTGGGTGACAGTGTCCTTTGGAAACCTCAGAGCCAGAGAGCAAATCTGCTTTTGGGGAAAGGTGGTCCACCTTGCAGCCTGCACGCACAGGAATGGGAACATTTTACACAACTAAAGGAAACCTGTGATCAAACACACAAGTAAAGAAAGGGAAGGCAATGCTGGATGAGTGGACCTCAGGGTGAGAGAGAAGTCTGCTAGGTCCTAATGCTAAGAAGGAGAGGAGGAGGTGGATGTGGTGGGTGACTGAGTATCCTGCACAGCAACAACTGTCACAGTGTTTCAACTTAAATGGAAGTTCAACTTAAAATGATAACACAAAGTTGGAGAAACTGACCTGTTGACTGGCTCTCCAATTCTCTACATAGTCACAGAGAGTAATGACAAAGAACAGTAAGAATGCATTAAGCCTTTCACAAAGAACTGAAAGACTTAATGGAGAAGAGAAATAGAGTGACATTTGAGCATGTGCGTGCCTGTGCGCGCGCGCGTGCGCGCGCGCACACACACACACATACACACGCATGCACGCACACGCGGATAACGGACAAGAGGCTAGGACTTGAGCTCCAGATTCACATAAAAAGCTGGAAGTGCAGGTGTGCACACTTGTAGGGATACAAGAAGGTCTCTGGGGCTCACTGGCCAACCAGTCTAGCCTAATCGGTAAGTTCCAGGCCAAGAATAGACCCTGTCTCAAGGGAAGTGGAAGATATTCCTGAGGATGACAGCTGAGGCTGTCCTTCAGCTTACACACATGAGCATGTGTGCATGCACACACACACACACAGAGTCCATTAAAAGATAAGATGAAGGATACATAGGAAATGATGGTGGGCTTGAACCTAGTTGAGCGCTTGATTCTGTACATACCAGCACTCAGGATGTTGTGGCAGGAAGAATATGGCAAGTTTGAGGCCATCTTGGGCCATAGCGGGCGAAACTCTTGTCTCAGAAGAAAAAAATTAATTTGTTTGAGATAAGGTCTCCTGTGACCCTGGCTATCCTTAAACTTTCTAAGTTTCTGAGGATGACTTGAATTCCTGACCCTTGTGCTTTTACCTGCCAAGTACTACGATGACAGGTGTGTGTCACTGTCCAATTTATGTAGTGCTGGAACCCAGGGCTCTGTCTGTGTCTGCTAGGCAAGCACTCCATCAGCTGACTGCATTCCTAGTCAGGTTGTTTGTTTAGAGTAAAAGTAATTAGTTACTGCTAGGGGAGGTGGGCCTGCCTTACCCCCCCCACCCCCGCCAGCTTTTACACAACAGAGAAAAGTTAAAAGCAAAAAGATAGAAAAAGATACGCCAAGCAAACACTAGCCTAGAGAAAGCAGGTACTGCACAGTAATTTTAAAGTAGCAGAAGCTGTCACCCCTGGAAGGACCCTGCATGGTCATAGAAGAGACAGTCTTGGTTGCACTTCCTGACTCTGTGAGAAGCAGAAGTTGGGAGGACTAGGAGACATGGGGAAGAATGTGGTTATGACTGGGACTTTTAGCATTCTTCATAACTGATAGAGCAGCAAGCGAAAATCTCAGTGAGAATGGAGAGGATTTGAACAGTTTTCAGTGCTAAATCAACCTTGAATTCCTGGAATAAACCCATCTGGTTGCAAGATGTTGCTCTTTTTCTGTATTATTGTATTCAACTTTGTTTTGTTTAAATTCTGTGTCTGTATTCACAGACATGTGGGCCTGTAACAACACAAGTAGTAACTCTACAGTGCATCAACAAGTGCAGAATATTCCAAACTCATAGGAGAGTTTTACCAGCATAGACCAGCTAGGGCCATAAATAACTATCAAAGGTCAAGACTGCAGAGCAAGTGCTTACCAGCAAACAGGTTAGAACCCAGTAGCAGGAGGACACTAGACAGCCCATAAACCCTCCCTCCCTCCCTCCCTCCCTCCCTCCCTCCCTCCCTCCCTCCCTCTCTATCCCCCCTCCCCTTTTCCTCCCCTCTCCTCCCCTCCTTCCTTCTCTCTAGTTACTGTTTTGGAACGATAGCTCAGATTGATTTCAAACTCAGGATCTCCCTGCCTCAGCCTCAAAAGTGTTGGTATTGTAGAGTGACCGCTTTGTCTGGTTTTTGTCCTCGAGACATTGTCTCCTGTATCCCAAAGTGACCTCAAACTCACTGTGTAGTTGAGAATAACCTTTTACTCCCAATTATCTTGCCTCCACCTCCTAAGTGTTGAGGTTTAAAGTATGCTTCTATTCACAGCTGTTTTTTTTGTTTGTTTGTTTTGTGCTTCAGGATAAGGTCTTCTTTGTAGCCTAGGCTGGCCTCAAATCAGGGCGTTGCTGCTTCTGTGTCAAATGGTATTCGGATTACAGGTGAATGATACTGAAAGTACATTCGGTCAAACCTGCAGACCACACCCATAATTGTTTATAGCTAATTGCCCTCTATAGAGAAAAAGGAAGGTTTTAATTTCTATGTCAAGAAGGGAGGGAAAAATTACAAAATTTAAAGGAAGTAGCAGGAGGGAAGAAGTAAAGGTATCATGAAACAGAAAGCAGGCACACAAACAGGGCACAGAAAAATGAACGTAGAGATGGCTCAGTCGGTAAGAGTGCTTGCTGCACAAACATGGGCCCATGTTTGAGTTTTAACCGGGGATGGTGAGTCATACAGGCATAGAAATGACTGCCCTAAAGGAATAAGTTTGTTATACTTAACTGACCCCTAGAAACAGGAGGCATGTCTCACCATGCAGAACCACACAGAGAAGCACCAGGCACTTGGGAGGCAGACAGAGGGCAGAAAATGGAAGCAAGAACCTTGCTGTAGTTTCCATGGGAAGAGCCAGGTAAGGGGGTTATAGGCACAGCCTCTGGTTCCCTGGCACATGCCCTGGGGATCTAGGGCAGGCAGCAGCAGTCCTAGGTGTGAGAGTCTTGTAGAGGACGGGTGGGTAGGAGTGAGCAAAAGCAATGCCTCTCCGGAGCATTTCTCATTGCTGTGGTTAAATGCCGGATGTGCAAATGAATGAATGAATGAATGAATGAATGAATGAATGATGGGTCTATTTTAGCTCACAGTCTGTTATAGAGAGGAAGGCGTGGTGACGGAAGCTTGAGGAGGCAGCTAACCTCGTTGTACCTGCTGTCAGGAAGGAAGCCGGGAGTGATGGATGCTGGTGCTCAGCTGGACTTTTCTTTTTTGTGCAGTCTAGAGCCCCAACCCTTGGGATGACGTTGCAGACATTTAGGATGGACCTTCCCATCTCAACCCAATTTAGATGATCCTTTACTGGCATACCCAGAGGCTCTGTGGTGATTATATATGCTGTCAAGTTGACAGTATTAACCATCACAGCTGGTCATTTACTCTAGGGAATGACCCGGCCTGGAAGTAGCCATCCCTCCAGGGTCCCCTATGTCAAAGCTTTGAATACAGAAAAAAGGGGCTGTGATTGGTAGGAAGTGGAAGGGAACTTGATGTAGGCTGACACTGCATCAGCTGTTCAGAATTGCTGCAATAGAGACTGGTGCACATGGACAAGTGGCTGCATTGTGTGTCTGACATGCAGTACTGAGAGAATTGCAAATCCACCCAGAAGGACTGGAAATTCACCCTTCTCGAAATGCACAAAAAGTAACTTGAGTTGGATTGTAAAGTTTGCAAAGCTGCTTAGCCACTAGTCTGTGGTCCATTTCCTTTCTTTGGTGCCCACCAGAGATAACAGTTCCTGAACATGAAGGCGCGTATGTAGACCACATGTCAGCTCACCAGGCCCAGATGAATCTGCAGAAATGGGCATGCTGTGATTTGGTCGCTGCAACAAACAAGAACCAACAGCACTTCACCAGACTGATGTTGACTGAATCCAGCCCCACCATGGTCAGATAACTCCACAGACACAAAGTCCTAAAATAGCAAAACATTGCCTCTGGAGGGCTAACTCTGGTTGACTTGAGGGAACCTCTGAGTATGCTACAGATGATTCTTAAGATATGTACACTTTACATAAGATTAAAATTTTCTGAGTGCCAGATAAGATGACTCAGTCACCAAGTTTGACTACCTGAGTTTGATCCCCTAAGCCCACACAGTAGAAGGCAAGAAACAGCTCCTGCAAGCTGTCATCTAATTGCTCCATGCATGCCTCCAAATAAATAAATAAATGAAATAACAAATGTTTAAAAATTCTGAAATTTGAAAATGCCTATTTTTACTTAATGTGTTATTTTAATATAAAATGTAGTGTCCTAGTACACTTACAAATGGAAAAATGAGGCATAACTTGTTTGGTTCCATTAATGAGATGCATCACAAGTGCACTACTTTGGAAATTGTCACTCGATGAGGAACCACACAGAGGACCCATTCATGGTTGATGGTTCTGGAAGTGCCCACTGATGTCATCTTCAGTGTCTGCATACAGCAAACCTGCCTATCCAGTCCCAGTCACTGGGGATTCTCTGCACATTTGGCAGTAATGAAGAAGTTACTGAGTGGATTCTATAGCCAGAGGGGTATTGTTGGCTGTCTAAAGGTGGCATCTTGTGGTAGTAAAAATATGAGACCAAGCTACATGTTAAAAAAAGAAAAGCAGCCAGGCGTTGGTGGCGCACACCTTTAATCCCAGCACTCGGGAGGCAGAGGCAGGCGGATCTCTGTGTGTTTGAGGCCAGCCTGGTCTACAGAGCCAGTTCCAGGACAGCCTCCAAAACAATACAGAGGAACCCTGTCTCAAAAAACCAAAAAAAAAAAAAAAAAAAAAAAAAAGAAAGAAAGAAAGAAAAGAAAAGCAACTGTTGGTCAGTCATAAGCAATTTCAAAAGCTGTTTCCTATGTATAAGTGTTATAGTCTCTAGGTGTACAGGCAAACATTACAAAGTTCCTCCTGTTGTTGACATAATCTTACATCCCTACTTTATAGTTGTCTTGGCCTGCATTTTCTGATAAGGTTAAAGGGCTCTCAGTGCTTGAGTTGCTGAGAGGCAGCTAAAGTCTCTACTTAGCCCATATTGCCCTCAAACTCTCCCTCTCCATCCTCCTTGTTCAGCCTTTCCCATACTAGGATTACAGTGGCACCACCAGTCCAGAATGGAAATGAGGGTTTTGGGTTTGTTTGTTTTTGTTTTTGTAACACACTGTTTGTCCTGGAACTCTCTCTGTAGTCCAGGCTGACTTTGAACTCAGAGATCCACTCGTGTCTGCCTTCCAAGTGCTGGTATTAAAGATGTGTGCCACCACTGCCTGGCATGAAGTATGGAGTTTAAGCGGAACACTTGCCCACTCTGGGCAAAACTTATCACAAGAATGGGATCACAGTGCATGTCCAGTCTAAGATACTTTTCTAAGGAAAGAAATCTCTCTATAACTAGATGAGGTAGTACATAGATTTAATCCTAGCACTTGAGAGCAGGTGAATCACTTGAGGACAGCCTGGTATATATAGTGAGTTCCAGAACAGTCAGAGCTATAAAGTGAAACCCTCTCTCTGAAAAACAAAAACAAAAACTTTCTATTTGTATTTATTTCACATATATGTCTGAATTATGTACTCAAATATAAATATATAATTAAACATTTACATTAAATTTTTATTTTGTGCATATGAATGTTTGCTTGCATCTCTATATGTGTACCATGTGTATGCTCACAGAGGTCAGAAGAGGGCATTGAATCCCCTGGAACTGGAATTATAGACAATCGTAAACCACTTGGATTCTCAACAAGAGCAACAAGTGTTCTTAACCACTGAGTCATTCTTCCAGTCCCTATAATTTAAAACTTCAGTACTTTGTTTTTATACATGTATGTGTGAGGTAGCACCATGGAGGCCAGAAGAGGGCATTGGGCCACTTGGAGCTGGAGTTAGAGGTGGCTGTGCATGCTGAGAACTAGACTTAGATCCTCTACAGGATGGTGTGCTAACTGTTAAGTCATCTGAGCAGCCCCATCATTCCAAACATTAATTTTTATGTTTATAAGAGGATAGAGATAATGGATGCATCCCCAATATGTCTTTAAAGAAAACATTGTAGAAACTCGGTTCCGTGTTTCCCCTTTCTGTCTTGGAGTAGCCCGTTTGTTTTATGTGTGATAAGAGGAAACTAGGAATCCTGGAACAGTGTTCTGTTGCCTGGAATGTGAGCCAAGCCAAGGCCTAGAAGGAAAAGGCACAAAGCAGCTCATGTTTTCCTTTTTGGAAGCTCCCAGGAGTGGTGCGGGCAGTGGCCAGACACGTATGTCCCCCTTTTGTCGATCGGCATACCATGACTGTCCTGCTAGTCCTGGTCATGCAGTCAGGTGCCGGCTGCTTTGACTCTATGCCTCCCATCTACACGGACACCCTGACATCACACAGCAGCCACTGCCAGATGCTCCAGTCCCCTGGGACCCCCTCTCCGCAAGGCCTGTCTGCAGGAGCCACGCTGACTGTTCACATACTCCCTGGCCCTGGGCACTGGGGCTGGCAGAAGGCACAGCAAATGGAAGCAGAGTCTACCTCTCAGGATCTGTGCGGAGTTGTTTGTAGAGACCGCTGAAGCATTTCTGTGGACAAAAAAATGGGAGCAATGTAGATGTAGATGATTCAAACACTTAAGAGATGTGTGGTTAAAAACTATGGGCTTAAAATGAGGTCACAATATGTTACATATGATATTCTGTCCAGGACACACATGATCTCAGTTCTTTTAAGTACACATAGTGTTCAAACAAGGAAAACAGAACCAAAAGAAATCCCATTGCTGACCTCAGTGTCTAGTTTCATTCTCTAGGTCGTGATAAATCTCCCTCTTCACTCCTGTCCCAAGTTGTTCCTACCTGTAGTCCAGCTTGCCTTCTCTCTCTCTTTCTTTCTCTCTGTCTCTGTCTCTGTCTTTCTCTTTCTCTCTGTCTCTCTCTCTGTCTCTGTCTGTCTGTCTGTCTGTCTGTCTGTCTGTCTGTCTGTCTGTCTCCCCTGTCCTGCCCTAGAACTGGCTTTATAGACCAGGCTGGCCTTGAACTCACAGAAATCTACCTGTCTCTGCCTCCTGTGTGCTGAGATTAAAGGCGTGTATCACCATGACCTGACTAAGATCTTAAATCTTAAGGAAGAGGAAGCCTTGGGGACAGTGTTCTCATCTTCCTGAGGGAACTCAGTGTCCTTTTTAGGAACACAGAGCCTGGGAATGTGTACAGTGACTCTGGGGAATAACCAGTTGCAGATGCTAGGTATAAGCTCGTGGCCTCTCCAGGACTAGCATGTACAGTGTTTGTTCTTTAGCACAGAGTACCCAGTGTTCACTTGCCTCAAACACATCCCGGGTACCTAGAACGGCATGAGATTTGAGAATAAAAGGCTCTGTCATATAAGCATGGTATGTCTCCCTGACATCATTGGGGCCGGTACACAACCAGGTGCCCTGGAAGCCCCACATTATGACTGGGGCCTCAGGAGCAGACTAGCATCAGAGACACTGAGGGGTCCATGACAATGGTGTGTCCTTGTCACAGTGTGCTGTCCAGTTGCCAGGCCAGAACTATATTAAAGCATTTGGCTATTTTTTTTTCCTAGCTTTTGCGCCACACGGGAACACTGGTTTTTTTTCTCAGCTTCCTTTCCAGGGTTGTGTCTGATGCACCCTTGCCCAATAGCCTGCCTTGGTGTCCAGTGGGGTCATGGGTACAGGGAAGGCCTGAACAGGGTATAGACAGCTGTGCCGGGCGGCTTGTTCCCATAGCAAGCTGCTGACTCAGCAGAGCTCGTGGTCTGTTCTCAGCAGAGGCCTGGAAGATTGTTTCCTGGGAGGCTCCTGGGTGCCGTGTTGTCTCCGTCCCTCTGGGCTCTGATGAGTGGGTAGACCCATCGTCCTGGAGGCAGAGTGAGTTGGTTGGTTGTGTGGGGTCAGGTGCTAATGTCTCCGCCACTGTCTTTCAGTGAACGAGTTCACGGTGATCAGGAAGAAGTTCAAGTGCCCCTACTGCAGCTTCTCGGCCATGCACCAGTGCATCCTTAAGCGACACATGCGCTCACACACTGGAGAGCGGCCCTACCCTTGTGAGATCTGTGGCAAGAAGTTCACTAGGCGAGAACACATGAAGCGGCATACTCTGGTGAGTGCAGGGTGCTAGCGGCGTGTGAGGGTGGGCACGCAATGTGCTGGCTTAAGACGTCCGGACAGTCCGGGCGGTGGTGGCGCAGCCGGGCGGTGGTGGCACACACCTTTAATCCCAGCACTCGAGAGGCAGAGGCAGGCGGATCTCTGTGACTTTGAGGCCGGGCTGGATGGACAGCCTCCAAAACAATACAGAGAAACCCTGTCTTGTAAAACCAAAAAAAAAAAAAAAAAAAAAAAGACATCCCGACAGGCAGGTCGGGAGGAGGGTGCAGAATACCCAGGACACCCCCCACAACAGGGAGAGCTGCCCCCTTGCCACATCACCGTGCCTCTTCTCAGGGGCTCCTGACCTGTCTGAGTCTGAGTACGGGGTTTGGGTAGCATATCACCTGCTGTCCTCCTCAGCCACCGTAGCGGGTATGCTCCCCTCTACACTCGGGTCCACCGGTTTATATCCCCACTCTTGTGCCTGGCTCTTGGTACCTACCTAGTATGCCATTTCCAAGCAGCAGGCATTGAAGGATGAATTTGCCTGGCCAAGAGATGGCAGAAAGAAAAAGTTGTTCAAAAACAGGTAGATGGGTTCAGGGAAGATACACTAGCAAAGTCAGGCAGGTACAGGCAGATCATGGCAGGCCGGACTCAAGGAATCGGAACCCCTAAAATTGAACCAGGGCTTTGATGGGGAATGTCCTCCTGTATATATGTTCTCTTATTGGTTGATGAATAAAACACTGTTTGGCCAATAGACAGGTAGGACTAGGAGATGAAGAGAATTCTGGGAAAGGTAGGCAGAGAGGCGCCAAAAGGAGACACCATGTAGCAGAGGAAGAAGTAACAGATCCGGACCCTTTTCCGGTAACATAAGACCACGTGGAAATACTTAGATTTATAGAAATGGGTTAGTAATTAAGACAAAGCTAGCCAATAAGAAGCCCTAGACATCGGCCAACAGTTTTATAACTAATATAGCATCTCTGTGTGTTCATTTGGGGCTGGCGTGGCAGGACCAGGCAGAGAATGAAACTCCAGCTATAGAGTTTGGGGAGGGTACATTTAGAGGATGGAGTTAGGGGATCTCAGGTGCCAGCTGGGCCACTCCTGAGTTCACGGCTTGTAGGCCTGCTAGGCTTCTCTGCAGGGGCTTGTCCTAACTTCAGGGGCTTTGTGGTATCTGCCTGGCTTGCAGAACTCAGCCTCTGCCCCAGTCTTGGGCCCTAGCAAACTGTGTGCACAGCCACCTCATAGCTGCTTGATGTCTTAGAACTGGCTTCACTTCCTTTTGCTAATGAGGCTAGGGATGTATCTCAGCTGGTAGAATGCTTGCAAGACATGCAGGAAGCCCTGGATTCAATCCCTAGCACCACAGTGATGTTCATTCCTGTGATACCAACACTTGGGTACAGTATCAGAAGGTAGAGTATCAGAAGTTCAAGGTTAAGACATTTAGTTGGCTCGGTGGAGGCCTGCCAGCAAGTCTCACAACCTGGGTTTCATCCCCAGGATCCACATGGTAGGAAGGGGAGAACAGACTTCCACAGGTTGTCCTCTGTCTGTATGGACAAGTATGGTGTTGATGCGTGTGTGTGTGTGTGTGTGTGTGTGTGTGTGTGTGTGTGTGTGTGTGTGCATGCAGCACAAGTGCTTGCGTGTGTACACACACTCACATACATGCACACACACAAATATATATATGCTTTTTTTTTTTTCATTCAAGGCCATCCTTAGTTACATAGTGAATTCAAAGGCCAGCTTGGGATTTATGTGACCTTGTCTCAAAAAAAAAAAAAAAAAAAGAAAACAGAAACTAGGTAACATTTCGCTAGTTCACTAGTTCACTTTGCCAGCTCTTCATTATAACTTCCTAAAAATGTACTTAAAATGTGGAAGCTTAGTTTGGTGTGGTAGCACATGTTTGTAACCCCGCCCCCCCCCATTTGGAGAAGGAGGCCGGAGGAGGAAAAGTTCCAAGCCAGCCTGTGTACCAGGGTCAGACTCTGCTACATAGTGACACGTTGTATTTAATGATGATGATGCCCCTTGTGTCGGGGCTTGCAAGAGAAAAAGGCCCATATAGTTTAACCCTTTAGTTTCTTCCGGGTGCCTATTTTTGAAAAAGCGGAGTCCTCTGCATTAGAGGCAGCTCTGTAGCCCAAACCATCATGTTCACAGCAATATCTACTGATCTGTCCTGATGTCTTCTTGGCATGCAAAGCCTCTTCAGGCTCCCCCATAGGTGGAGACAGTGATGAGAGCCATACTGTTGAACTTTCCCAGGGATCAGAAAGGAGTGGGTTTATACGGCTCCACACACCAACAAGGAGCGTGGCAGCAGATTGCCACGAAACCCAGCACCCTTCTCTTGTGCTTCCCTCCGGGGCTTGTCAGTTAGGGTGGGTGAGTGTTCTGATGCGAGGCTCCCCGAAACCCCGTTGTGGTCTCTGAGCATCATAGTGCAGCCCCCAGATCCTATGGTAGTGCCCGGCCACAGGGCTCTTGGTGGTGTCAGCTTCCTGGGCCTGCTCCTGTCTGATCACAGGTTAGACAGATTAGACACAAACCTTGTTGTGACTTGGTCAAGTTATGTTCTGTGGTAGAGAAAGGGGGAGACTCTGGGGAGATATGTGTCAGTGGGTAGAGTATTTGCCTAGTGTGCAGAAAGCTCTGGTTTGAACCTTTGTGCTATGTAAAACCAAGCATGGTGAAACAGAACTGTGGAGACTGAAACAGGAGTGTTGAGAGTTCCAGGCCAGTCTGAGAGAGGGAGAGAAGCACACAAACCAAAGAAACCAAAAGGAAAGAAGTGTGGTGTGTACCAAGCTATTGGAGATCTCATTTCTAGAATCAAGCCTCTGGGAAGCTTGTGAGGCTGGTACCCCAGCTCCAAAGGCTCCACAGTTTCCCTAGTGACAACCCTTCCCAGGTTATGCTGTGGGCTTCTTAATTTTTTGTCAGTTAGTGGACAGTTGTATTCCAGTCTTAAGTACTCGGAGTTCAGTGGAAGGCAACTCTGCCTGCAAGAAGAGTGTATTCAAGAGGGGAGGCTGGGTGTTCTGCATGATACTGGGTATTGCAGGCCTGGGAAGCTCAGGATGGGGAGGGTGTCACTCAATGCCCAAACATGGAACCATAGTGACATCTTGTGGGCAGATCTTTGTGAGTGGAGGAACCCTTTCCCATCCATCATGTGTACTGTTTATAGTTGGAGGACTGGCAGATTCAGAAAGGCGAGGACAAGTTAAACTCACCCCCTTGAGCTCTGTGTAGCCTGTTCTCCAGCTGGACCCGGTGGCAGCATACACAGGAAGGAGGGGAGCCTAGCATCTGGGGAAGATTCCAACCAAGGAAGCCTTCTCTAGAGTGCTGACCTGGGAACAGGTCTCCTGTGTATGGCCTGGGGCTGCCTGGCCAGGGACAACTGTGGTCTCCTCTGGGATCCCCCATCCTCCAGTTTTGAAGCTTAGGGTGAGATCTGAGATGCAAGGAGGCACAGTGGAGCTAGCCAGGCTGAGAATGCCTGTGGGCACTCCACAAATCCCATTTACCTGGTTCTAGCCATCTCCAGGAAGGCAATTCTGCATAGGACAACTTTCTACAGAGTACACTGGTTCCTACGCACTCTTCCTCAGGCTCAGGCCTCCTGGGTCCCCTCCAGGAGTTCCAGGCTTTTGTGTTCTGTGCTTTCAAGGCCCCTCTACTGAGTACTGTGTCTTCCTGCCAAGTACCACAATGGGCAGGGAACTGCTGTCCCTCCCTGGCTGCAGTCTCCTCTGCAGACCCTAATTGCTAACCCCTGTCCTTGTATTTCAATTGAGAGGTCAGGACAGGAGTTTCCCCTTTTCATTGGAAGCAAGGTACATAGCAGCCAGGCTAGGGTCCAACTCCTTTGCCCTGCTGTCAGGCTCTAGTCACCTACCATCTCATGGGACTCCATGCTGACCCCTCTCCCTCTGCTCCCCACTTGTGGGTCCCATGCTTCCCAACCCACCAAGCTAGACTGGCCTTCCTGGAAGGCAGATTCCACTTGCAGCTTCCAACCACAGCCGTGTATGGGATCCCTGTCCTGTGCACACAGGAGAACAGTGTTGTCTTTCTTATCTCTGCCTCACTTGGGCTGCCAGGCCAACTATTCTGCTCTAGGGATCTGATAGGAGCCCGTCAGCCCACCCTGCAGGGAAGTTTATAGGAAGGGTACTTAAGGCACAGGGAGTAATATATGACCAAGTGAGAAGTGTACCTACATACCATTGAGTGGGAGTACTCGGGTATGGATATGTTGGGACCGGCCCAGTTTGTAGCTGGGGGCATGACACTGTTGACCCTGGTGCTTATAGCATCTTCTGAGGACAGGGTGATTTGCTGCCTCTGTAGATATTGCCCATGTTGCCTCCAGATAGATGTGTTACTTTCTTTCCCTGACAGAGACTGTCCCTCTTGTGTATGTATCTCTCTCTCATGGCCCGGTAAAGCCTGTGCTCCTCACCCCAATACTTCGCCCCTCCACTGACTGCTCTGTCCTTCCAGGTGCACAGCAAGGACAAGAAGTACGTGTGCAAGGTGTGCAGCCGCGTGTTCATGTCTGCAGCCAGCGTGGGCATCAAGCATGGTTCTCGCCGCCACGGCGTATGTGCAGACTGTGCTGGCCGGGGTGTGGGCACACCACTGGACCATGGTGGAGGCGGTGAGGGCTCCCCCGAGGCACTGTTTGCTGGTGAAGGGCCGTACCTAGAAGACCCTGATGACCCACGAGGGGAAGGTGAGGAGGAGCTAGGTGAGGACGAGGATGAGGACGTGGCCAAATGGAAGGACGACGTGGGCTTGACACCTGAGGATGCGCTGCTGGGAGATGACAAGGATGATGAAGACTCTCCACAGGGGCCTCGCAGCCCCTCTGGGGAGCCCGATAAAGACTTTGCCTGGATCTCCTAGGGGCTCTGCTCTGGTGGGCAGGGTGGGTGGTGGCTGAATCGCTTTGTCCACCTGTGTGTGTCTTAGTGGGTCTTTCCTTAGCCCAGGAACAGGGCCATGCTGCACCCTTGAAGCTCTTCCTACAGGCCCTTCTGTGCTATAACCCCCCCCCCCCTTTGCAGAAACTGGTCCTGTGAGCTAAGAAGTGTGTGTGACTCCAGTGATCGGGGGAGCACCAGGACCGAACACAAAGTGAGGGGTCCAGTGTGGGTTTAGGAAAAGAGAGAATGCCTACTCCCACCTGTCCAGGTATTAATGGAGTCCCCAGCAGGTGTGTCTACAAGTATGGGCAGGGCTGCACCAAGGCCTGGGCATGCTTCCTCAGGGTATCAAAGGAGCCCTTTGCTGTGAACCTGGCTAGGAATGCAAGATGACTCAAGTGGCCAGGTCAGGGTTAGCACTAGTTAGGGTCATGAGGGCAATCCCCCAGCCCACAGGTCTGAGTAGGTGTTGAGTTTTGCGTAAATACAAACTGCTCCATTCACAGCATTGCTCAGTCTCCTTCCATCCCTATCCTCCGGCCGTCAGGTTATGGGCTGCGGCCCTGTCACTTTGTCCTCTTGGTTCCTGCTGCCCGGTGGCAGCTGGTAGAACCCAGTAGGCATAAAACCCTGCAACCCTCTTACCTCCAGGCTTTGGTGCTTAACACAAAATGGCTGCAGATGCGTCTCTGGAAGCCCTAGGCCCCAGGTGCTATCTCTGTGGAAGCAGCTATCCAACCGGCAGGCCAAAGAGGAAGAAGGCTCTCTTCAAGAAGGGGCCTGTGGCTGGGTGCTTCCCCCTTTCAGGCCCACAGGGTTGAGTTGCCAGGGCCACAGCTCTTTGTTGTGTGTGCACTTTCTTGGAGAGCCCCATTGTGCACCCTGAGTTCTGCCTGCATCCTTGCTGACCCCTCCTTGGACCAGATAGAGGTCAAGCTCCTGCCTTTGTTGCTGCTAACACTGGAGGTGGGTGTTCCTAGCTGCAGTGTGCTGCTGATGCCTCCCTGCCTAGGAACCAAATTTTAAAGAAGTCAGAGACATTTTCAGGTGGTTACTACAGGTTACTTTATTTTGAATTGTTTTTTCTCACTTGACAGGACTCTACAGGAGTGGTTTTTTAACTCTTCATCAAGTCCTCCTACTGTATTTCTAAAGGCTCTCACACTTGTTCTGTGAAAAGTGTAGGCTTCATTTCCATGGCTCTGAGGCCCAGAGAGGCAGTTGTCCACTTAACCTGCAGGGCAGACACAAATGCTGCAGCCTGCCTCTTCTTGGGGCCATTTCCGACAAATTATCAAGACATTCCATCCCTCACCCACTTCGTCTCCCAAAAGCCCACTGCAATGGTGTTCAGTGAGCGCTCTGGTGAGGTGCTGATGGGCTAACCCCCACCCTGTTGCAAGGGCTCATCAGGCTACTAAACATTAGGGCCAATTAGAGAATTTTGGTTTTCCTTTCTCAAACACTAAGTTAAACTTTTTTTTTTTAACTGTCACATCTGTCCTCTCTAGGTAAGTAAGAGGAAGCCCCATAAAACTGTAATTTAGGTCCCAATGGTTATACAGAGCATATGTCACCTGGTGACATTTCCCAAGTACCAACTGCCCGGGCAACAGAAGGGTGCAAGGCTGACCCTATGGAAGGAATGAATCACAGCTTTTATTGTTGTCAGAGAGGAACAGAGCCTACACAGAGTGTAGGGACTGTTGTCTGAAAGCTGTGTGCCCCTGTGCCCTCTCCCTCTGAGGCATGCTGGTTCTGGAGTCCATTTCTGTCCAGCAGGGCAACATAGCTAGATCCCCTTTCACCAACAGACTTTTAGGTTGAGACTGTCTAGCCTTGCCAGGCCCCCTGAGGGCCCTCAGACTTAGTACCTTCCTCCCTCTTTTAAAACGCCTTTTCTAAACACTTTCTTACAAAATGCATTTGGAAACTAGACCTTTGCTACCACTGTCTCTGGGTTTTTGTATCAGTCCCTACTTCTCAGGCTGTCCTGCCCAGGACCCAGGACCCAGGACCCCCTGGCCCACCTCCCAAGGCACCTGTGCCTCCACTCTCAGGATGTCTTGCTCTGACTGGCCCCCCCCTTCCAGACTGCCTTCGCTGGCCTTTCTGGGGTTCCCTGTTGGTACACAGGGCACTTCCTTAAAACCAGTACTGTACCAGAAAACTGAGGGTCCCAGTTCTGGTCCCACCACCTTCCAAGTGTTTGCCATGTGGCAGGCTTTGTTCTGGCTCAGTTTCCAATTGGAAAGTGGAATTCTAGAGACCCAGATGAACACATCCGTCTCAGGAGGCATGGAGGGAAAAGACGTATGTATTGAAATTTTTTGTTTTTTGTTTGTTTTTATGTGAATTTTTTTCAATTCAATGTTCAAACTAATAAATATTTTTTTATGAAGAAAAATGTGTAGATTACATTTCACATTTTGTATTTTTTGTGCGTGTGTCTGTATTTTGGTGTTTGTAACACCAAAGTGGAAAATATAGTCCATGGGGTGGGTGTTGTTAGGGTTGAGGTGGGAAAACTATATGATTTTTGTATGGATCTTTGGATCCTGACCAGTTTGCGTATTTGAACTCTGAGTTTTTGGGGAACAGGACACTGCTAGGACTTGACAGGGACCTAACTCAAAAGACACAGATATGCTTCCAATTTTGCACATCTTCCTTTAAAAACAACAGAACAAAACCTGATAAAATGCAAAACTGGAACTTTTTGCAATATTATAAAAGATAATCTTACTTTGGCTCATTCTATGACATGTACAACTCCTAAGAAAGCCATACTTAATGGTGGTATTATTTTTTAGATCCTATTGTGTTTTGTATGTGGCTCTTTTAGAATCACTTGTAGTGAGGGTGTTGTGTGTGTGCTTTTCTTGAATATTTATTTTTTTCAACATGCTTTCAATCTGTCAACAAAAAGTAAAAAGAAAAAAAAGGCAGTGTTTGAAGATTGTTGATTTTTTTCCTGGGGATAATCTATATTATATTGACTTTATATTAATTATTATAAACCTGTGTTTGTACTGAAGATGTGTTTAATACTTGCAGAAGGTTTGTCATAACCCGTTGGTGAGGCTCACAGCTCTGTTGTCCTGCTTCTCTATAGCCACAGACAAGTAAAGATCACCTTCTCTATAGTGGTTCTTTCGATTTCTTGTCTGCCTAGGTGTGCTCCAGGTTGCCTGTGGGTTTTCTTTCTGTGATGGGATTAGTGTAGACATTCTTGCAAAGCAATCACTTTAAATAAAATGGGAACTTGCTGCTCCATGCGGATGCCTCCTGTGTGGTTTCAAACAGTACCCTTCCTTGGACCTCAACCTGAATGGAGGTAGCTGCCAGCCCCTGTTGCTTATCATCCGTTTCCCATTACCCTCCTAGTTCCACTTCCTTCCCCAGGAGGTAACATCGGTTTCTGGAAAACTAAACAAACAAACAAACAAACAATCCCCACAGGTTTTAATTTTTCTCCCAGACACCAAACACCTGAGCATCATTAACATGGTAAAATGCCAGCCCCAGGGGGACTTGGAACCACCACCTTAAATGTGGGCAGGAGAGTGCTCTCCCTGACACCCCTCTAGAGGTGAACAACCCAAACAGGCTCTAGTAGAGCCCACTGACATCTTTGACAAGTCAGTGAGTGATGGGCAGGGAGGCAAGCTGCCCCTGGAACCAAAGGGACAACGTGCAGTTTGGCTTTAGTGCAAAAGGCTGGTTTCCTCCAAGGCACTTTCCGTAGTCAGTTACTCCTCCACCTCTAGGAGTCCAGGTTTGCCGTAGCTTCAGGCTGGGAGTGGTAGAAAGCCTGGGCAGCAGCATCATGGATGGGCTCAGGCCAGGAACTGCCAGCAGGCTTTTGTCCAGCGGCAGGTTTTGCACCACGGGCCCCTGTAGTCCATGCCGTACACTTGCCAGCACTTCTTGGCATCACCCTGGGGCTTCCTGGAGGGGACATGCAGGGAGCACGGAGAATTGTCAGCTAAGACCTTTACCACCTAGTACATGCCCAGTCCCTCAACCTACACATACCTCAGGTTGACCCCAAGCTTGGCAGGCAGGGCTGTGCTGTGGCTCCAGGTGGATGGGGGCCAGGAAGCTCTGGAAGGAACTGTACCCCTGAGCTGTTTCTCTAGAGAGTGCTCTGAGACCTGCCCCCAATCTCCATTGCTAGTAGGCTTGGTCACTGTGGAACAGCTGAAGGGATGAGCAAGTTAGGGGCTGTAGCCAGTTGGGAAGAACTGGGGGGGGGGCTCCAGTAGCTCTACATGAGGAATGGTGAGTGGCATGGGAACTTCGGAGACGCTGGGGTCAGGCTGGATAACCTGTCAGTCAACACGGCCATCCAGCTCTGTGTAGACGTCCTCCCCATCACTCTGCTCTGGCTCTGCCTGTCTCCTGCCAAGGATAGAGAGGGGAGAGCTTTAAGTTCTAGCCAGGTCTGATCCCACTCTGACCAAGCCCCCAGTCCCACCACACCCCAGGTGCACCAGGTAGGTGTGTCTCTGCATCTCCAACACTGTGCTCAGCACCTTCCCACCGCTCTTCCACAGGAAGAAGGTAAGGAGATTTCCCCACACTCACCTTCCTTTTTCTAGGGTGGCCTCCCCAAAACAAAAAAGTGAGTTTCTTCAGGGGGCAGCAGGGATGACGGAGTGGGTGGAGATGACGGGTGGCTGGCCAGGTCCCAGCCTGTCTCTGCTGTTGCTGCTGCTGCCGTAGCTGCCCGAGGGATGAACCAGGGCCTCCTTCCAGAGCTCCAAGCCAGACTCCCCAGGGACACTCCACTCAGGAGCTTGGAAGGCTCAAGCTTCTTTGCAGAAACTGCTGCCTGCCTGCTCTCTCCCAAGTCCCTGATTGAGAGTTGCCACCTGTTCAGGTGAGCCTTGTAGAGTAGGGACAACTAAGAGAATTTGGCCTCAGGGACTTGGAGAGAAGTTTCTCTAACAGAGGAAAGGTAGGGGTGCTTGGCATGGCCAGCAAAGTGGAGATACAGTTTTGGCTTCAGTGAGGGGCGCTCAGGGTCCAGATGTCTCTTCAGAGACCTTGAGGCAAGCTTAGAAGGTGGCACGTTAGGTTTGGGGCACTGCTTGCCCCATAGAGGCTTGGTGGCTTCAATTTTCTGGACCCTGCTCATACTTGAGCATAAGTTTGAGTCTCATCTGGGCTTACGGTTGCAGCTGGGGCCCCCAGACAAAGCAGGGGTGGGGTAGGGTGGGGTGGGATGGGGGCTGGTAGATAGGCTTATAAGGGCTGCAGCAGCCATGACCTCTTCTAGCCGGGCTTTTCATGGGGGGTATTCTGGAGATGAGGTCAGAGCTCAACAAGTGCCCTAGGCCCCTCCCCTGGTCCAGCAGTGTGGGCATCAGGCTGCCTCACTCCAAGTTCTGGCCCCCGCCCCCATCTCTGGTGGCAGAGCTGAAAATCCAGGAACCGTGGAGCAGGATGGAGATCCGCAGAAAGCCTGAGTTCTCTGTAACGCGGGCTTTGTTCCACAAGGGCTCCTTCAGACCCCGGTGCTGAGCAGAGAGAGGTCTGAAGGCCCACTATAAGGGGCGGGGCCAGCTATGGCTCAGCCCTTCCCGCCATCACACATTAACCACGGATGTGAAATAGCAACTGTGGGCCAAGTGCCAGGTCTAGGAGGGTGGAGCAGCAAGCCTTTGGCAGCTGTTAAGGAGATTGTGCCGTATGCACAGGCAAGTCCCCGGGTCCCAGGGGGCTGAATAGTCAGACCCTGCTGCATGGCCAGGACTATAGGGCTGGCAAGTGGAAGCCAGGGACCCTGAGAGTCCTAGATAGCTAGGTTGAGACTCTGACTCGTTCTCCACCGAAGCCTTCAAAGGATGACATCTGTGCCAGCATCTGCCACTCCAGCACACACTGGCACACACGCATGCACACACACTCCTAGTCATGGGGCATTAGTCCCTACCCCACCTCCTTACTGCCACTGGGATGTTCACAGAAGTCATTGGGACCCGTGCTAAGGGTCCAGACCTGGTTCCTGAGGTTCCTGGGTTCTCAGCCTGAGGTTGTTGCGGTTCAGGCGCCACCTATGGAAGGACCCCGGAAAATGGGTGGGGTCTCCGTGGAGGAGTCGGCCTGGAGACCTCAAATCTACTTGGTGCCCAACTCTCACACACCAGACAGTGTGTGTGGACCGCATGGCCCCGCCCTAATCCCGCCCCCTGATCCGGTGGCGGGAAGCATCTCAGCTTAGCTAGACCCTACCCACAGACACGCACACAGACTGACACAGCACCCCCAGCTGCCATGCCTTCAGAGCCCAAAATTTGAGCAATCCCGACGCCATTTTTGCAGGGAAAGAAACTTTGGCAGTGCCCCTGCCCACCGGTACCTGTGGTGGTGTGGGCACCGTAACAGGCGTGGCGCTCTGACTCGGGCCCTCCGCACTCACGTGCCTCCCACGATCTGGGAGACTATGAACGCTAGTTACTGACCCTCAGAGTGGGGCGGGTGATGTTCACAGACCTGACCCAGTTCTAGGGGCGCTTGGCCCCCACGGTCATCCTGTTACAGAAGTAAGGCTGCACTTTCCTGACTGGGCCCCAGGTTGGAGCCAGGCCGGTCGACCCTGACCCAGGATCCAGCCTGGCTCCCTGCGGCACCCGAAGCTGCCTAACTACACCCCTTACGAGCTCCGCCCCAGTGCACAAGTCCTTTGGTTCACACAGGGCAAACACCCCAAGGGGTTCACGCCTCGCCCCTGGCAGGGTGCTCCAACTCAGGCTAGTGGAGGGGCTGCTCAACTTCTCCAGCTGACAGCCTTGACTGGGACGCCCTGAGCAAAACCCTGCAGCTGGAGGGCTGGTTCCTCCCTGCTCCCCCACCTCCTGCCCCCTCCAGGACTCCATGTATGGTGAGCTATCAGAGCTAGGAAGGGGTTGCACCTTCTTGACTGGCCTCCTGGGAGCAGATTCTTTAATGCCAGAAGGTCTACCTCCACCTACTTATGTAACCTCAAGGGTTGGTGGCAGAGGCTCCTGGAGGATCTGAGGGCCCAGATCCCACTCTTCCAACTGGCTGTGCTGTCCCAGACCCTCCAGCCTGGGAAACCACCACAGCAAAGGGCTTGTTTGCCTTTTTTCCCCCCCACCCACTGACTTCTGAGTCTGACAACCAGGTCATGGCCTCGGGGACCAGGTATGAGGAAACTCTCCGGAAGATCAGAAAGGGACATCTATAACCCTTCTGGGAAACTCACACTACAACCTTTACAGCTTTCAAAAAACGCAACCGAGAGCCAACATTATGTGACAGAGGTTTAATCAGGCCACAAGGACTGAACCTGAAATGTGTGCTGTCAGCTGTGGCGGTGGAAGGACAGAGAAGGATCTGCAGTCAAACCCTGCTGCGGCAGAAGCCTGGGTATCCTTCCTAAGTCGATGCGTGTCAATAAACAGGATGTGAACCCTCCACTGCTCAGGGGCCCATCTCCCTGATGCTTTCATACACATTTTCTAAGGGATCTTGGTTGGTATCTTGGCCCCTGAGAGCGATGGCCTCATATTCCACATCACTCCCAAGGGCCACAATTGCTCTCCCACCCCGGGGGTCCGGCTGATCTGTGACAGGTCTTGGGTCTCTCCTTTTAGGCTTGCAGACCCTGGAGTACAGCAGATCCACCTGGAGAGAGGAAGCAAACCCAGGAAGGGACTGGCGTTGTCCTCTGCCAAGGGTGGGCTCAGTCCCGTCTACCCTACCCTACCCAGGCTCACTTTACCTGAGGAACTGGGATCATCTTAGATTCTTGGCAGCCCTGCTCTGTCTCTTTGCGCTTCTGGATGCAGGCATACTCCGCCACAGGCCCAAGCTTAGCACAGCTAATGGTCAGCCGTGTTCCAGCCCACACCACAGGGCTAGCAGCCAGGCTGGCCCTGGGAATTGCAGCCAGCCCCACATTGGAATAAGTGGCCTCAGGGCTAGTAGAAGGTGCAGTTGCAGGGGCAGCAGGAGGGGCCCTGGGCAGCTGCCGAGGTGGGAAGGCAGAGGGGGTTACCTGAGACCTGGTGCTGCCCCTGGATGCCTCCAGCCAGTGTGGGTGCAGGAGATCCATGCTGGCAGGCCGTGGGGCTAGGGATAAGATCAAGGCAGAGGTCACTGAGGGGCTAAGGCAACAGGACTGGCCCCAGTGGGCCAGCCCTACATTAATGGCCTCCCAGGAGCTCACCTATGCTGGAGCGAGTGCCTTGGCGAAGCTCGTGCAATCTGGTGTCAGACTTGCTGAGGGAGCGGGTCTGTCTCAGCAGTGACTAGGGGCAAGGAAGGCTGGTTGATTCCCTGCTGTCCCTGCCCTGACCCCAGGGACAGTCTGGCACTCACCATTTCCACTGGTATCAAACTGCCCTGCAGCCCAGTTTGTTGCCTTTGAGCCCGCTTCCTGGGGGCAAGAGTGCCGTTAGTCCAGTAGGCAGAGGAAGGTGCAGGGGTGATCAGAGATGCTGGCCCAGGCTCAGTGTGGAGGCACATGCAGAACCCTCATATGGACTTCTCTGTTGTGACTTCTGACTCTGAGCCATGCATGGCGAGGGCAGACAGAACCCAGGCACATACCTGTGACAGGCTGTGCACAGTGCCCACAGCCAGAGGAGCAGGGAGAAGCACCCCAGGAGCAAGAGGGCTAGTGGGGCTGGAGGCACTGGTGGCCTCATCTTGTAAAGCAGGAAAGGGGACCTGGGGACAGAAGAGATGAGCGCTGGGGGCTGACTGAGGGACCAGTGCACATCTGCAGCTCTATGTGCACATCTTGCCCAGACGGTGGGTTCTTCTTCTTCCCTGGTTGACTCAGCACACCGGAAACCCCCAGGCCTTGCATATTTGCCCTGCCCCACAGGCACCCGCCTTTTCTTCTCTGGCTAGGGTTCCCGGTAAAAAGGTGAGGCCCTACCCACTCCTTTCGTTATCTGAGATGGCTGTGGGGATGGAAGAGCATGGCCAGAGCAGCTACAACCTGAGCTGTACTGTAGCTCAAAGCCATTACCTGGAGGGAATCTCTGACACCACTCTGACTTTGAGCCACAGACCACAGACGGCACCTCCAGCCACCACTGCCCAGGAGTGACCCCTTGTGTCAGGTGATGTTCTTAGATTACTCACTACAGAAGCTAAGCACTGGGAGCGGGGAGGATCACTGAACATGAGTAGCTGTTATGTAGGCCAAGTACCCCACCCTACTCCTCCCTTCCCAGGATCCCTGCTTCTCCTGGAGTTGCCCTTA
The DNA here is from genome assembly GCF_017639785.1 of Mesocricetus auratus. Lineage (NCBI taxonomy): Eukaryota > Metazoa > Chordata > Mammalia > Rodentia > Cricetidae > Mesocricetus > Mesocricetus auratus. The sequence continues at coordinate 24,827,420 of NW_024429209.1, read as the reverse complement.
GGGGAGCTGATTAGGGGCTCACCCAAGAGGTGAGCAAAATGAGGGTGAACGGTCTTCTGAGGTGCCGGCCTGTCTGTTCAAGCTTGGGGTGTAGACATCTTACACAGAGGGGGTCAAAGTCAACTAACCTGGCTACAGCCAAGTCTCAATGGCCTGGTCAGGCAGGGCCTATCCTTCCTAGACCCCAGGGCATGGAGAGGCTTGGGGACTGGCCCAGGATGGGGGATGGGGCAGGCACTTACCAAGGCCACAGTGGGGCTGCTGCTTGGCCCTGCCTAGGACAGCCAGGAAGGTCTTTGTGGGCTGCTGGTGAGCTCCCCACCTCATTTCCTGTGTCTCTCAGAGCACCTCCCAGCAGCTGCACAGCTCTTGCGCAGTTGCTCCCACGGTCTCTGCTCCCCTCCTCACGTCTCATCATAGGCAAATACCACAAAACTAGCACAAAACCCCACCACAGTGAGGCAGACGCTCATGAATGGGGTGGGCATCGCAGGTCAACTGGATGGATTATCAGTGGCAACTGAAAACCAGAAATGAACCCCAAACCCACTTGAGTCAGGCCTGCCTGCTTTCATCACTGATTGATAGTGTCCCCAAAGGTGCTTCTACCTCCTATACCCTACCTGTTTGTGAGTGCTGGGCACTGAAGGGCCACCCTAAGATCTTACCCACTTGGGCAGAGAAGGGAGGAGAGGGAAGATGCTCCTCCTTTGGACTCTTGGGCCTTAGATAGAGGCAGTGGCCTCATTTGGGACGCCCTCACCCCCAGTCCACCTGTCTGTTGCCAGGACCTACTCAGATCCATTTGTCCCCAGAGATCCTGAAGCCAGTTGAGTCTCCAGTGAGAGAAATTGTGATGAAATCACTTTAATGTCCTCACTACGGAGATACCCCAAGACACTGGTAGATGGGCTTGGTGGTCAAATAAGTGTTCAAAATCAACCCTGACACCCCATGTCTACTCAGTAGTATTCATACAATTAGGCTGACAAGGCTGAATAAGGGACAGCCTTGGAATGGGCTGACCCCTCTTCTAGGTGCTGTTTCTGTGTCAGGATGACAGCTGTCTTTCTGCCAAGGCAGTTTGGAGTTGTTCCCAGGGCTCTGTCCACGATATAGGCAGGGATGCTAGAACTCTGTCATCTTCCTGTGGGTATCTGCCTTCCGCTGCTCCTTCTTTAGGCTGGCTTCTTGAGCACGCAGCTGACCCAGCTTCCGCTGGGCTCCCTCCAGCTTCTCCTGCAGATGGGCTGTTGCCATGCTGTGCCTAGGGAGAGCCTGCTGGTCAGCATTATCTTATGGCTCCCCACTACCAGGCCCCCAGCTGCTATGGCCAATGCCCGTTCTCTAATATTTAGACCACCTCAGACTCAGGGGCTACTGAGATCAGGTGACCTTTAGCAGGCATCCTGTGGGCATAGCCACTGGAGCCCATACTGCCTCAACTGGACCCCACACATACCGGCCGGCATTCCGGGTTAGGGCCTCCTGGATGCCCCGGATGTCCCGTTGGGTCCTCTCGATCTTCTCCTCAGTCTGGAAGAGCTGCAGAGTCAGAGCCTGCTTGGCACTTTTGCTGGCATGATACATGTCCTTGTTCCTTTTTCCTGGAGTGTCCACCCCAGCATCTGGAGTCCCAGGTGCCTGGCTTTGCAGCTTTTCATTCAGAAAGTCAAACACATTCCGAGGGGGTGGGCGGCCCTCAGGTCTACCACCACTCCTCCGACATCGTGGAGGCCTATTGGTCCCAGCCTGGCCTCCCTTTGTCTTCTTCTGTAGTATCTCTGTGCACTGGTCCAGTGATTTCCCTCTAGGCAGCACTACGGCGTGGATGGGCTCCACTCGGCCTTCTGCATGCCGACCCAAACCTGGGAAAGACAGGGCCTTGTCCTACCTCTGCCAGAGTCTTAGGCTATGTTGAGGCATCCCTCCCGTCTGAGGACAGTACACACTCACCCTTGCCAAACTCATAGCCCATCTTGATGAGGAGTTTGGAGCCAATGCCCCGTGTGTGTACCTCCCAACCAGCAAAGGCAGAACTGCAGGTCCCGGCGTCCACGGTGTTTGGTTCCACCACTGCAGGAGACAGAGGACTCCAAGTAGTGGGTTCTAGCCAAGGCTACCCAAGAACTCAGGTCCTACGTAGGGCCTGATCTCCTGGATTTCTGGCCCCCTCAGGTTCCTCAAGCATGCTGTGGACAGTCCTGGCAATGCTTCAGCTTACTATCTGCCACCATGGATAGGAGCTCAGAAACTACCAATTCACATCACAGGTTCCCCGAGACACCTTCCTATCTTCATCCTAACCAATCTCTCAGGAGAATTATATACTACCTAGTTTCATTTCCTGGACTCTCTATTTTACGTGAACACATTTTCCATCTGCCAAAATCTCTTCTCCTCTACTACCAGGCACACAAGCTCTAAGTCTGGGAAGCCATCTGAAGAAGTCACCCTTTCCTACACTCTACATTCAGTTACTTCCTGTGACTCCTTGGCAGATCTAGCACCAACATTCCCTTCTCTCTGACAGTGTGGTGCCATCTTGCTTCAGGGAGTTCTGACTGTTACATATGATCATTGTGTCTGTTTCTTAAAGGCAAAAGCCAGGTCTTGGGTCTTACCCAGGCCCATCACACACTCTCTGGTCCCTTGGGCCCTCTCCTGTAGATTACCATGCTAAGCTTCTCACTACATCACTTGTTCTACAATTATCCTGACAGCTGGGTGCCTGTCTAGGTCTATTCCCGCACCAGCCTGGCTTCTGGGCACTGATTTCTGCCATACCTCTGGCATAGCTGGAGTCACTGGCATCACCACTGTCTGAGTCAGATGACTCTGTAGCCTCAGTGCGCAGAGGAGGCAGGATGCTGTCGCCCTCTACCACAGCCTCCTTCAGCAGCAGTGAGTCAAACTTAACAGTATAGTAGCCATTGTCCACATCTAGGGTGACAGAGACAGGCTGTAGGTTAGCAGCTTTATGGGCTGGGCAACCAGTCAGGAGCAAAGTGAGAGACAGGAAGGGAGGGGGCTTGGGGAAAAGACAGACTTGCTCCTCTTGGGCCCAGATGAAGTCAAAGCCCAACCCAGAGGAGGTGGAAAATGCCTATAAGAATAATAGTGAGGATGTCTCAAAAAGGGTCCCACCAGGCAGGCCCTTGTAGGCCATCTCACCAGTGATCCGTGCTGGGTGCCAAAGGCCATCCTGGTGCTTGGCCAGACACGCAGAGCCAGTCTGTAGTAAGCTCAAGTCTGGATCCTGGAAAGGACGCAGCTCATCCACAGAAACCACCTGCCCATGGGAGAACCTGTAGATGTAACCACAGGAGGCAGTGGCTTAGACATGGTCCGTTAGGAGCGAGTAAGCCAAGAATCACAAAGACCATCAATAGGGCACTGCCTATAATGGAGTAAAATTCAAGAACGCAAGACAGGAACACCAGCAAAAACATCTACACTTTCATGCCTATGGATTTATAGACACATTTCTCTCTCACATACATACACATTCATACATTCTCACTCACATACAAATACATAGGCACTCTCATACTCTCTCATGCATATACATACACATAATTTATGTACATATACACCTGCATATCCATATATACAATCTCTCTCACACACGCATGCACATACTACCATATACCTATGCCCACTAAACACATGTGCCCATGCATATAAATGCATAGAATGTACCCCCCCATATATATATATATATATATATATATATATATATATATATATATATACACTCTAAAATAACACACACATATACACACTGGAGTTTTCTCTCTTAGGACACACAGGGCTACTTTGGGGAGATGGCTTGTGTTTCTATCAGCTTTCTAGGTTAGGGGGACAATGTGGCAGAGAGCCTTGTGACTATAGCTCATCAGCTCTCACCAAACATGATGCTCTTGACACTAATATTCAAGGCAGGTGTGTTAGATATTGGGAAACATTGAGTCTGCCCTGGGAATGAGTACTTGGAAGCCCAAGGCAGGGTGATCATGAGTTTGAGACCAGCTGGGGCGACACAGAGAGATCCTTTCTCAAAAATTGAAACAAAAACTCGGAGAACTTAGTTACAACAAAGGTGCTGTGTCTTTTATATATCAGTGCATCTGCAAAACTAAAACCAAAACCAAATCTGACAGAAAACAAAGAGGAAATGTGGAGACACAGAAGACTGCAGCCAAGAACTCTGCCAAATAAAGGCATGAAAAAAGCTAACTACCAACTACCACTACATGCCATCATTTCAGACAGGAAGTTGTTTTAACCTCAAAAGAGCAGCTGAGGGGATTCACTCCGGGATAGCTGAGGCCTTCTTCATAATCAGTAATGAGTGGGTAGGGAAAGAGGGAGATGAACAGAGAAAAGGTCAGAACTTGCCATAGCTCACACCTACAGCCTCTGCTACCACATGGTCAGGCCAGGATTCCAGGAAGTACCTTCTCACACAAACTATCTTAGACCTACAGCTAAATGGCATCAACAGCTGTAAGACTGTGCCACCAAAGTACAGTAATGACTGAGAACCAAAAGGTTTGATCCCTGGGACTCAGATGGCAGAAGGAAAGAACTGATTCCCACAAGCTGTCCTCTGATTCCATGCTCTCATAGTGGCACTTTCATATGCCTTCATATGAAACAATAAGTATTTTTATAGATAGTTATGAACCACCATGTGGTTGCTGGGAATTGAACTCGGGACCTTTGGAAGAGTGGCCAGTGCTCTTAACCACTGAGTCACCTCTCCAGCAGTAAGTATTTTTAAAGGGGACTGAAGAAATGGCTCAACAATTAAGAACACCAACTGATCTTATAGAGGACTCAGGTTCAATTTCTAGCACCCACATGGTGCCTCACAGCCACCTGGAATTCCAATTCCAGATGATCCAATACCCTCTTCTGGCTTTTGCAGGTACCAGGCATGCAAGCAGTGCACAGACATACATGCAGGCAAAACATCCATACACATTAAAAAAAAAAACAATAACAAGGAAAACAACAGCAAAACATGCTTAGGATCAGAAATGTTTCCAATTTGTATTTTTTTTTAAAGATTTATTTATTTATCACATATGCAGTGTTCTGCCTACATGCCAGAAGAGGGCACCAGATTGAATTGTAGATGGTTGTGAGCCACCATGTGGTTGCTGGGAATTGAACTCAGAACCCCTGGAAGAGCAGTCAGTGCTCTTAACCTCTGAGCCATCTTTCCAGCCCTCCAATTTGTATTTTTAAAAAATATTAGTGGTATCATATTAGTGTTCAAAAAACTTTGGATTTGAAAGGACTAGGATGCTGGCTCAGTGGGTAAGAGTGCTCACTGTGCAAGTGTGAGGACTCAAGTTTAAATCCCCAGTGCCCACATAAAAAGGTGGATATGGACCTGAATGGCTAGAACCCTAGTGCTTGATAGAAGACAGAGACAGGAGGATTGTTGGGACTTTCTAACCAAAAACATGAGAGCTCCAGGCTGAGAGACCCTGTCTCAAGGAATAAGGAAGAAGTGATAGAGGACACTCAATGGCCTCCTCTGCTTGCACACACAAAGTTAAAAAAAAAAAGTTTTATGGTGGCGCGCACCTTTAATCCCAGCACTCGGGAGGCAGAGGCAGGTGGATCTCTGTGAGTTTGAAACCAGCCTGGTCTACAAGAGCTAGTTCCAGGACAGCCTCCAAAGCCACAGAGAAACCCTACCTGGAAAAAAAAAAGTTTTAGACTTTGGAACATTTCAGATTTTGGATTATTTAGAATAGATGCTCCAGATGTATATATATTTTTAATCCAATAAGTGCTTCTAATAAAGGATTTTAAGGAAGTAATAGTGTTTGCAAAGATTTAGCTACAAAAATTATTTTTCATTTTTAAAGTTTTACTTAATTTTAATTTATGTACATGTGACTGCTTGTCTCTATGCATACCACATGTGTGAGGTGCCCTCAGAGACCAGAAAAGGTATTGGATTATCTGGAACTAGAGTTGGTCCAGAAGTTGAATTTAGCAGACTTCAAAGCAGATCCATAAGTGGCATATACCTTTAATTCCAGCACTAGGAGGCAGAGACAGACCGATCTTTGAGTTTAAGACTAGCCTGGTCTACGGAGTTCCAGGACAGCTGGGGCTACACAGAGAAGACCTTTCTTGAAAAACCAAACCAACCAACCAACCAACCAACCAACCAACCAAACCCACTCATATCTGGTAAAACAAAATACAAGTCCACAAATCTAAGACTACTGTTCTATTGCTGTGAGATACTATGACCAAAACAACTCGTTTTCTTTCTTTCTTTCTTTTGTTGTGTTTTGTTTTGTTTTTGGAGACAGGGTTTCTCTGTGGCTTTGGAGGCTGTTCTGGATCTAGCTCTTGTACATCAGGCTGGTCTCGAACTCACAGCAATCCGCTTGCCTCTGCCTCCCAAGTGCTGGGATCAAAGGCATGCGCCACCATTGCCTGGCTCAAAACAACTCTTAAAAGCATTTGCTGATGGAAACCGGAGCAGATCCACAGGCGAGCACTGAGCCAAATCCTGGAATCCAGTTTCAGAGAGGGAGGAGTGATGAACAAAGGGTCAACACCATGCTGGGAAAAACCACAGAAACAGCTGACCTGAGCAAGTTGGAACTCATGAACCCCAGTCTGACCAAGCTGGGAAACCAACACAGGACCAAACCAGGCCCCTTGAATGTGGTGTCAGCTAGGAGGCCTGGACAATCTATGGGGCCTCTGGCAGTGAAACCAGGATGTTTATCCCTAGTACACAAACCCGGACATCGGGAGCCCATTTCCCATGGACAGATAATCTCTTAGCCTAGATACACAGGGGAGGGCCTAGATACACATGGAAGGCCTCACTCTCCCTGGGAAGTAGATGGGGGATTGGATGCGTAGGGAGCATGGAAGGATGGGAGGGAGAGGGAACTGGGATTGATATGTAAAATAAGATTTTCTAATTTAAATAAAATCTATTAAAAAATAAGAAAGCATTTAACTGGGGACTTGTAGCTTACAGTTTAAGAAGGCTAGTACATTATCATCATAGCACTAAGGCAGTAATTGCAAGCTTTATATCCTGATCCACAAGCAGGAAGGGAGGCAGACACACACACACACACACACACACACACACACACACACGGCCTGGCTTTTGAAATCTCAAGACCCACTCCCCCAGGGACATGTCTTCTCCAACAAGGCCACACCTAATCCTTTCCAAATAGTTCATCAACTGCAGACTAAGCATGCCATTCTTACTCAAATCACTGCACTTACTAAAGACCCAGTGGGACAAACACAAAAATAACATCTAGACAAGTCATAAACTGGTAAGGAAAGCCAAAGACAGAAAACCTTAAAAACAGCAAGAGGGAGGGGTGTGTTCTTCACATATAAGGAAATACAGTTTGACAGTAACTTATCACTAGAAACCATGGGTGAGGATGTAGTTTAAGAGTACAAACACTTGTCTAGCATGTGTGGTGTTTGACCCAACATGGAGTATGGGTGTGCCTTGTTCTCCTTCACTGACATCTCAGAAGCCTTCTTCTCCTATGCTGTTTCAAAAACCTCCTCAAACTAAAATAAAATGACCCTCCCTTCTACTTCTTGGGCATCTATCTTCCTGACTCCCTCTTACTCTATGTTTTTTTCTTAATAATCTTTTTTTTTCTTTTTCCGAGACAGGTTCAGGAAGGGACCCTGACTCAAAGGAATAGGCAGAGTGATAGAGGACACCTGGTGCCCTTTCTGGACTCTGATGTATGTGTAAGGACTACATGCATGCGCCATCACGCCAGGTTCATACAGTCCTAGGGACAGAACCTAGGCTTTTATGCATGCTAAGGAAGCACTCTATCAATTATGCTACATCCTCAGTTCCAAAGATGCAACTTTTTTTTTTCCGAGACAGGGTTTCTCTGTGTTGCTTTGGAGGCTGTCCTGGAACTCTCTTTGAAGACCAGACTGGCCTCAAACTCACAGAGATCTGCCTGCCTCTACCTCCTGCATGCTGGGACCAAGGGCATGCACCACTGCCTGGCTCAAAGATGCAACTTTTAATAGTAATAGTAAACAGATGAGTTTATACAGGATAACCTTTTTTAAATTATTGATACTAAATTGGTAGTGATGCAAACTATACTGTTATAAATTTAAGAGATTAACCATATACCAGAGTAACTATTTTTTTTTTCGAGACAGGGTTTCTCTGTGGCTTTGGAGGCTGTCCTGGAACTCACTTGGTAGTCCAGGCTGGTCTCGAACTCACAGAGATCCGCCTGCCTCTGCCTCCTGAGTGCTGGGATTAAAGGCGTGCGCCACCAACGCCCGGCTTAGAGTAACTATTAAGGAAATAAAGGGACTGGAGAGATGGTTCAGCAGTCAAGAGTACTAGCTGCTCTTGCAGAGGACCTGGGTTCAATTCCCAGCAACCATATAGCCGCTCACAATTGTCTGTAACTCTAGTCCCAAGGGACTGATGCCCTCTTGTGGCCTCAATGGGCACACACGTGGTACACAGATAAACATGCAGGCAAAATACCTATACACATAAAAGTAAGTTAAATAATAAAAACGAAAATAAAAAGTATGCAGAAAAGTGAACTGGTAAGAGAAAAAGGAAACAATAAAGATAGTAACAAACAAATGACAAACAGAAAACAAATATTTTCCTTCAATAGTCACTACTTGGGTTAAACACTAAAAGGCATTGATTAGGGGGTAGAGATGGCTCAGAGGCTAAGAGCACTGACTGTTCTTCCAGAGGTCCTGAGTTCAATTCCCAGCACCCACAAGGTAGCTCACAACCATTTATAATTACAACAAGCTGTAATGAGACGACTCTTCAAACTCAGGAAGACAGCAAAACAGTGGAAAGCAAACACTGCAGATGTGGAGAAGCTGGTACCCTGAGCTCTGCTGTGGCCAAGAAAAACAGTACACCTAATTGTGAAAGTTTGGCAAAGGTGATCCAGGAATTTCTCTACTATCATAACATATATTTTTAAGGATAAAATGACAAGTTTGAGGCCTAAACTATGTAAGACCCTGCCCCTCCACCCCCCAAAAATATTTGAAACTACCTAATGGAAGAGCACATTTCTGAGAAGATCATCTTAAACCAATCCACATCAAGACAGACTGTGAAGCTGAGCGGTGGTGGTGCACACCTTTAATCCCAGTACTTGGGAGGCAAAAGCACGTGAATCTCTCTGAGTTCGAGGTCAGCCTGGTCTATGAAGTAAGTTCTAGGACTGCCAGAGCTGTTACACAGAGAAACCCTGTCTCGAAAAACCAAAAAAGAAAAGAAAAAAGATATACTGTGAAAACCACTAAAATTTATTTATTTATTTATCTATTTGTTTATTTTTGATTTTTCGAGACAGGGTTTCTCTGTAGGTTTGGAGACTGTCCTGGAACTCTCTTTGAAGACCATGCTGGCCTCAAACTCACAGAGATCCGCTTGCCTCTGCCTCCTAAGTGCTGGGATTAAAGGTGTGTGCCACCACTGCCTGACAAAACTACTAAATTTTTAATGTTTGTTTTCTTTTTAATCATGTGTATATGTGTTTGTCTGTGTGGGAAAACGTGCACATGTACGTAAAGGTACCTGCGGAGGCAGAAGAGGGTATAGGATCCCCTGCAGCCAGAGTTGCAGTTGGTTGTGAGCCATGCAACGTGCATGCTAGAAACAGAAGTAAGGTCCTCTGCAAGAGCAGCAGGCACTCGACCATGCAGCTATCTCTCTAGCACCTAAATTACTAACATTTAAACAAATAGACACATGGGAGCAAAGAATTTTTTTTCTTTTAAAAAGGAGAGAATCTTTATAGGGCATTGGTGGCACACGCCTTTAATCCCAGCACTTGGGAGGCAGAGGCAGGTGGATCTCTGTGAGTTTGAGACCAGCTTGGTCTATAAGAGCTAGTTCCAGGACAGCCTCCAAAGCCACAGAGAAACCCAGCCTTGAACGCCCCCACCAGACAAAAAAAGAATGGGGGAAAGGAAGTGACTAGTGAGATGACTCAGCAGTTAAGAGCACTTGCTACTCTCGTAGAGGACCCAAGTTCAGTTCTCAGCACCCATATCATGCATCCCACAGCCTGTAACTCCAATTTCTGAGTATCCAATGCCCTCTTCTGGCCTCTGCAGGCACCTGCACATGTGCAGACACAAGACACAGATACACACACACATTTGGAAGTTGACTCCCTCGCCCTTAAGAACCAGATCCTAAGATGAAAAACCAAACATGTGATCTAGGTGAGGCTGAGTAAGAACACAGTAGTCATTAAAAATACTATTTTTTACCTACATTATACATGCTACGTTCACATAAATATACACATCACCAACATTTGCTATTTCTGCCCTAGAAAGGACTTCAAAACAGTGTCTGGTCAATGGTAATCAGCAACGTGGCACCCTTTTGTGAAGGGGAAGCAGAGCAAGCACATTTGGGCAGGAAGTTATGTGACCCAGACAGTAAGGAGACAGCCAGTGTCAGCTGGCTCAGATCAGGATAGGAAAGCCTAACTGAAGAGACCCCACAGGCCAAAACTGGGGCAATATGAAGCTCAATGAGGATTAGAACTGTAATGGAGTAAGATCCATCTAAAAAGGGAGTGGTGGCACGTCTTAAATCCCAGCACTTAGGAGGCTGGGGCAGGCATATTTCATTAAGTTTGAGGCTAGCATGTTCTACAAAGCTAGTTCCAGGCTAGCCAGGGTGTTACACAGAGAAACCTTGTCTTGGGAAAAAAAATCCAATCAATACATTTAAATCTATGAATTTATAAGGCTATTACTATTTTCTGAGACAGGGTCTTAACTACATAGCCCAGGCTGGCCTTAAATTAGCAGATTTTTAAAAACGTTTTATTTATTTATTTATTTTTGGAATTTTTTAAGTATCCTAAATGCTAGAACTATAGGAATGCACCACTTTTCCAGTGAAGATATCATGTTTAAGAACAGCCAGGAAAAATAAGATTGTTTCTAATTTAAATAAAACAAAAATAAGCCGGGTGGTGGTGGCGCACGCCTTTAATCCCAGCACTCGGGAGGCAGAGGTAGGCGGATCTCTGTGAGTTCGAGGCTGGGCTGGACCGATAGCCTCCAAAACAATACAGAGAAAATCTGTCTCGTAAAAACCAAAAAAAAAAAACAAAAAAACAAAAAAAAAAACCACACACACATATATATAAATATATATAAAGAATATTCAGAAGTGTGGAAGTACACAACTTTATTTCCAGCACTCCATAGGCAGGGGCAAGTTGATCTCTGTGAGTTTGAGGCCAGTCATATAGCCTATAGTAAGTTCCAAGACAGCTGGGGATACATGTAATAGAGACTCCATCTCTAAATAAACAAACAAAAATAAATTGTCTTGGAAAATAAGTAAACAAAACAGAAACATCCAGCATTTATCTTCTCTTTCCTATATGAACTGTACTACTATGTAACCAAACTGTGAAAAATTTCCCCTTTCACTCAGGTTAACAAATGATGCCTCTGCTACAGGATATTTGATCACACTGTGAACCCCGAGATTGCCTTGTTTACTGGAGGAAACTGTTTATAGCTCTGCCCTAGTACACATCTTCAGTCAAAGAGCTTTCTGTTTATAAATAGGATAGAATAAAAACAACATTCCATAGGTCAAGAGATGGAGCAATCAACCAGTTGACTGGAAGTAGCCACAGGGAGTGGAGGGTAAGTCAGGAGGTGGGAGAGAGGAATGCACAGGAAGAAGAAAGGGAGGGAGATCCTGTTGGAGTTTGTTTGTTTGAAACAGAGGAGGAAAAGCTCTCTTTCTGGGATGACAACAGAAGAGGAACTAGCAGGTTTTCACCCCAGCATCTGACTCCCGACTCTTTACTGATAAAATAGAATGGTTGATAAAACAGAACAACATTTGGTGCTCCAATTAGTGACTGCACGACCACACAGTCAGGGAAATTACTCCAGTGTCAAACAATGAGTGACGAGAAGTCATCAGATTTAGTAAGACACCTGGGAAGTCCTTAAGGAGAGAGTTAAGTATATTAAAAGGAAAAATCTTTCCCATGTTAAGGACGGGGTGTTAGGACCCTGTAGAGTGCTACTTTAGATAAATGATTTAACTGAGATTGACATAAAACTGATTATAAGTACCATCAGTCTGGCAATTCATATTTTATCCTTCACAGCCATAGTGGTTTCTTTGTGCCAAGTATGAAAAGTTGAAAGATACAAGCATTAGAAAGACTTAAATGAAAGTAAGGAAAAATACTCAGACACAGACAGAGGAGCTTAGTCAAGAACCAACAGTGTCACCACATGATGAAAATGAAGAGGGATGACCCAAGGTTATTAGAAACCAACTTTAGTTTATCCAGTTACTATACAAGAACTACCCGGAGATTATAGAAACCCCCAAGGCTATCAAGCAGTTAATGGGATTATATAGAAATATTAGATTTGAGAAGATTTAAAGCAGCAGCCATCTAATATGGTATGTATTCACCCTATGTGAAACAGAATTCATGGGCAGAATTATCCCCCAAGACTGGAGAGATCAGGCAACAGCAATATTGGAAGCTGGTTTTCAGATAAAAGGGGAACACGGTAGGAAGAGGAAGCTAGGGCCATAGAAAAATGATACAGGGCTAGAGACATTGACATTCCCAAGAACAGCTGCTAGCTGAAGGCCAATATGCTGAATTGGCCTTAAATTTGATGATCAAACCTTGGCACTAAGTCATTTAGCAGTTTTAAATGCTTGGGGCAAGGTTGAAGAATCAGGAAAGAGAGCCAAGTCATTTACTAAAATTATACAAGGCCCAAAAGAAGCCTTCACTGTTTTTTTTTTCTTCTCCAGAATGCAAAAGGGTAATTAGGCCCTTAAAGGCAAGATCATCACCAATAGATAAATGAATCAGAAATATAGCCAAGGGCTTGAGAGATGGCTCAGAGGTTAACAGCACTGGCTGCTCTTCCAGAGGTCCTAAGTTCAATCCCAAGCAACGACATGGTGGCTCACAACCATCTGTAATGAGATCTAGTACCCTCTTCTGGCCTACAGGCATACATGCAAGAAGAATACTGTATACATAGCAAACAAATAAATCATTAAAAAATATAGCTGATATTGGATCTCAAGCTTATGATGCTACTCTGATGGAAGTAACTTCAAAAAGTTTTAAGAAAAATCAAAATGTCAGTTGTTTTAATTGTGGCAAGCAAGGACATTTGAAAGGGGATTGTAGGCAAGTTGTTCTAAGAAACAATGTTTTTTCTAGAGATAACCCAAACAGAAGGCTCCAGTTTTCTTGGAGAATGCAGAAGGTATGGCAAAAGCCAGCATTAGACTAATGAATGCAAATCAACAAGAGACAGGCAAGGTAACCCTTTGCCTTCTGGAAATGCACTAAAGGGCCCCCGTATCAAAATCAATTCAATCATCCCCTGTCAGCTTCAGAGAAACTCATCCACAGAGCAATTAAAAGACTAATGCCTGTTGTTAAAAACAGACACTGCTCTGGATGTGATCAAGGACAGAACAGCTTCAGTAGATAGAATAAAAGAATTCAAGAGAAAACAAGTTTTTTGGCAAACTGATGATCAGAGAACAAAGGTAAAAATACAAAAAAATGGTAGTGCAATTGTAGGTTTGGTAGACACAAGGGAAGATGTAAAAATAATTTCACCAAAATCTTGACATCCAGAGCAGGCTCTTCAGGTAGTAAATACTCAGGTTCTGGGGATTGGAACTTTACCTCAGGAAAAACAAAGTACAAGAAGGACAAATAGGAAAATTAATGCATATGTGGCTAATATAGACATGAATTTATGGGGACATGATTTGTTGCAGCAATGGAAATCACAGATTAACATTCCTCCAATCTCAGAAACAAACCATAAAACAATGCTTCTGAGAAGAATATTAAAAGGTATTGTCAAGAACAATTGCAGACCATTCAGGTTGTTCATAAGCAGAACACAATAGCTGTTGATCTTTCAAAGATGCCAAAAGCCCTGCCTTTGAAACGGTTAACTGACAAACCTGTGTGGGTGGAACTATGGCCTTTGACATCAGAAAGATTACAGGCACTAGAATGGCTGGTACAGGAGCAGCTAAACACTAGAGATACTAAAGAATTGACCAGTCCTTTGAATTCTCCAGTATTTGTCATTAAAAAGAAGTCTGGAAAATAGAGAATGTTAGCAGATTTAAGAGCTATAAATTAGGTGATTCAGCCAATGGGCTCCTTCCAGACTGGAATTCCCCTGACTTCTTTTTTTTTATTATTTTGGTTTTTCGAGGCAGAGTTTCTCTGTGGCTTTGAAGCTGTCCTGGAACTCGCTCTGTAGACCAGGCTGGTCTTGAACTCACAGAGATCTGCCTGCCTCTGCCTCCCGAATGCTGAGATTAAAGGCGTGTGCCACCACCGGGCCGGCTTCCCCTGACTTCTATATTACCTAAGGGATGGTCTACTCTATGATTGATTTTAAAGACTACTTTTTTAATTCTACCTTTGCAAGAACAGGATAAAGAAAAATTTGTTTTCACAATGCCTACTTATAATACGCAACCTGTTAAAAGGCATCAGTGGAAAATTTTTCCACAGTTAATGCCAAACAGCCTCACCTTGTGTCAATGTTTTGTACAATAGCTATTAGAAATAATTCATAAAGTTTCCTCAATCTAATGTTTATCATTACATGGATGATATCTTACTGGCTGATTTAGACACAGATACCTTAGAAAAAGTGTTTGATGAAGTAGAGAATTTTGCCTTGCTGGGGGTTACAAATTGTTCCTGAAAAAAATAGACAGAGAAGGGGAGATCCTATCAATTATCTAGGCTAGAAGACAGGCTTACCAATAAACAAACAAACAAACAAACAAACAATTTAACCACAAAAAGTAAAAATCAAGAGAGATCAATTACAAACTCTTAATGATTTTCATAAATTGCTGGGATGTATTAACAGGTTACGGCCTACAAACTGCATTAATTAATCAAGCACTATTTATTTCAACCCTTACAAGATGATAAGAGCTTAAAAAGTACAAGAAAATTTTCAGTTGAGGCTAAGAGAGAATTGGCTCTGGAAGAAAAGAAATTACAGAATGCACATGTGGATCAGTTGGATCCAGAATTGGATTGTATTTTAGTTATTTTTACCTTCTACTCATTCTCCCACAGGAATTCTTATGCAGAGAGAAGATGTTATCTTAGAATGTATATTTTTAGCACACAGAGTAAAAAAAAAAATTAAAGACCTATATAGAATAGATTTCTGAATTGATTCTGAAAGAAAAATGAGACTTCATCAATTAGCAGGAATAGACCCTGCAGAAATTGTGGTACCTTTTATTAATGCTGAAATTGCCTCATTTTGGGCAGAAAATAAACATTGGCAAAGAGTCTGCAGTAATTTTGGGGGAGAAATTAACAATAAACATCCCAAAAGCAAGAGAATTCCATTTATAAAAATAAACAATTGGACTCTCCCTCATGTAGTAAAAGGATACCAAGTTCTGGAACCCCTACATTCTATACTGATGAAAATAAATTAGGAAAGGCAGATTATGAGTCAGGAAAAATAAAGTGACTCAAAGCCCTCATACTTTATTTCAAAAATAAGTTACAGCCATCCTTATGGTATTATATTTTCCTGAATCTTTTAATATACTTACTGACTCAGAATATGCAGAAAGAGGTGTTACATATTGAAACTGCTGAACTTAATTCTGAATGGCTCAGAATTATATTTATCAAACTACAACAAGTAATCAGAAATAGAAATCATCCCTTATACATCACATCCCATGCAGGTCTACTAGGCCCTCTAGCACAGAGTAATGATGAAATTGATTAGCTCTTAATAGGAAATGTGCTACAACACTCAGAATTTCATAATAGACACCATGTTAACAGCAAAGTTTCAAAGAAAGATTTTTCTATCACTTGGCAACAAGTCAAAGAAATTATAAGGAAATGTCCCATTTTTTCTTTGTGTAACAAAACTCTATTACCTGCAGGAAGTAAGTCGAAAGGTACCTAAAGAAATGAAATTTGTCAAATGTATGGGTTTCATTTTGCAGAGTTTGCAAAATTAAAATATGTGTACCATACCATATATACACAGTCAGGATTTCAGTGAACAATGGCTTTAAGTTTGGGAAAGGCTGATTCTGTAAGTATCCATTTATTAGAAGTCATGGCCATTATGAAAATAGCTGTACAAATTAAGACTGACAATGCTCCAGCACATTACAGGTATGGCACACAATCCTACAGGAGAAGCAGTTACAGAAAGATTTAATTGCAGCTGGGTGTTGGTGGCACACGCCTTTAATCCCAGCACTCGGGAGGCAGAGGCAGGCGGATCTCTGTGTGTTCGAGGCCAGGCTGGACTGACAGCCTCCAAAACAGAGAAACCCTGTCTCGTAAAAACCAAAAAAAAAAAAAAAAAGATTTAATTGCACTTTAAAAGATATGCTTAATAAACAGAAAGGGATAATAAAGACCCCCCCCCAGAGAGAGATTACACAGGTTATTTATTAATTTTAAATATTTTACATGCTAATGAAAAAGGAACAACAGATGTGGAGAGATACTAGATAGCAGAAAAAAACTTCAGAATTATATCAGTCTGATATTTTAAAGATATGTTGACCTCAGAATGTATACTAGAATATGTGTTACATTGGGGAAGAGGTTTTGCCTTCACTTCACCTATGAAGAAACACTGTGGATACCACTGAGATTCATAAAGATTAGATTTCAGCTGGGTGGTGGTGGCACATGGCTTTAATCCCAACACTTGGAGGCAGAGGCAGGCGGATCTCTGTGAGTTTGAAGTCAGTTTGGTCTACAGAGCAAGTGCCAGGACAGGCTCCAAAGCAATACAGAGAAACCCTGTCATGAAAAACAAAACACCCAAAAACACCAAACAAAAACCAAAACCATAAAGATTAGATTTAAACAGAAGAGACCTTCTGAATAGGAAAGGTGATACTTCATCAGACAGCTTGATCATTCAATCCAGACTAATTTATAAATCCTAATGCCTTTCATTTGGTCAGGCATGAAAAAAATTTTTTTTAAATTTTTGAATGACAATTTACCAAAGGCATACTTGCCTTACTGATGTGAAAGAAAAAAATGGGCTTTCTTAAACCACATGTCTTAATTCCATGTTAGAATGTCAGATTGTACATTGCCATGTAGCCCACACCATCTTAGACATCAGCTCTTGATCTTCTTCCTAAATAAATATGACATTTTTTGTTGTTTGGTATTAAAAACACAGTTAAGATATTTAAGATTTTTTTTACTAAAGTTCAAAACTTGTTTTCTAAATTTCTGAGAGTTGTAGTGATTTGTGGCTAAGATAAAATATTTGAGCAGGTTGGTGATAGCCCATGACTTTAATCCCAGCAGAGATCAGTGAGTTATGGATGTTTGTCATCATCACTTAGGGGGATTGGTTATAAACTGTTACTGGTCATGATCAGGGAGAAAGCTGAATAAAGGAGATTAGATTCAGGAATCTTTTTCTGAAGGGAAAAAGAGAGATATAGTATAGAAATGATGGAATAAAAGGGTAGATTGTTAAATCTACTTTTAAACAACTGTTACTCTCAAACATTTTACATTGGTATGGATGTACGTATATCTTTAAAATATCAGATTGATATAATTCTGCAGTTTTTTTCTGCTATCTAGTATCTCTCCACATCTGTTGTTCCTTTTTCATTAGCATGTAAAACTCCCAAGTCTGTTCTGTAGCCCTGATTGATCAGCCCCCTCCCCTTCCCCTCTTCTTTTCTGCAGCACTGCATTAAATCTTGCCTAGCTGTAACTTCTTGTGTCTGCTTGGGATGATTTGGAGCCTCAGACCACAACAGGCTAAGTGCCATCATCCACCTCCAGCCTCTTCTGCCACCAGGCTCTACGCAAACAATGGACACCTTCGAGGTTCCCCAAGAAGATAGTGGGACCCTGCAACGGTGAATCCACCTGGACTGTCGTAACACCACTAAGCTGACAAACACCATACAAAGATCAGCTTCAGACTAAAAACTGCTCAGGAAATTCAAAATCCTAAGACTGCCAAATACAGTGAAGCTAGACATTGTGGAAAGCTCAGCAGAAATAGCTTCATTACTGTAAACATTTTTTTAAAACTTATGTGGAAAGTTTAATTGGGGGAAGGTAAGGGAGTAAGGGAAGGGAAGAGAGACAAGCAAGAAAGAGGCAGACAGCTGCCTCCTCAGAGAAACAGCAGAAAGAGTGTAAACAGTTTTACTGTGTTAAAACCTTTCTTTTTTATTTAGACAAAAGGAGGAAATGTTGTGGGATTTGATCACATTGAACCCTGAGATTTCACCGTTTACTGAAGTAACCTGCTTCTAGCTGTGAAGTGGCTCAGCCTTAGTACATACCTTTAATCCAGGAGCTTTCTGCTTATTATAAATAGGATAGAATAAAAGCAACATTCCATAGGTCAAGAGGTAGCGCATCAACCAGTTGATAAGAAGTAGCCACAGGGAGTGGAGGGTAAGTCAGGAGGTGGGAGAGGGGAATGCACAGGAAGTAGAAAGGGAGGGTGATCCAGTTGGAAGAGTTTTTTGAAAATGAGGTATGAAAAGCTCTCTTTCTGGAATGACAACAGAGGAGGAAGCAGCTGGGTGCTTTCTCTGCCTCTCAAGTCTTTATTGATAAAATAGAATGATAGAGCCTTAGCCTAACACAACATGCCTTCTGGTAAATTAATTGCTCCTACTTGTACTGATGGGGTTGGAACAGTTTGAGTAGGTGATGTGATCTGGTTGCTAATCCACTGGAACCACAGCAACAAATGTGGTCCTTTAGCATATATGCTGACTGATGAGTCAAGGTGGCTGATTCTCCAATAAGAAAAGAGTTAGGGCAGAAAGACCTGGAGAAGTGCATAAATGGCTAGATTCAGCTACAATCAGGTTTAGAAAATGGACAGTATTGAACTATGATGTCTACATCACAGTGACACCTGAGATATATGCTACAAAAACACAAGAAGCACTTGTTATAAAAAGTTTTGAATCCCAGCACTCGGGAGACAGAACAGATGGATCTCTGAGTTGAGGCTAGGTCTACAAAGTGAGTTCCTGGACATCTAGGGCTACAGAGAAACCCTGGCTCAAAAAACAAATAACAAAAAAACCACACACCAACAACCCCCTCATCCTGCCCCCCCCCAAAAAAGTTGTTTTGTCTATTGGAGAGAGATCGAATCTGATGCTTGTTAGGGAATCTGGGGTGGCTGGCAAATGGCAGCTGTGATATGAGCTTGACAGCTACAGTTCACTTTATAACAGTTCTCTATACTCAAGTTCCTATATCGGAATTTATTTTACAACACACAGTAAACAAGTCTACCTGTGCCCCTTCAGGGTAGGTCCAAGGTCTGCATTCTATTCCCACCACAGAGAAGATTATACACTGGAAACACATACACCAAAGTTATGCTAATACAGGTGGAGTTAGGGATAGACTGATACTTAACATTTTTTTAAAATTTATTTTTAAGAATCTAAAGCAAATTCAAGAAAACAACTCATTAGTCCTGGATGGTGGTAAAGACGGTGCCAGATGTTTTACAGTCTTTTAGTTCTGCCCTAAAATTGATACCACAAGCAGCTCCAGATGAAGTGGTCTCAGGGCCAAGCAACACTGTACCAATTACTTATTGCCTTGGTGTCTGTCTCTCCATCTATAAAATGGGGTGGGGGCTGACAAGACAGTTTGACAAGTAAAGGTGCTTACTGCCAAACCTGATGACCTGAATTCAATCCCCAGGGCCCACATGGTTCTTCAGAGAACCCACACTCAAAAGCTGTCTTTGGACCTACACATAAGCACCGCGGCATATGCATGTGCACATAAAAATTATATAAATTGGGGGTGAGTGCAGGGCCTACCTATAGGGTTCCTGCACAGAGCAGTGAGCATATGCCAATCAGAGAACGCACTCAGAGGTATTAAATCTCTCATCACAGGGCTTCCTACATAAAGGCTATGGCAAATAAAGCAACACGTGTGTTCTTGGAGAAAACCCGTTGAGCACACTGATCCCTCATGCACCTATCAGCATGAGAAGGAAGGAGACAGAGCAAAGGGACATGTCAAGTCTACTAGGATCTAAAAAAGAGTGCAGAGCCAAGCTGGGTAGCACATGCTTGTAATCCTGGCCCTTGGGAGGTATAAGCAAGAGGTGAAGGCAGGAAGATCAAGAATTCAAAGTCATCCTTGGCAATACACGGGGTACAAGGCCAGCTTACGCTACATGAGATCCCATCTTAAAGAAAAGATAAAGAAATAAAACGCACAAGAGTATAGATGTAACCATGGAAGTAAGAGCTTAAAGTGATGCAAGGGAACCACAAACCAAGGAATACGGGTGGTCTCTGGAGGCTGGAGAGATGGCTCAGTGGTTAAGAGTACGTGATGTTTTTGAGGAAGACCCAAATGGTTCACCGCCGGCAGCAACTCATGTGTCAGGAGATCCAACACCTTCTTTTAGCCTCCTCAGGCACCTGCACTCAAGTACACATGCCTATTCACACACACACACACACACACACACACACACACACACACACACACACACACTTAAAAAAGAAAATAAATACACAGAGCTAGGGAAATGGCTTGGGGGTTGGGAGTATACTGCTCTTGCAGAGGACCTGAGTTTGCTTTCAAGGATCTATGTTGGGTGACTCATAAACACCAGGACCTCCAGCTCTGGAACGGTCAACACCTTCTTCTGGCACCTGTATTCATGTTCACATACCCACACAAATACACATAAGCAAAAGTAAATCTTAGCTAGAAGTGGTGGCCCACGCCTTTAATCCCAAGCACTTGGGAGGCTGAGACAGGTAGATCTCAGAGTTCGAGGCCAGACTGGTCTACAGAGCAAACTCCAGGACTACACAGAGAAACTCTGTATCAAAAAGGGAGAGAGAGAGGGAGGGGGAGAGAGGGAGGGGGAGAGAGGGAGGTAGAGACAAGCAGAGAGACAGAGAAGAAGGAGGAGGAGGAGGAGCAGGAGGAGGAGGAGGATGGAAAGGAAGGGATGGGAGGGGAGAGAGACTGTTAAATAAAGCTTGTCAGCCACCTGAAGCTCGCCCTTCTCTTTTATCAGTTCTGCGGGATGGACAACAAGTTGTGAAGGCGGCAGGCCACAGCAGTGGTCCTGCCGGAGTGCCCCTCGTTGCTAGTAGCAGAGGGCTTTACCTGCAGTTCTCCTTGAAGCGGCATTTTCCCTCCAGGAAGAACGGGCAGGGCTTCAGGGACTTGTGGGTAGGGTACAGGTAGAGCACGCGAACGCATGCCGAACCATCCTCTGCCTCCTCAGTGCCCACAATCATTGCGTTGTGGTACTCTAGCGTGCCCCAAGCGCTGTGGTAAGGGGCATTCACTTTAGTACCGCTCAGCTCCTCCTGGTCTGGATCCTCCTCGTCTTCCTCCTGTGTAGGGGAGGTGGGTCCCGGCTGCACCTCGCTCCCAGGGACCGTCTCCGAGTCATCCCCGCGGGCGACGGGTGCCTCCCCTTCCTCCGCCACAGCCTTCTGGAAAGCCAAGTACTCAGCATCCTCCTCTGCTTGGTGCTCCTGGTCCACCGTAGCCAGCAGCTTGCTCTTCCTGACCGACAACAGGCTGGCCTCGGTGAGCTCAATCAATTCCTTCAGATCGCCCTGCAGCTGGCGCAGGTCCGCCAGCTCCGAAGCGTCCAGGCCAGCACCAAGGGCCAGCTCTACCTGCCCGAGCTGGGCCCGGTAGGTCTGCAGGGCAGTCTCCAGGTTGTCCTCGTCCATGCCTACACCGCGCAGACAAGTTTCGGAACCGCTAAGGCAGACGAGACCTGAGGGAAGAGCAGCCGGCGGGACTCAGGACAACGCCGCCCCGCGGCCGCCCGAGAGGCTGAGGAGGACCTCGGCGCTGCCAAGGGATACTGCAAAGTATCCCACCGGCGTCCTCTGAGGTCCGCAGCCCCGCCTCCCGCCGGTGCTCGCAGCCTACAAGGGCTTCCGGCCGCGCCAGCAAAGCCCTGGAGCTAGCCTTCCGCCCGCCGCGGGCACTTCCGCCCGAAAGCTGATGCTGCCGGAAGTGCCTGCGTTCGGGAGCCTCCTGGATGGGACGCGCGGGGGCTGCCGGGATGCGGCTCCGCCCGGACTCGGGACGGCCGGTCGGTGTCCCGTCAGGCTCCGCGCGGGGTCAACGCGAGGTCGGTTGGGGGTTTGCGACGCGACGGTGGCGCCTGCGGCTCCGAGATCTGAGCAGGTGCAGGTGGGTCTCGGCCGGATTGAGCGGCCGGGGGTTCTAGAATCCTGGGCTTAGGGGGACGACGGAAGCGGCTTCGGCCGCTGGTTCCTAGGCTCCGTGGGCCCGGCAGCGGGGTTGGGGAGGGGGAGAGACATCCAAAGCTGACCCACGGCAGAAGCGCTGCCTCTCTGGTAGCTGCCTAGACGGTCTCTGGCCTAGGAGCCTGCGACGGTCGAAGTTCCTAGTGCTGAGTGGAGGGTCCGGAAAAAGGAGCCTTTTAGGAGGGCGGAGCAGGGTAGGCCTCCACGGGTCTTTCAGGACTGGTGGTGCATTCAGAAAGATGACCCGAAGTGGGATTGACCCAGGTTTAGCGGTGGTGCAGGCAGGGTCAGGAATCGGGAGCTGGGGGCGCAGGGGGTGGGGGCAAGTGAGTCACGAGCCACGAGGTTCCACATTTGATAACTAGCAGGACAGACGGACCACTGATGAAGCGGGCAGGAGGCCGATACGCCCGGTACACACCTTGACATTTCTCGGGGTGCCGGGGCAGGATGTACACGTTGCTTTCGGGGCTGTACAAGTACATGTTCCAGAAGGATGAATACTGCATCCTGATCCTGGGCCTGGACAATGCCGGAAAGACGGTAGGCGCATGTTCTCTCACCAGTTCCCGTTCCCTGCCTTACGTTTGTCTTGTTTGGAAATCTAACCCCCTACCCAAGACTACAGGTTAGTTGCCAACAGCCTCCCGAAGAGCGTTCAACAGGCAGAAGTTCGTGTGTATGGGCGTGGAAGCCTGAATTTGCCCAAAGCATGTGGTTGTGGGGAGGGATATTTAGAAGAAGACACCAGGAAATTACTTTAGCTGCCGATACCTAACCACCTCTCTTTCTTTCCTCAGACCTTCTTGGAACAATCAAAAACACGGTTTAACAAGAACTACAAGGGGATGAGTCTGTCCAAAATCACCACTACCGTGGGCCTAAACAGTAAGGGGGATATGGGCTTGGGTCCCTTAGAGATGTAAGCACCACAGCCCAGCGTGGGCCAGTGGCCAGATCCCTCTCAGTCCATGCCAGCTGGGATTGGTACCAGAATGGTTCTCCTCATCCCCGGGAAGAGCTGGGACTTTGTAAAGAGTCAGGAGTTAGTTCATTCTGTCCTCTCCCCAGTTGGCACTGTGGATGTGGGGAAGGCTCGCCTCATGTTCTGGGACTTAGGTGGACAAGAAGAACTACAGTCCTTGTGGGACAAGGTAAGACACGCTGTCTGCTCCGTGCTGCATTTCTCTAGATAGCTCCTCTTAACTTCTTCTTCCATGAGAGTTCCTGTCACCCTGAAGATTTTCTCTCCTTTTTAAAATGACTTTATTGGGGGGAGGGGAGGCATGTTACAGCATGCTTTGTAGAATTGGATTTCTCACCTTTGCATGGGATGGGCTCCAGGGATCAAGCTCAGATTGTCGGGCTTGCATAGCAAGCATCTTTACCTGTTGAATCATCTCATTGGCCCTGTCTAAAGGTTTTCTCTTCAGTCCTACCCCCAGGGTTCCAGGTTGCTTTCTGTCTCACTCTGGCAAAGCCCAGGGCTAGAATCACCACCAGGCAAGTGGCACCGGAGAGGTTCACACTGGAAGTACCTAACCTTTTCCCAACAAGACCAGTGTCAATCGCAGAGAAAGCAGCGTTGTTCGCCAGGGTAGTCAGTGCAAAGCACTGACTGGGGAGTTGTCAGAGGACTGTAAACCTGTCCTCTTACAGGCAGGTGGAGATGGCAGAGACCACACATAGGGAGTGCACAAAGCCTTTGTTTCCTGGTGAGTCTGTCTACCTCATTCTAGCTTGTCATGGTTCTTCCAGGTGGCCTCTTCCACATCTGAGGAGGATGGTCTCAGGCAGAAATCACTTGCCTCTTCTCTGGGCATTGGTTTTAGACATTTCTGAGACTTCTCTCTGTATACATTCCTACACTGGAGTTTCCTCCACCTAGCCTATGTCATGTACTACTAGGTCTAGCACTGAGCAGGACAAGCCCTGACTTTTCTTCGGTAGTCTCCTGTTCTGTGGGTTGGCATGGTCATTTGATGCAATGCAGTGCTGTAGTATAGATTCTTTAGCTACTGCGATGCTTCCCAGCAGGCATGTATTACAACTGAGGACCAATTTCTTTCCTGGGCTCCCCTAAGATGTTTCTTCTGCTATAACTTAGCAAGAGCATAGCATCTATCCTATAATCAGAAGGTCTCTGTGGCTACCACTTTGGACAGAGGACAGGCCTATTCATGGGGCAGTAATGTACATTGGCATCTCCAAACATCAGACACAGATGGGGACTCACACCAATTAATGACTGTCTTGTCAGCAGAGTATGTGTATTGGGTCATTACCAGGAGGGTGCAGACAGGGAGCTTAGCAGTGGTGGCCAGGACCCCAAGCCTGTTATCTTTTGAGTCACAAGTCACTGCTCTTTGGGATGAAGAGCACTGCTTGGATATGTACCCCACATTGAGGAGTAGCCCCTTCTAAGAGGAGCATAGACAGCAGCCTTGTCAACTGGTTGAAGAGTTGTAGTCATCTTGGCCATGATGTGACTTCCTGGTTGCTGGCTGAATCATCCTGTCTCCTGCCAATCAGGGACAGTTATCTTTGAGCAAAAGGAGTCCACTGTGCCCAAGGTAGCCATGTTTGGTGACTCAGTGGCTCTGCTGGGTTTATTACTTTGGTGGGTAGGACCTATACTCCCTTAACCCCCAATCCCTCCAGTACTCAAGGTGGTGAAGAAGAGTAGTAAAGTTGCTTCTAGATTACTAGGAGGGTCAGGAAGAGGGGCCTTGGTTCCCAGAACCGTGCCCTGGCCAAAATGCAGAACCTCAGAAAGATCTTTCATTGTGAGGGTTGGTATCCTACAATAGTGCTACCACATGGGTAGTGTGGCCCAGTGCTGTCCAGTTATGGCCACAGGCTGTTTGTTGTGACTTGAGTCTCCTCTGCTGACATCACTTAACATAGACTGTGGTCTGGTGTCATGTGCCCAGGGAGTTTATGTTGTTGCTAAGGAGACATGTTTATATTCAAATTCCCTCTGATTTCCTTAAGAGATGACACCTCATAGGGCTTAGCCATGCTGCTCTCTCTATAAAATGAACGGCCTAGTGGGGGACTCCATTGGCCTTGGTGAACGGAACCTACACTGATACGTTTGTGGTCTGCCACTCTGCTCACTGCTCTCTTCAGCCTAGTACAGTGTCACTGTTGGGCAGGTTGCTCTCAAGAGTGTGCTCTGGTGAACCTTGAGATGGAAACCAGGTTACCATGTCTGCTGCTTACGTCTGCCTCTGTTAACCAAGCAATATTGCTGTCCATAGATCTGTGCACATGCCATGCTTAGATCATAACTTCTCACACAAGCAGAATCAGGTGGGCTATCTGCCTCTGGTCTGTACCAATATGTCCAGCTGAGAATGTTTCCTTATGCTGATGATGCAGATCTCTTTTGCACCTCCCTGCATCGCACACTCATAGCTACAGGTGTCTTCTCCATTGAGGTTTAGTATCCCACCCCATCTTGGTTCCTAAGTCTTGTGCTTAATCACAAGACATTTCTAACAACCTTCGGAACTGCTAGTGCTGCCTGCTGACTCACTGGACTCGTTGCAAACCTTGTATCATCCAATATTACCTCTACAGTAGGATCTGCCAGCTCTCAGGCCTCTAGCAATAGGCTAACCCACTGCCTTACTCCCAGAACTGGCAACTTCTGTGCCAGGCCCATTGCAAGGCTGGAGCTGTCTTAGGTGAGTCTGGCTGCAAAGACCTGCAAAAGGGACCTGGGACTGTCCTCTATGGGAAGTGCAGGTGGGGAGGAGTTTTACTGCCTGAGTGGAGTGTTCCTTTCTTACTTGTCAACAACCTCAGTGGTATGCAACCCACCCTGTCTGCAGCACATTATTTAACCAGTCAGTGTTGACTTCTTTCTTACTGTGACAGGAGGGCCAGCATGGTCCCAATGTACTATTTACTATTTTTCCTTCATTGACAGGCATTATTTTTCTGATTGGGATGGGAGCTCGTACAACATCTTTATTACTGTGTGGATCTCCATCTCCTATGCTTATCTTGCCCTATCTGTTTTGCCTCAGCAGTGCTGTCCATTCCTTACCCTTGCTGTTGAAAGCCCAGGTCTGGCTACATTCAGCCTGCAGAAGCCTGAGTTCAGTACTGTCATTTTTGTTCAGGCAGGATAACTTCATAGGCAGTGCTGACCTCAGCCATGAACCTCTTTTGGTTTCTCAGCCTCTAGTCTCTCACCTTTTTCTCAATATCATCTAGCCAGAGCAGCAGGTGAATTCTCAGGAGCAGTCCCTGAGCAGGAGGAGAGTGATCACCCTGCTAGGGTTGGAAAACCTTCCTCAAAGGTGCTATGGATCTTTACCACCAAACAGTCCCAGAAAGCTTTCTAGCAGGTCTTCCCACTGGGTTGTGCCCATTTCTTCATTGTGGCCCTGGGGTAGCAAAGTTCCTACCACTTACTGCCTGCCTTCCTCTTACGGGTATCTTCTGGTAGTTGTGACACAGGGTCTCGCTTTCTAGCTGACCCAACTATGAGTACTCGAGCCCCAACTTCCTCCTCTTCCTTCTAGTACTATGCAGAGTGCCATGGCGTCATCTATGTCATTGACTCCACTGATGAGGAGAGACTGTCAGAATCCAAAGAGGCATTTGGTGAGTGTAGCGTGGCCACTCCAGGAGGGAGAGAAGACGGGAAGACCTACATCTAGGGAATTACGTGGGGAGGGGCATGCCAGGGGGTGGTGTACTGGTCTAATCTGGACCCTTTCACTTGTCTGGAACTTGCCTTGAGGGAGGCTGGGCTTACACCTAGATGCCAGTACCAAGAAAGCCTCAGTCATGTTGCTTGGGTGTCTAGTATGTGAAGTGAAGGGTGGAAGGGAGCTGTCTGTACACACCTTTGGGTCTGGGCAGAGCCTGCAGTCATGAGCAGGACATGGTGCAAGGCACCACCTCTCCTGCTTTCCTCAGAGAAGGTGGTTTCGAGTGAAGCACTGGACGGTGTCCCCATCCTGGTGTTGGCCAACAAGCAGGATGTGGAGGTGAGCCCCACAAAGCTGCTGTAGGGCCTCTGTCGCCATTGCAGAGATTCCAAAACCTAGTGTCTATACCACCCATCCCAAGTGCCTCTCTGCCCTTCTTGGGACCCTTCCTTCACACTACCTTGCCAACTTCAGTTCCTCTCTGGGGGTCTGGAGCTGCCACCATTAGAACAGACATGTTCCTACTAGAAGACAGAATGCAAATGCCATCTTCTTTCTTAAGGGAGGACCAGGGGCTCATGTCTGGATGCCCCCATGGGTTCTGGGACTATGGGGCCTAAAGCAACACCAAGGGGAAAGTTCTGAGTTCAAAGAAGTGGGGGTTCGGTCTCAGAGGTGGCTCAGTGATTTGAGAGCATGCACTGCCCTTCCAAAAGGCCAGAGTTTGATTCCCAGTACCCTTGTCAGGAGGCTCACAGCCATCTGGGACTATAGCTCCAGGGCATCTGACACCTAGCCTTAGTAGACACCTGTACTCATGTGTACATACCCTGACACATACATATACATATATACATACATACATACATACATACATACATACATATATATATATATATATATATAATAAAACCCAAATCTTTAGTTTTTAAAGTGGTGGTGGAACTGGGATGACAGTAGGCATCCTCTTGAGATGAAGTGCTGCTTTCCTTTCCACTTCTAGCCACACAAAGTCCCTACCATCTGACAAAAGGGGTTCTGTACAGAAACAGCTAGAGGACATGGTAGCAGCCGGTATCTGGAGAGCCAAGGAAGCTTTACTTTTCTGAAGCCCTGTTACAACCACTCATTTTTCTGAGGACTTCCCTCACCATCTCATCTGCATCCCCAAACTAGTAATAGAGGTCTCTAGTACTTGGCTAAGGAACACAGGGCATTCCCTTAGATGAAAAGGGGAACAGAGAAGCCACTGAACTACCAAGGCTTCTCAACTCCAGGGCCATGGGCCCTTCCTCACTTGGCACTTAACTCCTGACATAGTTCACAGTGCTCTGCTGGTAGATACTCTGGGGGCTGTTCTTGCGGGTGGTGGGGGAATGTTCTCTTGAGAGCTGTCTGTAGACTAACCCAAAGCCCTGGGCAAAGGCATCAGCAGTAGACTTGGACCCGGTTCAGCAGTCTCACCACTGGTTTTTGGGGGACACTCGAGCTCTGGGCAGGCTCACCCCTACTTATTTTTTTGGGTAAGACTGTGGCCTTCCTGAAAGTCCAAGTGAACAAGCAAAGCAAGCTAGATGGAACTAGGTGGTGGAAGTGTTCCTCAGAGTCTCACCTCCCCTGTCAGACCTGCCTCTCCATTCCTGACATCAAGACTGCATTCAGTGACTGTACCTGCAAGATTGGCCGGCGAGACTGTCTGACCCAGGCCTGCTCTGCTCTCACAGGGTGAGTTGAGGTCTCATTCTGCAGAGTTCTCAGGGCCAAGGCTAGCCCTGCTTCATAAATACTGTCTCCACAGCAAAGGAGTTCGAGAGGGCATCGAATGGATGGTGAAGTGTGTCGTGCGGAATGTTCACCGGCCACCACGGCAGAGGGACATCACATAAGCACCAACTTTGCAGTCTTGGAACTGTTCATCCCCTGGTGTTGGAAGAGCGCTCCCTGCTGGCTCTGTGCCACTGATTTGCTGGGGTTAAGCTGACTGTTAATCTTTTATTTGCTTTGTTTTCTCTTAAGACAACGTCTCTGTGTATGGAAAAGTGTAGGTATCCAGAGACAAACGTAGAGCATACAGGCCATCCAGCTGTATATGCCCTACCCCCCCGTCCCAGATCTGGGACCCTCCCAAACTAGTGAGGCCACTCCTAGGCTTGTCTGTTAGTCCATTCCAAAGTGGAATTTGAGGGCATCCTCCTTGAAATGGGGGCCTATCTTTGACACCTGCTTTGTTCGGCTTGCCCATGGAGAAGGTGAGAATGGTCAGGGCTGTTCTCACTTGGAAAAAGACCATCATGGCCCTAGCTTTGTTTGGAGTTGAGTGTGTGCCAGACAGGATTTCTCTGTAACCTAGTTAACTTGGAACCCTTTGCCTCTTGCCCTGTACCTGTGGGAATTGGGGCATCACACTCAACTTTCCACTAGGCTTTGATATTCTCAGGACAGGGTTCAGTAGACCTTCTGGGGAAGTCTGACTTCCCTCACTAACCCATTCTCACCCTGCTTTTATCTCCAAAGGAGAAAGCTGGAGGACAAATCTTGCTGAGTGTACATTTCAGTACACCCGTACTCAGGTTGTGTGGTATCCTTAGGGTACAGCTTTCACCAGGCATTAGGTGTTGCTGTAGCTAGTATAGGTGGACTGGGTCCCTACAGGATCCAGGTCAGTTAAGTGCTGGGTTTGCATCTCCAGATGGGTGTGAGGTGTGGGGTTCCTGGGTGGCAGCAGCCATGCTCACTAGCCCTACTGGGTTAAATCTTGCTCATGTGGCTAGGATAAGGTTATGAAATAAAGACAGCCTAAGTAACACCTGTCCAACCATCCCTTCGAGCAGTCAAACGCTGGTCCCCCACTGTCTGGTATGGTGATTACTGCCAGAAGCTGTTATCCTGGAGTGCCTGCTTAGCAAGAGCTCCCAAGGAGGTTTGGAGCTATTGCTGAGCCACAGGTTCAAGACCTATCAACTCCTTATCCAAGGTCAGGTCATCTGGGAGGGGTGACTGAGAAGCTACAAATTAGGAACGGGGGTGTGAGTGCTCTGAATCAAGGAGAGGCCCCATCCCATAGGTGCCCTATGAGCTGGGTTGAGTACTTCTTAGAGGATCCTCCTGGGAATTAGAAAATGGGTTACTCATGAGCAAACCAAGCAGAAGTGTAGCATGGGACATCAAGACATCCTGAGTCTTTCTTGCTAGCTTTCTTCAATTCAACAAAGTAAAGCTAGAGGCTTCATGGGGTGACCTTTGGGACACCTATGGTAAACAGGGAGCAGATAGAAGGTGGTCATTCTGAAGCTTGTTGGCTTGTGGACAGCCATAATTTGAGAACAGTTGTATCTTCTGAAATGAATAGCTTTATAAAAAGTAAACCTGAAGAAGTATAAGGTTAGGGTGTCATTGGTTGTGAGTGTAGGATAAAGTCCTGTGTACAGTGAAGAGAACACAGTTATAAGGAAATTGTGCATTAGCACCTCTACAGATAGAGCAGCCTAGCCTCGTGCAACAACTGGAGCAGTTGTAGCAATAGTGCCTAATCCTGAAATTCACTGAAGTTGGAGAACTGTTGAAGCTGCAGCTGTAAGGTCACAAGGGCCTCCTGTGGTGGTGGTTAGCTGTTTTCTTGGTTTACCAGGGCCAGCTGCAGCCACCACAACTCTTTAAAGGAAATGTCCTAGAAAGTCAAAAAGTCCATGAAGCTGCATTCATATTCCGAGAACTAAAGAGAAATTCCTAAACAAGGCATGAAAGTAGGTAATAGAAAAAGTAGGAACAGAATACCCATGAGAACAAGGGGCAGAGCAACTATTCAAATAGGAGTTTCAGGCTAGACTACCAAGTAAAAAAAAATCCCCTGAGCCCTATGTTGGAAAAGGTGGGGAGATAATATAGGTGGAACTAAGATCTGCCATTTCCTGTAAGGATTCTCTCAAAAACTTCAAGTCTGGTTGACCTGTTTTTCATTATCAAAAAAGCACCATCACCTTGGGCTGATATACAGGAGTTGCCTTCTCAGGGCTCTGACCCTGTCCACAAAGCCACAAATTTCCAAACAAAGTGCCCCAAAACTTCTGGCTTACCAGGTTCTGGTTCCAAGGGGAGGAACTGGGTAAAGTTGAAAGGCAAACTCAGGGCAGAGCAGATATGGTGAGGATGGCACTGCTCTGAACTTGAACAGCTGGCTGAGTGAGGTGCCTGTAAGACACAGGCCCCACTGAGCATTCTTGCTGTTATGTGCCTGATGAAGTGGAAAGAAAGGGCAGGATCAGGGAATATCTGGGGTCTATCTTCCTCTTGCAGCTTAAGTTCTAAACTCCTGTAGCCTTGCTCCTTGCCAGGCATCCACCAGGACCAATCATGCCAGCGCTAGACAGCTTGCAGTGTGGTTAGGTTGAACAATTTCATGTAGATGAGACCTGGAACCACCCAGAAGGGCTTTGAGGCACGGCTGGTGGAAATCTGTGAGGCGTGGCTATCGATTGGGAGGTGGCTGGACATGGAGAACACTACAGCTCTACAAGGGATCTTCCCAGACCTTGATTCTTCCACACTTTGAGACAGGGTTAGTCTGTGTAGTACTTTAGCTGTCCTGAAACAAGGAGCTATCAGCCTGCTTCTATAGGGATTAAAGGTTTGTACAACTGTACCTAGCACCTCCATGACATTTAAATTGTCCAAGCCCAAGACACAAACACCATCCTGACAATTGTTGGTTTTATTGAACAGCCTGAACCTTTAATAATATAGGCACATTGCCAATATAGGCACGCATAAAAGCTCTGGCAAGGAGGCATCTAATAGACACACCCCTTCATGCCCTGAAGTTCCAGACTTTCTCAGAGGTAGGTTCAGAGCCAATTAGATGGCTAAGTATGAGACTTGCAGTGGATCAACCAGTGTCTAGCCATATCAGGGCTTCCAAGAGTCTCCATTTGTGTTCACTGTGGCTTTGGCCAGAAGACCTGTGCAATGCTCTGCTTCCTATTAACAGCACCGCAAGCTGGACACATTCTAGAGGCCTGTGGAGATACCTGCTAGGCACTGTAGCATGGCTAAATGCATACCCTAGACCTGGCCCCTTAGCCCACCACCTAGGGACAGAGAGAGTCAGACCCCAACCTGGAGTTGCAGTTGCCAGCAGGCCCGGCAGCGGTAGAAATCACAGGAGCAGCACTGGAAAAGCACCGTGTCTTCAGTTGCACAGGCCGGGCACACAAATGCAGCTGCAGGAGGTCTACGTGAGCGCACACAATTCAGCTCCCAGCCATAACCAACAGTCCCTGTAGCCCCTATTGCTTACTCCATTCAGGCTTCGTGGGCTCTGGGGTGGTATCATCAGACATTACACTCTGCTCTGGCCTCTGTCTAAAGAAGGATGAGATCTTACTCTGGGTCTTCTCAGGCTTCTTGGACACAGAGGGACCTGCAGACAATGAGTGTAGGGAGCTTGTTTCTCTCCTGATAGCTCCCAGGTGCCATGAGGGGCTTAGGGTGACAGGAGTCCTTAAGTGGGCTCTCACCTGGTTTTATGTCCTCATGGGCAAGCTCAGAAGGCACAGTTGTGCTCTTCTCCCTGGGACCTGGCAGCTCCAAGCCCCCGCTTGTGGTAGGCAGGCCCATCAGGTCTGCACATGTCTGCAGGAAGTGAGGCTTGTGGTGGTGACGCACAAACATGCCAAACCCTGTGGGGTACTTTTGCTCAGGCTCTGCATGATCACATGCAGCCCCCACACTGCCCTTTCCCCAGAACCTATGCCCTACATACTCTGTAACAGGGATAAGTGTTCAGGTTTTGCAGTGGTCAGTGCTGCCACCACAGCCAGTGCCTTGTCCAGGTCATCGTCCTGTTTGTATGCCCTCAGAGCTGTCATAAGCTGGCTGCAGCCTGTAGATCCCAGAGCCTTGCGGACATCAGACAGGTAGGCACTCACAGCAGCCTGGCCAGGTTTTTCTGCTGTACATCCCACTTTTGGACAACTGCTGGGGTCTCCTGGAGGAGAGATGTTACTGGGGGTCTAATGGTTTGGGACTACCTCCTCACTCCACTTCTTCCAGATACCCCTATAGAGTCTGTCAGCTGCTCAGGACAAATAAGGTTCAGAATCAAGCAGTTCAACATGACTCTTCAAGGATTTTTAAGTCCCACCTGGGGTCTTTAGAAGCCAAGTACCTTTAGGTGGCTGATGGGCAGACAGGTGAGGCCTCCCTCGGTTCAGGTGCTCTCCAGTATCCAGCTGTCTACCTACACCTTCAGAAAAGGTCAGTTTAGGAACATGCTCCTCTGAGACTAGACCTCATAATCCTCAGACAGGAAGGTGACCCTGATAACAAGCACATGTCACAGACACACCCAACTGACTTGGAGGGCCCAGACAATGGGTCCCACTCAGGAGCATAAGTACAGTAGGAACCTCAATGAGTACCAAGCCCAAAGGGTGAATTCTCCCAATTGGTGAAGTCCCTCTGCCACATCTGCCCTGTATCAAGCACTGAACAGGTACTGCCTCTGTGGAGCTTAGGTATTAGGACAGAAGTATGACAGGTCCCCAGCAGCCATGACTCTAGCATGAATTCCCCAGTGGCAGGTCTCTTGGATGCCTAGGCTAGGAGACTGAGTTCATCCAACAAACTGGGCTATCCTTGGGCAACAGAGACAGGGATTAGCTTGCTATGCCCATCTCAGGTGTAAACTGCCTTTCAAATGTGAAATTAAGGGTCTAGCCTAGGGTTTTGCTCACAGGTGGAGTCCGCAGCTGACTGTGCTTGTTCTTGGAAAGGGAGGCCTCCTGCTTGGTGGCCACAGCCTTGGCCTGTTAGCTGGAAGCAGATGTCTTCAAACTGCTGCTTGTGGTGGGGTCGTACAAACTGGTAGAAGCCTGTGGGGAGTAGATGTCTGAGTCTACGGGCTCCATACACTGCTGATGGGCTAGGGCCTCTGTGGACCATGGCCTACCCACCAAGCCCTTTCTCTGGAAAGCAGAGACACCCTTGGGCCCTAGTAGCCCTCCTAACCAGTCCCACCCCACCACTGTGGTGTTATCCCTACAGCAGCATTTTGAAGGTCAGGGCACCTTTAAATAGAGTGTGCTTCTTGGGGTCTTCAGCAAAGAGGCAGGTGAGAGAAGCCACTAGGGCTTCAAAGTCATCAGAGCCCTTATACTGCTGCAGGGCCTGCGTAAAGGTGTCGAAGTTGGCTTGGCTCAATGCTTGCTTCACTGCTACCATGAACAGCTTGGCTTTGTTTTCTTGTGTGCCAGCCACTGGTTCCTCCTGCAAGACATGATCAAGAACCCTATCAGAGGGGCTGGAGAGATGGCTCAGAGGTTAAGAGCACTGACTGCTCTTCCAGAGGACCTGAGTTCAATTCCCAGCAACCACATGGTGGCTCTCAACCATCTGTAATGAGATCTGGTGCCCTCTTCTGGCCTGCAGGCATGCATGCAGACAGAACACTGTATACATAATAAATAAATCTTTAAAAAGATGTTTAAAAAAAAAAAAAAAGAACCCTATCAGAGTCAGCCCTTCCCTCCTGCCTTGGAGGCAGTACAGAGCCTAGGGCCAGGGGATAATGGTTCACTGCCTGTGAACCATCTACCGGGACAAAAAGCAGAGAGTGTTTCTGGAGAAACAAGGTCCAGTTCTGGTGTGTGGTGAAGCTTAGGCCTGTCTGAGACCACACCAAAGGCAGCCAGAAATCTATAGGGAGCCTATGTGGTTACTGCCCCACAGCAGATACAGCTGTAGAGGAGACACTTCTCAACAGGTTCAACCTTAGTTCTGTACATCTCAGACCTATACAGAACTACGTAAATCAAGGCAGCTCCCACTCCTACCATTTCCAGTAGGCTCAGGCCCTCCACAGCTAGTCTGCTTTCTGATGCATCAGCCCTCCTGGGCACTGACTCTTCTCACAAGCATGATAAAGCCACCACACTTGGGGCTTTACAGCAGGCAGGGGGTTAATGGCTCAGGCTGTGACTCAACTTTTCATCTGAAACTAGGAATACATTGTACCTCCTCATATAGATAATTAATTCAGTGCCCATACTCAGGGCCATTCTGCTCATGATGGTGGAGGAAACCACAACCAGTTATAAACCCCAATTCAAATAGTCAGGCCAGATTCTAACAGAAAAAAAGATCTCTTGAGCAGGGCTGGAAAAGAAGAGTCTCTTGGCAGGGTGAGCATGGTAGCACATGCCTGTAATCCCAGCACTTGGGAAGCAGAGGCAGGAGGATCAGGAGTTAAAAGTCATTCTTGGTTACATAGTGAGTTCAAGGCCAGCCTTTTTGTGACCTCTCTGAAAACTAAAGATCATGGGGGGAAGAAAGAGTTTGATGGAGGAAGTCCTGTGTATATGTTTGTCTTACTGGTTGATTAAATAAAGCACTGTTGGCCAATAGGGAAGCAAGATAGGTGGGACTAGGAGTCGAGGAGGATTCTGGGAAATGTAGTCAAGGGTAGGAAGTCACTATGTAATCCTGGAAAGATAAGACCTTATATATTATGTAGTAGTCATGGGTTAATACTTAAGACAGAAGTAGCCAATGAGAAGCCCTGGACATTGGCCGACAGACAGCATTGTAACTAAGAGTCTATGTGTGTTAATTGGGGTTGACGTGACTCTGGGACCAGGCTGGCGGGAAGAATCTCGTTACAGGGGCTGTCCTCTTGGAGAAAGAATGGCAAATTAGAGCCCCTGGTAGTCAACATCAAGTTATTCAAACCTAACCACACCCCTGCTTGGTCAGGGGCAATAGGTACTGAAGGCAAGGTTCCCATACATGCCCACAAGTAGCTAGCTTAGCTCCAAGGGTGGCTAACATACCGGATGGCTGACCAGCCTGACCTTCCTCCTTCCTCCTCTCTGTTCAACAGATGGCCTCTTCTCATACCGGAGAGATAGGGGGGAGGAGCCGAGTGCCTGAGGGAAATACAGCTGTGGTACTAACCCAAACCCAGAATTCCCAAAGTGCCTGTGATATCCTTTTGGGTCCCCAGGATCCTTACTTGTGTCCTGAATGTAGGGCTGAAGGGGGAGGGTATCATGCCCTAACCCTGGTGGCAAGGCTGAGACTCTGTCCCTTCTGTGTCATGTCGTTTGCCCTTGTTATTTGCAGGCAGCAGTGAGCCAAAGGTTAGGTTGTGGTAACTGATTGTCAGAGCAGGAATAGAGGGAAGGAGCTCCAAGAGAGACCTAGGAACTTACAGGCTTTTGGGCAATGGCCTCTGAGGAAAAGGAACTCAAGATTCCATTCACACAACATAAACTGGAAGAAAGGCCAATCTGGAGCAAAGCAGGGGGCAGGATGTTCTAGATTTTGAGTGACCTGTGTCAGAGTGACCCACCAAAGACATGGTGGTAGCATCATGGGAGCCAGGGCCTGAGGATGAGTCATGGTACAGTGGAGGTGCTGGAATCTCTCACTTGCCCACCTGTGTGCTGGAAAGTGTCCATGTTCATGCCCGACACCCTCGCCCTCCCTCACACCTGCTCCTCAGATGCCCCGGCCTTCTGCTCGTTGTACTCTAAGGCGGCTAGCAGCCCCACAGGCCTCGGCTGGGCAGAAACTGGCTGCTGCTCATACTCCACACACAGGCTGCTCTCAGAGTCTCCAGAAGCTGATACTCCTGAAGAAATGTGTTGAGAGGAAAGCTTACCAGTAAGCAAGGATACTGTCTCTGTTTCATGTGGTTTGTACCCAACCCTACACACCTGTGGGCCTCTTCCTCAGGCTGGGCACATGTACATCCAAGCTCATGGCTTTCTGGGTGGAGAGGAGAGGGTTGGACAATGTAGCTTCCTTGAAAGCAGCTTCTCTCTCACTTACACCTGAGGTCACAGCCTGGGGAACTGGCAAAGGCATCTGTAGAATTATATGGTGAGGAGGCTTGCATCAATTGCTCCTCAGAGAAGGGACTCCAGCCTTTCCATGGGACAGGCAAATCAACCGGGCAGTTGGAGCTCACAGTTTTCTGAGCAACACGGAAGAACTGGGATACATCTCGGATGACGTGGCCAAAGTTGTCATACACCTTGAGGTAGGGGCGCACCCAGGAGGGCAGCTGGGCCCTGGTATCAGCATAGGCGAACCTGCATGGTGAATATGTGACTATCAGCTCAAGTCCTCTACCACAAAGACTAATGGCCATCCCTGCCCTACAGCACTACATTCAAGCCTCAAAGTGAAGGAATAGTAACTGTTGGTAGGGCAAGAAAGGTTGCTATAGGTATTGAACAGGCAGAAGAGGGTCCAGGGTCTAGAAAGTAGAAAGAAATGCAGATGGTCACAGAGCATCCTGTACCTGTGGTCACATAGGAAGATGGCCCCATAGTCATGGCGGTGTCGGATAACCCTCCCAATAGCCTGGTTCACAGCCCTGGATGCCTGCTGCTGGTACCACTCCTGCCCTGAGAGATACTAAAGAGGAATGAATTTTGGTTATTAGGGCCCTTGGTCCACAAAGTTCCCTGCTCACTCAACTCTGTGGTGTCTCACCTGACCTCTAGCCCCACTCCGGCCTCTCAACTCATCCAAGAACTGCATCTTGAGGACAACACGGGGATCCATTCGTGGGGGATATGGGAGGCCGGTGACAATCACACCTCGACCGTTCATGTCTGAGAAGTCCAGCCCTTCACTGGCCTAGAACATAAGAAATAGGCACTCCTCTCCCCTGTCCGTCTCCACCCCAGTTTGTGGTCTACCCATGCCCTAACCCTTTCAGCCACCTATCCCAGGTATTGCAGGGATGCAAGGAAGTTCTATCAGGTCCACAG
Organism: Mesocricetus auratus; assembly: GCF_017639785.1. Lineage (NCBI taxonomy): Eukaryota > Metazoa > Chordata > Mammalia > Rodentia > Cricetidae > Mesocricetus > Mesocricetus auratus. The sequence continues at coordinate 24,789,546 of NW_024429209.1, read as the reverse complement.
CTGGGCCCATGTCAATTCTACAACATTCAGAACCTCCTACCTAACTTTGACCCTGGCATGGCTCCTTACTAATTTACCTGCTGGTTGTAGGACCCAAAGCAGGAGCCTTGTTGCATCCAATGTAAGGAAAACTAAGAATGAAGATGACCTGCAGAGACCTCACCTTTCCCCGGCACACAGCTAAGAAGGTGGCCCCATTAGACCCAGGTGAAGCAACTCGCTGGTAATAGGCATCAATGACCTAGATGAGAAGGATGGTCAGTCGGGTTTAGTTTCCTGCCCTTCTCAAGTGACACCCAAATGTTATTATCTGAGATGAAGAATGGTCTCAGCTGGGTGGGACACCAAGGTTCTGAAAGCATATTCATGATCCCATTACCAGCAGAGACACACCCAACACCCAGAGCCTGCCCAGTGTTTCCAGAAAACACGGAACCCCACAGTCAGGGCAGCTGCTGGGTCCCAAAGACACAGGCAAGAAGATAAGCTGCCATTATCTACATGCCACACCATGTCAGGGGTTTTCTAAAAGGTGACACACTTGGAAGTAAGCACACAGCCCAGAACAGGCGGTCTGGAACCAAACCAGAGTGTCTGGTCACACACAGTGGTCAGCTATGAGGGATTGTAGAGTTACCACCTGAAGTGTAGTTTGTTACAGACCTCTGAGAAGCTGCCTTTGTTCCTGGGTTCCACAAACAGAGGTTTCAGCGTCTCCACTCTCTTGGCCAAGTCTTGCGCCTGAGCGAGGAGAAAGCCAGGATGTGAGTGGACAGGTAAGGGCTGTCGCCACAGCCCTGTTTCATAGCTCTGCCCAACCACCTTGCCCGGACTTCTAATGACACTGGGAGCTCCATCTCTCAGGAGTGTATGTAGAGGAACGCACCCGCCAGAACTCCAGGCTTTTCTCCATGACAGGGTAGGAAGGGAAGAAGACCAGAAGCCCATGAGGTACCACGCGAGCGATATTGCCTGTAAGTGCCATAGCTGTGGTCCAGGCGAGGCCTAGAAGACTGCTGAGGGCCCTGTTGGTTCTCAGGAATGGAAACTGGGGAGTACCAGGCCCCTAACCGCCATGGGATAAAGTAGGGTAGAGGGTCTAAGACCGGACCAGTTATGAACAGGGGTTGCCTAAGGAAGGAACAAAGAATCTTGTGTACTTACCCAGGGCCTTCCCCAAGGAAGATAAGCACTCCTCAGAAAACCTGTACAATTAGAGGCTGCTGCCATGAGAAGCTTGGATCTCAGCAATCTACAACACTGCAGAAAGGCCCAAACCAGGACCCCTTACCTTTTGTCATAGGCAGAGCTCAGCTGGACACCATCAGGGCCTCTGGGGATAACCCCCACCCAGAGCTGGTTCCTGTCAATGATGTGTGGGTTCTCCAGACAGACTGGAAATGGGCTGGGGATGGCCAAAGGAAATAAATAATGAATACACCTGAGGTCTGAGACCCTTTGGGACAGCACCCCACCCCCATCCAGCATCTTCCTAGTGTTTTGACTTCTAGCCAGAGGTGGTTCATACATCTGCATCTCCAGAGCGAAGGAAGATAGCGGAGCCAGTGTGCCACTGGTGAGGATAAGAGTGCGGACTCCTTGACAGACCAGTTCACGCATGCTGTGGCTGGGACTGAAGCACCAGTAGCTCAGCACCTTCCCTGCAGAAGAATTGGGTATGAAGACAGGACAGTGGTCCACCATCCTTACATAGGCCCAGGTACACATATCAGGACAAAAGGCAAGGTGTGAGATGGGACCTGAGACCACCCCTTCTCAGGGATCCAGAGAGCAAGAAAGAGGTTGACCCAGGATACTGGCAGATACAAAGAAGACATATGGCCCCAACCATAAACTTCTGTAGAAACCATGACATGTGACACTGGACCTGGAGTTACTCTGCCAAAAGCACACAGAAGGAATAAGCATCCAAACTCCTGACATTTCAAGCATAACTGCTAAAAAGGGAATCAAATTCCCAGACCCTGGTCATATCAACAGCAGCCAAGGTTGCTGATTCAGAAGGAAGCACAGCTCCAAGCAATATCTCACTGACTAGAATCATACTGCTCATTCCCATTGATCTCTGGAAGGTCCAAAACCTAAAACACCATAACTTAAACATCACTGAAGGCAAAGCCAGGTGCGTTCAGAGACCATTTCCATCCTGGGTCAAAATCTGCCTTGCTTGAATTTGAGGCTGTCAACAATCTCAATAAGCTCCTTCCTCCAGGGAAGACAACTTTTGAGAAATCACTCCTCAGTACCTGAATACCCACCAACCTCCCAAGTTGTCACTACCATGAAGGACACTTTTTGCTTGGGAGGGTATTTTATACAGCAGGGAGGCCCCTGGGGGCAGAACCACACCACAGCTCTTGCTAAACATGCCACACCTCTAACTCTTTCCTCCCTCTAGGCCACAATAACTTGAACAACAGCATCCACACAAGCTCCATTGGACTGCTGAGGCTGAGGCTGAGGCTGTAATCTGTAAACTACAAAGCAGCCTCAGGATATAGTGGCATGCAGTTGGGAGGCAGAGGTGAGCAGATCTCTGTGAGTTCAAGGCCAGCCTGGTCTACACAGTGAGTTCCAAGACAGCCAGAGATAAATAGTGAGGCCCTGTCTTGGAAAAAAACAAAACAAAACAAGGCAGCCCAAGAAAAAGTGGTCCACAAAAGGAGAGATCTGAACAGAAGCTCAAGGCATCACTGGAGAATGAGAGAGACGTGGGAGCTGGCGCTGGATGCAGCCTTGATGAAAAGCGAACCTGACGCGTAGGCTGAGTGTTATCTAAGTCAGTGGTTACCACAAGGCACATCTGAAAGGCCAGACTCATTGCCAGGGCACACTACCATGCAAGGTAGATGAGGCAGACTGCAGTCAAGATCCCAGTGCTAAAACAGGGTGGGGGTGGCACAGGTCTTTAATCCCAGCACTTGGGAGACAAAGGCAAGTGGATCTCTGAGTTCAAGGCCAGCCAGGGCTATACAGAGAAACTCAGTCTCAAAACAAACAAACAAATAATAAATTTCAAAGAAGTGTGCCCTAAGTCTGGGAGGGGAGGCCTTGCAGAGCTCTGGTTCTGCCACTGCCTCATAGGTGATTCTGGATAGATAACAGTTTTTCTAGCTTCCTCCACATTCTTTGGCTTTCAGTGGGCATAAGTGTGCATGACGCCAGGTATGATGGTACTATTATGCAAAGGTTGGGCAGGATAGAAAATTTCCTGCAGGGCAGGTTTGTACCTTGTTTCCTAGATGTAGAGGCGTTCCAGGCATCTGACCTCTGAGCTGCCCTCCGGTGGCTGGTTTCAGGGTGTATGTGTACCTGGAAGGACAAACATATATATATATGCCTGCCCAAGTCCTAGAACAACTCCCCCACAGGTCTGTGAAACTCTATACTAGCCCACATCCTGGAAGCTGCTCTTACCTTATAGGAATCTGAGATACCCAGCCCCACGAGAGATCCATGGCTGCCTTCAGGAGGATCTACACTGAACACGATCTGAAAGGCAAGATAGCACAGCAAAAGGATTAGGAGCCTGAGTTGAGAACACAAGTACCTTCAAGCTGAGATAAACAAGTATTTTCATGGTGAGATGGAAACTAAGGCCCCTTAGTCCAGCATACAAGAGCCCAAGGCTAGTCATCTTTCTCTAAGTCAGCCCTCTACTCAGTTCAGTGACCTTATCTACCCAACCATGAAACAAGACTGCATATCCAGGCTGAGGGGAAGTTACTTCTCTCTGCTGTCTCCCACTCCAAATGGCTCCAGGGCTGTCTTGGGCTTATCCCACTGGGAGCTACCTAAACATATCAGGAATAAAGAAGCCTAGACAGCCCTTACTTGACTAACTCAATTTACTCTTCCTTCAGTACCTCTTAGTACTCCAGATTAATCTAGAAACTCAACATTCAAGTTAAGATTGTGACAGGGTTCCTAAAGTCCAGGAATAGTTGACAGGGGAAATGCCAAGACAATTTATGAGAACAAAAATGAATCTATTCTAGCCAGTATCAGAACTTACCAAAACCATAGAAGAGAGTAAATAGTAAAGCAATATGACAACAGCAGCAAGAGATCAAAAAGTGAAAGAGCCAGATAAAAGTAGACACCTGCCTCCCATACCCTTTATAAGAAATGGTGGACAAATGCTCAGTCCCTGTACAAACCCACACAATTCTACAGATGACTTCAAAAACCAAAGGAAACCAGGCATGAGTTAGGCAGCATAAGCCAGTACCACAAAGCCTTTGGCAGCAAGAAAACCTCATCGAGCCTACCAAAAGGCAGAAAAGGCAGGTAGAAGGTAATAAGATATGTTCATCGTCTAAGAACACACAGGATTTACAAAGGCTCCAAATCAGTGAGAAGCACAGCCGTATCAAAGAAGAGCCACCCACAGGGTAACAGAAGTAAAGGAGACACACACGGGACAAGTGGAAGCGTTACACATGGTTCTGACTTCCCTCAAGAGGACCTCTCTTTGCATGGACCGCCTACTTTGTAAAGGTAGCTTGCCACTGGCTCTGGCCTTCCTTAACAGGCAGAACCCCCTTCACTGTGCTTCCCTGATCACCTCCAGCTAAACTGACAACCCCAAACTCTCATCCCAGGAGTCTGCTGTGAGTAGAAGTCCCTCACAGCCTGTGTAAGGACCCCCCCAGGCACTGTGTTCCACCCATTGTATGCAGGCAACCATTGTGCCCATCTTTGCACCCCTAGTAGCACCAGGTAGGACCAGCTTCTCACTTGGCCTGGGTAAACAGGGCCCCACGTTTTCTCAGGATGTATCTGTGTCTGCCTTTAAAATGAAACAAACAAACACCCTACCCCAAGCAAAAACAGACAGGGTCTCACTATGTAACACTGGCTAACATAGAACATACTATGCAGACCAGGCTGCCCTTGAACTCAAGAGATCTGCTTACCTCTACCTCTCAAGTGCTGGTCTTAAAGGTGAGCACCCCTATACCTGGCTCACAGCTAGGGATCTAAGATGTGCTATGAAAACTTATCAGGGTAGGGGGTGTGCTAGAAGGATGGCTCGGCAGTTAAAAGCACTGACTCTTCTTTCTTTCAAGTTTGATTCCCAGCAACCTCCTCTCCTGTCAACCATGGACACTAGGCACACATGTGGTATACATACATGAATACAGACAAAAATAATTCACTAACATAAAAAATGATTAAAAAGAAAAAAGAAGAAGAAGCCGGGCAGTGGTGGTACATGCCTTTAATCCCAGCACTTGGGAGGCAGAGGCAGGCGGATCTCTGTGAGTTCGAGGCCAGGCTGGACCGACAGCCTCCAAAACAATACAGAGAAACCCTGTCTCATAAAACCAAGAAAAAAAAAAAAGAGTGCAGGTGCACACCTTTAATCCTAGCCCTCAGGAAGCAGAGGCAGTTGGATCTCTGTGACTTCAAGGCCAGCCTAGTCTACAGAGTGAGTTCCAGGACAGTCAGAGCTACACATAGAAAGCCTGTCTCAAAAAAACAAAAACAACAACAACAACAAACTTAGCAAGGCTTAGCATATTGAAGATGCCCAAAGTGCCCAACACCAGACCTACCCTCAACTATATGGTCAGGACTGGCTGGCTCACTAGAGTTGAGGACATAGTTGCACTAAGACATTTGCACTACCCAAGGACAACTGCATGTCACACAGACTAGGAGGGAAGGCATAAAAACAGCAGTGACAAGCAGGAAGAGGCATAAAGAGGTTTAGGTAAGAATTCACATGCTTCTCTGTCAGGGCTCCACAGTCCCACCTTTGTCTTTGACAGTGGCTCCATAGCCATCCCTCCCTCTGCTAGGGACACACAGACTATGGATGGCACTTATAGGGCCCATTTCTCCTGATCTGAATCTATCTGGAGCTGCTATGAACAAGGAGATCCTGCCCAGCCCCAAATGGGCTCTAATAGCTCCTGACTTCACTCTTTACAGGACCTTGGTCCCAAAACACCTATGGATGTATCTGGTCACTGAATAGTCAGAAATGTCCAGATCTGTCCCCTGTCACCTCCCACTGAGCCTACATTGCATTCAAGAGAAAGTAAGGTGCTTAAGGGTTTGTTAACTATAGATAATATAAGGATCTTTGTCCATTCCCTGACGCCCTTGCTGCCACTTCCAGAAACAGAGACACCCCAATATTTAAAAGCAGTCTCTTACCTGGATAATGTCCATGAGCTTCTGCAACCCGACCGTGTTGGTGAACACACCAGTACCTGTGGAGCATCAAGGAGCTGACATCCACACAAGCAGAAGAGATGTTGAAGCCCACATTACAAGGGGCCAACACAAATCCATTTTCAAGCTCTATCACACATCTGCTGAACCAACCAGACTCCCCATAACCAAATATTAGAGACGGGATGTGCTAAGGAAGGACAGATGACCTGTTCTTCCTGGTGTGGTGTTAAGAAGCAGTCTGATGGGGAATCTCCCCAAAGGAGTACAGGCTTCCAAAGTAACTCTGTAGTCAAATGGTAGGTGGAGGGTGGCTGTTATCCCCCAGTGCATAGCAGATAATGCTGTATGTGGAACTGCAGACCTCACCCACTTAGCAGAACAACCCTTAAGAACACTGCCCTTTGGAAACTAGATTTCCCAGCCTAAGCAGAAATCAGGTCCGGTAGCAAGGGGGAGAAGCCAGAGAGGTCTACATCTCACTAAATCCACTAAGGCATAAAAAGGGACCATAATAAAAAACCACAAACGGGGCTGGAGAGATGACTCAGAGGTTAAGAGCACTGACTGCTTTTCCAGAGATCCTGAGTTCAATTCCCAGCAACCACATGGTGGCTCACAATGATCTATAATGAGATTTGGGGCCCTCATCTGGCATGGAGGCAGAACATCGTATACATAATAAATACATAAATCTTAAAACAAAAAAACCACAAACAGGAAAGCTACAAAAGATTATAATGGTTGGCCAAATGTCATTACCTCAAGTCTCAATCAGAAAGAGGAAGCTATCTGGGCACAGTGGCCAACCCTGTAATCTTAGCACTCTAGAGATAAAGGCAAGGGGATAAACTTCAAAGCCAGTCTGCAGTCTGAGACACACAGTAAGAACTTGTCCCAGAAAACCAAGGGTTAGGGATATGGCTCAATGGTAGAGCACTTGCCTACCATGAATGAGATCCTGGGTTCAACCTCCAGTACTACCCAAAAATAAACAAGCCTGAAGGGTGGGTTGGTTGGGGAGCTTTGTTGACTAGATTCTTGATCATGAGGAAGGTGTGAGAGCAACCTGCTGACACTGGTGGTCAAGTGCCACTCTACAACTTGTGCTCAGTGCTGGACACGGAACAATAACCCCGCCCTGTTCATCTACTTCATCTACATCAAAACCGAGAGCATGGCATGCTCCACACAGGCAACCAAGACTCACGTCCTGCCAGGTGCTGGATTATCTGGTCCAGTGATTCCAAAATGCAGCCTTTGGTTTGAAATGTTATTTGGGCTTCAGCAAACAGCTCGAAGATGTAGCTGCCAAAGAGGAGAGCAGAAGCTTGAGACTGAGGACACGAGGCTGTGGGGCTGTGGTTTCAGGGAGCCTACAAGTGGGTGCCCTTTAAATTTCTTGCACTCAGAAATAACTTCTGAGAACCTCAATGAGGCCAACACTGGAGATAAGAGGCTTCTCCCTTTAGTGGTCTCCTGGTAGTCAGAGGACAGAGGGTTACTGTCATGAGAATCACTACCTACCAAGGAAAAGACCAGGCACCTGGGAAAGGGACCACAACAGGGTGGCCTGAGTGCAGGTCTTTGGAGGTGATGACTCTGGGTAGCAACTCTAAGAGCCTTGGAAAGAGATGGGAAGGAGGTAACAGAAGCACAAAAGTCGGGAGGTTGTGGCAGGATCTTCAGGTACAGGTAGAAAAGACCAAGAAAGCACACTACAACTCAGGTCAGGTTGGTCTATCTGGCTTATCTGGAAGTAACTGGGAGTACCTACAAAGCTTAGCACTCAGAGGAACAAAATGGTTCAGCAAGAAGGTAGGAAACCCAAGACCCCAGAAAATGCTTTATCCTCCATAAGCCCAGACCAGGGCGTAACATAGCTACTGGTTGTATGCCCATAAGAGCAGCCCCTCAGCCCCAGCCACAATCCCTTGTCAGTCTTCAAACCAGCCTACCTATAGTTGAAACAACAACAACAACAAAAAAAAAACCAGACTATGAAACAATCTAAGAGCCCTAAAAAGGCATCAGTGATGGTCCCAAAGAGAAAGTTTAGTTCTAATTGGAACTTGCTGCATCAACAAGGGGCCAGAGAAAGTTGGGAGGAAAAAGCTGGAGGAGACACTGTATAATAGTGTATGCTGTTACTCCCAATGTTTTCAATGATTACATAAAAAGCTGGCAACTGGCTTGGAGAGATCACTTGGTGGTTAAGAGTGCTTGCTCCTTTTCCAGAGGACCTAAATTTGGTTTCCAGACCTATATAGGGTAACTCATAACTGTCTGTAACTCTAGATCCAGGACATTCAACACCCTCTTCCAAACTATACAGGTACCAGCATACATGGTATACATTTACACAACCCCCCCCCAGTGTGTGTGTGTGTGTGTGTGTGTGTGTGTGTGTGTGTGTGTGTGTGTGTGTGTGTGTGTGTGTATGATTTTTAAAAATCTGGTAGAGGGCTGGAGAGATGGCTCAGAGGTTAAGAGCACTGGCTGCTCTTCCAGAGGTCCTGAGTTCAATTCCCAGCAACCACATGATGGCTCCCAACCATCCATAATGAAATCTGGTGCCCTCTTCTGACCTGCAGGGTTACATACAGGCAGAACACTGTATACATAATAAAATAAATCTTTAAAAAAAAATCTGGTAGATCTTAAGCCTTGAAAATTGAAAACAGACCTCACTACTGGGTGACGTGCTCAAACAGAACTTTTCAAGGACATTATCTCCAACCCTAGACAGGACTTGGGGTAAAGAGCTCAGCACCTGTACCTCACCTTCCAGGTTTGGTGACTCCTCTGTCATCCCCAGGCAGCTGGACAGCATCAATAGCCCCCTCCAGGCGAAGCAGGATCACTGTGAATCAAGGGCATGTTAGGGGCATGCCTCCCACCAAGCCCAAGGGGAAGGAAAGAAACACTTACTCTTCAGCTTTGCGATGTCCTCTAGCTCCATGCTGAGCCCTGGGTGAAAAAAGTATGTACACAATTACACCTCTTTCTACACTGTCTGTAGCGTCAAGGACCAGGGATCCCAGTGTGGTAGAAAGGGTAGGTGGGTAGGAGGTTATGTGAGATTCACATTTGAATTGGATACAACAGTATGAGCCCATGTTCACCCTTAGGAACACACATAAATACATCCATGCACATACAAGTTCTTCATACTCTGCTCCCAAAAGACCTCAAAATAATTAATGGCCAGTGGCCATCAAGCATGTGCCCACATAGGCTCAGACAGGACATCTGAGGTCAGAGGACAGAGAGTAAAATATCTGAAGGGAAACCAGAGCTTGCTGAAGGCTAGCTTGTATCAGGTCTGGACAGGAAGCAGAAGAGTGTCACAAGCACAGCAGCAAATAAGTTGTCAATGACACCTAGGTCAGGTCAGCAGGACACAGAGGTGACCTTCAAGAGGATTTCAGTGGGATACTGAGCCTCAGCACTAAGACAGATGATGGGCTGTACCAACCACAGATAGTTAAACACATGAGTAATGGTTAATATTAGTTAATATTGTCAACCTGATAATCTCTAGAATAAGCTAGGACCAAATCTCTGGTCATGTCTGTTCATGAAAGCGTTTCTAGGTTGGGTTAACTGAAATGGTAAGGCCTACCCTAAATATGAGCGGAGCCATTCCATGGGCTAAAGTTCTGGACTGAATAAAAAGGAAAAGGTGACAGAAGTTAAAAAAAAAAAAAGAAAATGGCTGGAGAGATGGCTCAGCCTTTAAAGGCTAGGCTCACAACCAAAAAAAAAAAAAAAAAGGAAAAAGAAAAAAGCAGGGTATGGTGGTACACACCTAGGAGGCAGGTGGATTTCTGTAAGTTCCAGGCTGGGCTGGTCTACATAAAGATCCAGTATAGCCAGGCTACATAGAGAGACCCTGACACACACACACATACACACACACACAAAGTGAGCTCAGCAGTATCTCTCTTGCTCTCTCTTTCCTCTCATTCCCTTCCCTTTCTTTTTCTCTCTCCTCCCCTCACCTTTGTTTCCTGATTATAAATACACTAGCTACTCAAGCCCTTGCCACCACCAAGTCCCAGTTAGGGTGGATTATACCCTGAGAATGTGAACCAAGATAATCCTTCCTTCCTTAAGCTGATTTGAGTATGTATTTTGTTATGACAAGGAGAAAAACAACATTCAGACAAGCTATTCAAACACTGTTCCTCTTCTGAAGATAACACTCCATCATGAACTGAGAATCAACTCAAACTTTCAGATTTGAAATGGGTGGTGTGTGTTAAGCGTGATCCTGCTTTTCAATATGAACAGTGTCACCACAGAGCTGAAGAATCTTTAAATTATTTCTGCTACAAAACTAAAGGGCTGAGTGAGACATCACCACCTTGAAAATCACTGATAATCACTGAATGTAGGCATCAAACAGCCATGGAAGGAGAAGGTGGTTGGTAAGGCCACTCAGAGAAGAGGAGCTATGGCTGTGATAGCAAACCCCCTTCCTGACTGGCAGCAATTCCCTGAGTGTTCAGCTCATCATGTATCTCATATGCAATCTATTTTGTGTGTGTGTGTGCTGTATGCATATATGCCTGTGTACATGTCCATGTATATCAGCACTTGTGCACACAGAAGTCAAAGGAAGCTATCAGTTGTCTTCTTCCATTGCTCATTAGCTTAACTCCCTTAAAACAAGGTCTCTCACTGAACCTGTAACTCAGTGTTTTAGCTAGGCTGGCAGGCCAGTGAGCTCCCAGGATCCCCTGTTTCTGTAACACTGTAGTTATAAGCACAACAGTTATAGCGGACCTTTTTGTGTGGATTTTCTTTACCTGTGCTTTGCTTTAAAATTAAAAGCAGGGCTGGGTATGGTGGTGCATGCCTTTAATCCCACCACTAAGTAAGAAGGCAGGGGTAGGCAGATCTCTGGGGCAAGCTTGGTCTACATAACAAGTTCCAGGACAGCCAAGACTACATTGAGAGACCCTGTCTCAAAAAACAACAAACAAAACAAAAAAGTAGCTAGGAAAAGATGTAAAGATTTCAGAAGCACTGGAAGAGTTAGGGTTGAGCCGGGCAGTGCTGGCACATGACTTTAATCCCAGCACTCGGGAGGCAGAGGCAGGCCTCTCTGAGTTCGAGGCCAGCCTGGTCTACAAAAGCTAGTTCCAGGAAAGCCTCCAAAGCCACAGAGAAACCCTGTCTTGAAAAAAACAAAAACAAACAAACAAACAAAAAAGTTTGGGTTGGGGCTCAGTTGATAGAATGCTTACCTAGTATGCACAAAGTGCTGGGTTTGATCCCAGCACCAAATAAATCAGTAATGGTAGCCTAAGTTTAAAATCTCAGTACCTGGGAGGTAAAGGCAAGAGGACCCAAAGCTAAAGTTCATCCTTTCTTTCCTATGTAAGTTTGAGGCCAGCCTAAGCTACATGAAACTCTTGTCTCAAAGAAAAGAAAATGAAAAGCACTGAAAGTATCCAATGAGCCAGTCCTCCCTGGTCTACAGAGATGTTATGTAGCAGTTTCCTGCAACTGAAACACTCTACCCAGGAGGGAAGAGTGAAGTTCATAAGACTCAGGAAGTAACCAGAACTTAAAAATCTCAGAAAGCTGAAATGTACAAGAGTCACAAGCTCCCTCCTCAAGGTTATACAGACAGCTGTCATTCTTTTGTTTGTTTGAGACAAGGTCTCTATGTAGTCCTGACTGTCCTGGAACTCACTAAACTAGATTGGGTAGAAGTATTTCTTTGGTTATTAGTGCCCTAACTGGGATGAACAGACAGGAAGTCAAGCAAGAGGAACCCTGAACCAAGTCTCTCAGCAAACTCATGTCCCAGAGTGCTATCCAGACAAAAGGTCCCAGAAGATCAGACACTGCTCTAATGCAGAATATACTTCTAAGATGCCTCTAATAGGCCCAAACTCTACTTTTTGTTCTTGGCTATAAACTTACCTGAGCTGGGGGTGTCTGCACTGAACTCCAGTTGGAGTTCATCCCTCTGAGCCACCCGGGCTTGCTCCTCCAAAACCTGGTCAATAGCCTCCAGCCCTGAAGCCACATCACGGGGGGTCAAGTCAAAGGAAGCCGACTCCTCACATATCTTCTCCTGAGGGCCAAAGTGAACTCATGTTACAGCAGAGTGAGACTGAACAGCTCTAGAGGCAGAAGTGAAGACTCAAGAAGGGCTGGACGACAACAGCCAAGTCCCCAGAGGCCCAGCTCCTGGTCTCCAGAGTCAAGTCAAAGCTGGTCCAAAGACAGCTCTCTGCCCACACCACTATTTTACAAGATTACTTCACTTGTGTTGCCAAGATCTTGTTATTGGAATATTTACCAGCAAAAGCAGTATCTCGGGCTTCAAAAGTAGGAAGATACAGCATATCAGCTCAATAATTCCCATAGCAACAGTTGCCTGGAGCCAAGTAAGAAGTGAGGCCCTGCCTGGGGTGGGGTGGACCTGGCTCTCTGTCAGTCTCATCCCAGGCTCTGTTGCAGCTAAGACTGAGGCTGTTCATTCCACACAATCCCGAGTAAGCAGTGACAGCAGAGACCGGGGTGGTGGACTCACTGTGATAATGTCATGGTGAAAAGAGACAAAGGGACCCAGGAGGACCCCCAGGAGCACACTCTTGTTGCTATTGCCACCAAGGATGAGCAGCTGTCTACACAGAAGTTTTCTAAGGGCCAAGCCAAGTAGCCTAAAGAGCAGAGACAGGTAGGAAAGACAACAGAGTATGGTACAAGAGACAGCAGAGCCAGGGTATCCCTACCAACTGGCTACAAGGGGAGAAGCCCACACCCTGCACCTAAGGCACATCTGAAGCCCAACTGGCAAGTCTCTGACCCAGGTGAGGCAACGGATAGACCGTCAGGGACCAGCAGCACCTGGCCTCTGCATCCAAGGCAGAGCTTCTCCAGAGAACATCTAGCAAGCTAGGAAACGCAGGAAACACTTAGCACAGAAGCCAAGGGGACTCACCACATTATGAGCTTCATCAAAGATCACGACTGTCCCCTTCAGGTCAATGTTGTGTGCTTTACGACTCTACAAAGAGAAAGGACCATGGGTTGGAGCTGGGTCGGGCAGGGCCAGCTGAGAGTGCGGGCCTGCATGTACAGGAAAAGAAGGAACCTGGGGCGTGTGTATGTGGTGGGCACCAAGCATCATAAACAGGTCACACAGTCACTATGGAAGAAAGAACAAAGGTTCTCATACTTCACTATGAGAATTGGCACCTGCTCCAAGCTGCCTGTGGAAAGCAGATTCACAGTACCTGTTGCGGAATATTTTACACTGTGTGAAGATGTATGGCTGTGATTGGTGTAACAGAAAAATGTCCAATAGTTAGGCAAGAAAGGATCGGCAGGACTTCTAGGCAGAGAGAGAGAGGAAGATGGGGATGAATCTAGGTGTGTGGGAAACACCAACGGGATATCTGACATATGGGATAGAGGAAAGTAACAGAGCCAAGGGACAGAGCATAGACTAATAGAAACAGGTTAATTAAATTACAAGAGCTAGTTAGAAAGAAGCCTAAGCTATGGCCAAGCTTTCATAATTAGTAAGTCTCTGTGTTATTTGTGGGCTGATGGTCCCAATGAGAAAGTATTATTATAAGTATCTATCCAAGTCTGACTTAAGTTGGATGCATGTGGCCATCTGAGGGAATTGCTCAGACAGCATAAAGGGGTATATGCTACAGTCAACAGGATGGCCAAGTAATCCAGTAAGATGGCTGGGCAGGAAAAGGCACTTGCCTCTAAGGCCTGATGACCTGATTTCGATCCCTGGAACCTACAAGGTGATAGAAGAGAAATGAACCTACAAATTAAGTGTACAGTTACATTCTGACGGAAATAGGCACCAAACCAGGCTTATCACTAAGCTTGGGCTGGCCTTGCTCTAGTGTCTTTCTGCCTCGGTCTCCAGAGAGCTGAGATCAAAGGAATACATTACCATGCCCAGCATCACATCTGGGTTCTGTTGGTTTTGTAAGATTTATTTTTATTAGCCAGGTGGTGGTGGTGCACACCCTTAATCCCAGCACTTGGGAGACAGAAGCAAGAGGATCTCCTTGGGAAAAAAAATTTTTATTTTATGTGTATGGGTGTTCTGCCTATATGTACATCTGTGAACTACATGCATGTAATACTCACAGAGGCCAGGTGGGCATCAGATCCCCTGGACCTATAGTAAAAGAGAGTTGTGAGATACCATGTGGGTTCAGGGAAATTAAACCCAGGTTCTCCAGAATAAGAGCCAGCAGTCTTAACCACTGAGACATCTCTCTCCAGTACCACAGCTAGGTTTGGACAGATGTGGGTTTTATATAAACAGTATTCTACTCCTCCCTAGCCTTAGTTAGGTAGTTTGTCTAAGGCTTACTCACTTCTTACTGCTGGCAGTTTCTACCATACGGATATACCAGGACCTGCTTCCCACCTCTGGTAGTTGTAAGTAAATTCCAATGACTGCATGCATAAGTCACTAGACTAAGGACTTCATTTCCCTAGAGGGCAGCCATGGCACACTATGTTGACAGAGCTACCACATGGTCTACTCAACCACCAGCCAGAGCTGGGACTTCCAGATGCCCCTACAGCTCATAATTTAATTTCCTTTCAAAGGCTTTGTTGGTTTTTAGTTTACTTTGTGGGGGATGGAAAGTGCATATGTAATAAGAGGTCATAGGACAATGTAAGAGTTCTCCCCTTCCACCATGTAAGTCTCAAGGATTGAACTCAGGTCATCAGACTTGCTTGGTGATAACCATCTTCACCAGCTGAATTATCTCACCAGCCTGCTTGTGAGATTGACTGCAGGGGCTCACATATGCTAGACAAGTGCTCTACCACTGACTCATGTCCCCAAACCCTCCTTGATTTCATTCATTTCCATCAGAATACAGATTTACTTCCTATTGTTTGGATCTAAATTGTCCTTGTCACTAGAGCTATTGAACAACTTTCCATAGGCGGAAACCATTCTGTCAACTTTGGAAAAGTCTCTCTCTACTCAGGTTTCTTAGTAGTGAGCTGGGCTGTTCAATTCTGAGACCTTTGTACACTGTGGGTCTAAGTCCTTTGAAAAACAGGGGCATTTCCTCATTTTCTGCAATTTGCATTTTAAAACCTTGTTTTGTAGTTTTTATTGACTTGCAGCTACATATTCCTTTTTTGATAAAGATCAAATGTGTACATAGTATAAATAAGCACTGGAAGTCTGACTTTTTTTTTTCTTTTTTGATTTTTCGAGACAGGGTTTCTCTGTGTAACAGTCCTGGCTGTACTGGAACTCACTCTGTAGACCAGGCTGGCGTTGAATTCACAGAGATCCGCCTGCCGCTGCCTCCTGAGTGCTGAGACTAAAGGTGTGCACTACCACTGCCCAGTCATAATTTAAAAATTTTAAGAAAAAAAATTATAGCTATGTTAAATGAAATGAGTAGTACACAAAAAGATGACCAAACAAACATGCAGAATATCAGGAAGAACAAAAATGCTCAAGTTTCCAGAGTCACCTGTACTTCCTGTGGTCTGATCTGAAAGTGACTGAGCTGAACAGTCAGGACCAAGAGTAAGCAAACACTGGGCCCTTCTCACGCCAGTCAGCCTGCCTATGCCTATCGAGCTCTGGACTGTTCACAGCTGCATCTGGACAGGTCTTCTACCCAATCATTAATGGAAAAGAGGCCTCTGAGGACCTAACAAACAAAAGCCCAGGCAGCCCCTCAAATCCCAGGGACAACCCTAGACATAAGTAATTAACTCCTCACCTTAGCATCCAACAAGTAATTGTATGGCATAAAGATGATGTCAGCTTGCTGCTTCATGTTTCGAGAAAGGTAGTAGGGGCACACTCTGGATGTAAAAGGAGACAGAGGACCCTGTAAGTCCCTTCACAGGGGATATGCAAAAGGTGCAGCCACTACATGTGCCATTTGCCCTCTGATAAAAGCCAAAACTTGATGGGATCAGGAAAATGTCTCAGCAAGTAAATCACTTGCCATACAAACCTGATAACCTCAGTTCGAATCTTAGAATCTATATAAAGTTGGAAAAAAGAGAATGAGCTCTACAAAACTGTCCTCTGACACCCACACTGACCACACACACACACACACACAGACACAAATAATGGGCTGAGAATGTAACTGAGTTAGTAGAATGTTTGTCTGACGTGTACAAAGCCCTGGGTTCAATCCCCAGTACCATGTAAACCCCCCTGTGGTGCATGCATCACCTCAACACTCAACAACTGACAGCAGGAAGGTCAAGGTCAGCAGCCTAGGGAAGTGGCTCAATGAATAGTGTTTGCTGTAAGCATGAAGAATGAAGTTCAGATCCCCAAAATCCATATAAAGCCAGAAACTGTAATCTCAGAGAGATGAGAGACACAGACAGGGTAATTCTTCTAAGTTCTCAGGCCAGTCATTATACTCAATGATAAACAAGAGAGTCTACAAAGGGTGTACACTTACACATGCCATATACATACAAAAATTTAAAAATAGTGTGTGTGTGTGTGTGTGTGTGTGCTCATGGTCATATTGGTCACATAGTGAGCTCAAAGCCTAAATAAAAAAAAAAAAAAAAAAAACAAAGAAATCCTCCATAAAAACAAAATCTAGCCCCATCCCTGGTTACAGGTCACCAGAAATAAAATAAATAAATAAAAATAGAAACATAAGAAATACAAGAGAGCTATTGGGCCTTGGGTAGTAGATCAGTATTTATCCCCGGTATACAAATGGACTTTGGGCGCCCATCCAACAATGTGAGATGCACTCTCACCCTGGACTCCCAGGGGAGCACCTAGGCCCTGCCCTGGATGAAAAGACAGACTATGGACACCCCCATGGAGGGCCTCACTCTCCCTGGGGAAATGAGGGGATATTGGAGGGGTTGGTGGGAGGGCGTGGGAGGAGGGGAGAGAAAGGGACCTGGAATTGATATGTGAAGCAACCTTGTTTCTAATTTAAATTTAAAAATAAAAATTAAAACAAAAAAAACAAAACAAAAAAGAAATACAAGAGAGAAAGAAAGAAGGAAGGAAGGAAGTTTGTTCTCCCCTTGGTATAACCAAGTCTCAATCTGTCTTTCTTTTTTGCAGTAATGGGAATGGAACTCCAGGGCCTCACACAAATCAGGCAAGAACTATATACAGCTTTGGCTGTTGAAGTTTTTCTTAATCATCACTTAATATACAAAGCTACAAAGCCATAAGCATGCTTGGCAGTGCACGCCTATGATCCTAGCACATGGGAGGCAGAGGCAAGGGGACCAGAAGTTCAAGGTCATTTTCAAGTTACATAGCAAATCTTGGAAGTCAGCATGGGCTATAGGAGACACTATCTCAAAATAAAACAAACAAGACCGCACAATTTACTATCCTCAGAAGGAAGGGAGCTAAGCTTCATATACCCACAAGGAAAGCCATCCATGGTACACTAAGCCAGAGGACATTTGGAAAATAAGCACAAACAAAACTGGGCTTGTACATGCAGACACTGTTTACAATTGAATGGACTAAGGGACAGGGAGCAGGAACTGATTTCATAATTTTCACCTTATATCCCTCAAAACTGGTAAAAAATTTTTCACATTATTAGTTTCATAAAAAGAAAAGCAATGTATTGTGCTTCCCATATGAGAGCCTATCAATGAAGGATAAAACAGGCATGGCTTCACAGAGAGAGGTCTCACTTGTGTTTGCTTCCATTCTTGACGAGGTCCTCAATGTCCAGGATGGGGGTAGCCAACTCCTGCTCCAGGCTTTTCTCTGAAGGTAAGATATAGAGTAAGCACACATGCTCAGGGTCCACTTGAGTGTCCAAGAGCCCAAGAGACACCCAAGACAGAAGAGCTCCTATGAAGCAGGCAACACAGCACTCTACTACCTTTGAACTTACCAGAATGAATCCTTACCAAATGGACCACGTCCCCAGGAGAGACCACAACCTGAAGTGATCTCAAGAGAGTCCTGCTCTGTACTTGGGAGACAGGAACCAGTCTAAGGCATCTGGTACCCATATCTCTGTCAATTCTAGAGTTTATAGATTATCCTTCTGAGGTCTTTGATGGAGTTCAATAAATATTTATGGCTATGTTTCCCTTAAGTTATGATAGCAGATAAGTTACACATAAAACTGTAGACTCACAAAGATTGGTTAGAAGATAGAGTATTTTCTTTAAATTTCACCAACTATTAATAGACTAAATATTGTCAACTATAGTTCCTACTTGATTCCTGTTTTGCTATATATAATTTCACTATGTTAAAGTTAAAACCTCTCTTTTTATATTTAGACAGAAAAGAGGAGATAATGGGTGATGTCCTTCTGTATATATGTTTCTCTTATTGGTTGATGAATAAAACACTGATTGGTCAGTAGCCAGGCAGGAGATATAGGTGAGGCTACCAGACAAGGAGAATTCTGGGGCAAGGAGGCAGAGGGTGAACCACTGGAGAGATGCCATATAGACACCCGGAAGGTAGAATGCCTGGGCATTCTCCTGTAAGCCAAGACCATGTGGAAATACTTAGACTAATAGAAATGGGTTAATAATTAAGAGAGGGCTAGCCAATAAGAAGGCTGGGCCACTGGCCAAACAGTTTATAATTAATATAAGTCTCTGTGCATTTACTTGGGACTAAGGGCAAGAAAAGAAACTCCATCTCCAGGTACCAGTATCTCCCAAGGACCCAAGCAGCCTGTATACCCCTGGCCATCTCAAAACAGGACACAAGGCCTCCTAAGGTAGAGTAGGGCAGAGCATCCCACAGACTCACAGCTTGTCATGATCATTCAGAGCATTAAAAATAGCGTCAGACGTTGGTGGCGTACGCCTTTAATTCCAGCACTCGGGAGGCAGAGGCAGGCGGATCTCTGTGAGTTCAAGGCCAGCCTGGTCTACAGAGTGAGTTCCAGGACAGCCTCCAAAACAATACAGAGAAACCCTGTCTCGTAAAAACCAAAAAGTACCACTTACCCTAGCTTCCTACCAATCAGTGGACCCAGATTGGCACCAAAAGGAAAAAGCTGGAACCTCAAATAATATATATAGCAGGGCACCCAGGCAGAGTCTACCCAGTTCAACTTGTAATCTATTCCATTCCTTACAACAGCAGCTCAGAAACAGGCACCATCTGTGCTGGCTACAAGGCACAAGGCAGAAAGGCCCTTAAGGACTACCCTGCCATAACACAATGCCCCAACCAGAAACTACTAGAATGTCTTTGGAAGTGACTGCCAACTATGGAGCAACTATATATGAAACCCAGAGAGCCTCCCCACAGCTCCCAGCTCTCCTTCCTAATGTGTCTGTTTCATTCCCAAACCAGATGTCAGGCTTCCTCTCTGGGGGCAGACTAAGGCCCTTCTCTCAGCTGCAGAGGCAAAAACACAGGCACATACACAAGCAGTGGTGCTTCTCAAAAAATGCCCCCAGGAATAGCAGGGCTGGTAAGAAAATAAGATCATATCCCTCAGCAGTACCATATGACAGATCAGCCCAGCTGACACTGCAGCAAAGACCCAGTCTGCCATATTTTCTGTTCAGTGCCGAGGAAGGGATACCTGTAGAGGGACAGCAGAGGACAGGGCAAGAAGACACAGGTGGATAAAGATGACAAGAGTTGTTGCAGAACTATTTCTGAAGGACTCCTAAGTGGAGATGGCTTGCCATCTACCTCCTAGGGCCTTCTGGGATGGCAACCAGGCAGCATTCCAGCTCTTTACCACGTTCCTCTCTCACCAACACCACGAGCGTTCTGTGCTGCTTAGTTTTATGTCAGCTTGACACAAGCTAGAGCCATTTGGAAGGGAGAACCTCAACTGAGAAAATGCCCCCACGAGATCAGCCTGAGGACAAGCCTTTGCTGCATTTTCTTTTTTTTTTTTTTTTTTTTTTTGGTTTTTACAAGACAGGGTTTCTCTGTATTGTTTCGGAGGCTATCGGTCCAGCCCAGCCTCGAACTCACAGAGATCCGCCTGCCTCTGCCTCCCGAGTGCTGGGATTAAAGGCGTGCACCACCACTGCCTGGCTGCATTTTCTTAATGATTGATGTTGGGGGAGAGCCCGACTCACTGTGGGTGGTGTCACCCCTAGGCTGGTGATCTGGTTATTACGAGAAAGCAAGACAAGCAAGCCACAGGAGGCAAGCCAATAAGGGGCCCCCCTCCACAGCCTCTGCTTCAGTTTCCTACCCTGCCTTGAGTTTCCTACCATGCTTCCCTGGATGATGTACTACAAACTGTAAGATAAAATAAACCCTACACTACTTTACAAAGACAGTGAACACTGGCCAGCTTAAGAGAGCCTGCCACAATAGACAAGCAGATTCACAGATAAGCAACCAGCCAAAAGGCCAAGCAGTGAGATAACCAAAGGTAAGTGTAGAATGAATTGGTTTACAGAGCATAAAACTAAACCCAGAAGCCTAAGAAGGAGATACAGAGGTCAGAGCTGTTAGACAGGCAGAATGGCTCCTTTATGTTGCAAGGAGCATAGAGCCCCAAGGAAGGGGTTTATAGCATGGGTCATTGCTGTAGTCAAAACGCCCTCATCCCTCAGGACCTGTGAAGGGGAAAGACAACACAGGCGAAGGCCAGGGCAGAACACAAAGCTTATAGGCATCAATGTGCTGACCTACACAGTGTGGAAAACTGGCTAGGGCTGTTCCTACAGGAACTACACCAGAACCCTCTGACATAATGCAAAGGAGCGTTTACATCCACCTCCTTTGACAGGAGTGTGAATGGAAGCGGTCAGGATGAAGCAGAGTGAATGGGTGAATCAAGCAAACACAGGCCGTGGACTAGGTAAGGGCTGAACAAGACGGGAGGGCTGTAAGCAAAGAGATGGACAAGGGGAGAAGGCACAACACCCTCTAGGGCTGGAGATGGGGTTCAGTTGGTAGAACTCTTCCCTGGTATAGAAAAAACTGGATTAAATCCCAGCATTGCACAAGCCAGGGGTGCTGGCACAAGCCTACAATCCCAGTACTTGGAAGGTAGAAACAAGAAGATCAGAAGTTCAAGTTCATCCCTGGCTATAAAGCAAGTTCAAAGCCAGCTTTAGCTATATTGAGTTGCTGTCAAAATAGAAAAAGAAAGGAACTGTTAAGACGGTTTGAAGATTAAGAGCATTTGCTGCTACTGCAAAGAACCTGTTTGGATCCCAGTACCCACTGGGATCAGTCAGTTCACAACCATCTGTAACTCCAGCTCCAGAGGATGCAATGCCTGCATCTGGCTAGGTACCTACACTCATGTGTACACATGTACACAGACACTGTTTTAAAGGTGAGGGGGGAGGCTGGACAGATGGCTCAGCAGTTAAGAGAACTGGCTCTATCCAGAGGTTCCAAGTTTGATTTCCAGTACCTGCATGGTGGCTCACAACTGTCAGTAACTCCAGTTCAGAGGATCCAATGCCCTCTTCTGGCCTTTGCAGACACCAGGCACTCAAGTGATACACAGACACACATGAAAACAAAACATCACATACATTAAAAAAAAGAGAGAAAGAAGAAAGGAAGGAGGGAAGAAAGGAAAAAAAAGAAAAGGAAAGGAAACAAAACATCTCCCAGGCAACCCAACACCCATGGAAGAACTTATTTAGGGTAGTTTGTAGTCTCCCACCAGGAGACAGGAGCAGTGGGGACTGCCCAAAACCAGGCCACTGCAGAAATGCTTCGTGTTGTGTATGTATGTATGAATTCCTGTTTCCAACAGATCCCTGACATAGAGGCTTGAGGACTTCCAGAAGGTCCTCCCTCTAAGAAGCTAACAAGGACAGGGAATTACAACTCTGATCATGGAGAATTTCCCAGGTCACCAGGCCCAGATTCACAGTACCCAGATCAGAAGCCTGAGGGCTGGCACGGGTTCACATCAGTATCTCAGGTCTGGACAATCATATTGAGACGACTAAGAGTCTTCAGTGACGTCAGATCAAAGAACAAAGCAAGCAAAAAGGACAATGGCTGAGGTGCTAACCACAGAGCCATGTTTTACCTTGTTTCTCCAAGAGCTCAGAACAAAGTTGCTGGGTGACGGGAGACCCTCCCTCTGAACTCAGGCTTCTGGTTCTATCAGCAACGGATGCAAAGGCCTCAATTCTAGTGCCCTGGGCACTTAATAGACATCAAGGAGGACAGAAGCCCTCAGATCATCAAAGCCTTAGAAATGCTCCAAAGACACCTCTCCTGAGCCCTCCTACTTTATGTGGGAATCTCAGCCTCAGCAGCAGGGGAGAAATAAAAGGAACTCTAGTCCTGGAGAGGCTGAAGCCCCCAGCCATGCAGTCAGTTCTGCAGATGTAAGACCCTTCGGGTTACAGAAAGCAAAGAGGTACATATCATAAGAAGCTTATCTTAAAAAAAAAAAGCTTATCTTGTCACTAATGAAAGAGGGAAGGGACCAACTTAGGGGAAGATAGATATGTTCAACTCTCAGTTGCAAGTCATGACACCTGTGAGATATTGTCAACTGAACAACTTATAGGGGACTCAGTGTCCTAGTTCTTAGGGAGACTGGTCAAAGGCCACTTCTGTCAGGCATCGACCAGGCTCCCAGAGGGAAAGCAGGTACTCAGTATGAACCCTGTCTGGACAGGTCACCTGATGGTGAGAGCCATTCCCGAGTGCTGGTTCCTGAACTGCATGAGCTCTTGAGCTCTTCTCCATATAATACCAGTGCAGGCAACCCCTCGTCAAAAAGAAGACAGTACCCAGGTACATAGCCATACTCTGCCACACAGGGCAAAGCAGATAGGTTGTGTTGCTACTAAACTCTAGAAGGCTGCACAAGCCTCACCCAAACTCTGACAACAGCAGCAGGAGCAGCTTTAAGAAGCTGGTCTCACCTTCTACATTGTTGTAGAAATGACAGGAGCGACTCGATACCTTCTTGCGGCATAAGTGGATCTATAAGAGGAAAGAGAATGCTCACCTGGAATGGCTAAGAAATGGTCCACCCCTGGCCCTCAGCCCTCACCAGCAGCTTCCCTATGTCTATCTTCCCTGTGTTCTCTAAGCCCTGACCCAGCCCAGCAGGGAGGCACAGTGGCCAGAATTAGCATCTGTTGGAGCACAATTCCGGATTCTAAGACCCAAGCACCACCCAATCAGTGGAACCATGGAGACTGAGTGCCCCAAAGCCTACCTGCATGTGGTTACTCTCCTGCTTCTTCACTTCAGGGTGAATACACAGCTGTTCCCGGGAGCCCAGCACACACACCCTGGGCCTGACAAAAGAAAGAATGGAGGAGTCGAGAAGCAGCTGCCTCAAAACATGCAGATTACAACGTGGCCCAGCAGCATGAGGTATTCTGGGGACAAATGGATGCCCACAGAAAACTTGGGGAACAAAGGAAACAAAAAGGCTAGAAAGTGGTAAGTGAGGCAAGAAAAACTCGACAGAGCAACCTATTGTACAAGTTCTTCCACATGGGAGCCAAGCAAGATATCTGGGTTCAGTTGGATTGCGGCAAAAGGCAGATTCTTCTTCCATCATGAGCAAAGCTGCCTTAAGGAGTCAGAGCTGACCCTAACCACAGGGAACATGATAGCCCTGCAAGAAGCCCAGAGTTCAAGAACAAGGACAGCCATAAGTTCAAAGTTCAAAGCTACTTTCTCACATGTAATGCATGTCAAAACCCAGCCAGTCTTCATCTCTGACGTACTACACACACATACACTCAGCTGGCTGTGGATACAGCTCCAAACCAAGATCATTATCCAGATCATCTCTGGGGGTGTGAATGTGCTGACATACCGGTAGGAAGTATTCCGGAGCTCACCGATGACCTGAGTTAGCTGTGAGTGAGTTCTAGAAGCATAGATGATCTTTGGGATGTCTGTGTAGCAAGCTGCACAAGCATAAGCAAAGGGGGGTGGGTAGCTGTGAGGCAGTGTCTTCACATGTGTTTATACATGCAGCACTGAGCTATCTCAGCCCTGCAGACATCCACAAACCTGACACTAGACACTGTGGGTTTGCTGCAGTAGCAGAATTCCAGGGAAAAAAAAGCTCTGACCCCAGGTGTATACCCAGAATGGTGAGAAATGTGAATAATACAAAACTCTCCTTTCTTAAATTCTGCTCCAGAGACAGTGGGAGCCTAGGTGAGCTGGCCCTGTCCCAGGCTCTAGCCCTTCCCTATCAACTGCATAGGAGGTCAGGAGAGATGAGGGGTGGGAATGGGGAGATAAGAATTACCTATCGAGGGGGCTGGAGAGATGGCTCAGAGATTAAGAGCACTGACTGCTCTTCCAGAGGTCCTGAGTTCAATTCCCAGCAACCACATGGTGGCTCGCAACCATCTACAATTCAATCTGGTGCCCTCTTGTGGCATGTAGACAAACTGCATCTATCATAAATAAATAAAAAAAAAAAAAAAAAAGAATTACCTATCGAGTCTCCATCTGCAGCAGCAGCATTCCAAGATGACAAAGACCGACTGGCAAAGAGTTCACCTTGAACTCTCTCAGCAATCTTTTGGGAAGAAACAGCATCTCGGAGATGTTCCCGCCATGCCAGCGTAGTGCAGAGGAGGCAGAGCGTCTTCCCAGTGCCTGTGGGGCTCTCTAGGATGCCATTCACTCTCTAAGTGGAGTCAGCAACAAGGAGGGTATGGAGAAATGGGGGGGGGGGGGGAAGTGAGATGGCTCTTGGATAACCAGTACACACCCAAAGGACATAAATTAGTTCATGACATTTTCCACTTTTACCCTAAAAGCTGCCATACACTAAGCCTCATTAGCCAGGTATGGTGGTACACACATTTAATACCTTGCCTCTGTCTCCCAGGCAGAGGGGAGGCAGAAGCAAGTGGATCTCTGTGAGTATGAGGCCAGGCTGGTCTGCCTAGTAAGCTCCAGTACAGTCAGGGTTATGTAATGAAACCCTGTCTCAAAAAACAAACAAACATACAAAAAAAGACTGCCCTAATTAGCAAAACAATTTCAGAGTATTACCCCAAAATCTGACAGTATATTTCAGCCTAATATAAATAGTTCGATGACTAATTAGGTGTCAAGTCTCAAAATAGGAAACTGTTCTGCAATTTTGGGTCCAGACATTCACTCCACCTAAACAGAATTTGATGCCCTATATTCCAGGTATCAGATGGGAGCGTGAGCAAGATGTCTGAGGAAAAGGTGATTAGAACGCACGCCTTTAATCCCAGCACTTGGGAGGCAGAGGCAGACCGATCTCTGTGAGTTCCAGGCCAGCCTGGTCTACAAGAGCTAGTTCCAGGACAGCCTCCAAAGCCACAGAGAAACCCTGTCTCAAAAAAAAACCAAAAAAAAAAAAAAAAAAAAAAAAAAGAGGGCACCTCAAGAAACTCAGTGAAAGCTATCTGCCTTACATACTCCTAAATTTAAAGATTTTTCTCATGTCTCAAACAAAAAAGTCAACCACAGTTGACACACACCTTTACTCCCAGCACTCCAAAGGCAGAGACAGAAAGATCTCTGTGAGTTGGAGGCTAGCCTGGCTTATTCGGGACAACTGCAGTGAAACAGTTAGACCCTGCCTCAAAAAAAAAAAAAAAAAAAAGAAAAAAAGAAAAGAAAAAGAAAAAAAATTCAAAGATTTTTTTTCCATAGTGAGAGCTGGGCATTCCCACTCTGCTATATAGAAACACTGCTCCAGACCCCAAATGATATCCACTGAACTCAACACAAACACCATCTACTTAGAAAGGGCACTAAGACATTCTCAAAGCTATCACTATCTGGAATTATCTCTTTTGTTCATTTGTTATAGTTTCCCTTAACCTAACCAGAAGCTCTAGAGACCAAAAAATCCTGGAATGAATGAGGGTAGAGGTGTAGGGGTTTGCTGAAGGTACACCCTTATTGTCCCCTCCCCTAGAAGAAATGTCTTGAGCTCTGTTGCATTACCTTCTGGAGACATTCCAGCACCTTGGTCATGTACTCCTGTTGACATGGGTAGGGCTGGAAAGGGAAATCCACTGTCACACCATTCAGGACTACCTTGGGCATATCAGCCTATATTCAAGAGGACACAGTGGTGGGCCAAGATGCAGGCTCTTTGGGTCTGTCAGACAAACCCCTCTGAACATCTCAGGGTTTCAGCCACTCCAGGTAAGTGCTGGCAACATGCAGCACTGGTTTTCTCTCGGCAGGAATTCCCTACAACACAGACAAGGAAAAGAAGCCTTTGTAGCCACAGGCCACTACACCAATCGTTTAAGGAAGTTATTCCTGCGCAGGTCAGGAAGCCTGCTATTTCCTATCAAAAGGGGCTTGGAGCCAGTCGTGGTGGCACACGCCCTTAATCCTAGCACTTGGGAGGCAGAGGCAGGGAGACTGGACTACATAAGTGAGTTCCAGGGCAACAAGGGATATGTAGAGACCCTGTCTCAAAAATAAATAAATAAAAAGGTGCTTGGAGAGGTAAAGATACCAAATGATCTCCTGACTCACACAATTCCGGCCTACTCTGGGGGGGCGGGGATCTATTTTTCCAAGCAACAAGCACGATCTACGTGCCCTAGCCGAAACTCTTCACAAAAAAACGTGCGACTGAAATTCTGGCAGCATCACTCGTGGAATGGGGTTGGCACACTGAAGTGGTGGAACGCCTCCTGCCTCCGAAGCTCTTGAGGCAGGGGCCACGCGCCCTTCAGTCCGGGTGAACACCCAAGTGCAGATGAAGTAGCGAAACAGGCCAGGTGTGGTGGCTATGCCTTGGTTCCCCGCACTCAGGAGGGCTCCGGCCTGGTCTACATAATGAGATCCTGGGTAGCCTGGGCTACAGAGACATAGCTGGTCTCAGGGTGGGGGCGGGGTGGGGGTGGGGGTGGCGGTAGCAAAACAGAAATCATGGTGTGTAAAGCTGTGCAGCCCTTACCAAGTTACTCAGCTTCTCCAGACCTCCGGGTCCACTCTATGATGGCACTGACAGGCTAGTGTATATCCTCCGCCTTAGAGATAGCCAAGGGAGGCGCCTCTAGCTAGACTCCAGTGGGAGCAAGAGCCCCCCCCCCCCTCCCCGCCCCGCACCACGGCCGCCCCAGAACAGGCGCGAGCGTGGTCTATGACCTCGGTCCAGGGACCGCTCAGATAAAACTGCCAGCGGCCTGAGTACTCACTGGTCTCAGTGGGAGCGCCTTTCAGAATCCGGGTCCCGAGGTAATCATCTGTGAAGACGCCCATCCAGCGTCCTCCGAAGCCGGCTGATTGGAACTTCGCGGGCTGATCAGAGGATTGCGGCTAAACGTTGCACTTCCGTCCCCTCCCTTCCGGTCCTCTGCTTTGCCATCCGGGTGGAAACCGTTCCCCAACCTCTGGGCCAGCAGGTTTCTCCCGCCCCTGGGCGCCGCCAGCTCGCGGGTTTTTGCGCAGTGGGCCTGAGTCATCTCTGTATTCTAGCAATCTGTGTTCTTGCAATCGTCTAGAAATTCGCTCGCCTCCCACTTCTGCATCGTAAGCTCAGTCTTCTGTCGTCGACTAGCTCACTTTGGCCAGACCACCATCATTGTCCTCACTACTACACAGATCCTAGCTTTCTCGTGGTTACTAACCTCGCCCCACAAGAGGCATCTTTTTCACAGCTGGAATATAAGTCTATCATTTTTTAATAAAATCCATAAATGGCTGTATCTTGCCTAGGACTCCCGATTAAGAGTCCTCACTTCCTGCTCTCTCACACTGGCTACAGCTTATTTTCGAATCAGTTACCCACCTCACCCCCAGCAATCAGGGTAAGTCCTCTAAATCTTCAGCACCTGGCTCTAGTTGACAGTCAACCAGGAACTCCAGGGAAGAGAGAGTAGCCCAGTCCTTGAGGGCAGTCCTGACATCAGAGATGTTGCCAAAAGGCAACGAAAAGAAATAGATGTTTCATGTCTACTGCCAGTAGACACTTGTTTCAGAGTTTTTCTTTTTCTTTTTCTTTTTTTCGAGACAGGGTTTCTCTGTGGCTTTGGAGGTTGTCCTGGAACTCCCTTGGTAGTCCAGGCTGGTCTCGAACTTACAGAGATCCGCCTGCCTCTGCCTCCCGAGTGCTGGGATTAAAGGCGTGTGCCACCAACGCCCGGCCAGAGTTTTTCTTTGATTCTCTTTAATACCCAGGTAGTTTCCTACAGATATGCCCATACCCATGAATGTGAGATCATACTTATGGAACACCCTGACACATCTATACACAGTCAGTAGACACCTGTGTCAGCCCCTCAGCTCTCATTGGGAATTTTTTTTTTTTTGGTTTTTCGAGACAGGGTTTCTCCGTGGCTTTGGAGGCTGTCCTGGAACTCGCTTGGTAGTCCAGGCTGGTCTCGAACTCACAGAGATCCGCCTGCCTCTGCCTCCCAAGTGCTGGGATTAAAGGCGTGCGCCACCAACGCCCGGCTCTCATTGGGAAATTGACAGTTAGGGGGGCACCAAGCACAGAAAAAGCTTCCTGGGACACTAGAGGAGCTGAGGCCTTACCTGATTCGTGTGTCTCCTGGGTTCATAGCAAGGCAAGTATAGGTCCTCAGCATATAGTTAGTTTCTTTGAGGAAACATGAACAGCTTCCAATGAAACGTCTGGCAGGAATGAATATATTCTAAAGAGATACATATGATGATCTTCCCTTTGACTATCAGACTATTTAAACAATGGATCCCCCAAGAAATTAGAATTTTCCAGGAAATGAAGGAAAAGAATGAAGTGGTACCATCTGGAGAAGGGACTCGTCTCTGGGAAAGAGATTTTACACAATTATGACAACTTGTCAGACCACTTTGCCAGAGAGACTGAAGCCAGAGACAAAGGCTAGGACCCAAGACTGCCTATTAATTATACTTCTTGTCCTCTAAATAAACCTAAACTTTATGTCAGATGTCTGAAGATCACCTGGGAGATAACTGGACCTCATTGTTCCTCTGCTTAATGTTGCCACATTGTAGAAATCTGTTTCTGCTTTCACTATTGCATTATCTGCTTAATTGATGTATTTAGAACCAGTTGCCAAGCACAGCTTGTTAGGGCTTCCAGAGCCCATGCTCTGATTCTAACAACTCTAGTAACAAATTGTGTGGAAGATATTCTCATGAATCTAATCTGAGAGATGAGGGGGTGGGGAAACTGAGGCAAGATCTAGCGAGTCTCACTCAGGAGGCAAAGGAATCTCAACCAAGCCAACAAACGTAGACACTCAGGGTCTGCTCTGTCAGACTCCAAGGGATACCGTCTCAGTCACAGGGTAGATGTAAACCAAACACAGATAAGATTGTGATAAGTATAAAGAAAGGAAATAATAGTGAGGGGGCTCCCTTGGCTAGAGGTTAGAAAAGGCTTCTATGAAGACTGTTCTGGGGGTAGTATGAGTAAAGTCATGTTGCTGGCTCTGGGACTCTGAAAAGTGACTGGGACACAATAAACCTTCCAGAAAGTAGGAAGTTCAAAGAGGCTAATAAGAACAGAGAAAAGAGTAGCTAACCTAAGGACTCCCACTCTGTTCAGGAGTATATTGATGCCTGACTGGAGGTCTGGGAGACTGGAAATGAATATAATTGAATGGATCTGCCTGAAACTATCTCCAGGGGCCTCCTCATTGCCAGCAGCTGCCAAGTACCAGGATTCTGGTACACCTCTCCTGTCCTCTTGTCTGATGTATTCCAAGCCCCCAGCATACAACAGGTGTTTTACTGATGCTTGTTGGATGACTGAGTACCCTTCTGAGATGCAGGGCCCCTTCTAGAAGATCCACAATTAATCAGAGCAGTAAAGAGTTATGATCTGTAAATTCTTAGTCCATGAGTAGCATCCCCAAAGCAGTAGCTCATGAACTTTCTTTAGTTGATCTTAGTGAGAACTCAAGGTCTGCTCCCAAACATGGCACCATACTAAGGCAAACATTTAATATGCCCACTGTGCATAGTGTTTTCCTTACTGTGTGCCTGACACTGTGCCGGGGAGGAACAACACAGCTGGTCTGTGGGTTTCAGACAAGGATAGAAGTTCATGAGAAGTCGTGCCCAAGGTCAGAATATGGCAATACAGTTCTGTGATCCTGCCTGGGTGTGTGCTCTTCTATCTGCCAGAGAAGACTGGAAGGTCGAGAGGGTTACTTCTCTTGATCTCAGCAGCTGAGTTTCAGCCTCTGGATCTGAGTTCATCTAAAGGAGACTACAATACACAGGTGCAGGTGCACTAACTAATCTAGAAGACATGGTGGCTTCCATTTGTGTCAAGGCCACTGTTAGGAATAGATTTGTGAGTTTCTCCCTTCTTCCAAGTCCCTCCCAAAGCATAATTCTTTTTTTGTTTGTTTGTTTTTGTTTTTTGAGACAGGGTTTCTCTGTATTGTTTTGGAGGTTGTCCTGGAACTTGCTCTGTAGACCAGGCTGGCCTCGAACTCACAGAGATCCGCCTGCCTCTGCCTCTAGAGTGCTGGGATTAAAGGCGTGTGCCACCAACGCCCGGCTTCAAAGCAGAATTCTAATGATAGACTATACATAGAAGAACTGTGCTTTCTGCATGTGAATGGTGTGGTATTTATATATAACAAAGTACCATGAGTAAGCAGCTCAAGACAATCTCTAGCACACTCTCCATCTTTGGGGGTCTGGCATTATAACTTCATCTTACACCAAGATGTAGATACTCAGAGAGGTCAGCAACTCTCCCTCCAATAGAGAATATTAAATAGAGGATGTTAGAACTGGTGCTGCGACCTGACTAACTCACACCAAAACCCTGTTCTAGGCCTCACATATTAGGCCTGGACTTTTGTCTGGAGGCTCTAAAGGTAAACTTGTATCCAGGGTATTCATGTTGGCAGAGTTTGCTTCCAGTGGTGGTGGCTGTAAGGTCTCACTGACTACAAGATGGAAACAGCTTTCATATCTCTGCTACTTGACTCCACAGTGAGAACTGTACACTCTGATCTGAAAGTGCTCTTGTTAGGGTTGGAGAGATAGCTCAGTGGTCAAGAAGACTAGAGTTCATTGCCAAGCATCCACAACGGACAGATCACATGCACCATTAACAGTAATTTCAGGTGATTTAATGCCCTCTCTGGCCTCCATGGATACAGGTACACAAGTGCACACAGACAGGCACATGGGCGCACACACACACACACGTACACAGAGAGAGAGAGAGACAGAGACAGAGAGAGAGGATCTCGTTAGAAAAAAATGGTGCTCCTGTTACTCAGGTCCACTAGATATTCCCTTTAAAGGTATTCTTTTTTTTTTTTTTTTGGTTTTTATGAGACAGGGTTTCTCTGTATTGTTTTGGAGGCTATCGGTCCAGCCCAGCCTCGAACTCACAGAGATCCGCCTGCCTCTGCCTCCCGAGTGCTGGCATTAAAGGCGTGCGCCACCACCACCCAGCCCTTTAAAGGTATTCTAGTCCATACAATGCAATTTAATCACAAGTGTCAGATCCACAGGTTCAGGCCCAGGTATACATACCAGGTGCAAGGTTGTACGGAACCCTACTGGAATGACTCCATATATACTTGGTCCTTAGGTTTTCCACTGACTTTGGCCTTTCTGAGCTGCCTCATCTCTCTTCGAGTCTTGGAGGATTCTCAGTGGTTTAATTCCTAGCCTTATGTGTTAAATGCTTGTGAAACAATCCTTCTTCTTTTGGCTTCTTCAGTGGCTCCACCTCAAAAGTGGATGCGATACTCCATTTGGGTATCAGGCTCTCTCCTCAGGAAAGGCAAACCAGGTTCCCCACATGTCCAAGTTAGCCTTACCTGTCAACTTGGCAGAGCCTGGAGTCACATCAGAAAAGAATTTCAATTAAGAGATTGCCTGAGTCAGAATTTGCCTGTGTGCATCTCTTTGGAGGACTCTTTTGATTGTTAATTGCCGTCTGTGGGCAAGGCCATCGCCAGGTAGGTTGTCTTGAACTATATAAGAAAGCTACCTAGTGGTCCTGAGGTCATGAGAGTGAGAGCGCTACCCCTGCCTCTCACAAGCTGCAACACTAGGAAGAACAGGCCCTGCACCTTGCCTGGGCAGAACAATAGAGCCAACCCTGTTATCAGAGGTGTGAGTGAGTCAGCTCCGAAGTTGTGAGTGTGGGAGAACCGTCCCTACTACTCATCTGTCATTTGGTGATGTGGGTATGGGAGAACCCCTCGCCCCTAACCACCTGTGTGACAGATGAGTGTACTGGCCCTCCTCCTTCCCAACTGCAGCACTCAGGAAATCGGGCCCTGCTCTTCGCCTAGGCAGCAAGATGTCCCCTTCCCCCTTGACCCTGCCACCTGTGGTGGGTGAGGGAGTTGACTTTCCCCTCTTACCAGCTTCAGCACTCCAGAAAGTGTCCCCTGCACCTTACCTGGGTAGCCTAGTAAAACTGACCCTGTTAGTGGAGGTGTGGATGAGCCAGCCCTGATATTGTGAGTTTGGGAAAACTGTCCCCATTACTCATATGTCATTCAGTGGCTCTCTCCCCCACCCATCAATGCCTGAAGTGGGTATAAGAGCTGGCCCTGAGATTGTAAGAGCAGGAGTGCTGGTCCTGCCCCTTATCAACTGCAGCACTCGGGAGAGTGCCCCCTACACCTTGCCTGGCAACACTGTAAAGCTGGCCCTGAACTAGCCCCACACCCTGCTCATCTCTTCTAGGGGTAAACTAGCCAGGGCAACACTGGAGAGCTTACCCTGGTGGTGAAGACAGGGAAGAGTTGGCGGACTGACCAACTCTGCAACTACTCAGGCCCAGAACCAGAGTTACGTGTTGGCTCACCCCAACATCCACCCCATCTGTGATCTGCTGGAACACGGGTCAGGGGTCGGGAGCAGGAGCTCCATGACACAAGGCAGCAACTGGGTGTCCAGGAAGAGTCCCAGTGAGGGCCCAGCATCTACGGTGCGGCAGAAACCAAACCAGACTGATGACTCTGCAAAAAACACCTGCACGTAAAATATATATGGATAAAGGGGTTGACTGCGTGGCTCACTGTGTCACTCTGTAGCTTCCATGGTGAGACTTTTTCCCTTCTCTCCTCCT
Source organism: Mesocricetus auratus (assembly GCF_017639785.1). Taxonomy (NCBI): domain Eukaryota; kingdom Metazoa; phylum Chordata; class Mammalia; order Rodentia; family Cricetidae; genus Mesocricetus; species Mesocricetus auratus. The sequence goes on along the minus strand of NW_024429209.1, from coordinate 24,756,349 downwards.
CCCTTTTCTTCCTAAATTTTATTTTGTTTTATTTTGGCAGGGGAGGGAGAATGGATGGGGTTGGAAGGGTTGACGTGAAAGACACAAAGAATAAATAAAATTAAAGTTAAAAAAAAAAAGAAGAGAAAGCTAGCTAAACATAAGCCTGCTTATGAACGGGAAAGCAGCCTTTCTCCATTGTCCCCGCTGCCTTCCCTTAAAAGTGACCATATCTCTTAGTCAGAGGCAATGCTTTATGGAATAGCAAGCAGACCTGATTTCAAGTTCCTGCCTTGACTCCCTCAATGGTGGACTGTAACCTGTAAGCTGAAACAAATCTTCCTCCTGTATTGCATTTTGTCAGAGCCTATCCCCACTCCTTGGGGGTCTCACTGTGGCCTGGAACTCACAAAGATCCTGCCTCTCGAGTCTTGGTACTAAAGACATGCACTACTAGCCGGGCGTTGGTGGCGCTGGCCTTTATCCCAGTAATCAGGAGGCAGAGGCGGGCAGATCTCTGTGAGTTTGAGGCCAGCCTGATCTACAGAGCAAGTTCCAGGACAGGCTCCAAAGCCACAGAGAAACCCTGTCTCGAGAAAAGAAAAAAAAAGGCACGAACTACCACACCCAGCCCATGATCAGAGAATTTGGTCACCGCAAACTACATGTATACACTCAGTTCTGGCACATCTTCTCTTTTCCATTTTCTGGGGTCTGGAATTTTGGCTTCATCTTACACCTAAGAAGCAAAGGCCCAGAGAGACTAGAAATTCTTAACCCATCAAAATAGAGAATCTCAGAGCTGGTGCTTGAATCTGACTCGAGGTCACATCAGTCATAGGCCTCACCATTCCCCCTATCTAACCAGAATCTGCTCATCCCCTGGGCAGAGTCACCTCAGATATTCTTGCAGGCCCTTATCACCCCTTGCAAACCAGGAATCCCTTCCTTTCAACCCAGACGGGGACTTAGGGGTCATCCAGCCTCACACTAGCCTTGATCCTTCCCTGCCTGTTCTGGGGAATAAGTCTTGTCTCCATATCCTCCAAGTCACACAAAGCCATGTAACAGAAGTGTCATCCACGGTTGCTTGCAGATGAAACACAGGCCTTTTGCTACATCCTTTGCTATTCTCTCCCTCCATCCCCTCTCACTGTCTTCCCTTTGATAGTTGTTGCCCTCGGTTTTTCATTCACTGTCTGTCTGTCCGTCCGTCTGTGGATTAGTCTGTCTCTGTCTCTCTCCCTTTCCTCTCTCCTTTCCTCTTTTTCTTCCTTTCCCCTCCCCTTCCTTCCACCCCCTCTCCCTCCTTCCATCCCTCTCTCCCTCCCCCTCCTGCCGCGCCCGCCCTTCCTCCCTCCCCTCCACAGCATTGCAGCATTCGCCGACTGCAGCTCCCAGACGCCGCCCGTATCCCTCCGGCCTCCGCAGCCCCAGCCGCCTCCAGCACCATGGCCAGCACCGTATCTGGTAGGGCTCGGGGACTTGGGGGATCGTGGGAACGCGGTGGGTCTGAGCAGAAGCCATTGTCTAAGCAAAGGCCTTGCCTGATGCAGGAACAAGTTACTGACTCCGTTTTCCTGTGTTGAACCTTATGCATGGCGAGCTGGGCTGGCCCTGCAAGAACGGGGGTCCGGAGCCCTCTAAGGCGAAAGGGGACTCTAAGTGCGGGAGGAGCAGCAGTTGGACACGGGGTAGGAGCCGCGCCCTAAAGCAGCATTATGTGAAGTCGGGTTCCCGGGCGCATTGCCCCTTCGGGCGCCGGGGTGCAGGGCCAAGGTGCGACTGCGGCAGAGTGGCTCTGCGGATTCTTGCCTGCGCATAGAAAGTGCCTGCAGTGGAGCTAGGAGGTCCCCTAAGGCTCCTGCGACCTTGGATTTCAGTGCCGTGGAGTCTTCATAGGGAATCGAGGGGGAGGTGGGACCTTCCGCGGAAGCCTGGACCTCGGTCCCTGAGAAGTGGGGGGAGGGGCGCGGGAACACAGGAGGGTACCTTTCAACGGCGCGCGGAGGGAGGCTAGAGCCTGCAACAAGCGTGGTTTCCCCACCTCCATTCCCCTCTGTGACCGCTGCAGCTGGGGACCACCCTCTGCGCATCTAGGGCCACCTGCTCCAGTCAGAAAAACCTCCGCCCTTTTAGCCACTGGGTGTAAGTGGAGAAGAGGCTGTGGCATTTCCAAACCTTTCCAGGGTGTGGTGGGGGAGTCTGCTTTCGTAGGGAGTCTCCTGCACTTCAGACTGCATAGAGGGAGGCGGGGGGGGGGGGACGGACACCAAGAGGATACTAGGCATGGGGTGGTTATGGTGGTGGCTGGATTCCTGACCTGAGAGACCCTAAAGCTGGACAGCCCCTCCCACACTGGATGCCCCGCCCAGTCGCAGCCCCAGCAGGGTTTCGTCTTTTTTTTTTTTTTTTTTTTCTGGGTGCTTGAGACTGCAGGACGCTTGAAACCCCCGCCCCCCCCCACACCTCCTGACCTTGGTTTCTTCTAAGAACCACATGTTCTTGCTGCCTTTTCCTTCCTTCAGCCCAAGAGGCTGATCTCGGCGGTCAAATAGGTCAATGCGTGGTTCGCCCACTCCTTGGCTTTGGCCCTAGGTATAAACTCCACCCATCACGCAGTCCTGCCCTGAGCCCACCCCTCACGCCCAGAGAATTTCAGTATCATCCTAAGAGGGGACCACGTGTGTAAAAGACCCTTTAAGCTCCGGCTCCAAAAACATGGACCCAACCTCAGCTTCGTGCTATAGCCAGACCTGGCCCATTTCTCCATCAGCCCCAGGTAAGGTATTCCTCTTGCTTACCGTCTCTGAGGTACCAGTTCCTCGTCAATTGTCCTGTCTTCTCCAACACGCTCGCCTTCCTGCAGTCAGATCAAAGAGCAGGCACTGCTCTGTGGTCACTTGTCTATTTGCTCCTTGAATATCTGTCTTCTGGGAAGGAAGTTCCTCATTGTCTATCAGACTGAGAGAAACCATACCAAGGAATGTCCACGACCACCGGACTCTGTGCCCCCCCCCACTACAGCTACAATACATGGTACCTCACTTGCCAGTTGGACACTTATTTTTCAGGTTTTGACTTCAGGGATCTCTGACATAGGTGGACAGCACCCTACCCTTCTCTCTAGATGCTCACACCTTCCCTGGGCTGGTATTGCTCCCTGAGTCCCTCCCAGCCTCTCCCCTGCTGAAGTGACAGCTATCTGGAAGACAGTCTCCTGGTACTGGTTCCTAAAGCTGATGTTATCTTCTATGAACCTACAGTCCTTTCCCTGTGGGTGATTCAGGCTCATGCAGAAATGGCCTTTGAGCAACTGTCAGGCCCCAGGTTCCTGGCCTGACCTCTGAGGACAGTCTGCTAGGGGTTTGGATACAAGATGAGAAATGATAATATGTAATACCAGGACTGGCAGGGAGGTGGGTGCTAGCAAGCTCAGACCCTCTTTTACTCTCAGCACAAGACTGACCTCCTCTAGAAGCACAGATGTCTACTGACTTGTTGCTGTTAATCTCTTAATTCCTCTAGCTCCTCACCACGTGACCTGGAATATTACCCCCCCAACTCCTTTGTTGGATTAATCTTTCATAGCTCAAATATATGAGTAGATGTTGTTTATGAAAAAGGCAAAACTTGGCTAGGCATGGTACACTCAGGAAGTAGAGGCAAGATGATCAGAAGTTCAAGGACAGGTTTTGCTACATAGTGAGTGCAAGGTCAGCCTAGGCTACATTATACATTGCCTTAAAAAAATAACAGAAAGGAGGAAGGAAGGAGTGAAGGAAGGAAGGGAAGGAAAAACAAAGCACGGGTAATAGCACTGGCCAATCTTCCATAGGACCTAGGTTTGATTGTCAGCACCACTCACAAACCTCTGCAACCCCAGTCTCAGGGGATCTGACTACTCTCTTTTGACCTCTATGGACACCAGGGATAAATTTGGTGTACAGATGTACATGCAGGAAAAACAATATGCACCATACATATAAAAATTTAAAAAAGCATGAAGTCCCCTTTGAGGCCTGCCCCTCTCTGCCTTTCTCTTTTTCCCTCCCAAATTCTTCTGAAGACAGTGACTAGCCTTGACTTGCCCACTTCGGGGATTCCTTTCTGCCCTTTCTGCTGCTTCTTGGGTTCCATGCTTCTTGCAAGTAAATCTGAGTTATTAGAAAATTTAAATTAAAACAGTATTCTCTGTGCTTGTTGTGGGAAGACAACATTTACCATGAAACTTTTTACCATTTCTACCCCATATCCTTAATTCTACGTCAATCCATTTTTTTCCCTTGAAACAGGGTTTCTCTATGTAGTCCTGGCTGTCCTGGCACCCACTCTCTAGACTAGGATGGCCTAGAACCCATAGGTCCACCTGCCTCTGCCTTTCTAATGCTGGAATTAAAGGCACGTGCCACCACAGCCTAGCCCAACTCAATTTTTAAAAATTATTGGGTAAAACTTGATCAAAAGTTTCTGGTGTATCTAAATGCTTGCCCAAGTTCCTCTTGTCTGTCCCCTCAAAAGGTACTAGTAGGTAATCAGACATGGAAAGTCTTCTTCTTCCTCCTCTTCCTCCTTTTCCTTCCCCTCCTACCCCCCCCCGTCTTCTTCCTACTGCTCTTCTTGAGTCTATCTAGAGACCTAGGTCTGAGTCTCGGAGCCTACCAGACTTTGGGAATTGCTAAAATGGAAAAGAACAGTGATCACCTAGAATTGCCTTTCAGTGACTGTTGCTAATGTTACCCCAGTAAATTAAGACCTAGCCTTGTCCCTGTGGAATGGAGTAACTACACTGGGCTTGCAGGATCTTGGACTTTACCAAGACAGTAGTCTCCAAGGAGCTGGTTCACAAGTGAATGGACCCACTACAGTAAGACTATTTCCATTTTAAAAGTAAGTGTGGCTGGATAGTGGTGGCTCATGCCTTTAATCCAAGCACTCGGGAGGCAGAGGAAGGCAGATCTCTGCAAATTCGAGGCTAGCCTGGTCTACAAGAGCTAGTTCCAGGACTGCTTCCAAAGCCACAGAAAGACTCAAAGCTGGGTGTAGTGACTTACATTTGTAATATTTTGATTTTTGGTTTTTAGGGACGGGGGAGGGGTGGGGGTGGGGTGTTCTCTTTGTAGATCAGGCTTACCTCTGCCTCCCAAGTGCTGGGATTAAAGGTGTATACCACTGCTGCCCAGCTACATTGTAATCTTAACACAGGAAGCTGAAGCAGGAAGATTATTGGGAGTTGAATGCTGGCCTGGACTGGAGTAAAACTCTATTTAAAAACAGAACCAAAAAGCAAAAATCCAGAAGGAAAGGACACAAGAATAGTGATTAAGTAAAAAAGACAGAGGACAGTGACCCTGACAGAAGTGTTATAGTCTGTTCAGACTAATCAGAAAAATATACCTTTATACTGGGTGTTTGTTCTAAAAGGTAGAAATTTATTTCTCTATAGATTAGAAGTTCAAAGTCAAGGTAACACTAGGTTTGCTGGTCTAGTGAAGGTTGCTTCTTCATTTATAGGTGTGTCCTTGTGACCTCACTTGTTGAAAGATCTGAAGGATTACTAAGAATCCTGTGCAATAAGGTCATTAACCTCATTCGGAAGTCTGTACAAAACAAAAAACAAAACACAAAACTGCTTTGATTTTCTTATTTCAGACAAGGTTTTACTCCAATTTGCATGATTATGACCTGCTCACCTCCTAACATGGGAAGGGAACATTCCGACCACAATAGGAATAGAGAAACATACAAAAAGTATAAGAGACCAAAACAGGCCAGATGCAGAAATGCACATCTGTAATCCTAGTTTTTGGGAGCATGAGTTAAAAAAAAAAAGCAGCCTTGTGGGCTGGAGAGATGTCTCAGAGGTTAAGAGCACTGGCTGCTGTTCCAGAGGTCCTGAGTTCAATTCCCAGAGACCACAACTATCTGTAATGAGGTCTGCTGCCCTCTTCTGGCCTGCAGGAGTACAGGCATGAAGAACTGTGTATACATAATAAATACATCTTTAAAAACAAAACAAACAAAAAACCCCATCCTGGTGTACATAATGAGTTCCAGGCCAGCATGGGGTATATAACAAGACTGTCTCAAAACAAGCATGGTGGTGCGCACACCTATACATCCAGCCTTTGGGGGGTGGAGACAAAAGAATAAGGAGTTCAAGGTCATTCTTGGCTATGTAGTGAGTTTAAGGCCAGTCTGGACTACATGAGACCCTGTCTCAAAACAAAACAATGCAAAAAAATATGCATGTAGGTAAAGATCAATGTAGAAAAGGAAGACCTAGAAACATCAGGGTGGTCATAGTATCCCCTCACCGTGACTTCATATCCACAGCCTACAAGGAGAAGATGAAGGAGTTGTCTGTGCTGTCACTCATCTGCTCCTGCTTCTACTCACAGCCTCACCCCAACACCATCTACCAGTATGGGGGTGAGTGTATCCGTGCAGCTGTTAGCCTTGCTCTTGTTTCTCCTGATCTCTGGTAATGCTGTGTGGCCTGTCTGGCTGCTGCAGAGAGTCATTCTGGGAGGAGGGACCCATGCCCAAGAGTACTACCTGAGCAACCCTTGGTGGGATGTGTGCTGGAGAAAGCCTCTCATACTGCCTGTATCCTCTGGCTAGCCCCTCATTGACTCCCCTTCTGGTCTTGCCCTGCAGACATGGAAGTGAAACAGCTGGACAAGCGAGCCTCTGGCCAGAGCTTCGAGGTCATCCTCAAGTCTCCTTCTGACCTGTCCCCAGAGAGCCCTGTGCTCTCCTCTCCCCCCAAGAGGAAGGATGCTTCCTTGGAGGAGCTGCAGAAGCGGCTGGAGGCAGCCGAGGAGCGGAGGAAGGCAAGGACTCCCCGCCATACACTTGGCATCTCTGACCAGGCCCTTTGCTTGATCAGGGCATTGGACTGGGAAGTGGCAGGACTTGCTGCTGAGCAATTGGGAAGAGATGAGAGGATAGTGTGGAGATGGTGACAAACATAGGGTAACAGGAACCACATTCTTGAGAGGGACTTCAACTTTGATCATGGCAGAGGAAGGTCAGGCTGTGTTCCCCCCGGAAGAGCCTTGGGGGACATTCAGCGGAAGCTAGCACCCCTTTCAAGAAGAGTAAGAAGAAAAGGTCTCACAACTGATCCTTAGTTGGGTTGGTTAGGTAGTTCAGTGGGGCCCTGGGAGACAAGAATGGGGCTCCCAGCCCCTCCTCACGCCAGCCCCTTTGAAACTGAAACACAGAGAACAAGATTTGTTCTAGGAGTTGGACATTGGTGGCACACACCTTTAATCCCAGCACTTGGGAGGCAGAGGCAGGGGGATCTCTGTGAGTTTGAGGCCAGCCTGGTCTACAGAGTGAGTTCCAGGACAACCTCCAAAGCAATACAGAGAAACCCTGTCTTGAAAAAAAAAAAAAAGATTTGTTCTAGGATTAAGATCCAAAAGGCAACTGGATAGGGGAAATTACTTAATCCATGCCCAGTAGGACACAGCAGGACTCAGGCTCAACAAGTTTATCTCGAAATTGATGTACCCATGGGTGCCCGGTATCATTCAGGAGAGCAGGGATCCTGGCTCTCCTCATCATCCTTTATCCCAGCAGTCACCAGACATTCCTTTCCCCAGCAGGGTAGGGCAGGGTAGCACCATCGTGTCCCTTCCCAGTTCCCAGTGAACACATCCCTTTATTGAGCAATAGCGGGGAGCTAGGACTTAGCTGACCCAGCTGCGCCTATACCTGCTCAGTGCTCAACAGGGAGTTGGCTGGGGGAGATCTGGAGAAGCCACCATAACTCAGGGTTCAGAATTTACTCTGTTTTATTCAACATTTCTGGGTTTGGGAGTTCTCAGTCCAACAAGGAGACCGTGGCTGAGGGTAGCACAAAGCAAAGCCACTGCGGTTCACCTGGTACTGGTGGGGGTCTCCTGGCAAGCAGGATTTTCAGTGCAAAAGCCCCAGAAGTCCCAGGCAAACTGAGATGGAACGCAGGATAGTGTTAAGGCCTCTAAGCTCATAGAAATTAGTACCAGGGACCGCGGGAAAAGTTATGGGTATCAGGTGGAGCTGGAACAGCAGGACAGCGAGTCGCAGACAAGTGTCATTAAGCTAGGAACGTTAAGCATTAAGCTGCTTGGCTGCCAGACCAGAAGACCAGCTCTGGGTCCATGTCTTGGGAGGTGAGGCACGAAGGGTTTGTTTACCGTTTGGGCATCAGAGAGTGAAGGCCTGACTCAGGAGGGGTCCCAGACGCTGCTTACTAACTCCTGGCTCTGCGCAGACCCAGGAGGCTCAGGTGCTGAAGCAGCTGGCAGAGAGGCGTGAGCACGAGCGCGAGGTGCTGCACAAGGCGCTGGAAGAAAACAATAACTTTAGCCGCCTGGCGGAGGAGAAGCTTAACTACAAGATGGAGCTGAGCAAGGAGATCCGCGAGGCGCACCTGGCCGCTCTGCGCGAACGGCTGCGCGAAAAGGTGGGCGCGGGTTTGGGGACGTTGATGTGGGGTACGTGATCATTGCTGGGTGTGGGATCCGGCTGCATACTGAGTGAAGAAGGGAGTCCTAATAATGTCTTTCTAGATTTTTTTTGGTGGGGGGGGGGTTGTTTGAGCACTTCCCGTAATGTTGGAATCAGGCCCAGAACCTGGTCCTAGTGAGGACACATTTAACAATCACAGTAATATATGATTGAATTAATTATGAAGCGCTCTGAAGGAATTCGCATCCTCACGGGGCACAGCTCCTAGAAGGGATGGAACTTGTTTACGCTGGGGGTCAGATGCCCAGGCCCTTGATCTGATCCCTAAGCACTGTGGCTCTAGCGCTAAATTCCTCAGGGCTTCTCCGCCTGTCTTCACAGGAGCTGCATGCTGCTGAGGTGCGCAGGAACAAGGAGCAGCGGGAGGAGATGTCTGGCTAAGGAGCACTGGACCCAGCAGCGACGACAACGCTTTCGGGTTTTGTTTTTGTCTTGTTCAGTTCTGTCTAGATGCAAATTTTGTTCCTGCTCCTACCCGCTCTCCTGCACCCCTAGCTTCCTGCTTCTCTTCCCACACAATGAACTGTCCAGTCCTTATAATGTGTCTGACTTTGGGCTCTCTCTAAAGGAGTTCCCTAGTTCAGACACCAGGCCAGGTGCGGCTGGGGCTCTCTTGGTGGCCCTCTTAGTGGATGTGTTGGCAATCTTAATAAATCTAGTGGCAGTGGCACAAACGTGTGGATTCTTCCTTTAAAAAAAATTATTATGATGTATATAGTAGTCTGTCTGCATGTATCCCTGCAGACCAGAAGAGGGCACCAGACTTCATTACAGATGGTTGTGAGCCACCATGTGGTTGCTGGGAATTGAACTCAGGACCTCTGGAAAAACAGGCAGTGCTCTTAATTCCTGAGCCATCTCTCCAGCCTCAAACGTGTGGATTCTCATCGAGGTTCTCAGACTGTGCTTTCAGACTCCCAGCTTCTGCAAGACCAGTCAGCAGCATCTGCCTGTGATTTTATGGGAAACATTGTGGAGAGGCTCTATGGAGGGCAGAGAAGGACTGAGCACCCAGAGTCCTACCCTATCATTGTGGCCAGCCCAGGAGCCTGTTTACTGCAGAGCATACTAGAGCTAGAGAGTGAGAGTCACAGCATTCTAATGTGGTTTCACAGGCGTCCTGAGGTCACCTAGGCCAACCTCAGAGCCTATACTCATTGCACAAGGGCTGTGGTAGAGTATTATCTCACCTGAGTTGGTTTGGGGTAGGTATTCTCCACCAAGAGTCCAGGAGCTTCTGTGGCTTGGAGAGTTATGGGCAGCATGGACACCTACTGTTCCCACTGTCTTAGAGGTCCATGCTCTTTGCAACGCCTTAGCTGAGGCATTCTGTGGAGCCAGTCTCAATGCCCCTGCACCCTCAGGGGTTTTATAGCCCCTTGAAGCCCTGCCTCCTTCCCCCCCTGTCCTGTGCTCTGATCCAAGAATGCTCCTGGACAATGTAATTTTGCCTCACTCACTGGCAGGCATGGCCAGGTGTGAGAAAGTAGCAGCCATGAATTCTCAGGGAGTTCTTGGGGGGTGGGAGGTTCCTTAGAACCAGTTGCCTGCAGATTCAGATGCTGGAAGGGTCAGAATTCCCAAGTCACCCTTTCCATATTCGTCCTGGAATTCCTTGCTAAAAGCAGAATGCCTGGCTCTAGGCGTCTCCTGCTTAAACATCTAAGCAGGGTTCTTTCTTCTCTCTCAGCCCAGGGGCTCCAAATGTCCCAATGGTGACCTTTGAAGATGGTCACCTGCCTGGGTGCACTGGGGATCCCATGCTTTTGTGACACTGCAGCAGATCCTCTCTTCTGCACACAGCTCCATTCCACCATTGAGTTCTAGAAGCAGGGTGCCTTCTGACCTGCCTAGTATGAAGTGCAGGGAAGACACACAACACATTCTTTAACAACCCAGAACCAACGTTCCAGAAACCAGGTGGCTGTGGCCATGGGTGCTCTCACCTTCCATCAGACAGAGGGCACTGGGAAGGGTCTTCCAAAGCCTATCCAGAAAACACAGTCATTACTGAACATTACAGTGGCTCAGGGGAAATAGGATAATCACAAGAGGAAGCAGCAGTCAGAACCTGGGCTCCACAGTGCCCACAAATGGCTTTTGTGGGACTCAGAAGGGGAAGAGGAAAAGGAACTGAGTCTAGATTTCTTCTAATGGCAGCTCTTAAGTAACCAAAGCCCAGCAGGGCATTGGTGGCGATGCATGCCTTTAATCCCAGCACTTGGGAGGCAGAGGCAGGCGGATATCTGTGAGTTCGAGGCCAGCCTGGTCTACTGAGCGAGTTCCAGGACAGGCTCCAAAACAATACAGAGAAACCCTGTCTCAAAAAAAAAAAAGTGCAAGGAAAAAAATCACTTCCATAAAGTTGTGTCCTCTCTCTCTCTCTCTCTCTCTCTCTCTCTCTCTCTCTCTCTCTCACACACACACACACACACACACACAAATAAAAAACAAAGTACTGGATGCATTAACTTATTAAGTATGTGGAGAAAAACAGAACCAACTGAATGAATAAAGAAAGGGGGATTTATTAGATTGACATTCAACAGTGGCTGCCTTAACAATGGAGAAACAGAACTGTTAGCTGCTCCAGCTACCAGGTTAGGAACCTCATTAGTCCCAATTCGGTGAGGTGCTGAAGTCCCAGAAGATTCTTGGAGAGCCACCGGTCTTCAGTTCAGGTTGGAAGGCTGAAGACGCTGGGCTCTGATGTCAGCAGAGCAGTGACAACAGCAGCAACAATGTAAGTGAACTCCTGAACAGGGAAGATGAACTCACAGAAAAAAAAAAAAAGAAAGAAAAAAGCAAATGTTGGGGCTGGAGAGGTGGCTCAGTGGTTAAGAACACTAGCTGGACTTCCAAAGGACTAGAGTTCAATTCCCAGAACCCACATGGCAGCTCACAACTGTCTGTAATTCCAGTTCCAGGGTATTTGATGTCCTCTTCTGCTCTGCAGATCCTGCACACACATAGGGCACCTAATCCATACAAGCACATACAGATACACATACAAATAAATGATAAAAATATATTAAAATAACAACAAGGGGGAAGGGGAATGGGAGGGTGGGAGAGGGAAATGGGATTGGTATGTAAAATGAGATTTTAAAATTTAAATACAAATTAATAATAATAATAAAAAGAACCCGGGTGGTGGGTTGTGCACGCCTTTAATTCCAGCACTTGGGAGGCAGAGGCAGGCGGAACTCTGTGAGTTCGAGACTAGAGCTAGTTCCAGGACAGCCTCCAAAGCCACAGAGAAACCTTGCCTCAATACACCAAAAGCAAAAAATAATAATAATAATGATTAAAAAAATAACAAGACTAAGTTATAGCCTGCCCAGACATAAGTGTAGAATATTCAAGTACTCAGAAGAAAATTGAATGCTTATTATATGTGTGCTGTTTTGCATCAGTGAACAGATTAAACTATGCTAATTATAAAAATGTCTGTGTATGTTTCTGAGTGCAGGTGCACATGCACACACATGGAGGTCAAAGGGCAACTTCTGGCTCCTTTGAACTTTTTTTTGAGTCAGAATCTTTTCTGCTGTTTGTTGTTGCACTGCATACTCCAAGCCAGTGGGCCTGCAAATTTCTGAGAATTCTCCTGTCTCTGCCTCCTGTCTTCATGCACCTCTGTGTCTTTTTTTATGTGGGTTCCATGGACTTGTCATCAGGAATGTGTAGTGGAGAAAGTGCTTTTACCTACTTGTCCTTTTTATTTTCTCTCACCATATATATATGTTTTTTTGTTTGTTTGTTTGTTCGTTTGAGACAGAGTTTCTCTGTATTGCTTTGGAGGCTGTCCTGGAACTTGCTTGGTAGTCCAGGCTGGTCTCGAACTTACAGAGATCTGCCTGCCTCTGCCTCCTGAGTGCTGGGATTAAAGGCGTGCACTACCAACGCCCAGCTGCTACTTTTATTTATTGTGTATGTGTGTGTACAAGAGCACGGCATGTCACACGTAGGGAGGTTAGAGGGCAACTTGCAGGAGTTAGCATCCTCTTTCTATCTTGTAGGTCCTGGGGATCAAACTCAGACCTCAGACTTAGCAGTAGGTGACTTACCCAATGATCCGTTTTACCAAGCCTTTCACCTCCCCTTTTGAGACAGGGTTTTCCTACTCTGTAGTCCAAGTTGGTCTTAAACTCTTATTTAGCTAAAACTGGCCTCAAATTTATGATCCTCCTGCTTTAACCTCCAAGGTGCTGGGATTATAGCCACCAAACCTTGAATTAAAGGACCGGCCCCTCCTAGTCCACACTGGGGATAGTACCTAGAGCCTCTCACATGCTAGGCAAGAAAAAAAAATCTGATATATGTATCATAGTTTATTTTTTTTAACTTTCATTATTTTCGAAGTACAGGGTCTCTCTCTATGTAGCTCTGGCTATCTTGGAACTATGTAGACAAGACTGGCCTTGAACTCCCAGAGATCTACTTGCCTCTGCCTCCTGAGTGCTGGGATTAAAGGATTGTGCCACCATGCCTTTAACTCTTTACAAAAGATTATATTTTTATACATGTGTATGTATGTGTGTGTATTCTAACAGTATGCACATGTAAGTGCAGGTGACCAAAGACGAAAGCAGAGAGCATTGAATTCCCTGTAGCTGGAGTTACAGTCAGTCGTAAGCCACCTGATGTGAGTGCTGGATCCTTTGCAAGAGAAGCAAGCTCTCGAAATCTCGGTGTCATCTCTCCAGTGTCCTATTTTCAACACTCTTGAAAATGGGTTTTAAGCTTCACAGTGTTCATTGAAGAAAATAGGATAAAGCAGTATCTTTTGACATTAGTCTCTTTCTTGTGTACAACCTAAAGTGTTAACTCATTTTGGATTACTGAATAGAGATAGACCATGACAGGGTCTTCTTTCCTCAGGAGCTCACTGGCTGTGTCCAAGCTCCAGGCTGACTTCAAACTCACAGAGATATGACTGCCTCTTTCTCCTGAGTGTTGGGATTAAAGGCATGCACTGCTATACCCAGCATATCAAAATTATCTATTTTGTTGGTGTAATAAAACTTCAAGGAGGCTGGGCAGTGGTGGGGCAAACCTATAATCCCAGAACTCCTCGAGGCAGAGGCAGGCAGATCTCTGTGAGTTCGAGGCCAGCCTTGATCTACAGAGTGAGTTCCAGGACAGGTTCTAAAGCTACAGAGAAACCCTGTCTTGAAAAACCAACCTCCCACTCCACAAAAAAACAAAACAAAACAAAAACTTCAAGGAAACACACAAACTTTTGAGATAACTTCTAAACTTCTGGTTTCAAAAGGGTTCATTACCATGTTAATTTTTTTTTCAAAACAGAGTTTCTCTGTGTAGCTTTGTAGACCAGGCTGGCCTTGAACTCACAGAGATCTGCCTGCCTCTGCCTCCCAAGTGCTGGGATTAAAGGTGTGTGCCATCGCTGCCGGGATTCCCTGTTAAATTTTCTTGGACAACTGGAGATATAGTTGAGTGGGAATGCTTAGCATGTTTGGGGTCCTCCTAGGTATGGTGCTCTGTCTCTTGTCTCCTCACTAATGGCACTTACATTCAGACCATGTTCTGCAAAATACAAAACAGAAACCAAGTTTATCTTACTTTTTAATATACATAGCTGAAATAAACAGTGGATAAGATGGACATTTGCTCACAACTGACTATTTAAAAGACACCTCCAGCAAACCATAAAAAAACACCATGTTCTGTTAGAATGTCTAGAATTTTTTTTTGAAATTTTTACATTTTATATACGTGTGTGTGTGTGTGTGTGTGTGTGTGTGTGTGTGTGTGTGTGTGTTGGGAGCTTGTTTGTGCCACAGCAATGTGTAGAGGTGAGAAGACAGCTTATTGGAGTCAGTTCTCTTCCATCATATGGACTTGGTGACCAAACTCAGGAAGCATCTTCACTAGCATCATGACAGCTCATGACAGTTAATCTTTTTCATCACTAGAAGTCCAATGCGCTATCCATTGTGCCACAGAGCCACGCGACAGTTAATCTTTACCATCAACTGGATTAGATTGAGAGATATCTAGGAGATCAATAAAACACACCTCTGGGGTGTCTAGAGGACATTTCCAGAGACAATTACGTTATGATGACCTTGACTTAATCATGGTTTAATATATAGCTTTTTAAACTGTGAATAGTGGAGTTATATATGTGGGGGCCACAAATTCTTTGGCAACATCAAAAGGTTTCTGAATGTGTAATGACCAAAATCAATTCAAACTAAAAATGGCCTAATGAATCCAAATTGTTTCTGGCAATACTCTTTCATATTACATCCTGAGGTTTTGCTTGTGCCTTCATTCTGAACATACAACTTGCACTGTGTGCCATTAAGTCACACAAAACAGCAATGAACCCTGCCTGGAAGACTTTGGTTAGATTTGAGGCTACTGTATGCTATGCATTGTATTGTTTTTATTGTACATACAAAGTTTTTTGCTCTTATAGAAAAATAATGGTTTAATTATGGAAGATGGATTTTAATATTTTTCTACTCCTTAGTATGTATCAGATTTGTGAATCTTTGGATTTTACTCTTAGAATGCTTGACTTTTTAAATTGCTATATGTGTTGTCTCGACCTCATTAAGTTGAACATGCTTTAAGTCTCTCTGAATCTTATGCTTGTCTAGAGCAGTATTTTCAGCCCAAAACTTCCCAGAGGGGTATATGGATTCATTTCTGGGTCAGAGCGTGGTCTTCTGGGGGAGCATGCTTTCCAGTTTGCACCTTAACACACAAGTGTCGGCCTTGGAGAAACATAACCATCTATTTAACTAAGACGGGTAAAGCAGTGGGAGATTTGGGTTCTAAATTTGGTTTTCTGTTTCATCCCATTGTTTATATTCTCCAAGGCTTTCTTTGAATAACTCCTAACTCTCCACTTTCTTTTTACAACCATAGCCTTTCCTACTTCTGTACCTCTCCCCAGCTGTGTTCTTTGTTGACCTTCTCAGGGATTCCTATCATCTTATTTACCTAAAACCTGAGCAACTGGCTCTGATGTTCATTAAATATGTATTTTGTGACATAGATATAGTTTGGTGGTAGATCAAGTAATTGTTCAACATGCCCTGAGGTAGGGGGTTCAGTCCCTGGCGTTAGTGTGTGCACAAACACAGAGGTACCAGAAAAAGTGTAACTTTTTGTTGGAAGCTAAAATACATAAAATAATTTAAAAAGTAGGACAGTGATTCCACATATCATTTACCCAGCTTCCCCTAATGCAAGTATCTTAACATAACAACAGGGTTTCTGTGTAACCCTGGATGGTTGTCCTGAACTCAATCTGTAGACCAGGCTGCCTCAAACTCAGAGATCTGCCTGCCTCTGTCTCCTGAGTGCTGGACTAATGGCATGAGTCACTACTGCCCGGATGCAAGAATCTCTTGATGCCTTTGGTTCTGTATCTCTAAAGCCTTCCCCAATTTTGTCTTTTTTTTTTTTTTTTTCCGAGACAGGGGTTCTCTGTATTGGTTTGGAGGCTGTCCTGAAACTCGTTCGGTAGACCAGGCTGGCCTTGAACTCACAGAGATCTGCCTGCCTCTACCTCCTGAGTGCTGGGGTTGAAGGAGTGTGCCACCAATGCCTGGCTCCTCATTTCGTCTTATTATTAATTTTACATACTGACCAGTGTAATGTGCATTCTTCCCACTAGCCTGGTCCCAGAGTCACACCAGTCCCAAATGTACACACAGGACAGTATATTAATTATGAAGATGTTGGCCATTTGCTATAGTTTCTTAATGGCTAGTTCTGACTTAATTATTAACCCATAATTACTAATATATATTTTTATAAGGTCTTATATCTTACCGAGGGACACAGCCTCATGTGCCCTCTCTTCCAGGGATCACATGGCGACTCTTCACTCTTGACTACATTTCCCAGAATCCTCCTCGATTTATCTTGCTTTCCTATTAGCCAACAGTGCTTTATTTATCAACCAATCAGACAAGCATATACAAAGAAGGACTTCCCTCCTCAGACCAGTTTCCTCTTCCTCCTCTCTCCCCATTCTCTACTCTGCCCTCCCTTCTCGACCCTCTCTCCCATTCACTCAGAAAGGAGAGGCTGCCAGGTGTTGGTGGTGCACGCCTTTAATCCCAGCACTCGGGAGGCTGGGAGTTCGAGACCAGCCTGGACTACCGAGCGAGTTCCAGGACAGCCTCCAAAGCCACAGAGAAACCCTGTCTCGAAAAACCAAAAAAAAAAACCAAAAAAAAAAAACCAAAAAAAAAACAGAAAGGAGAGGCCTCCTATGGGAATCAACACAGCATGGCACATCAAGTTGAGTCAGGACCAAGCTCCTCCCCCTGCATCAAGGTTGGGCAAGGCAACCCATTTTGGGATTGAATTCCCAAAAGCCAGCTCAAGTGCGAGGCACAGGTCTGAATCCCACTACTAGGAACCTCACTAACAGACCAAGCTACACAACTATCACACCTCATTTTGTCTTTTATGACCTGGTATGTCTTTAAAGAGCATCAATCGGTTATATTGCTGATTTCATCAGTCTGAGTCTGTTTGATGTTTTCTAAGATGGATCAGGGTTAGACATTCTTGGTAACAGAACCACAGAAATGGTTGTTGTCTTCAACGGACTGTTACTGGAACAAAGTCTGTTTGCTTGCCATTTAAAAGCCAAAATATTCAGGAAGAGAGACGAGTAAGAAGGAAACCATTCAAAGACTGGTACCCCCAAGAAGTTGGAAGAGGGTGTTATCATCATTCCCTCAAGAGATCACCCTGAAGGACTCAAGTGGATGGAGGTGCTATTACAGAGAAGGAAAGGAAGTATGATTGGACACTGGGCAGAAAGGCTGTATTCTTCATCCATTGTGTGTCTTCTTTTCCCCTTTCTTTTTATTACTTTGGCTAGAATATCATAGTCGACCTAAACTACATCTCCCGAGCCCAGTTTCTTTAGACAAACACATTACCTTTCTGTAAGTTAAGCACTAACTTACACATTCCTATATACCCTAATGTTCACCAGATGTGCTGAGTTTTGTTAAGTCTACAGAAAGATTATTTGGCAGTTAACATTTCAATCATCAGATGCAGGATTTCTTCAAAATTTAGAAGCCAGTCAAGGGTAGAAGTGGCTCTGCAAGGGACGATTCATGAAGGAGTGAACATTGTTTTAAGATCACTTCACTCATCACTATATTTAATTTTTAAAAAGTATTTTATTCGCCGGGTGTTGGTGGTGCACGCCTTTAATCCCAGCACTCAGGAGGCAGAGGCAGGTGGATCTCTGTGAGTTCGAGGCCAGCCTGGTCTACAAAGTGAGTTCCAGGACAGCCTCCAAAGCTACAGAGAAACCCTGTCTCAAAAAACCAAAAAAAAAAAAAAAAAAAAGTATTTTATTGAACCGGGCATGGTGGTGCATGCCTTTAATCCCAGTGCTCTGGAGGAAGAGAGATAAGTGGGTCTCTGTGAGTTTGAGGCCAGGGTGGTCTACAGAATGAGTTCCAGGACAGATCTTTTACACAGAAAAACCCTGTCATGCAAACAAACAACAAAAAAAAACAAAAAACAAAAACAAAAACTATCCTTCCTTTTGTGGTTTGCAAGTTTTGAGAAGGTAGAATTATCACCCCACAAGAGGCCCATGTTTTCAACCATGGAATACCAATGAATATGTTTGGTTATGACATAAAACCAACCAAGACTCCAGGTCACTGTTTCCCCTAGGGCTTCTTGGTTTAACAGTTTTGACTGCCCTGGAACTCACTCCATAGTCTAGGCTGGCTACCCAGTTCAGTGTCTTTGAAGTGGGGGTTTTAGACTTTATACAGATGGGCCCAATATACTTGCAAGGGTCTTTAAAAGTAGGTAAGGAAGCAGGGCATGGGTGGTTCACACCTTTAATCCTAGCACCCAGGAAGCAAAGCAGGCAGATGTCTGTAAGTTCAAGTCTACAGATCAAGTTACAGGATAGCCAGGGCTACACGGAGAAACCCTGTCTTGAAAAAACAAAAAAGTAGGTAAGGTGCTTCTGGATCCTAATGACTATCTCAGAGGAGGGAGTGAGAATGCATATTGTCAATAGCATAGACACTAGAAGTCATGTAAAAAGCAAATAGCAGACTCATCTATTCAGCAATGGGGAGAGCCTTGTATACCCTCCGTCTAGCACCAGCCGGCAACCGAATCCATTGATATCGCTTGGTGGCCCCTCATTGGCGAGGCATGATCAGGACCTCCGATAGCGCCTTTTGCTAGGCCCTCAGGCAGACTCAAGGTTAGCTCATCTCAGCCTACAGGTAAGGGAAACAGGAAAGCTAGCTTTAAAGATGTAAGGTCAAAAACCAAGTCCCTCTGGAAGCCATGGGAGGCAGGAAATGATTCCCCTTTGCTTCATCTAGAAGGCACCAGTCTTGTATAGCACGTGGTCATTGAATTTGGGTTGGGCTTCAATTCTGGCCTGCAGAGGAGTAAGAGAATAAACTCATGTTATGTGTTTGCTTTAGACAGGGTCTTGTTATGGAACCCAAATTGCCACTTACCTCTCAATTTTACTTCCTCTGACTCCTAAGTGTGGGGATTATAGGTGTGTGATATACCTGACCTAAGCTGTACTTTTAAGGCACTAAATTTGAGGTGGGTATTTTTGCTTGTTTGTTCTTTGAGACAGGGTTTCTCTGTGTAGCCTTGGCTGTCCTGGAACTCTCTCTGTAGAATAGGCTGGACTTGAATTCACTAAGATTTGCTTGCTTCTGCTTCCTAAGTGCTGGGATCAAAGGTGTGCACAGCCACCACCTGGCTTCCACTTTTTTTTTTAAACAGTAGTAATAGAAAGTATTTTAAGGGAGATATCTTGAGAACTTGTTTTACCTCAAACTTTCATTAAATTTCTTTTATAATATTTATTTTATGTATATGAGTGACCTGTCTTCATGCACATCAGAAGGGAGAGTCAGATTCCATTACAGATGGTTGTGAGCCACCATGTGGGTGCTGGGAATTGAACTTGAGACCTCTGGGAGAGGAGCCAGTATTCTTAACTACTGAGCCATCTCTCTAGTCCTCATTCATTAATTTTCAAAACTGTCCAGTGGATTTTGTCTGCCACAAAGTAATGGTGTTTTTTTTTTTTTTCCATTTCCTATTAATCAAAACTCCACTGTAGGGGGGGAACTGTCCTTTCTCCCGTTTACTTATGAAGTATTTGAACCTACACACCTTTCTGTTCTGTGGGCAACACTATAATTCATGAGTTGGTGATAACATGGATTAAGCTCTGACAGGTGGAGAGTTTTCGAACTACTCTATTTCCTGGGTAGGCCTGACTGTTTGGGGAGTATTTCCTTAATTGCTGGGAACTCATTTAACACTGGCTTAGGTCACTGAGGGTACTACAACAGAAATAACCATACAGTAGGTGGCTTATAAATGATCCAAATTTATCACTCCCTGTTTTGGAGGCTGGCAGTCCAAGATTAAGGCATTGCCTAATACTTGAAGAGGGCTGCTTCCTGCCTCAGACAAGGCACCTACTTTCTACTGCTTTCTTAGGGAGTTAGGATTTGATACATAAATGGGGGTGGGAAGGGTGGGTCATAGACAAGCCTCAATACCACCTGATAACACCCTTCATTTCCTCCAGACCTGCTCAGATGAGGGTTGTCCGAAGCAGGTCTGATCTCAGGTGCTGGTGATTAGAATCTAGTCTGAGTATGTGGGAGAAGCTGATTTTTACATCTGCTAGATCCTGCAGGGAGAGCTTAACTTAGGTGTACCTTTAACTAAGGTGGTAGTCTTTTATTCCATTCTTCAGCTCCCCTGAACAAATGCTCAGACTGGGCACCAGTTCATTCCACTCACGTAGCAGCAAAAACCTACTTACAGACATTAAGGCTCATGCAGGCCTTGATCTCCATTGTACTTCTCCAGCCTTACCCTTTAATTTCATTTCCATTTATTGCAGAAGTGACAAACTCGCATATTTATCACATTTATAACCAAAATCATTTCAGAACGAAAGCGCAATTCTCTGAAGACTCTAGGACAGGCAGAGCTAGGGTCCTGAAACCTTTGATTGAACTCTAGAGACCATACTCTAAGAGTTTAGGCGAGCTGGCCCGGTGCTTAGAATTGGCGGTCTCAGCCTGTAGTGGCTGGGGGAGAAAGGGTTTTATTGCCGAGACCACAATGTCTAACATGGTGGCCAGGCTCCACCAGGGCCGATATAAACACAGCTCAGGTCACTAGGGCCTAACGCTGTGCTACCTTTGAACCACACAAGAACTGCTGTTTTTGGCTCTCAACTGAATGAACATGTTGGCTGAGGGATGCTTATGTTCTGGAAAATCCAGATATCCTAAATAAAAGACCTTTCCCAAGTTAGAAAAAAATAAAAGCATTAATTCTTTAGTATCCAAGACACTCTGAGACTTTTATGGCTCCAAGATACTCGAGACACTTAGCTTTTATTAACTTTCATTTAAAACTTTAGAATTAATGGGCCAGGCATGATAGCACATGCCTTTAACCTCAGAACTCGGAAGGCAACCAGATCTCTGTAAGTTCCAGGTCAGCCTAGTCTACTAGCGAGTTCCTGCTTGTTTGGACTGCAATGGCCGGTTGGTCAACCGCAAGAAAACACCGCTCCGCAATGAGCAGGTTGAGAAAGCAAATTCGCAAAGCCTTCAATTTCAAAAAAAGAAAACACGATTCGGCCCGAAATGGGCAAAAACGCCCGCACTCGATGGTCGAGGCTGGGTTGCAGAGCACACACCTGGGAGATACGGTTCCCTGGTGGGGCCCACACCCGGACTACAAACCAAACAGCGACAACCAGAGCTTGAGCCGCGGACACCTAACCACCGGGCACAGAGGCAAGGCCACACACGCAGGCGCGCCAGGGCCCTTCGGGTCCTATCTCACCACGCCATCCGCTTCCGCACTGGGCGCCAAATAAGTCCCGAAACCCGCCCGACCCGTGCGTGCGCGGCCTTGGTGTCTGCGTCACTAGGAAGCGCGCGCCCGCGCCGCCGCCGCCGCCGCCGCCGCCGCCGAATCCCCAACAAGGAGCGAAGCCTGCGGCCGCCACCGCCACCACCCGCCGCCGCACCCGTCACAGCCGGGAGCCAGAGCAGGCCGGTGTGGGCCCCAGGTAAGCGGCTTCGGCGTGCCCGCGCACCCCCGCGGCGAAGCTTCTCGCGCCGCTCACGCGCCGCCGTCCAGTCAGGGGTCCCTGCGGAGCGTCAGGACGTTACGGCGGGGGGGAGGGGAGGCCGGGGGAGGGGCGGCGGGCGCGCGAGGGCGGCGGCGGCGTCAGGCGCGGCGGCGGCGTCAGGCAGGCGGGCGGGCGGGCGGGCGGACGGGCGGGCGCGGGCGCCTGGCGAGAGGGCTCGCGAAGGCGGCTGTGCTTCCGGCGTCCATCTTGGCTTCGCCTGAGGCAGGGTCGGGATCGTCAGTGAATGCCGAGGCGGAAAGGGACGGTGGGGGTGGGGGTGGGCCGTAGGCGGGAGTGGCGGCGCTTGGGATCCATCGGTGGGCGCCAAGTGGATCGGGTCCCAGAGGGAGGGTGGGTCGACTCACGGGCGGGAGGGAATTCGTACCGGCGCGCACACCCTTCGGTGGCCCCTTCATTGGTGGACACCCCCCCACACACACCCCTTAGCTCGGAACAGAATCCACAGGGGACCCATGAGCGTAATTGTCAGGGAGTCGTCATCGGTGGAACCACGTCACTGTGGACTGTTGGTGGGAACTGCCTTAGGGGACCCAGGTGTAGAACTGTGTGGCCGGTGGGAACTGCACTGATAAGAACTCATCGGTAGGAATGGGGTGGATAATCTTAGAGGTGGGAACCGAGTCAGTTTGGCCCATTTTTTAGTCATGATTGGGTGCATCTTTAGCTACTACTTAGTTGGTAATTTTTTTTTTTTTTTTTGCTGAACCGGTTCTCTTTTTTTGCAAACATTCCAAATACGACAGTTTCAATCACATTATCCTTACTAAGTTAAAATTAAATGTATGATAAATGTATGACTGCCTGCTTAGCTTGTTTTTTATTTCCCCCCATAGGAAGTATGCAAAACTTTTTGGGAAGCCATCCCGAAGTACACATGCATACATACCATTTGGACATATGTAGAGTGCAAAGAACAAATGTGTGTGTGTCGGAAAGAGATTCAGAGCACCAGGGAAAAGAAATTCAGACCTAGGCCATAGATTGACTCATTTTTTTGAGACAGGGATTTTCTGTTTTGCCCTAAAACTCAATTTACAGACCAGGTTGGTCTCAAACTCAAGAGATCTGCTTGTTTCTGCCTCCCAAGTGCTGCGATTAAAGGCGTTCGCCGCCACCACTACCGGGTAGACACAGCCTACTTTTTATAACACACCTGGAAAGGGAGGATAGGTGTCCCTTCGGTGCAAGGGGACAAACTCACATGGATTGGGCCTGCCATATGGTGAAGTTTACTGGTCCCTGCCCTCACTCCTTCCCTTCCTTCTCCCTTAACTGTCTTTATTGCTAGGAGGCTGAGGCAGGTGGATCTCTGAGTTTAAGGCCAGCCTGTTCTACAGATGCAGTACCACGAATGCCAGGGCTATACTGAGAAACCCTGTCTCAAACAAAAAACCTAAGACTGGCCTGGAACTAATCCAGGATCTTTTATTATCTCTCTCTCTCTCCATCTATCCATCCATCCATCCATCCATCCATCCATCCATGGCATGGCGTCTTTCTGTATCCTGACTGTCCTGAAACTCCTCACTATGTAGACCAGGCTGGCCTCAAAACTCATAGAGATCTGCCTGCCTCTGCCTTCTAAATGCTGGAATTAATGGCATGCACTACTGTGCCCAGCTCCAGGATGGTCTTGATGTCTTATTGTAGCCATATCATCATTACTCCTGCCTCAGCCATGTGCTGAAATTATAGAATATTTTATATCTATTGTTGTTTTGGGATAGGATCATACTACTATGTAGATGTGGCTGACTTGAAACTGAGTGCTGGGATTATAGGTGTGTGCCACCATGTCCTAATTAATGCAATATTTTTTTAGATGAAAATTTTAAGTGACTTTATTTTTATGTGCATTGGTGTTTTGCTTGCATTCATGTCTGTGTGAGGGTGTCAGGTTCCCTGGAACTGGAGTTAAAGACATCTGTGAGCTGCCATTGGGTGCTGGGGATTGAACCTGGGTCCCCTGGAAGAGCAGCCAGTGCTCTTAACCAGTGAGCCATCTCTCCAGCCCCTCAATGCAATATTTTTTTAAAAGTGAAATTTAAAGCCTAATTAGGTAGCACATGCTTAAATTCCAGCACTTGGAAGGCAGAGTTCAAGGCCAGCCTGGTCTACAAATCGAGTTCTAGGACAGCCAAGGCTACATAGACCCTATCTGGAAAAACCCAAAAAAGAAAAAAGAAATTTAAAGTGTTGAGGTGTGTTTAAAGGTCTTTGCTTTGAAATCTTACACTCAAACACTACTGAAAAACTTTGTTTCAGAATTAGGAAGTCTGTCAATATACATGGATTCCTTGTAGCTTTCTTCCTGAGAAGTTTGTCTCTACAGACCTAGATTGGCCTAACCTGAGAATAAATGACAAATGATGTTCTGAATTTTTTTTCTCATTGTTGGGGATGGAATTTATGGCCTCATGCAGGGCTTCACAAGTACTTTGACACTGAATTTTGAAACTATGTTTTCTGTTTTTTGTATTTCTTTTTCCTTCCCTTGTTCTTTTTAGTTTTTTTTTCTCCTCTCTATTGCTCATTTTCTAATCCTTTTTAATCAAGAAAGTATCTTTAGTGTCCTGTGCTTAGAACTATTCTGTTGGGGCTGGGAACATGGCTCAGTGGGTAAAAATGCTTGCTTTGCAAGTGTGAGAACATGTGTTCAAATCCCCAGAACTCACATGAAAGCTGGACATCTAGCAGGAGCGTCTATAATCCTAGCCCATGGGAAATGGGAAGCAGAGAAGGAGAATCCTGAGAAGCTCACATAGTAGCCTGGCATATGAAGCTGTGTAAACAAAGACATCCTATTCTGAAACAAAGTGGAAGTTGAGGGCCAACACATCTGACCTGTGCACAAGGAATGTGGTACACATGCCCCTGCATTCATCTCTGCTCTCCCCTAACAACAAAGCAAGATATATTCTACATATGTGTCTAGTGTGTTCTCTGTAGGAAAAAATCAATGTGCTTCCCTGTGGATTTGACTCTGATTTTCCTTCTTACTCTAACTCACCCAAATCTATGTGGTGGGGCTCATTCTTACCAGCCTGTGATTATTTTGGAAAGTGGCCCCTAGTTTCTTCTTTCTTCTTTTTCTTTGTGAATGTTTCCTTGCCACAGTCAACCTATATTTCCTGGTTCCTTGGCTCTTTGGGTCAGGGGTACTACAGGGACTGGATGCTGGTGTTTGGTAGCCCACAAGTCCTAACCTTTACTTCCCTTTGGCCCTTGGGAATCCTCCAGAGATCCAGGTCCTTCCCAGAACCAAAATCATTGATGGTAATGTTTGCAGGGAGGAAAACTAGGGGAATCTGAAAAGCATGCATTCCTCTCCCCAGCAGAAGAGCATAAAGAGCCTTCAAATGTTGAGGCTTGGAGCCAGGTGTGATGATGGTGCATATCAGTAATTCCAGCACTCAAAAGGCTGAGGCAGGAGGATCACAGGTTTGAGGCTAATTTGGGTAACAACAGATCCTTTCTTTTAAAAAAGTGCTGGGGATATAAGGGCTGGATATATAATTTAACAAAGAATTTGAGCTCTAAGGAGATGTGTTGTGATTGGCTGTTTGGTTAGTTGGTTATATCACCAAAGGCTTAATTGTAGAGGCTGGAGTCTGAGAACTGTTTCTGTCCTTGGACATGCTTGCTGCTTGGTGAGTTATTTTATCATAACAGTATGATAAAAATCAAGTTCTGATCCAGCATGATAACTCACACACCTTTCATCCCTGTATTGGAGATGCAGAGACAGGCAGATAGATCTCTGAGAGTTCAAGGCTAGCTTGGTCCACATAGTGAGTTCCACCCAGCTCAGGAAGGACTAAATCGTGAGACCCTGTCTTAAAAAGAGAGAGAAGATTTTGAGACCAGGAATCATCAGGAAAGGGCTCTTACCGTTAAGTCTGACAACCTGAGTTTGATTCCCCAGCACCTTCAAAGTGGGAAGAGAAAATTATTTCCACCATCCTCGGTCTCTGATCTCCATGCTCTGTGACACAAGCACGTACTCTCACACACAAATAATGTTAAAAAACAAATTCTGAACTGGGTATGGTGGCTCATGCCTTTAATCCCAGCAGTTGGGAGGCAGAGGCAAGTGGATCTCCCGAGTTCAAAGCCAGTCTGGTCTAAAGAGCAAGTTCCAAAACAGCCAGGGATACACAGAGAAATCCTGTCTGAAACACACACAGTTTTTTTTTTTTTTTCTAACATACGTTTTTAGAAACAGGGTTTCTCTGTGTAGCCCTGGCTGTCTTGGAACTCCCTCTGTAGACAAGGTTGGCCTTGAATTCACAAAAATCTGCCTGCCTCAGCCTCTCATTCTTTTTTAAAAATCCCTCTCAAAGGATTAAAGGTGTGTGATACTATGCCCAGCAAGGTTTTTTTATTTATTCATTTATTTTTAAAATATTTTCCTATTCTATCTGTCTGTTCTATCTCTATGTGTGTGCATGCTCACCAAAAGAGAACATTCCAACGCCTGATGTGGGTATTGGGAACCAAACTCTGCAAGAGCAAGAAACACTCTTAACCCTGACCCATCTCTTCAGCCCTTTAGCAAGTGTTTATGGTCTCAGTCTTCTAGCCTATAGATAGTCCTAATGGAATTGTTTTATTATAATAACATTAAATATTTAATCCCAGCACTCAGGAGGCAGAGGCAGGTGGAGCTCTGTGAGTTCTAGGCCAGCCAGAGGTAAAACAGGAGAGAAACCCTGTATCAAAATACTCCCCCCCCCTCCCCTCAAAAAAAGAAAAGAAAAAAACAAAAGCAGGCTCTTCTGTGTCCTAGGCTGGCCTGTAACTTCCTTTTTAGGCTTCAGTGACCTTGAGTTTCTGTTTCTTCTGGTTGTTTTGTCTCCACTTCCTACCACACCCAGTTTTATGATGTGCTGAGATGGAATTCAGGACTTTTCACAGGCTCCACCAGTGGAGTTTCATTCCTAGCCTAAGTAGAGTATTTTTATATGTTTATTTCCCATCCTTATGTCTCATGATAAAATGTTTATTCCAATCTTTTACTCATTCTTGAAATTGGGTAGTTTGTTTTCTTATTGTTCTTTCTATATTCTGATTGCAAGTTCTTATTAGAATCAAGATTTGTAAATTTGGGGGCTGAAAAGATGGCTCAGCTGTTAAGAACACAGGTTGCTCTTCCAGAGATCCTGAGTTCAATTCCCAGCAGCTGCCTGGTGGCTCACAATCATCTATAATGAGATCTGGTGCCTTCTTCTGGCATGCAGACACATACATGCAGGCAAAACACTGGGTGCATAATAAACAAAAATAAACAAACAAATCTTTTTTTAAAAAAAAGAATCCAGTACCTTAATTTGAAGGTAGTGTAGTCTTAAGACAAATTATCAAGAAAGGCACAGAATTCCCTTTGGTTTTTAATATCAACTTGGCAGGATCTAGAACCACTTAAGAAACAAACCTCTGGAGGGAGTATCTAGCTTAGGTTGAGGTGGGACAACCCACTGTAACTATGGGTGGCACTATTTCATGGGTTGCTGGTCTTGCACTAAATAAGGGAGCAGAGCACCACCTTTTTTCTCTACCTGACTCATATGCACGGTGATCAGCTGCCTCATGCTCCTGTGGCCTTGACTTTACTACTATGGACTGTATCATAGCAACAAGAAGTTTGTCAGAGTAACAATTCCCACATGTTCCTCTCCTTTCTCCAGCTTCTCTCACTGGGAAACTCCACAGACTCTGTGCTGAAACTGATAAGTCTATACTGACATATTATTCAGAGCCCACAGTTTATAGTAGGTTTCTTGTGGAACCTAACCCTAACTCTGGTGACCCTTTTAGAATTGTGGAGAATAACTTCAATACCCCAGAGAGTCTGTACTCCACTGCTCATCTCTCTCCTCCCGAAACTATTGGTTTTCATAGCTTACCTTTTCCATAATGTGAGAAAGGAAGGTCCTACAGGGTGTGGCTTCTTCTACTGAGTAATATGTGTTTTTGTTTGTTTTATGCCTTTTAGCCCTAGCCCTCCCTAAAAGAATGTGGTACCATTGCAAGGAATAGCAAAAAGGCTACTGTACAAAGCCCTTCCTCACCCTTCTCTTTCTTTCCTTTATAGTTTTTTTTCTTTTTCAGGACAGGGTTTCTCTGTATAATAGTCCTAGCTATCCTTGTCCTAGAACTCACTTTGTAGACCAGGTTGGCCCCTAACTTAAAGAGATCCACCTGCCTCTGCCACCTGAGTCCTGGGATTTGGCAGGGTTCAAGGAAGGGGACGCCTGCCAGCCTCACACCTTCCACAGGCTGACATTGGGATAGAATAAGCCCAGTTACCTTTTTGTCTAAATAAGAAGCTGGATCAATGTACCAAATGCACAAGCCTCTAGGGTGAGTCGTAGCGGATTAACGAGACAGGGAGCCAGGAGTGGGCATTTGACTGAGCAGCAGGGGTGCTGGATGAGCTGAGGTAGAGGGGAAGGAAGCTGTGGAGCAGGGATCCTCTCTCAGGGACCCAAATGTGGGGCATGGAAAGTGCACCAATAGTCACAGAGGCTGCAAGGCCACTTGGGCTGGGGTCCGTTCCCTGTTGTGCACCAGTTGTAGTGAGAAATCCACATGCGTCTGTTTAAGGGGTATCAGATGTGGGCTCTGTTATTAAGATATGAAAAAGGAAAAATACACTCATGAATAGAATATGGTAAAACCAATTGCAGAGTACTTGAAAAGTTGGGGCTCTATCACACGCTGCTTCACGATGACTGACCTGGTCTACCCCCTCCCTCCTTCCTTTTTAAAGGAAGGCGAGAAGCACTGCCTCTATCAGGCTGGACAGCCCAAGGTCATGGATAGAGCAAATACCCATTACATAGCTCTTCTCCACCGTTTTGGTATTAGTTCTCCTATATCTATTTGCATATCAGACAATGTTACAATTTTTGTTTTCAGCTATAATACAAGAGTAATTTGGTTTTGTTTTCCGAAATGTAGTAACTCATGTCATCTGTCGTAACTCACGTTTGGGGGCATCTGCTGTAGTCCATATTGAAGGGCATCATCTGTTGAGTTTGAAGAATGAATGCCTGATACTGACTGCTTGCTCCTGTCTTTTATACTCCTTTAGTGCTGAGATTAAAGGTGTGAGCTGTAATTCTCTTTTAGACTAATTTAATCTTGTAAAGATCTGGGTGGCCTTGAACTCACAGAGATCCATCTACCTCCTAATCCTGAGTCCTAGGATTAAAGGTGTCTACCACCACATTCTATTTTCTGGCTGCTGAGATTAAAGGTGTGTGCTTGCTTGATTTCTATGGCTTGTGGCTGACTTTGCTTTCTGAATCTTCAAGCAAGCTTTAATAAATCATAAATAATATATCACCACAGTTGGCCATTCCTTTTTTTTTTTAAGACAGGGTTTCTCTGTGTAGCCTTCGCTGCTCTGGAGCTCACCAGATTGGCCTCAAACTCATAGAGATCAGATACATTCTTTAGCACACTAAGAATATTCTTTGTAGTATCCGGTAGCATGAAGCCTGGAAAACTTGGTAAGACCCTGTCTCAAAAAGTAAAAATAAGGAGCTGGAGAGATGGCTCAGTGGTTAAGAGCACTTGCTGCTCTTCCAAAGACCTGAGTTTGGCTCCCAGCAACCACATAGTAGCTCATGACCATTTGTAACTCCAGTTCCTGAAGCTCTGATGGCCTCTTGTTGCCTCTATGAGCACCAGGCACCCAAGTGAAGCATACATACATACATACATACATACATACATACATACATACATATCCACAAACCTAAAATAAAAATAATCTATTTTAAAAAGTAGAAAGTGGGCATGAAGAAGGGCCTGGGTTTGCTATCCACTGTAGGCAAACTTTTCTTTCCTGCCTGCCAGTTCCCAAATAAATGACACAGAGACTAAATATTAGTTATAAATGCTGAGCCAATAGCTCAGGCTTGTTACTAGCTAATTCTTACATCAAATTAATCCACAGTTCTTATTGATGCTTTGCCGCATGGCTTGGTACCTTTTCTCAGTATGTCTATCTTGCTTCTTTGTCTGCTTGCTACTCTTCTGACTCCTCCCTACTTCTTCCCAGCATCCTCCTAGTCTGGCTCTCCCACCCAATCTTCCTGCCCAGCTGTAGGCCAGTCAGTTCTTTATTAACAACCAATGAGAGTAATACATATTCACAGTGTACAGAAGAATCATTCCACAGCACTCCAGGACCTAAAAAACAAACAAACAAATACATAGTTTTTGTTTACGTTGTAGTCCCTGTGGTTTCTTCTGAGGACTCCAGTTACCATATGGTAAAGCATACCTTTTACCTGATATTTGGAGACTTTTTTTTTTCCAGCTTGATTCTGACTGACTGGGATATGCCTGTTGGAGGTTTACCAAGCTTCTAGGATATGTATGTTCGTCTGTCACTAAATTTGAGGAACATTTAGCATTTTTCCCCTTTTTTTTCTAAGGCGAGATTTTGATATATCATCCAGTTATCCTTGGATTTTTGGCAACCCTCTTGCCTCTTCTTCTTGAGTGCTGAAGTTAGAGGTGTGCATATATGCACAACCATGCCTGGCTATGTTCAGCAAGTGTGTCTTAAAACTTTGTTTTTCAGCTTAATGCTTTTCTCTCACTGTTCTAGGACTCCAGTGGCACTCACTGGTTTTGCTGCACCTTTGTGAAGCTCAGTTCAGCCTGTTTGTTCCCTGATGCTCAGGTTGGATAATTTCTGAGGCTCTGTCTTTATACCCTGGCGCCTCCTTCTGTTGTCTCCATGCTACCATGGATCCCATCCAGTGTTGTTTTACTTTGTATTTATTTTTATTGATCTTTTATTTTACACACACACACACACACACACACACACACACACACACACACACACACACTTTTTTGGTGGCGCTAAGATTGAACCCTGGGCCTTGACCATGCTAAGTAAGCATTCTACACTCAAGTATTCACAGTCCTGCTTATTTTTTATTTTCAGACTTTTGATTGGTGGTAATTTCTGTTTTGTGCCTAGGCCTCTTCTCGGACATATCTAGCTTACTTTTGGAGGGTGGTACACTTAGTTGTCTACAAGTCTCTCTGTTGACTATAGCAGTAAGTGTCTCTTCATTATTTTTCTTTTGAGAGTAACCAGGCTTTCCTAGCTCTTTGTATATCAAGCAGCTTTCTTGGGTTTCTCTGTGTAGTCCTGGCTGTCCTGGAACTTGCTCTGTAGCCTTGGACTTAGAGAGATATTTTTCCTGAAGTAGGGGCTGCACCTAGTTGGTCAGGCCAAGTGGTTTATTTTAAACTTTAAAAATTTCATTTATTTATTTAGTGTGTGTATGCATGCATGTATGTGTACATATGTACAGTACATTTTATAATGTATGTGTGGTCGTTAGAAGATAACGTGAGTCAGTCAGTCCTCTCCTCTGTAAATGGCTTTCAGGGATCAAATTTAGGTTGTCAGTGTTAGCAAAAGGTGCTTTTACTCCCTGAGCCATCTGGTCAGTCCTGAGTGAGACAGGGTCTCACTCTGTAATCCATGCTGACCTCTATCTTGGGATCCTCTTTTGCTTAGCCTCCTGAAGACTGGTCTTACAGGTATGTGCCACCACACCCAGCCAAGAAGCACTTTACTTTTCCATGCTATGTTCTGGTGCATTTTCAGAGCCTCTCCAATGATCCTGTGAGAACTGTCCATGGCCCAGTCTGAAGCCTAAGTGGGACTGTCTTAGTTTTTGCTGTTGTTGTTACTGTTAAAAAATATCCTGACAAAAGTGCAATTTAAGAGAGAGAGGGTTTATTTCAGTTCACACAGCAGGACTAGTCACAAGGAAAAAGCAATGTGTGCTTCTCAGATTCCTTTCTTTACTTATATAGTAAAGGATTCCCTGCCCAGGGAATAGCCCCATCTATAATTAAGATGGGTCTTCTAATATCAATTAAGGTAATCAAGATAATCTCCCATTAGGCATGGGCAGAGGCTCATCTCAAAGGTGATTATAGTCTATCAAGTTGAAAATTGACATTAACTATTACAGCAGTCTGCCCTGTAGGTCAGTACTCAAAGTCATTAGTTTTGCCATGTAGGGGTAGGTTCATACATACAACATCTCAGGATGACCCACATGTTCTTGTGTAGCTATGTATAGGCCTGTTTGTGTGTCCTTCCTGTTTATACAATGTCCCACTCTAATTCTATGGTCTCTTTTTGTCCTCTGGCTAGAAAGCCATGCTGTGCTTGCTCCAGCATTTCATGACTGGGTCTATCCTGGGCCTGGTATAGAGCTTGGGGTATGAGAGTGCAGTCTTCAGGCTCTTGAGACTCAGTCCTCTAGTGAGGAAGACATTCCTTCTAAATTTAGTGCTTTCGAAGCTACTACCACCATCAGAGGGTTAGAGCTTGAGTTTGCCTAGGGCAGGGCCAGCAAAGACAGAAATTAACAATAATGACAACAATAATTAACCATAGCAATAATAGTAAAAACAGGACATTTTCCCCTGTCTGTCTGATGTAGATTTCACTACACTTTCCTAAGGACAGGTGCTTCCTGTCTACACTAGAGCTCAGACCACTTTTGAATTCAGCCAGGAGATGCAGAGGGAAAAGTAGTAATTGGGAAACCTGCCTTCAGGAAAATCACCCAGAGTCTTCATTCCTTCCATATCATGCTGCTTGCTGCCTCTGAGCTTCGAGGTCCACATGGATTAAGTGGAGGAGTGTGACCCGTCTATCCATGGCACCTACCAGTCTAGAGCCATAGAGGGCTCCTGCATTGCTGCCATCTCTTCACATGATTTTTTTTTTTTTTTTTTTTTTTTTTTTGTCCAAGACAGGGTTTCTCTGTGTAGCACTGGCCGTCCCAGAACTAGCTGTGACACTAGGCTGGGCTTGAACTCACAGTGCCACCACTGCCCAGCTTACTGCCATTTCTTTTCAGAGAACAGTAGATGGGGACTTGGGAGAGTCTTTGATGATATTGAAGACCATCAACTGCATTGTACTGTGTTAGCAAACTTTTTTTTCCAGTGCTGGAGATAGAACCCAGGGTCTTAACATCTCAACAGTGCTCTACCACTAAGCTGTACTTCAGCCTTCGACTGTTCTGTTGTGCCAGTATGGAAACTACCCTATAACCTGTGCCCTGCTTTGTTTGCTCTAGGATTTGAGACCCTGGAGGAGTGACACTGCTGATCTCAGGCATCTTCTTCACTAAGCCATGGCAACCCCAGATGTGAGCGTCCACATGGAGGAGGTGGTGGTTGTGACAACTCCAGACACTGCGGTTGATGGCAGTGGTGTGGAGGAAGTGAAGACAGTGCTTGTAACAACAAACCTAGCCCCTCATGGGTAAGAACTAAGCCTTGGTCCTGACAGGTTATAATGGCACAGCTTGGTATGCCAAGTGAAGGGGTGAGCTTTAAGATTTCTGTACAGACAAGATTCTAAGATTGAACCCAGCATATTTTAGGCAAAGGTGAAGTACAAAGTGCACCAAAAAAGAGGATTAACAGAGTCTCTAGGGTGCTGTTTCAGCTTATCATTGCGGTGTGGTTCTAAATCTCTTGGTGATATCTCCTTTGATAAGTGCAACAGTGGGAACTGAATATTTTCTTTATCATCTCTTGTTCTAGAGGTCAGAATTAAGAATTAGTTGGCCAAAAAGTCACACTTAACCAAACTCTTATCTCCCTTATATATCTTATATACAAATTGTGAGGAGGTAGCAGGACAGCTGCTGCCCCTGACAAGGGGTAGGAGGAGGGCAACAGTCAGGGGCTGTGGAAATTCTTTCTCTCCTGAGAGGCTTGGTCTCTGAGCTTTTGACTTGTCTTTGCTGTATCTTATGTATAGTATTGTCATACTGATCTTGGCTTTTCCGGGAGCCTACGTGAGCTTTTGGCTCACTAACAATGTGTTAACAGTGAATTTTTTTTCGTGTTACCAGACAAGGTTTCTCTGTATTGTTTTGGAGGCTGTTGGACCAGCCCAGCCTCGAACTCACAGAGATCCGCCTGCCTCTGCCTCCCAAGTGCTGGGATTAAAGGCGTGCACCACCACTGTCCGGCAACAGTGAATTTTTAAGAGGAAGGTTGTAGACCAGTCCTCCCTCTGTGTCTTCTCATATGCATGTCTTGCTCTCAGCTGCAGAATAAGGATCTGGGCTCTGTTTGGGAGGTCTGACCATGCCTTCCTTCTTAGGAAAAACATGGAAGTTGGTGTGCCTAGTTGTGCAGGGATGGCTTTGGGTGGTTGTGAGTTGAATTACATGTGATCCTCCCTGCTTTGTGGATGTAGTACAAGACCCTATTTCCACTTAGTCTTCTTCCTTTTTTTTTTTTTTTTTTTTTTTGGTTTGGTTTGGTTTTTTGAGACATGGTTTCTTTTCATCCTAGAACTCACAAGAGATCTGCTTGCCTCTGCCTCCCGAGTGCTGGGATTAAAGGTGTGTGCCAATACTGTCTGACTTATATAGCCCTGGCTGTCCCAGAGCTCATTGTGTAAGCCAGATTGGCCTCAAACTCAGATATGTGCTTGCCTCTGCCTCCCATGTACTGGAATTAAAGTGCTAGCATACCGAGCCCACTAAGTCTCTTTTGATTTTTATCTGTGTCTTGCATACATGGGTTAGATGTTTCCTGTGCATATATTTTAGGTACACTATATTTTCTGACACCTCCCATTGACCTTTGTGTACCCTTATCCAAAAACCATACCTGCGTTTTCCGTTAGATTTGGGATAACCTGTGGTAAATAGTGTGGCAGAAGTGACACTGGATTAGAAAAGGCCGTGCAGCTTCTGCGTTCTGCCCTAGGGTCACTGTTAAGAGTTCAGTTGTCATACTTCATAGCTCTGGTATCATCCAGCATTATAGGAGATGTGAGGAGGGCCATACTCATGATAGTCTTTCCAGCTGAAGCTTAGCATTGTGGTGGACCCTACTATACTTTTATGCCCCAGCCAAAAGAGGGGGATACAAAGAATAAACCTTCTCAATACCCAAAATATCAAGAAACCACCATAAACCAAATAACCTGTTATCAAGGCAAGGCATCCATTAAACCAAATATCCTGCTGTCAAATAAGATATCCATTAGGCCAAACATAACCTTGAAAGAGCAATAGTGGGTTTGAACTCTCTGACCTTAAGTCAAGATTTGCAGAGCCATTTTTGTGGGCCCTGACAAATACCCAGTGCTTTTTGCTTTCTTGGTGTATTGGGTTTGCTTTGTCTGGGTGGCCTCACTCTATACCTAGAACACAGGCTCTTCATGTGACTGTCACTTATCAGGATGTCTTCATAGTAGAAGGTTCTAATAGCAGGGTTGGGAACTGTAGAGTCTTATCCATTCCATTAGTAAGCTGATAAAAGTTTGCCTGAGTTAAGTGGGAGAATAATGAATGACTCCCGTTGATGGTAAAAACTATGAAGGATCAGAAAGATTCTTCTATCTGTGGCCCTAGTACCAGGGTACTAGCATGCTGCCCCAATGGTCAGTCCTTCCTACAGAACAAGAGAGGCTGTGAATTCCTCCTTTGGAAGAGCCCCCATAGCCCCCAAAGCAGATCTATACATGATTCTGCTAGTTGGAAAGTGAGACTTGAATCTTATTATTTATTTTTATTTAATGTGCATTGGTGTTTGGCCATAGGTGTTGAGTCCCCTGGAACTAGAATTACAGACAGCTGTGAGCTGCCATGTGGGTGCCGGGAATTGAACCCAGGTCCTCTGGAAGAACAGTCAGTATTCTTAACCACTGAGCCATCTCTCCAGCCCTGAGACTTAATGCTTAATGTGGGCCAATAATATTAATAATAATAATAATAAAGTGAAGTAGAGGCTAGTTAATTTCTTTGTAGGAACTGATTTCCTTTCTGATTTGGGGAGATCTGGGAAGTATTCTTTACTTAGAAAGCCTGGCAGAATTATTCCTGCTCACTACTATGCTGTGGCAAAGTCTGCCAACTGCAGAGAAAAGTGCAGCTCTCAATAGAAAGCCAGAAGTTCACATGTTTAGGGAAAGTATACATTTTTAATGTAACATATGAACAGAAATGTCAATTTGTTAGCATCTTTTCTGAGAGTCGGAGAGAGAGAGTCTTACAGGTTGTGCTGCAGAAGGACCGTACTTTATATCCATGGTGGTCCTTCCCCCCTTGGTCTTCACTTTGTTTTCCTCAGCCATCTCTATCTAATGCTGATTCTTGGCTTGCTAATGTTCTTGTATGAGTTTTCTCTTGACACCCCCCCCCCCAAGTTGGGACCTGTAATCTCTCTCTAAATGGCATGGCTAGGGGTTTCGGTTCTCTTTTCCCCACTCCTGACTTCCTTCCTTGGAAGAATTTGTTTTGGATAGGGTGTACATTCTGGTTCTGTCATTGTCCTCTGGTTTGTCCAGAGTTCTGGCTGAGGAGGATAGCTTCCTTTCCAAGTTCCTGCAGACTTTTTAGAGTCCGGGTGTTCCCATGTAATATTACTGTTCATATCAGAGTCATTCTTTGTTGTTATTGTTATTTTTGAGACAGGGTCTCTCTAAATCAGTGACTCTCAACCTGTGATTTGAGACCCCTTTTGGGGGGTTGATTGACCCTTTCATAGGGGCTGCATTATCAGATATCCTGTATATCAGATATTTACATTACAATTCATAAAAGTAGCAAAATTAAAGTAATGAAATAGCAATGAAAATAATTTCATGGTTGTGGGTCATCACAACATGTGAAACTGTATTAAAGGGTCTCAACATTAGGAAGCTTTAAATAGTCCTGGCTGACCTAGACCTTTCCATGTAGATCAGACCTGCCTCTGCCTCCTGAGGACTGAGACTAATGGTGTGCATCACCATGCCTGGTTCAGAGCCATTCTTAATGTCTCAAAAGGCAGATTCCATGCCAGGTAGTGGTGGTGCATGCCTTTAATCCTAGCACTCAGGAGGCAGAGACAGGTGGATTTTCTATGATTTTGAGGCCAATCTGGTCTCAGGACAGCCAGAGTTACATAAGAAAAGCCCTGTTTTGAAAAACCAAAACCAAAAAAAAAAAAAAAAAGGATTCTAAGTTTGTATTTCTATTTAACTCCCTTTTCTGACCTGGTTCAAGGTAAAATAAATCTTGATGATTGGGAAGTAGTGAGTTGACTTAACATCATCAGGTCATTTATAACATCATAGGAGAGGTCAGGTTAAACCCTTAGGACAGATATGCCTGCTGTTCAGGGACTGTTTTCCTGAGCTGCTGAGATGCTAATGTGGAGCTCCTGGTACATAAATCCATTGAGGGGAGTGGTCAGGCTGGAGACTGTGTGTGGCTCTGACTATGAGGACTCACAGTGGGCAAGTGTGCCCTGGCATGCAAAGCACAGCTGTGGGCTCTAGGTACCCTCTTCTGTGCATTGAGTAGCCCATGTTTTAACCCTGAGCAACTCCTGTACTCCTAGGCTCATCTTGGTACCCATTGTCCTTTATGGCAAATCTGAGATTGTTTTCTAGCCACACATTGTTATCCACACTATATTTACTACAGTAGACAGCCTCTCCAGGGTCTGACTTTCTGATGCTGCTAAATATTGGTGCCCTGGCCTTAAGTCTTCTCTGTTTCCAGGGATCATCTATGTATCACACTATCTTTGTTTCTTTATCTCCTAGGGACCCTCTTAATTAATTTTTGTTTGTATGGGTGTTTAACCTTCATGTGTGTCTGTATACCACTAGGGTGCCTTTTGTGTGCAATGCTGGAAGAGGGTGTTGAATCCCATGGAACTTGAGTTACAGACTGCTGTGAGATTGAGCCCAGGTCCACTGGAAGAGCAGCTGTCCAGCTCAAGGGACCTTCTTATTCACAAGAACTTTTCACTGAGGGATCCCTAGTCTGGGCCAAGCCCTGACCTCTGATGAACTGCAGACTTGCCAAGAATATTGCCCATTGCTTGCATAATAATTGTAATTTTGTAGACTAGAACACTCTCTAGCCATGGGAGAGAGAAGCCTACAGCTATGCAAGTAGCTGTGGATGCCAGATACCTGTTGGTAAAGTGGTTTCAGAGCATGGTAGTTAGATTCATTGTTTCTAGGCCATGGTGAGGTAGAACATGGTGGTGAATGGAGATGACAGGGCAAAGATGCTCATCTCTTGACAGCAAGGAGACAGAAAATGAAAGGAAGTGTCAGGAACAAGGTATTCCTTCTAGAGCACACTCCCAATGATCTACTTCCTTTAGACTCCACCTTTTACTTTCTATCACCTCTCAATAATATCATCATATTATCATCCATCAAGTGATTAATTCATTGATAAAGCCAGAGCCTTTGTGATCCAGTCACTTCCCCAAAAGCTCCAGCTCTGAAAACTGCTCTATTGGGAACAGCCTTTAGCACAAGCCTTTTGGGTGAGCTACCTTACGTCTAAACAATGACATGTGCCCTCTTGGGGTTTTCCAGCTATGCTGGAGCACTACTGTTCCACACGTGTGTTATCACGCCATCAAGCTTTTCCCATAAATATCTTGGTGATAGGTGATTCCATCTTTGGACCATCTAGGTGAAAGTGGTTTCTCACTCATCTTTCTTTTCTCCCAGTGCTGGAGATTGAACCCAGGCTCTTGATAACACTAGGTAAGCACTCTACTACTGAACACCTCAGTTCTCACCGTAGTCCTCATTTGTGTTTCTTAGAAATTAGAAGCAGTCTCTTCACAGGTTTCTCATGGCTCTGGTCTTGGACCTTGGTAGACTGTCCTCCAACTATTCATGTGTTGTCTCTTTTAAAAAGTTGCTTATGTTTTTTTTTTATCCCATGCTAAAAGGGTTGTTTTGCTTTGTTTTTGGTTTTTGGAGACAGGGTTTCTCTGTATAACAGCTCTGGCTGTCCTGGAACTCTCTGTAGACCAGGCTGACCTCGCACTCACAGAGATCCACCTACCTCTGCCTCCCAAGTGCTGGAATTAAAGGTGTGCACCACCACCACCTGGCACTAAAAGAGTTTTTTGTTGTTGTAGTTTTGTTTTTAATTTATTGTGTGTGCCTTGGTGTTTGTGTGGAACTCAGAGAGCAACTTGAGTAGTTGGTTCTCCCTCCCACTTTTATATAGGTTCTGGGAATTGAACTCAGGTCATCAAGCTTTTTTTTTTTTTTAATTTATTTTTATTTCATGTGCATTGGTGTTTTGCCTGCATTTGTCTCAGGGTGAGGATGTTGGAACCCCTGGAAGTGGAGTTACAGACAGTTGTGAGCTGCCATGTGGGTGCTGGGAATTGAACCTGGGTCCCCTGGAAGAGCAGCCAGTGTGCTTAACCACTGAGCCGTCACTCCAGCCCTCATCAAGTTTTATAGCAAGTACTTTTACTGGAGGATGATCTAAACAACCCAAGATTTTAATTTTATTTTTTTAATTTTGGAATAGAATATGGTGATGTACGCCTTTAATCCCAGCACTTGGGAGACAGATAAAGGTGGATCTCTGTGAATTTAAGGCCAACCAAGACTGCAAAAGAAAAACAAAAAACAATGATACAGATTTTTGCATTTTTATTGTGTATGTATATGTCTTTCGCCTGCGTACTGTGTGTATGTAGTGCTCATAAAGGTTAGAAGAGAGCATCGGGACCCCTGGAACTGGAGTTACAGGTAGTTGTGAGTCACCATATGGGTGCTGGGATGAACTAAGTTCCTCTGTAAAAGCAGCAAGTACTCTTAATTACTGAGCCATCTTTGTAACCCGTAATTATTTATTTATTTATTTAAGTTTTAAGTTTTGGAGGAAGTTTGAGGGTCTTGCTCTATAACCCTAACTGGCCTGGAAAGACCTAAGTAGATCTAAGTAGATCAAACTTGTCTGGAATTTGTAGTGATCTCCCTGTTTCTGCTCTTGAGTGTTGAAATGATAAGTATATGTTATATACACCCTGGCTTCTATTTTTTAAATTTAATTAATTAAAATGGAAATCAGAAAACTAAGTTCCGAGGATTGATCTGAGGTTGTCAGGTTTGGCAATAAGTGGTTTTACCTGCTGAGCTTTCTCACTGGGCCCTGGATTCTATTTTTGTTTGTTTATTTTGAAATGGAATCTCATGTAGCCCAGGCTGGCCTCGAGCTTACTGTATTTCTAAGGATGACCTTGAACTTCTGGTTATTATGTCTTCTGATAATATAGGCATGTACCACCATGCCCATTGTTATGTGTTACTGGCAAATCAAAACTGGGTCTTTGTGACCAGCTGAGATGCATCCCATCCCCAAGTATTTTTACTTTTTAAGCCAAAGGTATCCTTATTTTTTTGTGGTTCTAGATTTTGTATATAAGAAAAACCTTTACTATCTTATAGCCACTATTACTAATTCTCTTATTTAAAAAAATTCAATACTGTAGGGTTTCACCTTTTGCCTTTGCTTTTGGTTTGCTCATAATTTATTTTGGTGTGAGATAAGAGTTGGTTAAGGTGAATTTTTTTCCCTCTTTCAAAAATTTTGTATTTTCTGAGTATATGGCTCAGTAGAACATTTGCCTAGCATGCTTGGGGGCCTGAGTTTTATCTCTAAAACTGTATAAAATGTATATTTTAGCAACTTTGTATGCTATATTGGAAATATAAAACTTTATTAAATAAAGAAATAATGGTTTTGAGTTCCCACATGAACATTTGTTGCTCTATAAATTCCTCACATTGGCTTTGCTTGTCCATGCCATTCTGGGCACTGGTGGAAGGAAAAAATGGAACAGAGAATGCAAGCTACATATTCTCCTGAGGGTAGCATAGGCATTTGGCTGTACATTTTCTCTGCATAGCCACCACGGTTTCTGAATAAAGATAGAAAAGTGTAATTGGTGTGTCAGCAATAAGATTCATCCTTCCACATTCTAGGTGTGCCAGGGGTACAAAGTGTGTTCTTGTGATTCTGACGCTCTTTTTCTCTGTCTACCAGGGGTGACTTGACAGAAGATAACATGGAAACAGAAAATGCAGCAGCTGCAGCCGCTGCAGCCTTTACAGCCTCCTCACAGCTCAAGGAAGCCGTGTTAGGTAGGAAACCCTATTGGCTGGGAAGCTGTATTAGGTGGGAAGCCTGCCTTCTGCCTAATCTGTTGATTGTAAGGACAGGACAGTCCCACCCTTGAGGTAACAGCCAGGGCTAAATAGGCCCTTGTTTGGGCTGTACACAAACATGTAAGAGACCAGGTCCCAGGTTTTCTTAATTGGGAACAGCACATTGTATCTTAAATGAGAACTGTGTCTACCAGCTTCTAGTGGAACAAAAGAAATCTTGCAGCTTTCCCTCTTTTGTATTTTGTTGTCTTCCCCGTTTCCTTTGTCTACCAAGTAATGATTGTAGGTGCTCTTTTATTATCTATGGGGTCTTGTGTCAATCAGAGCAAAGAATTGGGATACCTAAGACTTTTTTCCCTAGTAGTGTTTCAAATATGGCTTGATTTTTTTTTTTTATGAGACAGGGTTTCTCTGTATTGTTTTGGAGGCTGTCGGTCCAGCCTGGCCTCGAACTCACAGAGATCCACCTGCCTCTGCCTCTCGAGTGCTGGGATTAAAGGCGTGCGCCACCACCGCCCGGCAATATGGCTTGATTTTTGTCTTTAATTGGCCATTTTATGAGCTTATATTAATATTGTGGTTAGTAGTTACTGATAAATAGCTAAGTCTTTTTGTGGATTCATCTGAAACTCTCCATGGGATTGATGGGAACCCCTGCTTCTGGGCTCTGTCTCAGGCCTTTTTGGATCTCACTTTGGTTTCAGGTTGGTAGCTGCTTTCCACATTTGCAAGAAATATTTTGGAAAGTTTCTAACTGATTTTCCCTTTCTGCTTTTTCTTGTCCATGTGTCTGTGAGAAGTGAAGATGGCTGAAGAGGGGGAGAACTTAGAGGCTGAAATTGTGTACCCCATCACTTGCGGAGACAGCAGAGCTAACCTCATTTGGAGGAAGTTTGTGTGCCCTGGCATCAATGTGAAATGTGTTCAGGTGAGGGTCAGGTGAGGCTCACACCTTTACCTGCACTTCCTCCTGTTTGGGGGCTGGGGGTGGCAGTAGCCTATGCAGGACACTCCTCTGGAGGCTGAATCTCATGGCCCTGGGGAGACAGAGGAGGCACAGCAGATAACCTCTGGGACCGATGAGTGCAGTGAGGAAAAGCCTCCAGCAAGAGTAATTTAATTTCTGCTGAGGTTGGTGAGAAGACATACCCAATTGAAGGATAAGTTTATGGCCATTCATTTCATGCCATTTTTTTTTTTATTTATGTTACGTACACTTACTTTTGTTAGGTATGGTGGAAGCTATGGCCTGTGAGTTGTGAATGGCTTTGTTTGACAGACTGAGGTATACTCTGAAGAGACTCATTTAGTAGCTAAGGAATATTGAGTGGGGAAGATATTCTCTTCCTGGCAACATAATAGATTGGTACCTAAATTCATCTTGTATTAAAACAACCAAAATTCCTACTAAAGTGTATTCATAAAGCTGATTTGAAATTTTTAAAAATTTATTTATTCTGTTTTATATGTATGAGTGTTTTGCTTACATGTATGTATGTGCACCACATGCATGCATGGTGACTGAGGAGGTCAGAGGCCATCAAATCCCCTGCAACTGGAGTTACAAGTGGTTATGATCTACCATGTGGTTGCTGGGAATTGAATTCAGGTCCTCTGTAAGAAAACAAGTACTGTAACTGCTGAACTCCAACCCCCGTAAAGCCATCTTAAGTTGGCAAAAGGTAAAGTTATCAGTCCCAGGGGTATAGTACCCAGACAGAATGCTGAGTCTTGCTCTTGCCCAAGACATGAATCATCTCAGTTTTGCCTGCTAAAGACAAGAAGGTAAAACATGGGGTACCTCATTGAATGTGTTTAAAGGGGCTGGTCTCCTCTGATGGAGGT
Organism: Mesocricetus auratus; assembly: GCF_017639785.1. Taxonomy (NCBI): domain Eukaryota; kingdom Metazoa; phylum Chordata; class Mammalia; order Rodentia; family Cricetidae; genus Mesocricetus; species Mesocricetus auratus. The sequence goes on along the minus strand of NW_024429209.1, from coordinate 24,713,771 downwards.
TCTAACCATACTGCCACAGGTCAGTGTTCTTGAGAGCAAGCTTCTATTCTCAGTGCTTAAACTGGAGGTGCCAACACTCTTCTCAGGGTGGGCTGATGTCATGAGTCTCATCAGTACCAAGTGTAGAGACCAACCCCTCTATAAACACATAAAATTGCTCTAGAACACTGACCTGTGGCAGTGTGGTTAGAACCTCCATCAGAGGAGAGCTTGGTTTTAAGTAGGTCCTAACCTGATTTTTTCCACAATTTGACAGAAATAGTTGAAAATCTTTTTGAAGAATCACATTTATCTTATGTAATTTCTACAAAGTTCTAAGGTGTATGTGTGTTGGGGGGGCGTCACAGAAAAAGAAAACCAAAGCACTTGACACAAGGGAGCAAGGTGACTTGGGTGAGCATGTACAGAAACAGTGAGCAATAGAATCAACTCATCACTGGGATTACAAACATGAACCACTGTACCCAGCTTTTTATGTTGGTGCTGGGGTTCCAAACAGATCCTTTATGTTTATGCAGAAAGCACTTTACCAATTGGCCATCCCCTAATTCCAAATAATTATTTTAAATTTATCTCAAGAAATAAAAGATAAGCCTGAACATGTAAGAGGGACCTGGAACTGACTTGTGAAGCAACCTTGTTTGTAATCTAAATTTAAACTTAAAAAAAATGAGCAAATTTGACAAAAAAAAAATTAGCTAGAAATGAATATAATTAAAACTAAATATATGGTTGATTAGTTTCATAGCTGAAGAGATGATTGATTAGTAGTGAATTGGAGGACATAACCAAAAATTTCATCCGAAACTCTGGTTCATAGATATAAGAAAGTGTCAGATAGAAGCAGGAGAAAAACATGACAGGCCTGCAAGGAAAGAGGCTGAAGATTTCATGAGGAGGGAAGACTGCAGTCCATCATTTGAAAGACCTGAAGTATTCCCAGATGAACAGAAAGACTCCCATCTGGAATTATTTGATGTTAAATAACCACTGATCTAAAACTAACAAAGAGCAGACTGGAACTCAATGGCTAATCACTTGTTTAGCATGTACAAGGCTTTGAGTTTAGTTCTAGCATGACAAAAGAGAAATAATTAGCAATACATGAGTAAGATAAGGCTCCCCTCCTCTTTTCAGTTTATTGCATAAATGTGTTATACTAAGTTAAAAAGCACACTCCTTGTGATTACGATATAAGCTGTGAAGCTTTTAAATTTGTGTTGAGGGACAGAAGGGGAAATTCTATGCCTTACAGGGAAATCTTTATTAAGCTTTCATGAATTACAGGCATCTAAAACAGTAGTTCTCAACCTTCCTAATGCTGTGACCCTGTAATATAGTTCTTCATGTTGTGGTGACCCCCAACCATAAAATTATTTTCATTTCTACATCATGACTGTAATTTTGTTACTATTATGAATCATAATGTAAATATCTGATATGCAGGATGTCTGATATTGCAACCCCTGTGAAAGGGTCGGTTGACTTCCAAAGGGGTTGCGACCCACAGGCTGAGAACCACTGATCTAAAACTAACAAAGAGCTGGCAAATGTTATTGTACTGGCTACCCTGTAGCTTAGTTATTTCATTTGTATTCTGCATGCTCAACTCTAGTGTTACTGCAGGCAAATTTCTTCTTAAATTCCTTTACTACTGGTCTGGGGATATAACACACACACACACACACACACACACACACACACACACACACACACACCTTGTGTAGAAACCAAAAACCCCTAGATTTCAATTTCCAGCACCACCTAAAAAAACAAACAAATCAAAACATCCTTTGTGCTAGGAAGATGACTCAGTTAGTAAAGGGCTTGCTATGCATGCAGGAGGATCTGAGTTAAACTCCCTAGCACCCTCAGTGAGTTTGCTATGAAATTGTGTCTCCTAGAATTATCAGAAACTATAGCCACCAAACTACAGTCTCACCAACATGACTTCTCAAATATTAGGTGAACAGGGATGACATCGATGAGCGTGCCAAACTGGATGAAGAAAATCCACAAAGCCTCAGCCCTATACAAAGAACTGTAGGTAGCAGGAAAGCTGGTAGTGAGAGAGGCAGTCTTCCCCAGGGAAGATCACACCAATTGGTTGTCCACTGTTACATAGTCAGCCCTGAAAATATACATACCAGTAATATTATATGGACTGAGCATGTTATATTTAGGAATAATATGTATATACATATATGCATGCAATAACAATTAATGGAAAAAGAGGCCATGAATTTGAAGGAGAGCAAGGAAAGTTATATGGAAGGATTTAGAGGGGGGGAAGGGAATGGAGAAATGTTGTGATTATATTATAATTTTTAACCCCCCCAAAAAAATCCTCATTTAGATGGGAGGGGTGGTGGTGACACATGCCTTTAATCCTAGCACATGGAGACAGAAACAGATAGATCTCTATGAGTTCCAGGTCAGCTTGACCTACATAGCAAGTTCTTGGCCAGCCATAGCTACACAATGAAGCCCTGCCTTTAAAAAAACCAAAACCATGACAAGGTGCTTAGTTTTACTGCAACTTGATATGCCAGTTTTGTTGATATTCGTGGGACACCTGCCCTTTCCTAAGCAGAAATGGAGGAAGAGTAGATTGTGGAGTGGGAACAGATTGGGGAGGAGAGAAAGGAGAGGAAACTGCTGTTGGGATGTAAAATAAATAAATTCAAAAAAATATATCAGCAATAGACATATGTACCAAAATTCATCAGGCCCTGAAAGGAAACTATATAATTAAGGACCACGTCCCTTTTTACTGTGGAAACTCTCTGTGGCATTTGGCAAAATTGTTGCTTTTAAGTTTGCTTTGTGAAGAAGGATTTGGTGACTCCTAACCCTCAAGGGTTGTTGTTCTCTGACCCATCACTTTTCTTCATCATTTGGCATGTTTACTTGAAGTAAATGCCATGGGGTTGGAGGGCAGACCAGACATGTGAGGGACAGCTCTGTCATAAAGGCAATAAAAAGTGAGTGGGTGCTTCAGAACAGAACAAAAGAAAGCCATCTGGGCAGTGGGGGCACACTCCTTTAACTGCAACATTCTAGAGGCATATCCCAATGGGACACTGTATCAAAGTGTTCTAAGGCCTGTGACTGGTAGATCCATGCCGTGGTTCTCCTCCATCCTGTGAACCCTTGGTGCAGACTGGAGCAAGAAGAGAGAATGGGCTGTTTCAATTTCACCATGTCCGTCGTGTTAGGCTGAGAAGGTCCTGTGCTTCTGTGTTTCTTTCTAGTATGATGAACATGTGATCAGCCCAAAGGAGTTTGTGCACCTGGCAGGGAAATCAACCTTGAAAGATTGGAAGAGAGCCATCCGGATGAATGGCATCATGCTCAGGTGGGCATCTGACCAGCTTGAGATGATGGGAGGGGAGGCGTTCACAGCCCTCACTTTTTCATCTGGTTTTGGGTCTTTGAAGATGAGTTATTTTGGTTAAGTTTCATTTTAATTTCCACTAATTCTTTACTTGGTGGTGGTAGTGTGGGTGGGTATTTTGAATGTATCACTATTTAAAATTAAGGATATACTCTGGTTTTTGTTCATAGACAGACATATAGGTTTAATTTTTTTAACAGTGTTCTGTGGTACCCTTCTGTTTTTTCTACTGCTTTTTATGAAAGTCCCCTGTGAAGTGCACAGGTTCTTAGGACATGCCAGGCTCATGCCAGGCCATCCCAAGCTCAAATCCTTACTGACCTAAGAGCCATGTTCCTTTATGTGAATCTGGAGACTAGCAGGCTCTCCTTAGGGGTGTTCCAGTAACCAGTGACCTCACTCCCTAAGATAACACTGTTTTGTGTCAGCTCTAGATGCTTTCTCATAGCTCTCAGCCTTATACCTCTGAGACACTGTTTTCTAAAATGTCTGATGTGATAGCTATTGAGACCGCAGGCTGAGAGAGGTGTCACCTCTGACCATAGGCCAGAGAGAGTACTTAAAAGGGAGGACTCTGGTAGATGAGAATACGTGACTGTAACCTTAGAAATTGTTTTAAGGTTTGAGGAACTCCTTTCCTGTCCTTCCAGAAGGTAAGGCTTCCTCCTGGAATGATTCTTAGCTCTCTGCCTCAGGACTAGGTCACTCACCACCTTTGTTAGCTGTAGGTCTGCCCCCTAGGTACACTTGCTAGTCACGGCTTTCATCTCCTTCCTGTGGACAGAATGCTGTGCAGGTGACCTTGGGTGGCTGTGCCACTTGTCCTGTACTGGTATTTGAGCTTTGTGCACAGTGAAGGTTGTAACCCTTCTCCTACCTAAGAAGTGGAGCCTGGCCCCAGCTGGTACCTTTGCGAGAACGTATCCCCTGCAGTTGGACAGTCCAAGTCACAATGGTAGATGAGGTATTTTCAGTTAGGTCTCACCTGGACTGCTCTGGCTCCTCCACAGGAAGATCATGGACTCTGGGGAGCTAGACTTCTACCAGCATGACAAGGTCTGCTCTAATACCTGTCGCAGCACAAAAATTGACCTCTCAGGGGCCCGTGTGTCCCTGAGCAGCCCCACGTCCACCGAGTACATCCCGCTCACACCAGCTGCAGCTGATGGTAGGTACAAGGGGCTGCCTGTCTTGCAGGGCATTGTAGCTGTCCTGACCAGCCCTCTCTGGGTACCATGTATCTTGTCTGTTCTCCAAGAACACGCCTTCCACAGGGGCCCTGCAATGTTGAGTCAGCCTTCTTTCTTGTGTCCTTCCTGGAAGCACATCTGGGGATTTGTTGGGCTTGCTAATGGGGAATCTCTGTTTTTTGAGACAGGGTTTCTCTGTGTAGCCGTGCCTGTTCTGGAACTTGCTCTATAAACCAGATTGGCCTTAAACTCATAAAGGTGTACACCACCACTGCCTGGCATTAATGGGGAATCTTAAGGCATCTTCAGTCATTTTCATTTTAAGATAGTAATTCACATACAGAGAGGGCATATAGGATGGTTAAGAATGGCCTGTGTCCCTAGGCCTGCTCTTGGTCACTGAGGCCTGAAGTGGAGATATATTTTCCTTGTTGCCTGATGACTTTTCAGACCTTTTACTGGTATCTGAATGCATGTCTTTCATGCTCTTTGGATTTTGGATGATAATTTAGGGTATTCTTCTCTGTTGATATCCATCCTTAAGAACTGTAGAAAGATTGACTCCTTCCTCCCTCCCTCTCTTTCTATTAATTAATTAATTAATTAATTAATTCGTTCATTCATTTATTCGGTTTTCTCAAGGCAGGGTTTCTTTGTGTAGCTCTGGCTATTTTGGAATTAGCTTTGTAGATCAGGCTGTCCTTGAACTCACAGAGATACACCTGCCTTTGCCTCCCAAGTGTTGGGATTAATAAAGGTGTGTGCCAACACTGTCTGGCAGTTTTCTAGAATTCTGTCCTGTTCTGAGTGAGGTATTTTGTAAACTGAGGTGAGAATAAAGTTGGGTCCTGAGCTCCTTTATTGTATTACCTGGTAAGACTGGGCTGTGTTATCTTTCTGTCAGTGTCACTTACTGTCCCTGAGCTATCATTCTGCAGTGTTAAGCTGGCATGTACTTCCATGGGATCAAGGATGTATGTTCTTGAAGAGCCTCATCTGGGGATGGGGAAGAGAGTGAGGCCCTGTGAGTTCTGCCCTGTTTTCTTTTCAGAGTGCTTCTTTGCAGACTGGTTGGTGAAGATTAGGCAGAGTCAGGGTGAGGACTCAGCTCTTCTGGCAGTGCTGCATCCTCCTCTTGAGAAGCCCGGGCCTTAGGGACTGACCTTTCCTCAGTCCATGCTTATGGTCCTCTCTGGACCCAGAGCACCATGTGTACTCAGAGGTCAGCATAGAGCACTTCTGGGGACACACCAGAACGAAAGGCAGTGTGGGGGGTGAGTGCTCCAGGTCTTGGTGCCTGTCTTGGCTTACCTTATTCAAGTCAGTCCCAGCCCAGCAGTGACCAGTATGGTGTTTTAAGCAGCCTTAGAGTTGGCTAAACTATGGGGTTTGTAGTGTTACCAACTGATGATATGTTTATTAGTGTGTAACCCCATCATAACAGGAAGGAGGAACACCTATTAACTTATTCTTGCAAACCTTAGTGAGATGGTAACCAGCCAGAATGTCAATTTCATGGGATTATTTGGTTAGGTCTTATACAAAAAAAAAATGTATGCAATGTATAGAATAGCTTTTACAGTAAATAGCCAATAAGTAGCAGTTCCTGGAAAAAAAAAGAACATTGGTTGTAGGTGACAGGCCAGGACAAATAGGAACCACTAGTGCCATCTCCTGATAGAGCAAGTGGTCTTTCTGAGGCCTCTAATTAAGACTGTGTTGCCTGGGGAAAGGTAGAACTGGGATTAGGATTTAGCTCTTCTGGTTACTTGGTTCCTTTCACTTAGAATTTATATGAATGAGTCTTTGGCTTGAACATTGTACAGCTAGGGAGAGGCATTCCTATTCAGTTGATTCCAGGCATACAGGACTCACAAGTGTTACAACATCGATGACCCTACCGTGCATCCTTAACTTCTGTGGAGCTGGCTCCTCCCATTGGCTGGTCCCCAGGAGCCAGCCCAGCACTGGAGGTCAGGAACTCTGAGAGGGGCTCAGTTTTTTACTAAGTTTTTTACCTTTAAGATACTATCTTCCATATATTCTGAAATACATGCCTGCTTCTGAGTCTGTCTCTGAGCTAGGTGCGTGCATGATGCATGGTTAGAAACTCTAAGACTTCCAAGTACAAACTGTGTGGACAGTTGGGTTTGTAGGTGCCAGAAATGAATTTGGGGATATACAAGAGTGGATGGTTTGTCTTTTTTAATATTCAAAAATTGGAACTATAATGAGCTCTAGGATTCCTATGGTATCAGTAAAACCATAAAGGTGACCTATAGGGCAAGGAGAGAGAAACAAGGTAGGCAGAGAGTTCCCCTGCCAGTTTTCCAAGGCTTAGTCACAGGGGCTTGCACACAGAACCAGACGAGCAAAATTGGGAGCTGTTGAAGTTGGATGATGGCTCAGAGGCTGTTTTTCTGTTCTTTCTTTGTGTGTTTAAAGACATCTATGATTAAAAAAAAAGCTCACTATAAAGCAGAAAAGTACTTCGACTAGTGTTAGTGTAGTGTGCTTTTCAGCTCTCTGAAAATGGGTGGAAAAGAAGGATTCAGAAGGATCATCAGGACTTAAAGTTCTAGGTGCTGTAATATAGAGCAATACTCACCCACAGCTCTGCCTTACTTGCAGTGAATGGCTCACCTGCTACCATCACCATAGAGACCTGTGAGGACCCTGGTGACTGGACCACAGCCATTGGAGGTATATTCCTTCAGCTTCTCGGGAATACAGGTGGGCTTATGACAGGATCTATCTATCAGTGATCTGATCCTGACTGGGTTCAGGATCCAATCGCTGACCCATTAGATTTATGGGCAGTAATGTGGAACTCAGTGCTTCATATGCTGGCCTCCTCAGGTGATATCCTTTACTACTTCCTGCTGTCAGTTACTCCATACATCAATTTGCCTACTGCCTACCTGACTCTCTTTTTCCATCACAGATGACACATTTGCATTCTGGCGGGGACTGAAGGATGCTGGCTTACTGGATGAGGTCATACAGGAATTCCAACAGGAGCTGGAGGAAACCATGAAAGGTCTGCAGCAGCGAGTGCAGGACCCACCCCTGCAGCTCCGAGGTAGGGGGGCCTGATTCTCCCTCCTGCTACCCCTAGGTCTTGCTATCTAGCTGGAATGGAAGTTGAACCTGAACACAGGACCCTACTGTGCTGAGGGGAGCTGTCTTTTGGTATGCATTCTAAGATTCTGTGGTTGGTTTCTCAGGAGCCAGCATAGCACTGGAGTTCAGGAACTCTGGATGGGGCCCAGATTTTACTAAGTGTTGGTGTTGTCTCTTTAAGATGCTGTCCTCCTCAACAACATTGTGCAAAACTTTGGCATGCTAGATCTGGTGAAGAAGGTGCTAGCCAGCCATAAGTGCCAGATGGACCGCTCTCGTGAACAGTATGCCCGGGACCTGGCAGGTATGCCCAACAGCGGTGTGTTTGGGGAGCTATAGGCTCACTCTGTAGTCATGTGTCCACACACTTCATAGACACAGCCACATAGACTAACTTTTCATTTGAAGACAAAGAAATCAGCAGAACACAGGCATCGTACATGGAAAAGTCAGTAAAACTCCAGTGACTGTGGCCTGACCTTGCCAGTACGGAAAGCATAGGTCACTCTCTACTGACCTTTCTGTGATGAACCACATTATTTAATTTAAAGGGATATGACAGGGGAATGGAAAAAACCACCTGCTCCAGCCAGAGCTGGATTGTCCTATGGTATTTGTATATTAGTAATATGTTTTCCCTAAATGTGTGCCTTTTATGTGACTGTGTGTGTGTGTGTGTGTGTGTGTGTGTATTTACTTGGTTGCTTTGGCCTAACAACAACTTTGATGTGAAACTGAATGGAACACTTTGATGCTGAGGGGAAGGTTTGGCCTGTAGAACTTCCACTTTGGAACTGAGGGCCATTAAGGAACCCATTGCTACCAACCTTTCCTATGGTAAGCAGTCCTAGTTCCCTGGGTTGCTGTTGTTTTATGATCTGCTCACTGATTGCACATGTCTGCATTGTCCCTGTGGGAACACTGTCTGTCCCAATCTGTTCTCTGTGGTGATGCTGTGTGTCCCCTGCAGCCTTGGAACAACAGTGTGATGAGCACCGTCGCCGTGCCAAGGAGCTGAAGCACAAGTCCCAGCACCTCAGCAATGTGCTCATGACGTTGACACCAGTCTCCCTGCCATCCCCTATGAAGCGGCCCCGTCTTGCACGAGCTACATCTGGACCAGCTGCTATGGCTTCCCAGGTGCTTACACAGTCTGCACAGATTGCCCTTGGCCCAGGAATGCCTGTGTCCCAGCTGACCAGTATGCCACTTAGCAAAGTGGTATCTACACTGCCTTCCACTGTGCTGGGTAAGGGTTCTCCTCAAGCTGCCCCAGCCAGTTCACCGGCCTCCCCGCTGCTTGGGGGCTACACAGTCCTGGCCTCCTCTGGCTCTACCTTCCCCAGCACGGTAGAGATCCATCCGGACACATCCAGCCTCACAGTTCTGAGCACAGCTGCCATGCAGGATGGCAGTACAGTACTAAAGGTGGTCAGCCCATTGCAGCTGCTCACTCTGCCTGGTCTGGGACCCACCCTGCAGAATGTGACCCAGGCATCACCTGCAGGAAGCACCATCATGACAGTACCCACAGCAGCTGCTTCTGGACCTGAGGAACACACAGCCACTATTGAGGTGGCTGCTGTAGCAGATGACCATGAGCAGAAGTAGCTGGTAGGGAGGGTAAGATCCTTCCGAGTTGGGCTGGCTGCCTCTCCTCAGGCCACTGCAGGCAGAGGCCACTACAAACACAGGCCACAGGGCTGGCTCAGCACCGGCAGGTCTGATGGGCTGAACCAAAGAGAGGATTGCCGGATGAATCAAGAGAAGAAAAAAGGGGCAGAATGATGCCAGCAACCTGGAACATCAGTCTTCAACTTCTAAACTTCCTCCCCTTTTTTCGTGGGAAATACTCTTTTCCATCTGTTGCTTATTAATCCTGTTTACACATTGGGCCTTGAGCAGGAACCAGGGGGTCAGTGACCAGGAGGAGGCCTGGGTGCTTCTGGTACAGCTGCAGAGCCAGCACCAGAGCCCAGCTGATCATATGTCTTGGTGCCTGCACCCCAATGGGGCTGAGCTTTCTGGGACATTATTGACACATGTCTTGGGCTGCATGCCTGAGTGTGGAAGCCATAGATCCTATGGATTTGGTCTCTTCCCACAGTTCTCTGTAGGTTCAGTATGGCCAGTGTCCATGTTCCTTCACTGTGGGAACATGCCCTGGGGCTGAATGCAGATCCCAGTCAGGAACCCTCCCACCACACAGGCACTCAGGTGGTGAAGGGGTCTCATGGACCTGGTGTGTTCTAGACCCCTTTGCACATGGGCTGCAGGTGTTAATTGCTTAGTAGGCTTCTAGTAAAAATTAAATTTATAGTGTTCTCAACCAAAACAATGCTGAGTGCCTAGGCTCCTGAGTCAGTTCCGGGAGAGACCCAGAGCACCTATACATACACCTAGCCAGGTGCTAGAGGTCTTAGGTCCTGCCTTTCCCTGAGACAAAGCTCTGGAGGATTTGTATGGAGGTATGCCTGTGACTTGGGATAGCTCAAATGACTCCTATGTGCAGCCTGCTCTTATAGCCCCCTATAGTAACCCCCCTAAATTTTCCCTGGAGATAGAGCAGGGCCTCTCTGGTCAATACTTAGTGTCTCTATCCTGAGAGCCCTAGGGCATGTGAGAGGGCTGTTTAGAGTTGGTGGGTCAGTCAGCTGGAAGAGAGGATCCAAAATATTCCATGGAAGGCTGTCTGCAGGCAGTTTTTACAGGTCTGGTTGGACCCATGCAAGGGACTGTCCTCTAGGCCAGAGTCCTTGGAGTCAAACAATTCAGGGAACAGAGTTTTGGCCTCTCAGTAAGGTATGTCCTGGGATAGTCCTAAGGTGCCTCTTGAACCTCCTGTTCTGTCAACTGAAGGCTTTGTTTTCAAGGGCCCCACAGCAGGAAGGGACCACTGTCCCGTTTCTATGCTTTGAAGGGAACTGGCTAACTTTTGTCCATCCATCCACCCCCACCTCCCCCTCGAATGCCCAGATCCTTTTACACCCTTGCTGTGACTGGGGCTTTGTCTGCCCCGGCTCACCCCATGTCAAGCTACTGAGGTTCTAGCTCTTGTTTTCCTTCTGTTACATCATTGTTCACTGTGGTCATGAATCAGCTGGTTTTGGCAGATGTTTACCTGTTTATGTATATACTCCTTTTTGAGAACTCTTTCTTTTCCCTTGAGTTACAAGTCCTGTTATGTGCAGCTGTGTGACTCTAGGGGAGGGCCAGCAGGGTGGGCACTGCCCAGAACTCCCTGCTCTATGAACTCAGACTAGACTAGTGCCACAAATAAAATCTTCCTGCCCTGGGAACCAAAAGCTTTTCCTTGGCACAAGTCCCAGGTGCCATCTGCTTTTTGGGATGTGGGCCAGTTTCCTTTCTTCATGAGAGCAAGGTCGAAACCCTTTTAGCCCTTGCCCCTTAGAACATGGAGGTACTGGAAGGTGAAGTTCATTTCAGAGCCATACAAAAACAATCCCCAAACAGCTTCAGAATGATTAGTTCACACCACTCATTCCCAGTGTCCCCAGAGGCTGTTCACAGCCCACCCTCCAGAGCTGTTCCTGACCGGCTAGGGAGGGTTCTGCAGGACAGAGAAGGCCCAATAGTCCCATCTGCATGGAAACTACAGTCCTAAGGGAGGGAGGAAGTGCAATTTTTTTTTTCTTTTGCCCCACCACTTTTGTTTGTACCTGCCTCTTGTGGTTCCTACTGACTCCTCAATTGTTGTGTTCCCTGCCCATTGGGCCATTCAGGATCCAGGAAGGAAGGTCTTCCCCTCTACATGCAAACATGGGTGCTTGTGGCTGCTTTCAGTTTGGTTTTCTGAGGAAACAGGACAGGATTTGGTTTTGCTGAGGGTGCAAGCTCCTTTCCATGCCTGCCCAGGAGGCATGCAAGGGAGGGCAAGTTTGAGTTCTTTGAGTTCTACTTTGTATGTTGTTAAGTAAGTATCTGCTTGGTACTTTGATTTAAAATAAAAAACACTTTTGTAATTTGTGTGTTTTTGTCTCTTGTGATGGAAGCTATGAGAGAAACCAAATTTAACTTGTAAAAACATGTCCCTTGTGACAGTGCTAACTTGTTTCAGGTTCTTCAGACATACCTGTCTATTGACTCCAACTGTTGTTGGGGTTAGGGGCCAAGGGGCCTTCCTAGTGTCTTGAGGTCAAACAGTTTTTTGTTTGTTTGTTTGTTTGATGGTGTGTAGTTTTTTGTTTTGTTTTTTTGGTGGTGGTGTTTGGGTTTTTTGTTTGTTTGTTTATTTGAGACAAGGTCTCTACTTAGCCCTGGCTGTTGTGGAACTCACAGAGATCCCACCTGCCTTTGCAGGGATTAAAGGTGCGTATCACTACACTCTGCTCACACACTTTTAATAACGACACCGGGTACCATTCGGCTTCTGTGTTCAGCTCAGTGTGCAAGTGTAGTGCAGATGCTAGGCATCTCTCTGTGTGCCTTTCTGTTGCATCAGGCTTTGCAGACTGGGTGACTCAGAAACAACAGAGATTCCCTCACCTGTACGTCAAGGCAGACACTGTAGGACTGTAAGGAACATGAAACAGGATGAAGATAAATCTGGAGTTAACTCTTCTTCAGCCTTGACCCAAAGCTGAAACTCCAAGCACCTTCTCTAGAAGGTGGTACCTTTGCTGCCAAGCCAGCCACATTCTTCCCTTGCTCAGCTTGTTCAAGATATTTCTTCAACACTGCCACCCTCTTTGGTACTGTGGTCCCTAGGAGACCACAGGTACGCCTCTCCTACATCCAACAGAGCAGAGAGGCAGATACAATGTCATGTCACTTAATAATGAGAGTTGGATGAGGCAGAGACTTCCTTCGGGTGGATGTTGATGGATGTGTGACTTCCTAGGGGGTACCTAAACAAATGTATACTTAGCATCTGAAGACTTGCTCTGACTCAGCGTTCTTCCATGAGCACGTGCCACTGCAATGGAGCCAATAAGAGGGTCACGGGCACTGCCTATCCTCATACTTCATAGACAACCTGTATCCAGTCCACCTAACACTCCCCCAGAAAATCTGTAGGCACCTCAGATTTAATGGGTCCAAGACAGAATTCTTACTTCCTCCCCTGAACCTGTTCCCATTGTCCCTTGTCTCTAGGAAGGGTATCATCAGCCACACATTGCTTAGGCCACCTTTCTGCACTCTCACCCCCTCTCTAAGCCATACCCTTCCGCCTCTCAGATCAAGAGAGTTCACACTTGTTCTTTACTGCTATTCTCTATAGTCACTCTGCCCCTGGCATTACCAAAGAACCTGTTTCTGCCCCTTGGGCAAGGAGCATGTATGTACCTTCATCAGCCCTTTTGACCCCCTACTCCTGACACTTGTGGCAGTTACAGGCTGCAGACTATATAAACCCACTAGCTCAGAAAAGTTAACCTCTTATGCCCCCACTGAGAAGTCCCTAGAGATGGGTTATAGCACTGACTACTCAATGGAAGAGGATGCAAGAGAGAAGAGCAGGGATCAGAGGAGCAGTCTATCCACTCAGTGTTCTGAAGCATTAGTCCACAGAGGATGGGGCTGACAGATATCCCACATCTGGACAGACTGCCGTGTGCCAACTTACCTACTGAAGGAGGATAATTTTTTTCCAATTCTTTTGAGTAAATAACTATTGCTAGATCATACAGGAATAGTGTTTTAGTTTCGTGAGAAATTGCCAGTGTCTTCTAGTGCAGCTGTATCATTTTGCATTTCTATCAGCAATGAGTGTTCCTGTTGACCCACATTCTCACTCCATGTAGTATGCTTAGCATTTTGGACTTTGGCATTGTGATAAGTATATGGTGGTATCTCACTGGTGCATTTTTGTTTGTTTTGAGATGTTATCACTGGTAGCCCAAGATAGCTTCAAATTTGTAATCCTCCTGCCTTTCCTGTGGGATTACAGAATTGTACCACCACAATTGACTTCCCTATTAAAAATTACTATATTACTATGTACATGATTATGTGGGGGTGCATGTACTATGTGCATGCGGAGGTCAGAAGACAACTTTGTGGATGGAGTTAGTTCTCTCCACCTTTGTATGGATTCCAGAAATAGAACTCAGGTTATCAGACTTGTACAGCAAGTGCTTTTACAGACTGAGCTATCTCACTGCCCTTCCCTGTTGTTTCAATTTTGATTTGTAGTTGCACAGTGGCATACGATACAGAACACCTTTTTAAAAGATTTGCTTTTATTTTAATGTGTATGAGTGCTTTACCTACATGTATGCATGTGCAGCATATCCCTGCCTGTTGTCTGCAGTTCCCCAAGACAGATCCTGAACTGGAGATAAAAAATGGTTGTGAAGCAGGGCAGTGGTGGCACACGCCTTTAATCCCAGCACTCAGGAGGCACAGGCAGATAGATCTCTATGAGTTTGAGGCCAATCTGGTCTACAGAGCGAGATCTAGGACAGCTAAGGCTATACAGGAAAACCTTGTCTCGAAAAACAAAAAGAGACTTATGGGTTGGCATGTGGGTGCTGTGAACTAAACTCAGGTCCTTTGCAAAATCAGGAAGTGCTCTTAATTGCTGAGCCATTTCTCCAGTCCTTAAAAGACCTTTTTATGTGCCTGTACATCCTCTTCAGAAAGGTGTCAAGTCTTTTCCCAGTTTTTAAAAGACTTATTTTTTTTATTTGTGAGCATTTATATCTACGAGCACTGCCACTAGCATGTCAGGTGCGCACAGAGTCACAGACAGATGGTAGCTGCCATGTGGGTGCCAAGAATTAAACCTGGATCTTGTTAATTATGACTTCTGTTCTATCTTTTTCTTTTCTTTTTTTCCCAGCAGTGCATGGGAATCAAACCCAGGGTCTCACACATGCTGAGATTGACGGTAGGGGCAGATATTAGCCTTTTATTGGACCTTCTCATCTGATGATTTTTCTTTTTTTCTTTCTATTTATTATGTATACAGTGTTCTGGCATGTAGCAAGCCAGAAAAGGGCACCAAATCCCATTATAGATGGTTGTGAGATACCATGTGGTTGCTGGGAATTGAACTCAGGACCTCTGGAAGAGCAGCCAGTGCTCTTAACCTCTGAGTCATCTCTCCAGCCCCCAGATTTTTTTTCAAGTATCTCTCCCAGATTATGGTTTGTCTTCTCATTCTTTTAACAATATTTTTTCACAGCATTTTTTCTTTTTTACTTTTGCCGGCATGGTGGTACACTCCTTTAATCTAGTACTTGGGAGGCAGAAGCAGGTGGTTCTCTGTTATGTTCCAAGCCAGTGCTACACAGTGAGATGCTCTCTCAAACCAACCAACCAACCAACCAACCAACCAACCAACCAACCAACCAACCAACCAACCAACCTACCAATCTACCAACCAACCAAAACTGCACTTATACTTTGGAGTTTGAAGATTTAAAAACATTGTGGGTTGGAAATATAGCCCCTTGGTAGAGTTCTTGTCTAGTATGTACAAGTTTCTACTTCACCCCCAGCACTGGAGGAAAAAAAAAGGGTGTGGGAGGAGAAATCTGTAGTACATCAGGCATGAATATTTTTACTATATTTTTTCTAAGTCGGTGGCTGCTGCTGCTTTAGTTACCTTTCTATTGCTGTGACAAAACACCATATCCAAGGCAACTTATAAAAGAAAACATTTAATTTAGTTCTCAGGATTGTAGAGGGTTAGAGTCCATGACCTGATATCATGGTGGAGAATATGGCAGCAGCCAGGCAGTCATGGTGCTGGAGCAGTAGCTGAGAGCTTACATCTTCATCCACAAGTAGGTTGTAGGGAGAGCTAATGGGGAATGGCACAGGCATTTGAAACATCAAAGCCCAAACCCCAGTGACGCACCTCCAATGAGGCCACACTTCCTAATCCTTTCCAAATGGTTCCTCCTACTCAAATTCATGAGCCTATGAACCATTCTATCTCAGATCACCATCGTGACTTAACTTTTAATTTTTCTCAGTGGTCTTCACTTGGTAGGACTGTTTAGGAGATGTAGCTTTATTGGAGGAATATGTCACTGGATGATGGGCTTTGAGGTTTCAAAAGATTCCCAGTGCCCTCTCTGCCTTGTGATTGTGATCAAGATAAGATCACTCAGCTGTTTCTTCACTCCACCATCATGGACTCTAACCCTCTGAGGCCGTAAGCTAAATTAAACTCTTATAAGTTGCCTTGGTCATGGTGTTTTATCACAGCAAAAATAGCAATAGGGAAGTAATTAAGACATACTATTAGCATGCATATGCATATTTATAACTTGTACTAAAATTGTATTAATGATCTAATAATTTTGTATATGCATGTTTTTTCTTAGTCCAATTCTAGATTTCAGTCATACCAGTTCTTGGGCCTTCTTGGCCTCTTCAGTCTGGTCTAACGCCTGAGGACTTCTCTGAAGTGAACAGGCAGTCACTGAACATCTCTTAGGAGTCTGTATGGGGCTCATTGTGATGAAGTGATCTCAATCTTTGTCATGAAACAGGGGGTTGTATCTTCCCAATCCCTTATCACAGGACTTGTGACATCTGTTTGTCTGCCTTTAGTGATGTACACTCTGCTGCTCTGTTTAAGAAACACTCAGGCAGTCAGTGGCTTCTGAGGACCTTACCCTGAAATCAGCGCTTATTTCTGAGCTGTGATCATCACAGAAATGAGAAATAGGGAGGCCACGGAGGAATTACAGTTGGGATGAGTAAGATCAGTGATCTGTACCAGCAGTTTTGTTGGGTATGGATGAAATGAGGTATCCAGGGACCTATCTGTTCAGATTACGTCCCTGAGACAATGGCTAACCTTTGCTGTGTTGGGAAGGCTGCTAGAGAAATAAAAGGAGTTTGGGCTAGGTACCTGTGAGACACTCCGGAAGAAGAGCCGAGGAGGCCCGTGGATCTTAGTGCCTCTAGTACACCTTGGAGAGGCAAGAGAACTAGGTTCCTGGTGTGTAATGTGGTACCTGACCAAGTTATCCTAGAGGCGTACAGTATTCAGTCCCTCAAAGCAAAGGCACATAGGCTGAGAGAATAGTAAGTCCCACACTGGCTACAGCCTACTGTGTGTGTGTGTGTGTGTTTATTTTTATAGTAAAAAAAAATGCATTGCCGAATACATTTTCTGCTTTAGTAAAGTGTCCAGAACTTGAGAGAACCCTTTTCAATGACTGCCCGGTATTCCCTGCATGAGAGGTGGGACTACTTTTCGGGATGATGAGTCAGTCCACTGCAGTGCTGTGTCTGGGGACCTGGAACTGTGGTGATTGACAGAAAGGCTGTCATGAGTAAGCCCATCCACGACTATCTTGTCTCTGTTGCTATTCCTTGGTATATGGTGCCCTGTGATTCTAGATGTGCCTACCTAGTTGTTTTCCTTCTGGAATCCAGGTGACCCTGGGCTTAGTGTGGTCTTGCTGATCCAGAATGGAGACTCACTCAGGAGGTTCTGGTCTGTGTCTTCCTTACATGAAGGTGAACATTTCCTCTATATTTGGAACAATTTCTTTCTTTCTTTTCTTTTTTTTTTTCTTTTTTTGTTTTTCGAGACAGGGTTTCTCTGTGTTGTTTTGGAGCATGTCTTGGAACCCACTCTGTAGACCAGGCTGGTCTCCAACTCACAGAGATCTGCCTGCCTCTGCTTCCCTAGTGCTGGAATTAAATCGTGAACGACCAACGCCTGGCTATTTGGAACAATTTCTATTTCCTGTTTTGTTTGTATAGCAAATATTGGTTCATATACTCTGCCTATATTTTTCCTCATAGGCTGTGAGTTCCTTCTGAATTTATAATATTTATAGTTTAAAATATATACTCTATTAAAGAAACTAGACTGTTACCTGTGATAATAGTTACAATTTTTCTTTTTCTGTTTGGCTTTTGTTTTATTGATAGTGAAGATCTTTCTCCTATACAAAATTGTTTCAGTTTTGTGTGATGAATTTATCAATGGTGTGCTGATAGATGTTTAACAATTGGCTCTCTGAAAAGGAAACTAATTTCATTGTGACCTTGGTGGCCTTTCAAGCCATTGACTGGGAGGAACCAGCTTCAACATGTCTGCTCAGGTAGGAGTGAGTGATTACACTTGTCTCACTTCAAAGATAAGATTACTAACTGGCCCATCAGTGGTGGCTCACACCTTTAATATCAGCACTTGGGAGGCGAGGCAGAGGCAGGTGGATCTCTGTGAGCTCAAGGCCAGCCTGGTCTGCAGAGTGAGTTCCAGAACATCCAGGACTGTTTCAAGAGAAAGTCTGTTTTGAAACCACCCCCCCCCCAAAAACAAGATTACAAACTGTGAACATATTCAGCCTGAGGTTCTTTTAGGTTGTTGTGATTTTGTCTGTTAAACATCTTTGAACTACCTGCTGTAAGATATTGGTAGAGGCCAGTCCTGTTCTGTCATTCCTGCTTCAGGGTGATAACTAGCTCCTAATGAGTAAGCCGAGTCTGGATGCAGCTTCACGCCACATATTAGACTCCTGCATGCATATTCTGATCAGTTTGTGGACCCTGATCCAGAGATCTGCTTGTCCATCTGTAAGAAATATTAAATATGAATCTTTTCTATCAAATACTATAAAAAGAATTAAAATCTTTTCATCCTCCCTACCCTGTAAGACTTTCTTGCAAAATGTTTTAATTTGCCCACCTAGTTAAACTTTTGTTTACACAAAAGCCCCAGCTGCATTCCAGGAGTTGATGACCTGGAGCAGTAACAGTCCCTTACCCCCCATCCTTTTCTGTGCACCAGTCCTTTTCAGACTAGCCAATCTAATTAAGACTGATCTCAGACCCCCAGCCAATGGAGAAAAAGACACAGTCACCTCCTGAATTAGAATAAAAACCAAGTGTTATTTCCTGTCACTGTGTGTTTCCTCTTGTGAACATACCTTCTTGATCAAGAGCAAAGTTTTGCCTTGTTTAAACACTTCTATTGGAGTGACTCCAAACTTCCTTCTTTCTCTTTCTCTTTTCTTTTCAGTTTTTGGAGATTGGCCTCTCTGTTTAGTCCCAGCCGTCCTGAAACTCTGGAACTCAGGGATCTGCCTGCCTCTGTGCTATTCAAAGGCATGTGCCACACCCAGCCCCAAACTTACTTAAAACACATCTGTGTGCTTAACACAACTTCACAGTTGTGTGCGGGCAGGGGTGGTGGAGTGGGGGCGGGTGAGGGGGAGGAGTTTACCAGCTTCAGCCCCTCCCCCCACAAACCGCACCCCTCACAGAGGAGGAGCTATCATTCAGTATTTCTCTTCTTCCACCCCTATTGTAAATGACCTAAACCACAAGGAGGAAGCTGAGTCTTTTCTACGATTTGGTCATTTCTGCTGGGTACTCATGTCTGCCTTTTGCAGCCTGCGAGCCCAGGTTTCCTGTGCCTCAGCATCCTAGCTCAGTGGGCTACTCGGAGAGTGCCTTTGGTGGCGGCACCTACCTCCCCACAGAGCTCAGGTCGGCAGGCAACTAACTCCAATGAGAAAGTTCCTTGCACCCAGTCCTTCCTGGTCTTTGGTTTGGGGCCAGAAGTTTTCTAATTCTCTGAGTTCTGGCGCAATCCCAACAATCTCTGTATCTTAAGGGGTTGGCTATAATCATTAGAGCCTCTAGCGAGAAGCCTAGTGCCTTCTAGGAACAGAAGCACAAAGTTCTCAGTTTCTGACCTGTCTGGCGCTGCTCCCAGGGACCCTAGCCCTTGGCCATAGCACACAGAATAAGTTTGTCACGGGTCTATAGGCAAGGGCCCTTCCACTCCTGATAGGAGCATCTTTTGACCCTAAAGCCATCCCCCTCCAGGGGCTCACCTCACCCTTCCCCACACAAGATGCTTCAGACATCCAACTGTGAGTTGGGGGCGGGACAGGAAAAGGGCCAGGTCAAATTCTGCAGTGTTGACCCCAGGGAAACTGTGGGGGTGGTAAGTGTGGGGGGGAAAATCTTACCAAGTCCAGGGAGCTCCGCCAGGTCTGAGAGGGAGGCTATCACTTGAGGGCGGGGCGGGGGCGGGGCAGGGGGGGCAGTGAGGTAATTTCCGTGCTCTGTCGTCAGAGGTCTGAGTCGCCCCAGGGGCAGAATCGAAAGTGATCGCTGCTCCAAGTCGATGCTGTTGTACTGGGTAAGTATGGGGTGGCGGCTGGGGACTGGAGGGACCACCCGGAAAGGTGTGGGGACCATCCCCTTGCCTACAAATGGGCAAGGACCAGCTGCCCCAGACAGACTCCAGCAGCGGACAGCCCCATGGCCCCCTCCTCCTGCTTCTCCAGCTGCGGGGGCGGGGGGGGGGTATGGGGTTCTAGCTCTGATGATTTAGAAACCTCCACAGGAGTGCAGGGGGCACAGGCTTTGCCTGATGCTCACTCTTTCCTTTTTAAAACACAATCTTTGTAGCTCAGCCTTGAAAGTTCTCTTTAGAGTGACAGGGTGTAGGTCAGTATTTGCCGGCCGTGTGTAAGAAGTCTGGGTTTCATCCTCAACACTGAAAAAGAAAAGAAAAAAAAAAAAAAAAAAGGAAAATTCCCCTTAGACCTGACCGGGTGTTTGCAGGGAGTTCCCTCTCCTACCCCTGCTGCGGTGCCACTAACTCAAACTCTGGGCTCTGGACATTACCTCTCCTCCTGGCATCTCTGAGAACTCTAATAAGGACTATCCGACCTGGGTAGAGCAAGACTTCTGCAAGTCTGTGCCCTCTCTCCCCGAGGCTCCTGTTACTAAGTCTGGTAGGCGATGACAGTCCCAGGAGCCGACTAACGGCTCTCAAGAAAGGTGGTACCCTTTTAGTGGTCGGGAGATGTGGAACTTGAGGGGTGAAGGAGCCCCAGAGGTACTAGATGGAGGATTCTTTGCCCCACCCCCGCCCCCAGGCCCCTTCTTCTACCAGCTGCCGCTTGAGTTCCTTTTCAGGAAGAGAGGTTCAGGTGGAACGAGGTTGGACAGAAGTTCCTGTCCTTCACCTGGCAGGGGGCTATGTGGACTCTTCCTGACCTTGGGCTGACTCGCTTCTCTCCCTGTCATCTCTTCAGGGCTGATGGTTTTTCAGTAGATCGGCTGCTCAGAAGAAGCCTTACCCCACAACGCTGGAGAACCTGGCCGTCATCTGAGATGGCATCTTTGGGGCGCAGCCTGCAGCCTGCCAGCACATCGGCCTCCACAGAGACATCCTTGGCGGAACTCTATGCTCAGGTAGACCTCCGCCTGGGCTGTGCCCACTGCACCCAGTGCCTCAACGAGAGCACCTACATCCTGTATGACGTGGAGCACGACTGCCTCACGGAGATCTTGCTGGTCCGCTACAAGCAGGGTGCCAGGGACAAGGTCTGGCGCAAAGTAGGCCGCCGACCCAGCTTCCCAAGACCTAGCCGCTATGAAGTCTGTCGCTACTATAGCCCAGGGTTGGGCTGTAGGCGCCACCGAAACAGATGCACCTTTGCCAGCAGCTCTGAGGAGGCGCTGGTCTGGACATTTGAGCGCAAGCACAACCTTTCCCGCCTGAACTTGAAAGCTGCTGTCCGGGGCACTAGAGCCCTGGATAGGCCACAGACCCCGGCCGACACCATCCGAGCAGAGTTCGGCGGTCATTTCCAACTGCTCTGTGCCCTTTGCTTCAAGTGCCGTCCCTCATGCCTACGCCCTGTGGATCCCAGGGGCCATTGCCCTAGGCACCAAAGCTGCCCCACACTCCTCATCCATGTTATAACCGAGGGCAGGAAGCGGCAGTTTGTGGAAGTGCGGCCACAGCCACAGAACAGACGTCCTTTGAACTACTGCAGGTTTGTGGGCCGCGGGTTACCGTGCCGCCATGGGGTCTCACGCTGTGAGTTTGCACACAGTGCTGTGGAGATGGCTGTGTGGAAGGCGGAGCAGCTGGATGGACTCCAGAGAGGAGACCTGCTCACATACCCTCTCCTCAGAGAGGACAAATGGAAGGCCAGCCAGGGTCAACCTCCTGTGATCCAACTGTACTGCCACGCCTGCTTGGTCACCTGTAGTTCTCAGGAGGCATTTGAGAACCACTGTTCCTCCCTGGAGCATGCGCAGATGGTGGCCTTTGACCAGGCTGTGCCCTGGAATCACTGTGCCCCACCAATGGGGCTCTCCAAATTTGAGCTCTGCCCTAGGTAAGGGGAATTATGTGGGAGGGGGCAAGGGTAGGAGAAGAACCCCCCCCACAAACACCTCAGGTCAGCACCAGGGATTGTGAGGCCCAGCAGGCCTGAGACCTGCCTATCATCCCCTGTGTCCTGTGCACGCATGTCAGGCTAGTACTGCAATGGCCTCCGAAGAAGGTCCCTTAATGCCAGCCATTTCCCTGGAGACTTAGGGTGTAGAGCAAATGAAACCCCTATCTCCCCAACCCCCACCCCACCCCTAGCCTAGAATCCATCTCTGCTCCCCATTCAGGCCCAGGGCTGGGCTTGAGAGGGTTGGCGGCTCCTGAGGCCATACACCTCCACGAGTTCCCGCTGACCTCCTCGCCTCCCCAGGCCCGACCTCTGTGAGTACGGAGATGTCTGCATCAAGGCACACTCAGAACAGGAGCTGCAGGAGTGGGTTCAGCGGGCTCGGGCCGTGGAGATGAGAGAACAGGCTGCCTGGCAGGATGGGCTGGTGTCTTACCAGGCACGGCTGCTAGCTGAGTACCGGTGCAGCAGCAAAGAGGTGTTGGTGGTGAGTAGAGGCTGGGGAGAATGTGAGGGAGGACGGGTCCAGGGCTGCCCTGCTGAGAGCCAGGGCCTCTTCGTGCAGATGGCTGAGACTGTCGATGGGGTGTCTGTCACCTGCCACCAGCCGCTAGTGCATCAGGCCCAGGCGAAGACAACTCAGCACGACTGGAGGTTCACCATCCACTCTGAGGTGAGGGCTCCACAGCCCTGGGACATCAGGTCTCATGGGCAGAGCCTGCCTCGGGTGGGTGGAGGGATTCCCAGGGTGTTAAGGACGACAGGCGGGCAGATACAGGTTTGGAGCTAACGCTGCCAATGGCTCCACCTCCTCATCTATGTGACCTGGGACAAACCCTACAGTCTCTCTGCCTCAGTTTCCTCCCACAGTGGCAGGTGATCACGGCACCCTCACCCCATGGGATCGCTCAGCGGAGTGTATTAATTAATATCAGAAATGAGTGTGCCGGTGTCTGGCACCTGGAGAGTGAGTGTGACTTGTAATGACAGGACCCTGAAAACCCCAGCTGTTCATCTCTCTCTCTCTGTCTCTCTCTCTCTCTTAAATGTCTTCTGAGGCTTAGGCAGGGTCTATGGGCAGAGGTGGAAACCAGGGCAGATGAAACAATCTGAGGGCCCCACACTCAGAAAGTGGCAAGCTACCTGAAGGAAGGATGGGTGGTCAGGGTTGAAGGAGTAACCCCGGGCCCTGAAAGGGTCGGAGGGCCCGTTTGACATGTTGCGGCCTATCTGTCTCCTTCTCCAGGATCCCTTGTTACATGTTGCTCTGCTCAAGCAAGAGCCTGGAGCGGCCTTCTCACTGGTGGCCCCCAGCCTCCCACCAGACCAGCTCTATGCACAGGGAAGGCACTTCCATGTGCCCGGCTCCCCAGCCGAGTTCCAGGTAGGGGTGCGCGTACAGGCTGCCTCCTTTGGCAGCTTTGAGCAATGGGTGGTCTTTGACTTCGGTCACAGACCGGTGCTGCTCCAGAAGCTGAAGCTGCAGCTGGGCCAGTCACACAGTCCCGGGCTCAGTGCAAAGCCGGCATCCAGTCACTCTCAGGAGCTGGAATGCTGGCACACGGGCAACCGCCGCGTGGTGCGTGAGGTAGACTGGACACCCGAGCAGGAAGCCCTGATGGCCAAGTACAAGGTACCCTCCCTGGCCCTGGAGTTCAGTCACAGTGGTGTGGTCTGGGGCCCCATCTCTCGTGCAAACTACCGGCAGAGGATGCACAAGTTTCTCTATGAGGAGGAAGCCGCTCAGCAGCAGCTGGTAGCCAAGTAAGTGGGGGCAGTGGGGCTAGCAGGAGCCACCCACATCTGGACTTGGAGATGGGTCTTTGACTATGGCGTAGGGAGCTGACCTGTAACTTTCCACCAGGCTGGCCATGAAGGGTCAGGTAACCCTGAAGACAGCACTGCAGACACCAGCACTCGGCATGCTCTTTGCACCACCAGGAGCCCTCTATGCCGAGGTCCCCTTCCCCTCTTCTCTGTTGCCAGACACTGACCAGGGCTTCCTGCTGGGCCGAGCAGTCAGCACAGCCCTTGTGGCTCCCGTGCCCGCGCCTGACAATACAGTGTACCAAGTACGGCTGGAGACGCGGGCCAGCTCGGAGAATGCACTGTGGCTGCTGTTGCCAGCGCGGTGCTGTATGGCTTTGGGGCTGCAGCCGCAGGACAGCCCCGTCTTGGAGGTGCAGTTCCAGATCGACCCTCTGACCTTCCGGATCTGGCATCAGGCGGTAGATGCCCTGCCTGAAGAGCGCCTGGTGGTCCCTGACCTGCCCACCTGCTCCCTGCCCGAACCCTGGCCCACCCCACCCTCGTTTCGTGGCAACCACAAGCAGAAGCTGGCTGTGGGACTCATTGCAGGCAGAAGACCTGAGGGCACAAAGCCCATTCCACCACTTCTCATCTATGGCCCCTTTGGCACTGGCAAGACCTACACGCTGGCCATGGCCGCCCTAGAGGTTGTCCAGCAGCCCCACACCAAGGTGCTCATCTGTACACACACCAACAGGTGAGCCCAGAGCTGCTTTCAGCTTGCTTACAACTGGCCCTACCTCCTACGATGTCTGGCTCTCTGATTATGAAGATGTTGCTGGTGGCTGGTTGCATTTTAAACCCAACTGGGGTGCCCTGAATCAGTCAGTGCATATATGGTGTGGGTAAGGAGAAGTGGGTGCCTTTTCACAAACCCTGGGCCAGGGAGGGAGTTATAGTGGTGTTGTGTTTTGGCCTACCCCATGTTTCCTGGTCAAGGCTCTGTATTTCTTTATTATTTTATTTGTTTATTTATTTGTCTATCTCATCTAGTTATTTATTTATACATACTTAATAGAAACCAGCTATTCAACCAAGAAGTTCCCCTTTGATTAATGTGGTTTTTTTTTAGTTCCCTAATACATATTATTACAGGCACAGGGTTCTTCTTTAGCCCAGAGAAGGGGGAGGAAGGAAGCCCAGAATGATGGTCATGTGCCCTGAGGCAATTTCTAGACTGAGCTGCAGATCTGAGTGGCCAGGCTACTGCTTACCTGGAAAATCCTATACAGCATCTCCTTGGCCTCTTACCTCTCAGGCTTTGCTCCTAAGGCCTGAATACCAGTTCTTGTTGCCAAAATTGCAGCCCCCAGAAGCTGGGTTTAGGATCAATGGCAGGCCTCAGCCACCATGGGCTGTCTTGGGCCACGGCTAGCTCTCCCCTTGACCTCAACTCAAGAGACCACCTTCTCTAAGCTATCCCTTGACCACCCAGGCTCAGACCTTCCCCGTGTCTTTGCTTTTTGATCCCTTTGGGGACATTTGGGTCCCTGGGCAAGACCCCTGTCTGTCTGCCTTATGAGTGTCCCTGGCATCCAGGCAAGGCTGAACATGTGTTTTAGCCAGAAGCCTGGGGTCCTGAAGGCAGCATCTCACAGTGCCTTACCCTTCTTACAGTGCTGCGGACATCTACATCCGGGAGTACTTCCACAGCTATGTCAACAGCGGCCATCCAGAGGCAGCTCCACTCAGGGTGATGTACACAGATCGCCCTCCAAGACAGACCGACTCAACCACGTTGCAGTACTGCTGCCTGACTGAGGACAAAAAGGCCTTTCGCCCACCCACGGGAGCAGAGTTGGTACATCACCGATTGGTGGTCACCACCACTTCGCAGGCTCGTGAGCTCCAGGTGCCGGCTGGCTTCTTTTCCCACATTTTCATTGATGAGGCAGCCCAAATGCTGGAGTGCGAGGCCCTCATCCCACTGGCCTATGCCTTGTCATTAACCCGTGTAGTGCTGGCAGGGGACCACATGCAGGTCACGCCTAGGCTCTTCAGTGTGCCCAGGACCAAGGCAGCTGGGCACACACTCCTGTATCGCCTCTTCCTATACTACCAGCAGGAGGTACACAAGATTGCTCAGCAGAGCCGCATCATCTTCCACGAGAACTACCGTTCAACTGCGGCCATCATCAACTTCGTCTCCCACCATTTCTATGTAGCCAAGGGCAACCCCATCCAGGCCAGCGGCAAGGTCCCGTGTCACCCCCAAAATTACCCACTCATGTTCTGCCATGTGGCAGGCAGCCCTGAGCAGGACATGTCCATGACATCCTGGCTGAACTCGGCCGAGGTCACCCAGGTGGTGGAGAAGGTACAAGAGATCTACAACACCTGGCCTCACTGCTGGGGACCTCGGGAGCAGAGACACATTTGTGCGGTCTCCCATGGCGCCCAGGTGAGCTGTCTGTCTCCTTTGGCTCCCACAGTTTTACTTTTCTTTCCTTGCGAGGGTTGCTTTGTTCCTTTTCCAGTCTGATCCGCGTGACCATGGCTGGGGTGAGGGTGTACAAGGGTTGGCAAGAGGACCTGGTCCTTACCGGGGGACAGGCCCTCAGAACCCTGGACTTGTCTGCATGCAGGTCAGTGCGCTGAGGCAGGAGCTAAGGAGGAGGAACTTGGGTGAGGTGTCTGTGGGCAGCTTTGAGATCCTGCCAGGTAGGTGACAGAAATATGGGCCAGGGGCTAGCCTTATCAGGGAGGCAGCTTCCAGCCCATCCCTCAGACTTGTATATGTAGGGTGGGGGCGGGCTAGCCAGTCTGCTGGTTCTGCTTGGCTATCTGATCCATGTCTCCCACAGGGCGTGAGTTCCGGGTGGTGGTATTGAGTTCCGTCCACAACCGCAATAGTCTGCTCAGCCCTGGGGCACCAACCTCGGAATTCTTTACTGAGCCTCGTGTGCTGAACACGGTCATGACCCGCGCCCAGTCTCAGCTGGTGGCCGTGGGGGATGCTGTGGCTCTCTGTTCCTCTGGAGCCTGCAGAAAGCTCTGGAAAAGCTTCATCCGTGAGTGCATAGAGCATCACAGCGTCTTCCCCGAGGACCTGTCCCTGGGACAGATCGAGCAGGGCGTGGCCCAGAGACAGCACTGGTCCTCTTTGACGCTCAGAGCTGGGGACCCAGATGCAAAGCACACAGCCGTGGCGCAGGACCTGCAAAGGCCCGTAGCGGAAGGGACCACGGTCGCAGTGAAGACAGAGACTAGAGCCAGGGCGTCAGCCACAGCACAGACGGAGGTAGTAGCAGCAGAGGACACCGCAAGGGGAGACTCAGCCTCTGGAGACACAGCAGAAGGAGTGTCCACCCTGGAGGGTGGGCTGTCTGAAGAACCTGAGGACTCCGAATCTGACTTCTGGCCCTCTGACTGGGAGCTCAACGCCGATGATGCCATCTTGAAGGAGCTCCTCGATGAAAGCCGGCAAGTGACCGTGACTGTCCGGGAGGATGGGCTTCTGGACACCATGATTTGGCCCGCATCCCCACAACAGGCCCGACAATACACAAACCTACCCTCATCTGTGCTGCGCAAGTTGCTGCGCTCAAACCCCAAGCAATACCGCCGCTGCAGCTTCCTACAGGAGACGTTCGAGAGAGCATTGGCCACTCCACTGGATGACATGGCCTCTAGCCCTATCCAGGTCAGGGGTCGTCTGAACTGTGGGATGGCCTTCACAGGGGATGAGGTACTAGTACAGGTCCTAGACGCAGCAGATAATGACAGGGGCACCTCAGGAAGCCCGCAGGGTCGTGTGATGGGCGTCCTGAAGAGGAGGAGACATGAACTGACCTTTGTGTGTCGTATGGATGAGTGGGACCCCCGAATCATGATCCCCATCAATGGTTCTGTGACCAAGATTTTTGTCGCAGAGATGAAGGACCCACAGCAGGTTCCCGTCCACCGCCTCATTCAAGGCCAAGTGCAGCGCGTAAGGCACGAGAGTCTCATGCCCGAGGACCGGAGCACACGGCTCTTCTGGGTCCGAATTGTCCTTTGGAGAGAACGGTTCTACTACCCGCTAGGCATTGTCCTGGAGGTGCTGCCCAAGGCCATCACCTGGGAGCAGGGCCTTCATATCCTTGACCTAGAGCATGGCCTCAGGGCCCACACACCAGACCCAGCCTCTGTTTCCAAGGCGTTGCAGAGATACCACTCAGAGCTAAACATGGCCACCGGTCAGCGAGAGGACTGCCGCCACCTCTTGACCTTCACCGTGGACCCCCAGGGTGCCCGCAACCTCGATGATGCTCTCAGTGTCCGGGATCTGGGCCCGGTGTATGAGGTGGCTGTGCACATTGCTGATGTGGCCAGCGTGGTACCCAAGGATGGGGCACTGGACGTGGAAGCCCGCCAGCAGGGCTCCGTGTTCTATGCCCCCAGCAGGGAGCCAGTACTCATGCTGCCAGACAGCTTGTGCCAGGACGCGCTTAGCCTTCTGCCAGGCCGGGACCGCCTCACCATCTCCCTCTTCCTCACCATGGGGAAGGGCAGTGGCCGGATCGAGAATCTGCGATTTGCACCCTCCGTAATCTGCTCGGACCGCCAGCTGTCATACGAGGAAGCTGAAGCACTGATCAGGGGCCACCCTGGGGCTGGCCTGGAGCTGCCAGCCCACCTGGACTCTGTGGAAGCCTGTGTCGTGGCTGCCTGCTACTTCTCGTGGGCGCTGCGCCGCCAGCGCCTGCCAGCCACCTGCTACTATGAGCCGCCAGATGAGGACAGTGTGCTGGGCTTTCGCACAGCCCACATCATGGTCCAAGAGTACATGATCCAGTTTAACAGCCACGCAGCTGAATTCCTGGTGCGCAGTAAGCACACACAGACGCTGACACCGCTGAGGTGGCAGCCCACACCCAGCAGGCACCAGCTTGACGGTGTTTTTAAGAAGCACAGAGGACTGGCGCCCCTGTCGCTGCACCTGTGCCACCACGTGGACTCCCAGTACACCCCCAGCAAGCAGCTGCATGTCCTGGCTTCCCTCTGGAAACAAGTGCAGCTTGCAGCTGGCACTCACGACTACAGCCAGATGGTGGACCTGATTGCTGCAGATGACATGCACCCTTCTCTGGCTCCTTTATGCCTGGACTTCCGAAAGGCTCTAGGCCGCTCTGTTTTTGTCCGTTCCAGACAGGGTGAGCAGCAACCCGCTGGCCACTACTCGTTGCAGGTAGATTGGTACACATGGGCCACCTCACCCATCCGTAGGTACCTAGATGTGGTGCTGCAGCGGCTGATCCTAATGGCATTGGGCCACAGGGGCTGTACGTATTCTACCAGGGACATTGATGGGCTCTGCCAGGACTTTAGTCGCCAGTATGCATGTGCCCAGAGTTACCAAAGGCGGGCCTATAGCCTCTACCTGGCCGTCCAGCTGAAGGCCCAGCCTCGATACAAGCTGGGCTTTGTGGTGGATGTCGAGATAGGTTCCCCGTGCTTCAAAATGCTCTTCCCCATCAACCGAGAAACCCTGCCCGACCCCTGC
Organism: Mesocricetus auratus; assembly: GCF_017639785.1. Lineage (NCBI taxonomy): Eukaryota > Metazoa > Chordata > Mammalia > Rodentia > Cricetidae > Mesocricetus > Mesocricetus auratus. Next base: position 24,684,614 of record NW_024429209.1, on the reverse strand, counting down.
CCTGTCTACTACCACTCTCTGCAGCTGGCTGAACACCCCCAGGAGCTAGTGAGCCAAACAGGCCTGCGGCTTGCATGGCGGCGCCGTATCTACTCAGTGCAGACGTCCAAGCTGTCTTTACCAGTGCTGGGCACAGGTTTTGACCCACACACCCAGATTATAGATGCAGCCCTGTGGACTCAGCTCCTGGAGCTGGTGAAGGAGCAGCGCTGGCCTGAGGTGGCTGCCCTCATCCAGGAGCAAGGTAAGAAGCTTCCTCGTCGAAGGGAGAAAGTACAGATACACCAGAGTCGCTGTGGACACTTTGTAGAGGTGTCCTACGAGCTGAACCGGGGAGATACCCTGCAAGTACAGCTTGGTGCCAGCCTGCAGCGGGGCTTCCTGGCACCAACTCTGCAGCTGTGGACTGTGGTACCTGGCTTCAGCCTCTGTCTGGAGCACATGGAACGGCCAGGTGACTGCTTTTCAGGCCATGTGCACCAGACTCTGCAGGACCACTACCGAAAAGTAAGCGAGTACTCACGCGTGTGGGAGCCACTCTGTGCCCTGGAGTCACTTACCAACGCTGTTTCAGAAAATGACTCCATCGTGCTGCAGAATGTGCACATTTTCTGGGATGCAGATCGGACATCAAGGGGACAGCTGCGGGGCACCTTCCAGCTGGAAGCTGCCTTTCTCCAGGAGAACTATATCAACGCCCACTTAGACTGTTGCTACCTCTGCATTCGGCTTGAGGGGCTCCCTCTCCCGCAAGCCAGCCCACTCCCTGGGCCCAGTTGCCCTGGCCCCTTCCTGAGCATTGACCCTGATACATATACCTGGGTGGCCCATGGGCTGGCTGGTGATTGGGACCAGGAGAATGTGGAGGATCGGGAGGAGGTTCCCAGGCAGGTACATTTCTTCATCCACCACATGGCCATGGAGAAGGTTCCAGAAGAGGTGCTGAAACCTAGTGCTCGGTTCACTGTGGAAGTGATATCTAAGCAGCTTCCTGACCTGTGAGTGGTTTCTGTCACCTGAGGTCAGGGAGAAGGTCCCTTGGATTGAGGTCCAATGGCTCCCCTTTCCTGGGAGGACATGACCCCTCCCTAGGAGAACCCTGTTCACTTGCTGGCATCCTTTCTCATCCCCAGCCGCAAGGAAGAAGCTGTGCGCAGACTGAAAGGGGCATGCCCGCTGGTCATCAGCATCGCCTTGGGACGGCCAATCCCTGAGCCCCCTCACCGGCCTCACCGGCCTCACCGGCCTCACCAGCACTCTTTCTTCAGGGGTAAGTCCGCTCTTTAGCTTCCCCACCTCTCCCCCAGTGCACGGTGCTCAAATGATCCTTGGCTTCTGCTCCATCCCCACCCCAGCACCTACCAGCAGGTTCTTGGAGCGACAGAACTACAACATCCCTGGTGGACGGCATAAGCTGAACCCTAGCCAGAACAGAGCCATCAGAAGCGCTCTGGAGAAGCAGTTCACAGTCATCCAGGGCCCACCAGGTGGAGTTCATTTGCAGGAGCCAAGGGCTGCCCTGGGCGGGCAGGTGTGGCTACGGGGACTCACACTGTCCTCTGTCCACAGGCACAGGGAAGACCATTGTGGGCCTCCACATTATATACTGGTTCCATAGGTCAAACCAGCAGCAAGTACCAACTGGCAGCAGCCCTGGCGGAGAGGAACAGCAGGGGGGGCCATGTGTTTTATACTGCGGCCCCTCCAACAAGTCCGTGGATGTCATGGGAGGTGTGTGAGGGATGAAGTGTGGGACTGCCAGAGGGTGCTGGACATCGAGGTGCAGTCTCTCAGATCTTCCCTTGCCCTAGGACTGCTCCTGAGCAGGAAGACAGAGTTGAGGCCCCTGCGTGTGTATGGGGAGCAGGCAGAGGCCACCGAGTTCCCGATGCCAGGAGTCAGTAGCAGGACTCTATTCGGCAAAACCTCTCAGGAAGGGAGGCCGAATCAGAACCTCAGGTAGAGCATATTATCTGTCTGTGCTGGGATCGAGGCAAGGGGACCTCCATGGCGCAGGGGTTCCACCAAGGTCCTGCCTTGTAGGAGTATCACCCTTCACCACCGGATCCGCCATGCCCCCAATCCATATGCAGCAGAGATCAGAAAATTTGATGCCCAGCTTCGGGAAGGGAAAACATTCTCAAAGGAAGATCTTATGGTGTAAGTGGTGGGCTTAGCGCTAGGTGGAGCTGCCTGTTGTAGAATGTCATCTTAAGGTGTGTTACTTTGTTGTCATATGCTCTGTAACATTTGCTTAATGATACAAAGATGAGTTTGATTAAATAAGATTCACTTGCGGTCAGGAGGCTGGGTCAACAACTAGCTGACAGGAAGCTGTAGGGAGGAGCCAGGTGGAGAAGGGTTTATAGGGAGGGGTGGGAACAAGCACAGGGGCTTGAGGAGGGGGCTGGAGAAGGAGGTGAGCCGCTTGCTATTCAGCCTCTCCAAGGAGCAGAACTCTACCTCGACCACTGAGTTTTGAGTTCTTTAGAGGGACAGAGATTTAGACGAGTTCCCTCGTAGCTGTGAAGGAGGGAATGGGATCCCCTCAGGGGGCAGCTCTTGTGGCCTAACTGCTGCCTATAGCTGCAGACAGCAGTGGCAGGAAAGGCATACACAACCGAAAATGAGAACAGCCACTGCCCGTTGTCGGCAAGCTCACCGGATGACGCGTGTTGCCTCGCACAGGTACAAGAGAGTCTTGGGGAAGGCACGTAAATATGAGCTTGACCGGCACTCAGTCATCCTGTGCACCTGCTCCTGTGCGGCATCGGGGAGCCTGAAAACCCTCCGTGTTCGACAGGTCCTTATCGATGAGGCAGGCATGGCCACTGAGCCAGAAACCCTTATCCCCTTGGTGTGCTTCTCACAGATCGAGAAGGTAAGACGGGAAGGGTTCTAGAGCTGCTGCCTGGGTCCCCCAAGAAGCTGGGATGCCTCTGGCTATAAGGGTGTCAAGATCATATCTGTCTGTGCTTCCAGGTGGTTCTCCTTGGAGACCACAAGCAGCTGCAGCCTGTGATCAAGAACGACCAGCTGCGAAACCTGGGGATGGACCGGTCTCTCTTTGAGAGGTACCACAGGGATGCCATCATGCTGGACACACAGTACCGTATGCATAAGGACATCTGCTCCTTTCCCTCCATGGAGTTCTATGGGAGAAAACTGAAGACCTGGCCTGACCTGAAGCGTCCACCTAGCATCCTGGGCCATGCTGGCAAAGAGAGCTGCTCTGTCATCTTTGGCTATGTCCAGGGCCACGAGCAGAAGCTGCTGGTGTCCACCGAGGATGGCAATGAGAACTCCAAGGCCAATCCAGAGGAAGTAACAGAGGTGGTGAGTGTCAGAGCAACTCGCCTTGGTGCCTGGCAGGTCAGGGAAGGCTTCCTGGAGGAGGGTGAAGGCCAAGGAAAGCTTCAGTGGTCAGGAAGACTGGGATCAAGCCAGGTCTCTGTGCTCAGGACAGGAGGACTGGGTTCCAACTCTACCTGCCTTCTCATCTACTTAGGTCCGCATCACCAAGCAGTTGACCCTGGACCGGACTGTGGATCCCAAGGACATCGCCGTCCTTACACCCTACAATGCACAGGCTGCCGCAATCAGCAAGGGCCTCAGGCAAAGAGGGGTCACCGGAGTGACTGTGACTTCTATAACCAAGAGCCAGGGTGAGGCTGGCCCCCATATTAGTGTGGGAGTCAGCAGGGGTGTTGGTGGGCATAGAGCTGTGAATTCATCTACCATCCCCTCCCCTCCTCCCAGGGAGCGAGTGGCGCTATGTATTAGTGAGCACAGTCAGAACATGCCCCAAGAGTGACGTGGACCAGCGGCCAACCAAGAGCTGGCTCAAGAAGTTTCTGGGCTTTGTTGTGGACCCCCACCAAGTAAACGTGGCCATCACCCGGGCACAGGAGGGCCTGTGCCTCATTGGTGAGGGTTTGCATTTCTGGGGAAGGCTGGGGTGAGGCAGTGTCAAGCATGCTCAGGGCCAGAACTAAGAGCTACCTTGATTCTCTCTGCAGGGGACCACGTATTGCTACGCTGCTGCCCACTCTGGCATCGTCTCCTAGACTTCTGTGAGGCCCAACACAGCCTTGTACCTGCTGAGAAGGTGCGGGTCCAGAGAAAGTCTGCTCTGTCCTCCTGAAGAGCCCTCGCCTGCCCAGCCTTTGATGTACCAGCAGCTGAGGACATGTCCCTCATTCTTCTGCCAAGGCCCTGGGCATATAGTGGATTGCCACAGCTCACAGTCCCAGATGAACATTAGTCAGCCACCTCTGCTATCTTCTTGGGAGAGGCCCCAAAGATACTGGCTGCAGTCATGTAGCAGTGACAGTCCTACGGGTGGTGGCCTCTTCCTGGGCCGGAAGCAGAGTTAATAATGATGACCTTCCTGTTTGTGCCTGAACTTGAGTGGAAGGGAAAGGGCTAGAGGTGGGCCCCTTTGCTCCTGACTGTGTTGCTTTTCCTGGGGCATTTGGTGACTGGGACACCTCTTAGTGACCCCAGAGGACCCTAGGATATACCTTTGCTGTTACTAGGAGCATCAACAGGAATGAGACTCCTCTGAGCTGCACTTTGACACTGAGATCCATCTATAGTTGCACTGGGCACCATGCATTCATTTGTCATATTTTCTAGTCTTAATAACCTAAAGATAATACCTCTTACTGGGCCACTCAGAATGGGCAAGGAAGCCTTCCTGGAAGAAAGACTTTTTATCTTTTACTATTTAACTACCTTATATCCTGCAGGGCTACCTGCTAGGATAGGGAGAGAGAAGGACACAGCTAAGCCAAATGATCACAACAGCCCTGTCTCCTGGGATGTGAAGTAGCAGCCCTGCCTGTGGGCAGGCAGCTGGGAATGAGGTACCCCAGTACCACTGGGGGGGGGCTATGCTTCTTTACCAAGCTTTCATGTCTATATCTAGGGCTTTAGGACAACCTAAATCTAAATTTTTTTTCTGCGGGACCGAGCAGGCAAAAATCTCTCCCTTCATGTCTCCCCCTTGTGCTCCCACCTCCTGGCAGTTCCAAGGCCGGAGCCACCTCCCTTCTCAGTGAGAATCTCCTCTCCCGAGGACAGGGATGCTACAAGCGAGCTGTACTACACCAGAAGAGGCGGGGCTCCCTAAGGCCTGGCTGCAGAGCCTTCTGTGGGAATGACATCTGGTGTTTTCTACAAATGAATTTCTACACATTCCATCTTTTAACCTTTTCTCAGGTTATGCCTTCTGTAACTGGATAATTTTATTATAAAAGTTTCTCTGAAAGTTTTCATGGGTGTTTTGTGCTGTGGGCAAGAGTAGACAGGACTGGCCTTCATCTTGTAGCCGTTGAGGTGGTCAGAGGAGGAGTTGGGTCCAGAACCTGGGAGAGTGGGAAGAGAAGGTAGTGGTATCCTATCTCATGACTCGGAAAATGGATGCACAGTCATAGGAAGCTAGTGGATGATTTAGCAGAGATGGGCTGGAACTGGAGTGCTAAAGTCTGATCCTGTAGGTTTGGCTAAGTGCTCTTAGTCCCCAGGCTGAAAGCAGGTCCAAAGTCCTTACGGTTGTGACCTCAGTGACAACTTACCTGGTCTGGGCCCTATGACCTCCTCTCCAAGTCAACTTGTGACATGCATTCATTTGGCCTTTGACTTGTAGCCAAACAAGCTTACCCTAGCACAGCTGATACAAGAATGATCCTAGAGACACTGTAAGGAAAAGAGGTCCCCAAGGGCTACATCTGTTTCTAGAGTTACAGAGCACTAACCCCACCTGCCCCCTCATCCACGTAGGTCTGCAGCTGAGTTTGGCAGGGATCGTAGTGTCCTGGCTGGGTTCCTGGGGGCAGCTTGTACTAGGGGTGTGATAGTAGAAGATGAGCTTTTAAAAGGTTTGGGGTGCCTTTGGCTCAAAGAGCAGTTCGAGAGCAGCCATAAATAAGTAGTGGAGTTTGGGGATGGATATGTACTAAAATAAGCAAGGCATCCCCAGATAAGAGACAGTAGGATCTCCCCCCACCTAGAGTCAGGGAGGGATTCTTTTAGAGGAAGAGGATTTGAAGTTGGTGGGAAGTAGTGAGGGATGGTTTTTAAGTTGGAGCTCAAGATGAGAAGAAACCCAGATCCATCATGAATAAAGATGCCAAGTGTGGTGGAGGTGAGATGAGCCTTGAGAAGGTATTGGCACTAGTGGGCAGTGCGCAGGCTGGGGAATGGGCTAGGTGAACCAGCTTCCCAGCACCTCGTGTCTGTAGTAGCTCCACTGTGTGTCCACCTCTAGGCTACATTCCTCTGGGCCTAATGGGGCACAAGGCTGGACCATAGCTAGGGATAGGAGTCTTCTGCTCTCAGTTAGTCAGCATGCCAAGCTGCTAGACCCACAAATATTTCCATTAGCCAGCCCTCATTCTAGGTCTCCCCTCTCTGGGAGAATTGCCATGACCAATACCCAGTCTCCACTCATAACACATAGGCCATTGTGGGTCCATCCTACATCTCTAGGATAACCCTATCCTGAGACACACCTATAAGCAATTGGCACTTTGACCACATGATGCCACAGAGAATGACAGTCCTGATTTGTCCATCAGTGGCTGGAAGTACCTGACTGACTTACCCGGCTGAGCCCCGACAGGCAGAGCACATCCCCCGTGTGCTCTGACTCGGAAAATGACTCCTCTGCCATTGGGGGAGGATTCCCTGTCTTTGATCACTTGACCACCTGCTCCTGCCAGGCTTGGTAATCTCAGGATGACTATTACCCACGGTGCGTGTGGTGGGGAGGAAGCTGGGCTCAGAGCGTGATGTGTCAGCTCTTATTCTCTTTATCGGCTCTGTTGCTTTGCTCAGCGTACAAAGTGCTATCATTCTGGACCTAGAGGTGATCAAACCTGCATCTACCTCTTCAACCTTAAGTGATTGTGTGTGTGTGTGTGTGTGTGTGTGTGTGTGTGTGTGTGTGTGTGTAGAAGACCTTAATATCAAGGTGCTTTGGACACCAATGAGGAATGTGGTCACCTATGTGTGCTGAATACCATCAACTGGCAAGGGGTGGCACCGTTGAATGTCTTAGAGAAGGTCCCAGTCAGGGTTCCTTTCTGGGACCCTCACACACTTGGGGTGCCCATGAACTTCAGTTTACTTGGAGAGAATGTAAGACCTTTATTTTAAAAGTAAGACATCATTTGGTCCTGGGCATCCTTGCTCCAAGGCATCTGGGATGCTGACACCAAGGCTATGACTGCCCTCAGTGGTGTCCAGACAGGACCAAAGTATCCTCTTCCTCAGGGAACTCAAGCTAGGAGGAAGGCAAAGAAATCTGGTTCTGGATGTGGGGGTGGGGGTGGGGTGAGGGACATAGGAGGTGCTGAGGTTAAGGGAGCTGAGTTCCCTTGGAACAGCTCCCATTATTGGAGGTGGCAGCCAGGTACCAGCAGCCAGCACTTCCTGCTCCTGTGGACAGTGGTGCTGAAATGTCCAATCTGGGGCTCTCCTGGAAAAGACAGAAGGCACAGGGGCTCTGGGACTTGTGGGCCATCAGGAAAAATCTATATGGTTGCTGTTGCCTTAAGGCCTAAGTAGGGTTGTGTCTTTAATTTGGTGTGCGTATACTCCTCTTTATTAGTGGATAAATATTAGAAAATCATCTCTCAGAAGGTGTGGTCAGGGGCAGGCTGGGCTTGCCCAGCCGGCTGGGGGCAGGCCCTCCAGGGGGTCCTGGCATGGTCTGCAAGGTGAGGCTGTCCCGCCAGGGCTCATACACCAGGGTGTAGCTTTCTGCCCTCTTGATAGTGAACTTGTAGGTACGGTTGGGCAACAGATTGTGGACATCAAAGGTGCAGGCAGCCACAGGGACTATGCCACACTGTGTACACTCCTGCTGTGTCCGCGGCTCCAGCAGCTTGAAGCGCAACTCATACTGCTCTGGCGCTGCTGGTTGGATGGTAACGAACCAGCGCAGGCTGACCCAGTCCTGATGGGCCACTGACTCCTTCCTGTCAAACATAACTGGCATCTTTGTGCTCAGCATGAGCCGGATGTGTGGGATTTTGGTGGCTCCGATGTCAGACACCAGGCGGTGCTTGACGTGCAGGTGCCCTGGTACCATCATGGCCAGGAAGTTGTCCATGACAACTGACAGGTCTGCCAACTGCTGCTCCACGAGCCCCCAGCCAGTCAGGAAGGGCCGCGGGTCAGGGGCCTCGAGCAGGGCATCCAGCGCTGCTCGGCCATGGTCTAGCTGCTCCAGTAGGTCCCCGAGCAGCAGGAGCTGGATCTTGGTCTGTGCTGTGCCCACCTTCTTCATGCGCTGAAACTTCCAGGGGTCAATGAGCTGGAACATGGTGTTAGGCAGCACCAGTGGGTTCTGGTCACCCAGGGCCAGGTGCTTAGGGAGGATCTCAATGTAGTAGGAACACTTCTTAAGCAGCTGCATGCGGGCGTGGTGGCGCTTGAGCAACTGGGGGCTCAGGTCTGTGGTCAGAAACTCACGCAGCACGTTGCGGCGCTCCACATAGGTCCTCCAAGCCTCCGGCTCCAGCAGTTGCTGGTCGTCTGCTTCCTCTACCTCCTCTGCGTCCAGGAAGGAATGTGGACTGTCCAGTTTCATTTTGTCCAGGGCCAGGCCTGTCACCTGGAAGTTCATTGTCGAGGAGCTGAGGGTAAGGACTAGGCATCAGCTGTGACAATCAAACTGGCTCTGCCCCTTAACCTAAGCCTTCCTCACATCAGCCGCTGCCCCATAAATGTCCTTTGCTCTCCCCCCTGGACCACAGCCTTCTGAACAGAGACCCCTGGAGGGATAGAATAAGTAGGCTGGGTACTAGACAAGAGTAGAAGATGAACAGGAAACTTTTATCTAGGGGCCAGTAGTCTTTTGTGGGTGATGAGCTAACAGAGCTGAGAGAGTGGGCTATGGGGTCAGAATGGCCTGTAAAGCAGCTCTGAGACAGATCCTCTAAGCCTCAGGTCCCTACCATGGATAATGGACGGTGCCCCTGGGGCTGTGGAGAAGCTTAGAGTGACCCCTGGGGCACTGACGATTACCCATACATCCCAATACTCTCCAGAGATCTGGTATACCTCAGCACTGCTACAGGACTCTACATCATCCTCACACGGAGAGGGGCCTTTCGTGCTCAAGAGCAGAGCAGGTCCCATCCTACCATCCCACAGATAGGGAGTCTGAGGTTAAAAGCTGGGCAGGCTCGTCTTCCTCCACGGTCACTTTTGGTTTTGACATAGCATCTTGCTCTGTTGTCCAGGCTGCCCTCCAACCCCTGTGCTCAAGCCTTCTCATCACACCCTCTTGAGACTTCAGGGGTGTATGCTACTGAATCCGGTTTATCACAAAGTTGGGATCGTTGAAGTCTGCCCTCCTCTCCTTGTCCCCATACCTGGTCCCCCAAATCTGGCTGCCTGTGGAGAGACTGAAATACCACACAGCCCAACAGCCAAGAGCTCCCTGGTGAAGGGACCAGCAGCCTGCCAGTTAGTTGTCCCTGGCACTGGGCCAGTGGCTTCACTTGGAGATTTCAGGTTGTGGGAAACTGGGTTGGATGAATGAGAAACAGAACTAAGAGACTGGATGACTATAGTGCTCAAGGTCATCCACACAGGTCCCTGCTAGTAAGGTTGATCCAAGTTGGCTTCGCTTTCCCAAAGAGTCGGGAGGGCTAAAACAGGCATCCGGGACAGCAGAGATTAGTTCCCGGCTGAATGCAAGCTGAGACCAGGGCCCCAGGACCCTGAGCCAAAACAGTTCCTTGCAGCTACAAAACTCTATGGAACTCTCCAAAGCTACTTTCCCCATCTAAGTTACTCCATTTCCCCTGTGGAGACGACCCACCCCGATCCCCTGGGCACACCTCCCCAAGCCCTCTACCTACCACTCCTCTTCCGGATCACCTCGTGAGTCCCAGCCCCCTTCTGCAAGTGCCTGGTGGCCGCCTCCTCTGCTGAGCCCAGCGCGAGCCGCAGGGTGCACTGTCCGGTCAGCGCTCCCCCTGCCTCAGGCCCACCTGTTGCCATAGGAACCACTGGCCCTTGTGACGCTGTGCACCAGCCCAGGTGTAGTGAACTCTTGATTTGAGGGCGGAACTCAGGTATGAGGCAGCAGCGATTTATGTCCAGGGCCCCACGGACTCAAAACAAGCTCGACCTTAGCTCGCCCCACGGGCTAGTGGAACTGTGCTTCGTGTCTCGCACCCGCCCAGGAGCTTCTAAGGTGGCTGGGCCAACAGACTGGCTTGAAGTGGGTTCCCTGCAGGAAAACGTTGTCTTTGAACGGGAAAGCCCTGGCTTCTGGGGTCCAAGAAGCCCGCAGATGCCAATGGAGTGCAGGGAAGGGGCGCCTGCTTGACATTTCACCAAGCTGTAGCCCGCGGATCCCATGGGATGCCATATGAATGTCCAGGAGGAAAACTGGTCCCTGGGAGGCAAAGAGCATGAAAAGCTACAGGAAGAATACCAGCTCCCCAGCTCTTCCTCAGGAAGGAGGTGGGTGAGGCTCACTACCCTTGCTCTTGGGGGTTGGGCTTGTTCTAGGCCTATTAAAAAAAAAAAGGCTCCTCAGTCCCACTCTATCCGCCTACCCCCAATTCTTAACTTTTTAATTAAAAAATATATTTTGTACATATATATGAGCATTTTACCTTCATGTATGAATGTGCACCATGTGTATACCTGGTGCCCACAGAGGTTAGAAGAGGGTGTTGGATTCCCTGGAACTGGAGTTAGGGTTGTTTTTCAATCCACCATGTAGACGCTGACAACTGAACCCAGGTGGTCTGCAGTAGCAACAAGTGCTCTTAACTTCTGAGCCATCACCCCAGCTCCTCTAATGTTTAATTAAAAATGTCATTTTGAGGTTTGCAGAGTTACATGCAGTGCTTTGCTGTGCTTTGTTTGTTTTTGTTTTTACAGGGTGTCACTATGTAGCCCTCACCGGCCTGAAACTCTGTAGACCAGGCTGGGCTCAAAATCACAGAGATCCCACCTTCCTCTGTCTCCCAAACTCTAGGATTAAAGGTGTGCACCACCACAGTTGGCTCACAGCAGTTGTAAAGAGTGATGATCCTTACCCGTCATCCATTTTCCCAGATGCAAGGTTTTTTTTTTTCTTTTTTTTTTTTTTCACGCCAGCACACAGGGTAGCTGTGGCTGCAGAGACACCACTCGGGGTCCAGCGGGGATTAGCCCGTCTCCAAGTCATCCCTTGTCTTAGTTTTTATTGCTGTGACAAGATACCATGACCAAGGCAACTTATAGAAGAGTTTATTGGGCTTTATAATTTCATGATCATCATTGTGGGGAGCATGGCAGCAAGCAGACAGGCATGGTGCTGGGTCAGCAGCTGAGAGCTTAACATCCTTATCTGCCAGATGGAGGCAGAGGAAGCAGATTGGGGATGATACGGGCTTTTGAAACCTCAACCCCCCCCCCCCCCACACATACCTCCTCCTATAAGATAAACCTAATCCTTCCCAAACAATCCAACTCACTAGGGACCAAGTTGACGTATGTGAGCCTATGGGGACCATTCTCATTCAAACCCTCACATCCCCCTTCCTGACCACTATATGATGTTCCTATCGTCACGCAACATGCATTTTAGTCCAGTTTCAAAAGTCCTCATACTCTTTTTTTTTTTTAAAGAGTCTCAACCCAGTTTAAAAGTTAGTCTCAAGGGACTCAAGGCACTCTCCTAATTGTAAGCCCCTGGCTAAATGAAAACCAAAAGGCAAATTTCATGCTTGCAACATACAGCAATTCTGTCTGTGGGTGGAATCTTTTTTTTTTTTTTTTTTGAGCTGGATCCTACAAATTCTCTCCCTGCTCTGATCTTGGGGAAGGGCTGAACTCTCCTTATCTATGGGAGGAAGAAGACTCCTTTATCTCCAGGCTTTTCTGACAGCAGTTGTTGGTCTCCTGACTCTCAGCATTTCCTTGAGCTGATAAAGGCCTGGGAATGAGGACTGGAGAACAGGTCAAAGGACAGGGCGGAGTCCTCTAGTCTTGACCATCTGTCTGCCTTTGGGCTCCAGCTACACATAAAATGTGCTGGGTCCCCGAGACCAGGACACAGTGGCTTTAGGGGCAAGGGAGTGTCTGGGAGGAATCTACACTCAGTGCCCTAAGCCTGACCTCACCATGATCTGTGCAGAGGGGGTATCCCTTGTAGGGCCACAGCCTGAAGATAGGAAGCTTACTTTCTTTCTTTAATTTTTAATATATATATATATATTTATTATATATGCAGTGTTCTGCCTGCAGGCCAGAAGAGAGTACCAGATCTCATTATAGATGTTTGTGAGCCACCTTGTGGTTGCTGGGAATTGAACTCAGGACCTCTGAAAGAACAGCCAGGACTCTTAACCGCTGAGCCATCTCTCCAGGCCCCAGGAAGTTTAATTTCTTACCAGGGAGGTACATGGTTAATATTGAGGACTCCATTTATACAGCAAGACAGGTGAATGTGAGCATCAAGGCCCCTTCTGGAACTCCCTGAATTTTATATTTTTCTGGACAGTTTGTATGTCTATGACATGGAGCTTGTGTCTTAGAGTTCCTGTCCCTTCCTGGATGTTCAAGCCAAGGGACTGGGATTTAGCTACCTGGGATTCTTGGAAGGGCAAAACCAGTGAGCTCATAGGTATCTCTGGTACACTAGAGCTTATAAATTGCCCCAGCTGCTCCACAAAAAAAAAGTCTACTTTTCTAGGCTAGGTGGGAAAGAAACCTGTTCGATATGTTTGAAGGATAAGCAGTGGAGGAAGGATTTGTAGCAATTATATATGGAAGCTTAGTAGTAACCACTCAGAGATGCTAAGGTGCTGTGCTTGGGAGAGAGAAGCCAGCAAGGGGGCAGAGAGCTTGCAGGCGAGAACCCCTCCTCAGACTCAGACAGGAGCATGTTCTAGAACTGAGCTTGCTGGAACTTGGTCCCCACTTCCTGACTTGGTACAAAACTGGGTGGCTTGCCTCATTACCCAGAAAGAGAATTCAGGGCTCGGTGAGAACTTACCCACTTCCCTTTCCTTGCATGCTGACCATATCCCCAAGCTGGAGTCCTAGATAACCAAGTCTCCTCTCTGCAGTGGTAGGAAACATCTCCTGGTCATGAAATGGCTCAGAAATCATACTCAAGCCACACCTCCTATGTACCTGGCCCCTCACTAGTCCCCCCAGAGGTTACTACCAGCATTTCTCAACACAGGAATCAGGGTGCCAACAGTTCACTGTGTGTTGAGCATTTGCTTCAGAGGCCACCGCTAAGTTGGACAGGCTGCGCATACCTATTGGCATCTGCCCCTGGATCCGGGGGCGGTGGGGGATTACGTTACAGAATTAGCTAAGGTTTAACAAGTCGAATAGTGTTTCACAGAAATCTAGCTACCGATAATGAGCTGCTCCCTCTATAGACCCCACGATCCTAGGGCGGCTGCTGAGTGCCAATGCCAGTCTAGCAGGGTAGAGCAGGTCCCCTTAACCTGTGCTTGGGAGCGGGGAGGTAAAGGGCAGCATGTCCCAGTAGGCCCTCCCCTCCCCTCCCCGCCCCTTCCACAGGCTCCGCCCATCTCCGTCTAGCCTTAGGAGCATACCGCGGCACTAATCTCAAGTCCAGCTGCTTTTAACCCTAGCCGAGATCCTACTCACCAGACTGCATAGCTGTGGAAGGATAGGAGGAGCAGCCTGTGTGGCCCTGGGCTGGAGGTCACCCTCGACCCTACGCATTGATACGCCATCCGGGAAGCTGACACGTGCTGTGTGCCTGATTGAGGAGCCCTCTGTAATGACCTCCGGGGTTAGGGTTAGGGTCTGTGTCACCTGTCACTTCCCATCCTGTGTCAAGTAGGGACGTGGGCAGGAAGCACGGGGTAGCCTGGCTTTCCACCAGCCTTTCTGGTTTCTCCCTCGCACCCTGGCCTCCTCGGTGCATGGCTGTAGTGCTCCACCTTCTCAGCGGCAGCACTGAGGACCCCGAGTACTGACCCAAGTCAGCTCCATGCGCCTGTGTCTACAACCAGGCTCCCTAGGCATGGAGCCCTTCTTCCGGAAGAGGCTCACTTTCTTGTCCTTTTTCTGGGATAAGATCTGGCCAGCGGGTGACTCGGAGGAAGACATCCCCCGGATCCAGGGACTCGATGACAGCCCAGTGCTGGAGCAGCCCACTGCCGTTGAGACTTGCAGCTTTGCTGCCCCACGCGCCCGACTCTTTCGCGCGCTCTACGACTTCACTGCTCGGTGTGCAGAGGAACTGAGTGTCAGTCGTGGGGACAGACTCTACGCCCTCAAGGAGGAGGGTGACTACATCTTTGCACAGAGGCTTTCTGGTCCACCCAGTACGGGACTGGTTCCAGTCACCTACCTTGCCAAGGCCACCCCTGAGACGCCCTCAGACCAACCGTAAGTATCTGGGCTTGGGAGGTAGGGCTTAAAAGCCTGCCATTCCCAGTGGAGTATGTCAGAGTTTTGAGAGTAGGAAATACCTGCTTAACAGTCAGTAAGGGCTTATTGAGGGCCTGCAGGCACTGGGCTGAGCTGACAGGGGTGTCGTGGCAGTACAACAGGAATTGTTGCACTGCTGAGGGGGGACCCAGAAGTGAGCAAGCCCAGGGAGCCAATTGCTGGATAGTCCAGATACTCTGCATAGTCCCTGCAGGACCCTGCTGCCTCCATACAGAGGTTGCTACAGTATGCAGTGAGTGGCTTCTGCTTCCAGGCCGGGAACTGAGGTTTGAGATGCCTTTGCCAGGGGACATAGTGTCGCACTGCTCGGAAGGCTGGGGGCTGTGCCTGAGCCATCCTCAGTGCTTCCAGGCACTGCAAACCAGGCCAGAGTCAATTGTTCATCTTCCCCTCTCATCGACTCATAGTCACCCAACCACCTCAAATAGAGTCTAAGTGCCAGGCAGATATAGCCCTGACTTGTTCTGGTGAGCGGGTATGGTGGAGAGCCTTCTCTTTGCCCCCAAGACTGGGAAGTCCCTGGCAGTGGCTGGTTTTGATGTCCAACTCTTGCATACCAGCAAGGATATACAGCAGGGTCTAGGGCAGGAACCAGTTGAAAGCTCAAGAGCTTGTCTAGGAGACTGTCTCTGGTCTTGCGCTCAGCTGGGTCCCAGTCTGAGTCCTCTGCATACAAACCCCAGGCATTAGCATCGCTCATAATCCATCTCCAGCCTCCCGAGGATCCCTCAGCCGCCACAGCCTCCCAGGAGGTTTTTGTGTGGCAGGTGAAATGGAAACATAGAAACGAATCTAGGCACTTGTCCCATGCCTGCTTGCTGGCCCTCAGCAGTGGGTCGACTAGGCCAGGAAGTTGTTTTGGTTGGGGGGGGTCTCTCACGTGTGGGAGACAGAACTTGCGAACAGGTCCCACAGGCTTCTGGCGTGATAGGCAGGGCTGGGGCTGCTGGTGGGAGAGCTAATGACTGGCTGAACCTGCAGATCAAAGAGCTGACCACACTTACGGTGTCATTAGTCCCAGAACCTGACCCTATAATCCAGAGAGAGAGAGAGAGACCCTTGAGGCATATCCTCCACAGTTCAGGCTGTTGCAGAAGCCCAGCTGAACTCCATACTGACTTGTATCCTGCAATGGCTTCAAGGAAAGGCTGGGGTTATGTTGGAGAAACTCCCACTTCTGGTCCCCCACAGTCTTGTTCCTGTTGTCCTGAGAGGGGACCTCACCCCCAGGGGCTCTTCAGCTGCCAGAAGGTCTCAGTTCCACCTCTAAGTAAGGGCTCTGGCTCTTAGTAGCAGAGAGAGAGGAAACTTCAAGGGTCTAGACTTCTAGCTTCTGAAATGAATCTGTGTGGACTTTCCTGAACCTGTTGCCCAGCCCAGGCTCCATCTGTATCCCTGACAGCCCCTTACACTCATTCAACCGGCCAATACTAGCTCCTGCTTCTCAGGCCCCTGTCCCCTTATTTGCTAATACCTTTCTGTCTCAGCTGTCCTCATCCCTCCTGCTCCAGTCCCCGCCCACACCCTGGCCACACCAGTTCTTCTCCCGTGTATCCCTAGGAGTGGGCCTGGCCTGTCTGCTCTTTTTGTGGGCTAACCTGACTCACACTGAGTGTCCCCTACTTCCTTGCCTCCATCGGGAGGGTCGGAAGGGCTAAGCTCATAGGTCTTTTCTTGCATTGCTGTGGTCCCCAACCCACTGGGTTTCTGGAAGGAAGCTCTTGGAAGTGGAAAAGCTTGGATGAGAAGTTGAGCCAGCTGTGGAACATTGTCTGGACCCTGGGGAACAGAGGTGCTTACAGTGGAGTCGATCTGGGAGTGACTTTGTCTTTCTGAGGTTGTTTCTAAGAATGAAGGGAATGAATGGCCGGGGATGGATTGTATGTGTTTTTAATCCCAGCACTTGGAGGCTGAGGCAGGTGGGTCTCTGAGGCCAGCCTTGTCTACATAGTGAGTTTCAAACCAACCAGGACTACACATTGAGATCCTGTCTTGGGGTTTCGATCTTTGGGGCTGTTAGCTCTCGCTGAGGCCTGGTGGTCACATTCTGATCAGGGAACAAGAGTTATATTAGAATAACAGAACCAGTGGTCCAGGTTAGTGGACAGTCACGCCCACATGAAGGAGATACCAGTCACCCTGATGGTGGTAGGCTGGGACCCCCAGCTTCAGGCACTGGACATATTTTCTCCCTGAGAGATGGCAGGACAGTTGAGGCCTCACACCTTGCCAGGGTCACATGACTGGGCTCGAAAGATGACTATTGTGTCCTGGATTTGCAGTTGGTATTTCAGCGGGATCAGCAGGACTCAGGCCCAGCAGTTGCTCTTGTCTCCTGCCAACGCGCCAGGGGCCTTCCTCATCCGGCCCAGTGAAAGCAGCATCGGGGGATATTCTCTGTCAGGTACCCAGACAACACCTCAAGACTTCAAATCCCGGGTGGGCTGTCTTGCTAAGCTCTACCAGGCCTGACCCCCTTGTCCTTGGAGGGGTTGATCCCTATACTGGTAGCTGCCCATCATGCAAACATGCTAGTCATCAAGCTCTCTTCCCTCCCTCCCTCCCTCCCTCCCTCCCTCCCTCCCTTCCTCCCTCCCTTCCTCCCTCTCTTCTTCCTTCCTTCCTTCCTTCCTTCCTTGTTTCCTCCCTCCTTCCCTTCCGCTCTTCCTCTCCCTCTTTCTCCCAACTTCCTCCACTCACCACCTAGTGGACTTAGTATTTCTTTAACACTCTTTGTCCCCGGGGTCCCCTGGCTGTCCTGTGGCCTATAGCTGCCCATGCCCCCCTCTTGTACAGAGTATTGTCCAACTCAGAGACCCTATGGCAAATCTGAGCAAAACCACTTGAGATGCTGGGGGTATGGGTGCCTGAGGCAGGTGCAGCCAAGGTACTGTTTTCCATCTCTGTTTCCAGTCCGGGCCCAGGCCAAAGTCTGCCACTACCGCATCTGCATGGCACCCAATGGCAGCCTCTATCTGCAGGAGGGCCGACTCTTCCCTAGCCTGGATGCATTGCTGGATTACTACAAGACCAACTGGAAGCTGATCCAGAACCCTCTGTTACAGCCCTGTAGACCCCAGGTGGACGATCTGAGACATTCCTCATATCTGGGGGCCATAGAGAACCCTGACTTAGAGTCCCTTGGCAAGCTTCAGGCCTGTATCTAGCCAGGAATATCCCATGTTCTGATGGAGTTGGTCCCCTTCACCAGTTTTATCTCCTCTGAGGCTGTTGAAAGACCAGGAACCCTGGAGGGCTACAGGATGCACCCAATTCTGTGGGGCAACAGGAGGAGTCCAGGCTAGTGTGGGAAGGTGCCCAGAGCTGCTCCAGGTCCCGAGGGCAGAAGCTGAGAGAGGAGATATTGTTTCCCCCAGTACCTGGTATTACTGGGTCTAGGGCAGCAATCTGGTTCCTCTGGTTCTGTAATGACAGCCTAGCCAGGGGTTGTAATGAGTGTTTGCAGACGGATGTCCGGCTCTGGTAAAGGGGCCGCATAAGTCCCTGAAGCAATTAGCTTCATAGCTCTTGGCTTGGCCCTCCTGGAGGTCAGCTCTGGTCTCCCCTTTGTCTCTGCCTGGGTCTGGAGAAAGGATGTGCTGGGCAGGGAGAGGCCTGAGGCCTGATGCTGGAGCTCTTCCTGAGACTCACAGGAAGGCTAGGTTCAAATAGTAGCTCAGCCCTCCTGCCCACTCTGCTAGGTGAGTCTCAGACAGCACACTGAGTGTCCCTTCCCACAGATGCCCCTGGCTCAGGACGAATGGGAACGGCCACGCTCAGAATTTGTTCTTCGGAGAAAGCTGGGTGAAGGCTTCTTCGGGGAGGTGTGGGAAGGCCTGTGGCTGGGCTCTATACCTGTGGCGGTGAAGGTTATCAAATCAGGTGAGGCCTTGCATCCAGGTTTGGGCAGTACTGCCCTCTGACCCTGGAGCCTGGGGCAGTGGTAGCCATACAGAGTCCTGGAGCAGCGCCCTTTCCACAGCTGACATGAAACTGGCAGACCTCACCAAGGAGATTGAGGCACTGAAGAGCTTGAGGCACGAGCGGCTGATCCGGCTGCACGCCATATGCTCCGTGGGTGAACCTGTGTACATCGTTACTGAACTCATGGGCAAGGGCAACTTGCAGGTCTACCTGGGCAGTAAGTACCCCCCACTTGGGCAGTGAGTACACTCCCTGACATTACCCTGTAGCAGCCACATCTACTAACCCTCATAACATTCATGCCCTGGGTCTAAAAAGAAGAGTCCCTGGTCCTTTGGAAGGGACGCATGTAGCCCAGGTTGCAGACACCTGGTCCTACTGGGCCTCTGATCAGCAAAGGCCAAGGGACTGGGCCCAGCCTAGACTGGCTAAAGAGAGTCAAAGCCTGGTGGTTCTGAAGGCTGGGACTGCAGTACAGGCAGGAGAGGCTCCCTTTGTGTTCCTAACCTCTGATCTGTTGCCTTGGAGTCCAGGTTGGGTACTATTCCCCTTGGGGGCCCAGGCAGGTGCCAAGAAACAGCTCGGCCTGAGGCCTGTGGTGATTGCAGGACTTCCTTTTTTTATTAATCTTTTATTTTTTACTTTATTCATTGCCTACTAGGCCTTAGTAGGTGCTGCTGCTCTCCCTTCCTCAGGGAAGGGGGAACCAAAGCACAGAGGAAGCATGCTTCACAAGTACTTGTCTTGCCAGCCACCATCCTGTGCCCTCGGGAGTACTACCACCCAGACTCTCTCTCTCCTCTCTCTGTGCAGGCCCCGAGGGAAAGGCTCTGAGCCTACCTCATCTACTGGGGTTTGCCTGCCAAGTAGCCGAGGGCATGAGCTACCTGGAAGAACGCCGTGTTGTTCACCGGGACTTGGCGGCCAGGAACGTGCTGGTGGGAGATGACCTCGCCTGCAAGGTGGCTGATTTCGGCCTGGCCAGGCTGCTCAAGGTCAGTGGGGGCTCTAGGCTCCTAACTCCCGCAGAGGGGAAGGCACTACTCTGAATTCCCCACCGTTACCCCCCCCATCCCCAGGATGATGTCTACTCCCCAAGCAGTGGCTCCAAGATCCCTGTCAAGTGGACGGCTCCCGAGGCAGCTAATTACCGCATCTTCTCCCAAAAGTCAGACGTCTGGTCCTTCGGCATCCTGCTGTATGAGGTCTTCACTTACGGCCAGTGTCCCTATGAAGGTGAGCCATCTGAGAGGAAACCGTGATTCACCAGAGAAAGTTTAGCCTGCCTGCGGGAGGTAGTCTGGGGTCCAGACTACCCTAAGGGAGGAGACACACCCTGCCCTGGGAGTCACTGACCCCCAAAGATCAGTGGGCTGGAGTACCAGCACAGACTGGTCATGCAGAGGATAGGGTTGGGGGAATCTCTTTGGTGACCCCCCCAGGCAGAATCAAAGTAACTGCTGTCTGGCCCCTCTTCTTGCTGGCCCCTTACCAGGAATGACCAATCATGAGACACTGCAGCAGATCAGTCGTGGGTACCGGCTGCCACGCCCGGCTGCCTGCCCAGCAGAGGTCTACATGCTTATGGTGGAGTGCTGGAAGGGCAGCCCCGAGGAACGTCCCACCTTCGCCACACTGAGGGAGAAGATGAATGCCATACACAGGCGGCTCCATCCGAGCCTCACGTGACCAAGTCTCCAGCCCCACGTGCAGCAGTTACAGTAAACTGCTTCCTGGAGGGCGTCTCCCATGGAAACACTTGTCACCCACACACATGGGAGATGCCGCACAACTGGGAATGGCGACTAGCCTCAGGGAATCCAACACTGGGTCTCCTTCACCGACATAGGCTGGTACCAGCATGTGCACAGCAGATGGACTGACGGACACGTGCGAACTGGGCCTGGTCAGGTCATGAGCACTTACTTAGAAATGAAAGCTGATGTGCTCCTCTCGGCGTAGTTTGAACCCCTGGTGTCTCCAAAGTGTTGATAAAGGATAGAAGAGGAGATGTGAGGACATGCTGGGCAAAGGAGTACCAGCAGAGGCAGCAATTTCCTCCCTGCCCTCCCCACACCCTGGGCTCCCTCAGCTCCCTCCTAGGATCAAGGATGAGAAGCCTGATTTCTCTCGTCTCACCAGTGCTAGGGCTCCCAAGCATGTCTCCCCAGTACAGGCTGTGTACTCGCAGGGGGCAGCAGCATCCCCTGCCCTCACCCACTGCCCCCACAGGTACTGCCAAACCCTAGGCACACAGAGTCAGCTTCAATAAACATGCTCCAATAGATTCACCCACCAGTTCCCAGAATGAAGTGTTGGAGGCTCTTAAAGGAAGAGTTGAACCACACCCCCCCCCAGAACCAGAGTTACATTACAATGTGGACCCCCGTGACATCAACAGTGGAGACTGCCGGGGCCAAGTGAACAGCCATTTCCAGCTCCCTGGACAAGGGTTGAAGCCAGAAGGCTCTTCAGCTTCAGAAAGGGCAGACTGGTTGGTTGGTAGTCTGCACCCCCAGGCCTTTTCCAGATGCCAAAGTGTGGCGTTTCAAGACTGTTTCTTTGGAAGGGCAGCGATTAGGAGGCAGAGTTTCCTGGTCGGCAGGATTAGGCAGATATAGGTAGGATACCGACAACCAGACAACCTACCATCTGGGGCAAAGCCCTCCCTGGGTCACTTTTGTGTTTGTGTGTGATGCCTTGAGAAGTTGGACCCTGAATCATTCAACACTTTAGGGCACTAGGAGCAGTATATTGGGGGTTGGGGGTGGGGGCTGTGCTCAGGGATCCACAGGCCATTTCACTCTCTTTGTAGCTCTATCTAGAAGGTGTATAAGGCAGAAAGGCCAGCAGTTCCCCTAAAAGGGATGGAATCTGGGGCCAGCTCTGCACTCACAGAGGCCAATTTGTTCATGATCACCAACCACATCTGAGGGTTGGCTAAGAGGGAGGTGGGAACGGGATCCCATGTGAAGTAACCCAGCAGGTAACAAGGAGTTTGGGTCCTTAGCCAGTCATGGGCTTTCTCATGGGGAAGCAGGGCTGGATGAGGGGAACTGAGGGCATGAGTTGCACCATAGACAGAGGCGGCGAGGCTCAGTCACTATGGGACCCACAGGTTCAGAACAGAGTGCTCCTAGGAGCTGTGGAGGCCAGCCCGACAGAGTGTGCTGACACTGGTCTTTGTAGGAGGAAGGGGCAGTGGGATGGAACTGAGGAGGCACCGCCCTGCCTCTGCCTCAGCCTGCAGCTCCTGACCCCTTGATGGGGAGGAATCTGAAGCTGACAGTTGGCTGCTGTGGGCTCCCTGCTTTGCCAGCAGCACACAGAGCAGCGGTGTGAGCCCAAGGGCTTGCATGGCATAAGATGATAGCATTCTGATGTGAAGAGGTTGCCATGACTCAAACTAGGAGGACACTAGAGATAGGATGGCACAGCCCGGGGAGAAAGATGGTGCCGGGCTTGCGGCCAAGCCATGGAAACAGGTTTGGCTGGGTCCTGGCACATTCCTGTGTGTTTAGTCAGCCAAAGATGAACAGGTCTGGCCCTCCTGGGAGAGGCCAGGGACTTTCGAGCTACCTGATACCTTCCACAGAGCTGCCCACAAGTCTCATCTAGGGACATGTGGCTGTCTGGGATAACAGCTTGGATTCAAGGCCCGGGGCTCTGGAGCAGACAGGGAAAGCAACCGCGGCGTTCTTGAGGCTGACCTCTCCCAGTGCCGCCCACCTTTCTTTCCTCTCCCTATAACACCCCTTCCCCACACCTCGTTGGGAACTGAGGTTGGGCCGGGTAGGCGTGGAGCTACTAATAACAGCGTGTTGCTGTTCTTAATCCTCATAGGTGGTAGCAGGTGAGTAGCGCACTTATCTCTTCAGTGAAAGAAAATTCAAGGCCTGGGCGCAGTTCTCACTGGTAGAACATATGTCTATCACATGCGTGTGAGCCGGGATTTGATCCTTAGCATGAAGCAGCAGGCCCACGCCCTTACCCGCCCCCACCCCCCCCCAAACTCAAATAGCAGTCTCATAGTCTCTCGTACATTGTTATTTCCCAGGTCACTCATCCTTACAGACTCGTGTCCGTTTCCCTCCCCACCCGCCCCTCTATGCGGCTGTTTTCCAGATCCCTATGTAGGAGCACCCCATAATGCATCAGCTGAGTGAGAAAGGTGGTTAGGGCCACTCTGGAGAGAGAGGGAATCTGGAGTTTTCAAGGTTTAAGGGCAGAGGGAGCCCCCCCCCCCCGCAGGCAGGAAGACTGGAATAGTTCAAAGTATGGCTGTTAGGAATTGGGTTGATAGCATGGAAGTGAGGGCTAAGGGACTGGAGGGGGGGGCGGGGTTGTCACAGAGCAGAAGGGAAGCCTGGGAAAGAGGGAGGTTGGGTTGCAGAGGCCCTGGTGGTGTGGACACTTCCTAGTCATTACCTTTTGTGGCTGCCCTCTTGTGTCCTTGTCTGGGAAGACAGGACAGTGCCTGCTTCTTGGGCTGAGGTCTAGGGACTACAGACGATGTTGGAAGACACCAGGAAGCCCTCTAAGCCAGCCCATAACCCACACCGACGTTCGTGCCTTCATATCCCTTGGCTCCCGTTGTCTCCCCAGATGTCAGGCTGTGGTCTAGCATGCTGTCCTAAGTGGCTTCCTCAGGATAGAGGGGCATCTGAGTGTCCTCCCTTCAAGGAACTAGAGCTTTGTAGCAGGAGTTCAAAACTCTCAGTTCCACGGGTCTCACCCAGGCCCCTCCCGCCCTTGTCTCCAACACAGGCCCTGCCTGATTCTCTTGATGCCATCCCTAGATCTAGTCCTGTCAGTGTCTGGTGGGTGGACACCTCCCCAGGGAGGTGGTGTCTGTCAGGACTGTCAAGTCCTTCATAACTCCATTCATAGTGTGTGCAGGAGGGAAGCCTCCATTGGCGGGATGCACCAGCCAGTGTAGGAGGGTTTTTTTTTTTTCTCGTAGAAGAGGCAACACTTTGCTCTCTACTCTGTTAACTCTAGCAACCTGCCACCATCCTAGAAATTTCCCTCCACCCACTCCCCTCCCCATCTTTTGGCTCCAAGGCTCACACCCCAGGGGCGGAGGGTTCAGCTGATACTTGTATGCTCACCACCTAGTGGGCTATTCCCTGTAACCGCGACTGGGTCTCGTCAAGGGGTCGTTTAGATGGCAGACTTCCACTGACTCATCGTGGCTTGATCCCGAGGACAAAAGAACGTACAGGGGGCAAAAGGGCCTTTGGGGTGGAGACAGGGTAGTCCATCTCCAATGGGTGCTGGGTGTGGCTGCTCTCCTGTCATAAGGAAGTGGGTGTGACTAGCTAGCTTGCTGGGAAAAGCCCTGCCTACTTCTCCCAGGAGCAAGTGTCCACAAGCAGCTCACAGCTGGCTGTGCCATTGGGCCTGCCATGATGTCTTGGGACAAGACCCACCTGGGCCCTAAATACACGGGCCTCTGGGACTTCAAGGCACGAACAGACGACGAACTGAGCTTTCAGGCGGGAGACCTCCTGCATGTTACCAGGAAGGAGGACCAGTGGTGGTGGGCCACCCTACTAGACGCAGCAGGCAAAGCCCTGGCTGAGGGCTACGTGCCCCACAATTACCTGGCAGAGAAGGAAACTGTGGAGTCTGAGCCGTGAGTGGCCCTGGAGAGCTGGCACATGGGGCGGTGGGGTGGACATTGGGCTGGACTGGGGAAGCCAGAGGGTATAAGATCCTAGTTAGACATTCAGTTGGCCACACTCTGATCCTTGACATTCTGCTACACAAGGTTGCTGATGGGGCCGTACCTCTGTGCGACGCTGGGGAGTGGGGCCTCTCCTTTTGACCCGCCCATGACCGCTTCCCATAAGTACTGTTCTGCTGGGACCCAGGTAGCACAGAAGGGCCTAGTACGGGTTTTTAGGATGCTGTCTGTGAGAGAAAAGATCTGTGTGGGAATTCAAGCGCTGTTGGGGGTGTGAAGTTTACTCACTTTCCAAACAGCCGGAACCAGATATGCAACCTAGTTAAAGGAGAGGTGTGCTAGGGCACACCTATCTGTATCACCTGTAGAGGGTACATGGTGCAAACACAGTGGTGTGGTTTTTTCCTGTCCACTCAAGCACCTTAGCCCACTGCTCCTGGCCACCCACATACCTGAGCCCCTAGAGTCGTTAAGGAACTACATACAGTAGTACCTGGTGTTGGCATGGCCACGCCACCCAAGTACCCAAGCTGTTTAGCTAAGGCTGGGAAGGGTCCAGCAGGAGGGGTTTCTTGTGTTGCTCCTCAGACCACCCCCTCCCCACCAACTCGTCTCACAATGAGCATCTTTTGTGCTCAATGGAAGATTATGAGCACACAAGGAGACGAGAAACAAGAGTAATAAACGATACCTAGGACAGTTCCGGAGACAGGGGCTCATGATGGGGGAACAAGGCAGGCATGGGTGGTGTATATAAAAGACTGGGAAAAGCCAGGTCGTGGCATATGCCTTTAGCACTCAGGAGGTAAAGGCAGATGGATCTCTAAATTCAAGGGCAGCCTGTTCTACATAGTGAGTTCCTGTCGAGAGAGGGAGAGGGAGAGGAGGGAGGGGGAGGAGAGGGAGAGGGAGGAGAGGGAGGAGAGAGAGGGGGAGAGAGAAGAGATCATGTGACCAACATAGTAAGAGCAAAGGCCCTGAGGTCCGGAGAATCTAACACAGGTGAAGTCAGCGGAAGAGCACAGTTGAGGAGTCAAAGGGGTCAGAGGGGTGAGTAGGCGACATTCTTCAGCTTTGAAGGACCCGAGGAGGTGGGCTTCAGGGGCTTGAGCTGAACGCTAGGTTCCTATGTGGAACCCATGTTCCAACTGCTTTTGAGGGTGTTGAAGACTCTGTGGGCAGAGAGCGCCTATGGAATTCCAAGGACTTCTACCTGTAGAGTTCAGTTCAGGCATGCCCCATCCCTGGTGTTGGAAACCAGCGTGTGCAAATGCTTTCTAATGGGAGAATAGACATGTGCCACTGTGTCTGTGCAAGCACGTAAGGGTGTGCGTGCTCGGGTAAGAATGCTTGTGCTTGTGCAAGTATGCAAATGTGAGCGCATGGATGGGAATTCATGTCTGTGCACATAGTGCACATGTGCAAATGGCCATGTGATTAGGTAAACACGTGTATGAAAAGTATAAGCCAGGAAGCAGCGCTGGGGAGCCGTTGCTGAGATCTCTTTCCCACCTCCTTCTGGGCCGAAGCTGGGTCTGCAGCTCTGGGCCCACAAACTGTTATGAGACATCCACATGATGGAATTGCAGGCCTTTGGGGACAGACTGATCCGCGGGTGGTCACCTTCCAGAGCAGGTTGGTAGGCAGTGTTTGCCCGTCCATCCCACTGCTGGGCCATTAGGACAGGTTCTGGTGTCCGGAACCAGCCATTTAGGTCTTTCAGGGCCCATGGATGGGCCAAGAGGTTGAGAGCAACAGGAGAAGCCGCTTAGTTGGGGTTGGGAGTGGGAGGTAGGAGCCAAGGGGTAGCTAGGACTCCAGACAGGCAGGGCAAAGGTGAGATTGTTGAGAAACCAGGTGGCCGTGGGAGTGTGAGGATCGATAGGCTGAGGCTGACTTTCTCCCCCGCAGGTGGTTCTTTGGCTGCATCTCCCGCTTAGAGGCCAAGCACAGGCTGCAGGCTGAGGACAACTCAAAGGGTGCCTTCCTGGTCAGAGTCAGCCGGAAGCCAGGAGCAGACTATGTTCTCTCCGGTAACTGCTCCTCAGACCTCCCTTCACCTGTGCTATCTCCGAGGCTTTCCTGACCGCATGATCTGCCTTTCTTCTGATCCTCCTCTTCCACTGGGAGCCCTGACACCTCCCTGGGGTCCAGCTACCCACGTTCAGCCTTTGAGGCAGGAAGCCAGGCACACCAGGTTGGGTTGGTTCCCCTTGCGCTTTCCGGCGTGTCCTATGTGTGCCGTGGAAGCCAAGGCTCTGCAGTTGTTCCACTGTGCACACGTCCTAGTAACCAAGGCGTGCAGGAGGCAGAACAGCCATGGCTTGTGACAGGAGGGCCAGGTAGCCATGTGCGAGCGGTGTCCCAGGGTGGGAGGAGGGGCAGGCGAAGTGGGGGGGGGCACGCAAGGTAGGATGCCTGCTTATGCCTCCTTCCTCCGGCCACCCACCCCAGTGCGGGATTCTCAGGCCGTGCGACATTACAGAATCTGGAGGGACGACGTGGGCTGGCTGCACCTGAGTGAGGCGGTGTCCTTCCCCAGCCTATCTGAGCTCGTGGACTACCACAAGACCCAGAGCCTGTCCCATGGCCTGCAACTGACCATGCCCTGCTGCAAGGTAGGCCCCTGGCTCCCCTGTGACATAGATGCTCAGGGTCAGACAGGTGGAGTGCAGTGTAGGGGTGGGAGGGGCTCAGAAGAGGGTATTCCTCTTGGCTGTCACTCTTACTATGATGACTCACTAGAACTCAGTTGCGCTCCTGCTAAATCCTGACCCGTGGTAGGCGGGTGACAAGGGTCACTGGCCAATTGCCTGAGGGGGCTTATTGACCTTGGTGGATAAAGACAGCTGCATTTTTTTTTAATGCAGGACGCTCAGATACTACTATGCTGGGGGTAGCTCTAAATTTAAAGATAAATAGGGCTCCTCGTGTGGGATTCAGAGCAAACTCTTCCTGGAGACAAGCTGAGTGACCCAACCACCATCACCCTTTCTGTCTCTCCAGCACAAAACTGAGCCCTTGCCCCACTGGGATGACTGGGAGAGGCCAAGGGAGGAGTTCACGCTCTGTAAGAAGCTGGGGGCTGGCTACTTTGGGGAGGTCTTCGAAGGGCTCTGGAAAGGCCAGGTCCGTGTGGCTGTGAAGGTGATCTCTAGAGGTGAGCCGGCCCAGGCCCAACTCAGCTTGGTCACATGTTTCTTCCCCACTAGTCCTATCAGTGGGCACTTATAGTCTCACGCCACTGGAGGTATCCCAACACACTTACTGGGTACCTACAGCATCGCGGTGGGAATAATTTCTTTCGGTTGTACCCATTTTTATCGAAAGGTCACTGGAAATTTGAGTTTTCACCTAGAATCCCAGCCTCACCCTCAGGTTTACACCTGATACCTCAAGGATTCAGGTCAGCCAAGACCTTGAAAACATCCAGCTGGGAAATTTTGACTTTGGCAGTTGTGACCAGGTGGGGGCATAGGAGGGCAGATTGACACATCAGGCTTGGGGCACCGAGGCCTTGGTGGTGGTGGCTTTAGTGCTGTAGCTTGGGGGCTAGCCTTTGTCTTTCTAGGCTGACCGTATTTCCTGAGCTGCTGCAGGAGGCCTGGACCTCCTACTCGGGGCACAGCTCAAAGACTATATTCACCGAGCCTGGTGTCTCTCAGACAACCTTCTGCACCAGCACACCTTCCAGTCTGAGATCCAGGCCATGAAGAAACTGCGGCACAAGCATATCCTGGCACTGTATGCCGTGGCATCTGCAGGGGACCCTGTCTACATCATCACGGAGCTCATGCCCAAGGGGGAGCCTGCTGCAGCTACTTCGGGGTAAGTGGCAAGCTCCACACTCCTTTCCCCTGAGGCGAAAGTGTTAGAGGCAGCAGGAGACACCCATGAAAGAGACGGCAGTAGGACACGATACAAACCTGGTGGCATCTTCGCACAGTACCTTGCTAGCTTGCCGGAGCCCATTCCCTATGGTGGGACGCCACCCTCAGCCTTAATGCATGGGAGAAGGGCTTGGACCCGCCCCAACCAGACTTTGTTGACTCCTCATGAGAACCCTTACCCATGAGGAGGAGTGGACTGGGGGTGGGCTGGGAGGGGGGAGGGGGTGGGAGGAGGGGTGGGAGGGAGAACTGTGGTTGGAATGTAAAATGAAATTTAAAAGAACAAATAAGCCAACAGACATACAGATCCTACCCATCCCTTCCTGACCCCCCACAAAATAGCCAGGAGTCCCCAGATGAACTTGTTGTTTTCTTGTTTAAGAAGTTACTTATTTTTTTTTTTCTTTTAAGACGTGGTTGGTGGTGTGGGGGCTGGAGAGATGGCTCAACGGTTAAGGGCACTTACTGTTCTTGCTAAGGACCAGGGTTCAGTTCCCAGCACCCACACGGTGGCTTACAACCATCCATAATTCTAGTTGAAGGGGAACTGACACCCTCTTTTGGACCTCTGTAGGCATCAGGCATACATGTACATACACATACACGCAGGAAAACATACTCAGACACATAAACCATATTTAAAAACTAAAGATAGAAGCTGGGCATAGTGACACGTGCCTTTACTCCCAGAACTCGGAGCCAGAGGCAGGATGATCTCTGAATTTGAGGCCAGCCTGGTCTACAGAGCAAGTTCCAGGACAGTCAGGGCTACACAGAGAAACCCTGTCTCTAACCCCTGCCGCCCCTAAAAAAACAATGGAGAACAAACAGGGAAAGACATAAACATGTATACAAGTGCACATACCCGCAGTAACAAGTACATTTTTCACCACACATACTACCTCCCCTTATACACACAAACTAAAAAAAAATGGCCAGGGAGATGGTTCCGTGGGTAAAGTGCTTGCTAGGCAAGCATGAGGACCTGTGTTAGAATCACCAGAACTAATGTAAAACTAAGCACAGAAGCCCACATCTGTCATCCCAAGGCTCCTCCAGTGAGATGGGAGGAAATGGGAGAACCCTTGCTTTATCTGGCTCTGCCGTAAACAACAAAAAGCCCTCCCTGGACATGTCAAAGGTGAAGACTAACACCCAAGGTTGTCCTCTGACCTCATACTCATGTACAAATACACATTATACATATACAACACATCTACCAAATGCCGATCATAAAATTTGAAAAGCTGTAGATGAGTACAGAAAAGCGCACCCAACCACAATTTCTACACACACAGTTAACTTTCCTATAGGCTCTATGCAGCCTGCTAGTGACCTGCATCAGCCCACCAGCTTCTCTCTCTTCCTGAGACCTGCTGTCCAGCCATACCTATATGTCCATGTTCCCAAACACATGTAAAACACTGACATACACAAATACAGACATTCACACGTGGCATAGACATACCCTCACACATATAGACACAACTCATCTCACCTACAAGGAGACACCACTGTTTTCTTCAACACAAAACCAGAAACATCTCCACCAGCTGAGGTGCTGTGCAAAGATGCCACCAACTTCATACAGTGAAAGGGAATGTTGGCAGTGTGGGACAGTCATGCCTGGGGGTATATGCAATAACATATCCACAGCATTTGGAAGAGTAAAGTTGTGTAGTCTTCGGCAGGAAGTGGTCTTCAGAGATCAAATGCATGCCCCTTGTAGGTGCAGCTGTTAGTATTCAGGCGTCTGTACTGGCCTGTCCTTGGGGTTCTGACAGGATATGCCCTCAGCTGCAGACACTAAGAGCAACACCTGTGCATATTCACTATGTTCCCTTCTAAAAGGGCCCTGCCAACCTCCCATTCCTCTCTCTCTTTCTCTCCCTCTCTCTGTCTATCTCCCCCTTTTCTCTCTCTCCCTCCATTTCTTTCTCCTGCTGCTCTCATCCCCAGAGACTGGTCTCCCCCCCTTCCTCCTTTTATGATCCCTTTTGCTAATAAAAAACCCTCTGCTTGAACCCTGTCTTGTGGTACCTTTCTCTCCTGCACTGCTTTTCTTAAATTACAACAGTAGCACTTGTTGGGTATGCAACATCTAGAGAGTTCAGTGGCTACACTGTATCAAGAATATCTTGCAGCAACATCTTTGCCCTTAGATTGCTTTATAATTCCCAGAAGGTGTGCGGGACAAAGAGCATGTATGTGTGCTCTTTGTCTCTAGGTACTGCAGAAGGTCTGGCTGGGACTGTCCCCTTTCCAAATAAGCCAGACCAGCTGCCCTTTGCTGGAGCCTTCACAGCCCCAGCAAATGAGATCTGAGCTCTGGCCAACTGACTCTGGCCTCTGGTCACCCTGCAGACTCTGATGAGAAAGCCCTGCCTATTTCGGAGCTGGTGGACTTTGCATCCCAGGTTGCCGAGGGCATGTGCTACCTGGAATCTCAGAATTACATCCACCGTGACCTGGCTGCTAGGAATGTCCTCGTTGCCGAGAACAATATCTGCAAAGTGGGGGATTTTGGGCTGGCCAGGCTTGTCAAGGTAGGACTCTGGAAGAAACCTGAAGCAGGATATGGGGTTTTATTTCCCAAGCCTTGAGCTGAACCTAGCCATGGGCAAGATGAGTTCTTGATAGGGTGGTGTTAATAGGCAAGGCTTCATTCATAGAGCCACGGCTTTGTTTACGCCACATTGGCCCAGCTCTGGGTACCCTGGACATAGCTATGCACACTGAACTTTTCCTGTCCCCACGCATTACAGGTCTCCCCTTGTTGTGCCCACCCTGCCAGAATCCCAGTGAACTGACACTTTTGATACACAGGGCCTACCCATGATTCTAGCAGCACCGTGGCAGCTACCTCTGGTATCAGTGGGGTGGTGTCAATAGGCCAGAGGATAAGGTAGTGTGTTTACACCTGCCCACACTAGGACATGGCATCCATGCCTGTCTGTGTTACACAGGAAGGGTGCAAGCGGCAGCTCCCTCTAGTGTCAGAGCCCCACCTTAAGTCATCTTATTACAGGATGACATCTACCTTTCCCACGACCACAACATCCCCTACAAATGGACAGCACCGGAGGCACTCTCCCGAGGGCATTACTCCATCAAATCTGACGTCTGGTCTTTTGGGGTTCTCCTCCATGAAATTTTCAGCAGGGGGCAGATGCCCTACCCAGGTATTGTCCCAAGAATGTCTCCAACTGTTGTCAGGCAATGCGGTGGCGTGGTGGGGGGGCAGGCCTTGGATGGCTGAGATGACAGGAGGGGCACCTTCCATAACCTCCACCAGCCACCCAGCCCCGTTCCATTCTTTGAGCATCCAGGAGCATGCTGCTGAGATCACCTCCAGGAGGCACCGTCCTCAGGGAAGGCAACAGCCACAGTGTGCTGGAAAATGTCCAGAGCATGTGGTGGTCATTCTTGTTGGAGACAGCATCCAAGGAGGGAGCCAAAGGCAGCTGGGTGTGTAGCGTCCAGGGATTGGAGGGTAGACACCAGCCTCTTATCTCTCATTTCTCTCCTCCCATGGGCCACAGGCATGTCCAATCATGAGGCCTTCCTGAGGGTGGATGCCGGCTACCGCATGTCATGCCCCCTGGAATGCCCACCCAACATGTACAAGCTGATGCTCAGCTGTTGGAGCCAGGACCCCAAGCAGAGACCTTGCTTCAAAGAACTGTGTGAGAAACTCTTAGGCATCACTAGGTATGAGAACTTGGTCTGAGCACCTTGGATGTGGCCAGGACCCACCGAAAAGGGGCTTCACGATTACCCTGGACCTCCACTGAAGGTGTGCAACATCCTTCCCCTTACTGGGATAGGAAACATATCAGACATACCTCAGATACTTCATGTTGTCAAGGAACGAGTGTAGAAGGAGCCATGTTCCCTTTCCATCTGTCCTCTTCCAGGAGGCAGTCCCCAGTTCCAGGCAGCCATCCTGGCTTCTTCCTCCCATCTCCTGTGAAGACTTCATGTGACAGAGAAGCCAAGAGTCTAAGCAACAGGCATGTGGAGTTCTTGCCAGAACATCATTTTTCAGAGCTTACCTGTCCTTGGTCACTCCTCTGCTCAATTGTCCACACACACCCCACCCCTTGGCACCTTGATTCTACAGGATCTTATGCCACAGGACAAGTTTCAGAGCTTCATGTCCTTTCCCTTCAGATATAGCTGTTTCTGTCCTGAGCTCCCGAGGCAGAACACTCTCAGAAAAACTACTGCCTTCATGCTCTGCCTCATTCACCATTCACCCTTTCCTGTTTGGACCCGAGTCTTTCCAGATGGTTCTGGTCCAAGCCTGCTTTCCCCGTGTGTCTCCAGTGTCCCTGAACCCAGGCTTGACCCCTTAAACCCAGCCAGACTATCTGATCTCTATGTCAGCTCCTTATATACTCGGACATTAGGGCCCCAGTTCTGAGGGGGTGAGCCTGCCTTACTAGAAGTGGGCATAACCCTTTGATTACGTATCTACCAGCTGTTTTCAGACTGACCTCTCAAGATGGATGAGCATGTCCCAACCTCCCTTGAGGAAATGTCATCTCTGTGTTCAAGAGGTGACACTGTCTGTCTGTACTGCTTCTTGTAAAGTCAAGCTGTCTTTTTAAAAATACAGTTCTCAGGGATGTAATTGTCCTTAGATAGGGAGAACACAGAGAAACATTTGGACACAGGGCCAATGAAAACTCTTAGAACTAAGTCTTTTGCATAGACATTAGTCAAAAATTTTCTCTAGCCGGGCGGTGGTGGCGCATGCCTTTAATCCCAGCACTCAGGAAACAGAGGCAGGTAGATCTCTGTGAGTTCGAGACCAAGCCTGGTCTACTGAGCGAGTTCCAAGACAGGCTCCAAAACAATACAGAGAAACCCTGTCTCGAAAAACCAAAAAAAAAATTTCTCTAAGTAACTGAACCTTTCGTTTTTGCCAAGAACAGAATTTGGGTTAGGCTTCGTGGCACATGCCTTTAATCCCAGCACTTGGGAGGCAGAGCAGGTGGATCTCTGTGAGTTCGAGGCCAAACCTGGTCTACACAATTAGTTACTGAACAGCCAGAGCTACATAGAGAGATCCTGCCCCAAAACAAAACAATACAAAACCCAAAAGACCCCATAAAAACAACAACAACAAAAAATCAAAATAAATATTTCTTACATTTCTGTTCAGGTTTGTCTAAAGATGAGTGCTCATTAAATATCCCTAAAACCTCTCAGAAATATAGAAACAAGGTTAAATGTTAAGATTATGATATAGAATAATCTCTAAGAGTGTTGGTAGGGGGCTGCAGAGATGACTCAGTGGTTAAGAGTACAGCACCAGCTACTCTTCCAGAGGGACCATGTTCAATTCCCAGCACCCACATGGCAGCTCACAACAGCCTGGCACCTTTGCACAGACATACATGCAGGCAAAAATGTCTATGCACATAAAAATAAATAGATTAAAAAATAAACCTAAAAAAAGAGTGTCGGCAAAATTGAAAATGTGTGTGTTTTCAGAATACAATACAGCTAGACCAGTGGTTCTCAACCTTCCTAATGCTGCGACCCTTTAATACAGTAATTCATATTGTGAACCCCAACCACAGAATTATTTTCATTGCTACTTCACAATCATAACTTTGTTTCTCTTATGAATCATAATGTAGATATTTTTGGAGACAGAGGTTTGACAAGGGGGTCATGATCCACAGGTTGAGAATCACTGAATTAGGTTTGTCATTCTCTTCAGGGTTGGGGGGGTTGTCTTTGCTTCTGTGGTGTTGGTGACATTTGCTTGATTTGTCAACAAGAACAACTTTGCGGTGACACCTTGTGAAACCTTCATGACCATAGCTGATGAGTGACTGGAAATTAAGTCTGGCAAAAGTTGAAATAAACTTTTCAACAATAAAAGTCATCTTAAAACCTTAAGTTTGTTCAGGTTTGAGAAATGTAGTTATTAATTCAGCACTGCAGTAATTCCTCAGGAAACATAAACTTAGGCTGATCTGCTTGTGGCCTCCTGACTTTACACAGAGTGTAGGAGTTAGATGTGTTTGGGTCTGTAGTAAGTATGAGAGCCTGTGCAATTTGAAGGACATGCAGCTACAGTGCCTGCAAGGGTTTTTTCTTCAGTGGCATGCTGGCAGCCATAGTTCATGGGTGCTTATTTTTGCACTAGAACTGGGGGACCTAAGAGTTAAGAATGATAATATACGTAATTAGAAACACTAGAAATAACATTAAAAACCACCTGTGTGCAAAGCAGACAAGGAAAACTGCGTTTTGTGGTAAGGCTGTCATTCAGAGAGGAAGATAATCACCGAGTGTTCCAGATGACGAAAGAGAAAAACAGGGAGAAAAAGCTGATGGATTCCCCCTCCCCATATTTTTGGAGATAGGGTTCCCAGTGTAAGCCCTGGCTGTCACGGAGCTCACTCTATAGACCAGGCTGGCTTAGATCCACCTGCCTCCATGTGCTACCACATCCAGCTTGTTGGTGCTTCTTAGATACTCACAAGGCTTGGTGCAATGGAATCTTATCTCATGTTGTCATAGCTAAGGACTAAAAGGATTTTTTGAGGGCTTTTGTTTGTTTGTTTGTTTGTTTTTTGAGACAGGGTTTCTATGTGTAGCTTTGGAGCCTGTCCTGGCACTCACTCTGTAGACCAGGATGGCCTCCAACTCACATAGGTCCACTTGCCTCTGCCTCCCAAGTATTGGGATCAAAGGTGTGCCCCACCACTGCCCAGCTATTTAGTTATTTTAAATTAGCTTAGGGGCTGGGGCTGTAGGCTCAATTGGTAGAGCGCTTGCCTAATAAGCGTAAAGTCTTGGGTTCCACCCACAGCGCTGAATAACCAGGCATGGTGATAGACACCTGAAATCCTAGTATCTGGGAGGTGGAAACAGGAGGGTCATCCTCTCCAACATGGCAAGTTTAAGACCAACTTGGGGTTACACAAGACCATGTCTTAAACATCCCCCACTCTTAATGAATAATTTAGTAGTAATATAGATATAAAACTAGCTTAGCATTACGAAAGATGTCTATTTGCAAGTTCCAAAATCTTGCAATCTTAAATGAGTTTAACTCAGGTAACCAGCCTAGGTAGGGTTTGTGTTCAATCTCAAGTTTCCTTCATGTTGTGTGTGACTCAGTCTTTGGTTACTGAAGGACAAGTTTTGCTCAACCACGTAACCTAGATTTCCATTAAACATCTTATTAATTCACTTGAATAGATAACTAAGGTCATACCTAATCCAGTGCTTGACAATTCTGAAACCAACTCTAGGTTCAATTATCCTAACCTTAAGCCAACTTTTAAGTTTCCAGAGGGGGCCTTGTAGCCTCAGGGTCTCTCTTTTATAAAAAGGGAGCAATTAAAGTAGGCTTATTTGATGTTATGGGAATCTTTGTCAAGTACGAAAACATGAAGCCTTCTTTAGGTTGTATTTGTTACAGGTGTTACTCGTATGAGCTGTAGAAAATTCTTGAAAATCTGGTGATGGGGAAGTCCTGTGTATATGTCAATAAAGCATTGTTGGCCAATAGGGAAGCAAGATAGGTCGGACTAGGAGTTCAGGAGGATTCTGGGTAGGAGAAACACAGGGAGTCACGATATAGCCCGCCAGAGAAGTAAGATGTCTGGAACTTTTCTCCGGTAAGAGAAATACTTAGATTAACAATTATGGGATAAATACTTAAGCCAGAGCTAGCCAGTAAGAGACAAGCAAGGCCAACAGCTTCATAATTAATACAGCGTCTTGTGTGTTACTTGGGAACTACAATGTGGCAGAGCCCAGGTGACTGGTGGGGAAAAACCAAAGCTGCTGGCAAGGAAAAGGCTTCTCTCTACAATCTGGTATATCCAGGTATAATTAAGTATACTTAACATGTGTCACAGAAAATTAACAGCTCCTTAGCCATGCCTTCCTTTCACAAATGTTTACTTTGACTCTCGGAGATGAGAGGTTATCTATCAACTCAGTCTCAGGCTACTTCTTCCAGGATGTTTACATTACACAAGTGTCCATATCGTCTTAGCATCGCTGTCTTAGCGCTTCTGCACTTTATTACGAAACTGGTGGGCTCACTGCCATCCCCAGGTAAGTCAGAACAAGAACTCCCTGTCTGAGTGACCTGGTATTTCACATTTTTAAAGACAACTTTAAATTTTGCTGGTTCTGAAGTTTTTTTGTTGTTGTTGTTGTTGTTATTGTTTGTTTTTAAAGGAAGTCTTTCCCCTCTCTCCACCTTACTTTGTGAAAGATGAAATACGTGTCTTTCTCCTTCCTGACTTTTCTAGACTCTGTAACGTGTTACTGGATACTCTGCATTTGCATGTGAAGGTCGGAGGACAATTTCAGACGCTGTTTCTCAGGTGTCATTTTTAAAAGAAAGGATCTCTCACCAATTAGACTAGGGTAGATGGCTAGTTCATCCCAAGAATCTGTACTCCCAGTTCTGAGATAACAAGGTTTACCATATCTAATGTGAAGCTCAGGTACTCACACCTGCAGAGTAGCCTTTATTGACTGAGCTATTTCCTCAGCTCCAGGCAGACTCAACTTTGGTAACCAAGGGTGACTTCATGGTGACAAGGACTTGTGGGAAGAACTGGCCTGGCTCCTTGAATATATAACTGCCTCACTATGACAAAGTGTGACTTTAGAAATCCACAGGAACTTTTTTTTTTTTTTTTGGTTTAACGAGACAAGGTTTCTCTGTATTGTTTCGGAGGCTGTCGGTCCAGCCTGGCCTCGAACTCACAGAGATCCGCCTGCCTCTGCCTCCTGAGTGCTGGGATTAAAGGCGTGCACCACCACCGCCCGGCCACAGGAACTTTTTTGAAGAGAGAGCTACCCAAACCCACAGGTGCTGCTAGCAAAAGCCTTGTGGTCTAGCCTGGATGTGGCTGCCTGGCTTGAACACACTTTCAAAGTCTAACCTGAGGTTCTGAGAACAAAGTCCTGGTGTCACAAACACAGGGGCCTGTCTGCACTGTTTCCCTGCACGGGGTAAACCAACAGACCACTTGTAAACAGATCTGCCCTACTCTGTCTGAAATCCTAGGGGGCTACTTCAGAAGCTACCATGTGCCCAGCACCGGGCCCATCATCTCTTACGATGTTTCACCACCCAAGATCTGGAGTGGAACCCAAATTCTTCCCTTTACTATCTGAGGATCACTCTCTATACTGTGATTTCCAACTGCTTCCTAACCCTTCCGCAGCCACTAAAACAGCCACTTCCCAGCCATGCCGGTTGCAGCTGTGCAACCTGACAGGCCTTCAGAGAAACCACAACTCACAAGTGAGAAACTCTTGTGACTGTGGAACAATGCTACATGCTGCCCAGAGCGGTGGGCTGTCCCCAGCTTCCAATAAGGAGATGCAATCAGTGGGCACTGTCTGGACACTGCAGCCTCAGGAGAACACATTTCCTGTTCTGAGCCCAAAGGTGGGAACAACCTCCTCCTCCTACAACTTGTTCAGGAGTAAGGGCAGCACCCCACAAGCCACCTGGACACCCCAAGGGCAGGCAGGAGGGAGGCACAGGCCTCAGTTCCCTAGGGAGAGTGCCTTGTTTACGGCAGAAGGGTGAGGCAGCAGGAAGGCCTGCGGTGCCATACCTCAGATTCCTTCCCTTGCTGGCTTGAGCCACCCTCCATGGTTCCTACAACCCTCTTACTCTGAGGCTAAGGCTACTTGTGGCTAGAATCCTCTCTCAGTCTGTGCCAGCATCTCCAACCTTGGGGAGTCATCCAGGCAGCAAGGTCACCCACCAGGTTCCTTTGTAGGCACAGGGTCCCTCCAGCTGAGAGCTACCAAACTCAGCCAGAGGCCCAGCATCCTCTGTATTGTCTACCTAGTGGCTAACTGCTACTCTAAGCTCTCTAGAAACAGAGGTACCCCAGCTTATTGGGCCAGGCACACTTGAGAGGACATCTCACCAGATCTGGGGATATCACTGGGAAAGGTCTCAAAGGAGCTATCAGGAAGCCCTGGTAACAGTGCAGTCCCAGCAAAAAAGGGGATTCAGTAAGGTCTCAAACACACCACGGGGAGGAGGGCTGCTGGGAGTTTATTCTCTGCTTGGTGCAAGGCACGGTTATGGGGTCAGGAAAGCTCAGTGCTGTGAACCAAGAGGGGGGGCTCTCTCCAGCTCCTGCTGGTGTCTGTTGCTTGCTGCAGCCTTCCTAATTTACAGGGTGGGGCGGATGGGTGGGGCTCTGGCCTAGCCTCGCTGAAGACGAGTTTGCTGTGGTTCTGCCAGGTCAGGACGGGGCCCTCGTGTTGGCCTGGTCAGGATGGATGACTGGCTGCTGCTGCTGCTTCATGGTTTCAGGATCCAGGCCGCGGGTGATGGGGCTTCTGGAGGCCTGGGGGGATTCTGCCGAGCTGCAGGGAGAGGACAAGTCAGTGGGTCAGAAGCTGGTTTTAACCGGGACCATTCCCACAACCTTATGGAAGACGGACTCACTGCTCAGGAGACTCCAACACTGTGGTCATGAATGGGAGAGTGGGCTTCCCGAAAAAGAAGCTGGTCCACCAGTGGCCAGGGTCGGCCTTGGGGAGACCTGGGAGGTGCAAAGGAGAGTCAGGATGTTGTCATCCCAGTGGCATCCCTGTCCCTCTCCACGTTCCTCCCACCTCAGGATGTGAACTTTGCCCTTACGCTGCTTGCTGGTTCTGCACTCACCCGGGGATTGGGGCACGGCGTCCCCGGGGTACTCTGCACTTCCGCAGGAGCTGTTGCTGGACGAGGAGCCCAGGCGTCCTGGGGAGGGGAGGCTGGTCAGCCACAGGGCGCTGGCCCAGCTCTGGGCGGGGTCGGCGAGGGGCTACTTACGCCGATAGTAGTCATGGGTAGCCACGAGCGAGCCGCTAGAAGGGATGGCTGCCATACTTCAGGACCCGCGAGCTGTGGAGACCTGAGCAAAACGCGGGCCTGGTCACCGCACAGAGAAGTGGGTTCCGAGTCCCTCGGCCCTGACAGGCTTCCGGGTGGTTCCAACCAGCCAGGACCGGCTGCGCGGTGAGACAAAGGCGCTTTGTATGCACCCGGCCCCTAGAAGGCGCGCGCCTCCCCTAGCCGGCTGCCACCACCTTCGCCACTACCGCCGCCCTCACCTCGGCGGCGACCCCTCCTCGCAGACCTCGGCGCGCGATCACAGGTGGTAATGCGTGGGGCACTAGGCCTGGGAACCCATTTGCAGGGCTAACCCACGGGAGCCCTCAACGCTACGACCCGTGCGCTCTGCGCACGCGCGCACCTACTCTCCAGCCTGCACAGGCCACAACAGACGCATCACGGTGAGGCGGTGCAAGCGGCAAGGACCCGCCTCCACCACGGAGGCCACATCCTAGAGATCTTTGAGCCTTCCCTCTGAGCCCTGGCACGATAAGGACCCGCCCTTCCCTATTCGACTCCTCCCGGAGCCGAGCGAGGATCCGCCTCACTTTCCTGCAACGCTGGGCTCTGCAGGTTCTACCTTGGCCCAAACCGCCTTGATCAAACATCAGTGGTCCACCTCTAGGCAAAGTCCAACTCTGCTGCTTTTTCCGTCCTTGTTCGGACTGGGAGCACCTTGCCCCAGATAGAAGTGGTTAAAGTATCTCCCGCAGGACCTGTGCCCTCAGTCTGTGCGGTCTCCTCGGGTGTGGCCTCACGTAGCCTGTCTATTCCCCTTTACTTGCTGCTGTCCTCTGCCTGCGCGGGTCCTCGCAGGCTTTGTTTTCCAAGTGCCGCACTCCGATTCTTGGCAGAGTGGGTCTGTGTAACTCACATAACTAAAGAAGGGGCAGCTGCACCCCACCCCCCACCCTGCAAGCTTCTGCGTCGCAATCCCCGTTTTCTGTCGCACTGGATAGTGCCTGGAGCCCCCAAGCGTCCCTTCAGGGACTAGCCCGCTCTTGGGAAGCTGAGGAGCCACCCGTGCCCCTTCCAAGTCGTGGTTCTCACTCACTGTTCTGTTGCTTAGAAAGGAGTGATGGGAGATAAGATACAGACGAAGGCTTGCGGGGCAGGGAGAACTGCGAACAGACGCAATCTCTAGTTGCTAGCATCAGGCAGAGGCCTTCACTATTGCACGATTGGTCGGAGTCCTGTGTTTGGGGGAATCAAGTGCTTGGAGGTCTAGGGCTGCATACTCTGGCCTCCCTTCCCTTCCCAGGCAGTCAGTTTTCTGCCGCATCCCCATGGGGATTGGGAGGACCGTAAGCCCCCTATGCGCAGGATGCTTCTCCTATAACCAGAGATGCTAAACTTGCCTTCATGGGGGGGGGGGGTCAGGAAGAACCTGGACTAGTAGGACCCAAGGAGTGCTCTCATGTCCCCAAGGACTCAAGGAGGCTTTGGCTGAGATCCTTTGCTTGGATTTGTTGAGACCCACTCTGTGCAATCATTGAGCTAGGCATGGGAAACCCGACAAGAAGTGATCCAGTAGGGGTGCTGGTTTAGAGGCAATAGGGATATAGGTAAGGTTTGAGTTGAGATATAATGAAAGAGTGCTGGGGGCAGTTGACATTACAGCGGCAGGAGTGGGTAAGACCACTGGTAAGGCAGATTGGCCAGTCCAGATGACATCAGGAGGGTGAGACCTCTGCCCAAACCAGGCTTGCTTCATGGCTTCAGGCTCCGTGACTTACCCTGGACTGCCCTGATCAAGTATATGGGCATCTCCAATGGTTATTAGCTGTTTCTTCTAGTGAAACATTCCCTCTGGAAAGGAAATAAGGAATCGTTCAAGAAAACAGCAGAGTTGCTGGAGGTTGGAGCGGTGGTGGTAGTGGTGGCGCACGCCTTTAATGCCATCATCACTCAGGCAGAGGCAGGCGGATCTCTCTGAGTTCGAGGCCAACCTGGTCTACAGAGGTAGTTCCAGGACAGTCAAGGCTACACAAAAGAAACCCTGTCTTGAAAAATCAAAACCAAGGGCTGGAAAGATAGCTCAGAGGTTAAGAGTACTGACTGTTCTTCATGAAGTCCTGAGTTCAATTCCCAGCAACTACATGTTGGCTCACAACCATCTGTAATGAGATCTGGTGCCCTCTTCTGGCCCATAGGCATACATTCAGGCAGAACACTATATATAATAAATCTTTTTAAAATTTTTTTATTTTATTATTTTAATTTTTTAAAAACTATTTATTAACTTTATTTTATTTGCATTGGTATAGAAGGTGTCAGATCCCCTGAAACCAGAGTTACAGACAGTTGTGAGCTGCCATATGGGTGCTGGGAGTTGATCCTGGGTCCTCTGGAAGAGCAGCCCAGTGCCTTATTATTTTAATTTTAAATAGCTTGCTTCACATGTCAATCCTAGTTCCCTCTCCCTCCCCTCTTCCCTCACCCCCCCCAGCCATCCCTCCCAGCCTCCCACCCTATCGCCACTTCCTTCCACATAGGGGATACCCAGAGTCTGTCATCTCACTCAGGGCAGGGTCCAGGCACTCCCCCAAGAGTTCAGGCTGAGAGAGCATCCCCCTTTGTGTTATGGACACACAAAGTCTGTCTATATGCCAGGGATAAACACTGATCCACTGCCCAGGATCCCATAGGTTGCCCAGGCCTCCTCACTGACCCCCACACTCTGGGGGGCTGGATCAGTCCCATGTTGGCCTCCCAGCTGTCGGTCTGGGGTTCAAGAGCTCTCCCCTGTTCAGATCAGCTGTCTCTGCTGGTTTTGCCAGCCCATTCTTTGCCAATTTGCTCATCGCTCTTCTCTCTGTCACTGGGTTCCATGGGTTCAGTTCAGTGTTTAACTGTAGGTGTTCACCTCTACTTCCATCAGACTCTGGATGAAGGCTCCAGGGTGGTTATAGACATCAAGGAATGGGCATTCAAGGTGGTCTCTCCACTATTGCTTAGCTTTCCAGTTGGTATCATCCCTTTAGATCACTAGAGGTCTCACTGGTACCTGATCTGTCTTCTAACCTATGGTTCCCTCTTCCCCCTATTCTACCCTCCACTCAACCTTCTTGTTCCCCCATGACCTACTATCTCTTCCTCTTCTCCCCCTCTCTTCTTCCCAGCTCTCACTCCCCCCCCCCCTTGCTGTGTTCTCAATCTATTCAGAAGATCTTGCCTCATTCCTCTTCTCTGGGGTACCATGCATAACAAAAAACAAAGCAACAATTACAGGAACTCACAAGAGATTTTCCAACTCGCACTACACTTTTCTCCAGGTTATATAACAATTTCTGGAGACAAGGAGACTCTTCAGCAGAGTTGCCTACAAGTGGGGAACTCAAGTCATGCAGCTCCCATGTGTTGTCACCCAGGCTGATGTGAGCCTTTGATGATGCAGCTGTCCGAGTCTCCTACACTTTTGTGACTAACCCTTCATCCATTTTAATGCTGACCAAGTTGCCTAACATTCCTTCTGCCATGATGTCCCACCACAGACTGCACACTTCTTTAAGTCTCTTTTGTCAGGTAGTTTGTCATAACAACGAGAAAAAAAAAACTATTAAAATGGATGAGCAAAGCATTCTTGGATGGCTCCAGGGGTAGGAGAAAACCATGAGGTGTACCCAGAGGTGGGGGCCTTTGATGCCTTCGTGGGTGGAGCTGCCAATGGCAGGCTTTTTAGGGGGGCGGAGTCTGGACTGAGGCAACTCCAGGGGAGGGTGCCTGCGGCTTGGACCGGGACTCCCAAACAGCCCAACCTCTTTGGATATGGAGGGCTTCCAACTAAACAATGTCTGGAGTTAGGAGACAGAGAAAGAGAAATTCTGGGCTCACTCTCCCCCTTTTTCATTTATTCGATAGCACAGCCCATGCTAAAACAATGCTGTCCACATTTTAGGGAACGTCTTCCCGGCTCAGCTCCAATCTAGAAACTCCCACACGGATGTGCTCAAAGGTTTGTTTCCATGGTGATTCGAAATTCCATCAAGTTAACAGTTAGGATTAAAACCACCACACCCATGCTTTTGTCGGTAATTCTGATAAGCTCATTGGTTCAAAGCTAAACTCGGAACTCTCTTTGGTCTGTCATTGATGTCCTATCTGGGGTGAACAGATGTTTGTCCATGTTCCCCAGGAAAAGCTATGCGACATCTGTGTGCTTCAGGTCAAGGCTAGAGAGACCAGTCTGAGGGAAAGGGCTACTAGGACCCAACTGCAGAGAACTTTGGAAGAGGGTCTCGTACACCTTGTAGGGTCAGGGGTTGGACTCACGCTGCTTACTCATCCGCCCTGATTTTGGGGCGTGGTGGTTACTCAGCAGGGACACAGATGGGTCAGATATGAGTGTGCCACCTCTAAGGGTCCAGGCAATATGCATAGTACTATCCCAGGGTGGGGCTGAAGTGGAGGACCATCAGGGACTTAGGGTTTTCTTGGGAGGAACAGAGCTTCTCATGTGCCTCTTCCGGGATTGGATTATCTCTCTATTCATCGAATGGATCCTGATGTGTGCTGGGGACCATGGGAGGTCAACATGCAGAGATACATTCACTGAAGCAAAGGCAGCTGCCCTTGTCACTCAGGAAGTGGAAGTTGAGTAAGACCAGCCTCAGCACCTGCTCAGCATATATGAAGATCCCGAGACAGCAGGAACTATAGTACATTATTGGTTCCTTAAGGAGGTTGGAGCCAGGTCCCAAACCCAGGTCCTGTTTGGTGCACAATGAGGTGCCTTGCCTACTTACCACAGGAAACAGGGAGTGTGTGTGTGTGTGTGTGTGTGTGTGTGTGTGTGTGTGTGTGTGTGTGACTTGTGGTCACTGACTGAGCCTCACAGCCCGTGTTGTCCTGCCCTGTGGATGAGCAGCCTCTCTGAATCTGCTCAGTGGGACTAAGGCTGTGTCCTACCTGGGGC
Source organism: Mesocricetus auratus (assembly GCF_017639785.1). NCBI lineage: Eukaryota > Metazoa > Chordata > Mammalia > Rodentia > Cricetidae > Mesocricetus > Mesocricetus auratus. The sequence continues at coordinate 24,640,833 of NW_024429209.1, read as the reverse complement.
CTTTCTGGATGTCTCAGGGCTGGACAGTTTGGAGGTGCAGTCTGTCTCTAGCTATAGAAAACAAGGGCAGAAAACTATGTGTATGTGAGTTCACCATTGGCATGCACAGAGGCCAGTTGTGTCCAGATTGCTGCTTGGATGCCGTCTTTGTACAGATGACACTGATGGGCACATATCACATGGCCCAAGTGACTCATGACCAAGATTTCACACTGAGTGGTGGAAAGGAAAGGCTGGTACTCAGAGTTTGCATTGTAATGCCTACCTACCTGCCACCTGCCACTCCTGAGCCTGCATCCTCACAGATGGGTGCATGGGATCTATTACTCTTGAGCAATGGGGATGGGACCCATGTTTGCTGCCTGTACTCTGCTCCAGCCACAGGCATCTGGGATAAAAGTAGGAGTCCTGCCAAAGACTGAGACAGAACCAGAGTCCTCAGGACTCCTTACTCTACTCTTGGGGAATGCCCAGCCCTAACCCCTTTGCAGATGGCAGAACCTGGTACCATCTAGATGGTGTCACTATTGCAGAAGAACATAAAATGACTTTAATAAAGCCTTACAAGATATGTAGTAGTTTATGTGGCCAGCAACTTTTTATTCCCTCAACTTCCTTTCTGCAAAATGCAAAAGTATCTTATTTATGGGATGGGCTATCTTGAGGTTAGGAAGTTTCCTGTAAATGCTATGATCTGTGTGCCTGGCTCAGGGTATGTGCTTAATATAAGCTAGAGATTGGGTGGGGAAGTTGCTCAGTGTAGGAGTGCTTGCCCAAGGCCCTGGGTCCCATCTCTAGAAATACACACAAGCACAAGTGCACCCCACCCCAGCTTATACTTGTAATCATAGTACTCAGGAAGTTGATGCAGGCGGATCAAAGCGTCCAGAATACACAGTGAGATCCTGCCTTAAAGAACAAAACAAGGCAAATGTTTTGTCTTCATTTTTCATTTGCTGGCTAAGTGAAGTACACAGGATAATGCACCTGTCCATCACTGGGTTCCTAGCAGCTAAGTAGAATGGGTCATGTAGTAGGCCTTAAGTAAAGTAGAATACAGGTGACAATGGCAGGTCCCACCCCCATTACTGAACAGTGGCCAAGCCTTTCACAAGTCTCCATCATCAACTGTTTGTGATAAAGGGACAAGTCTCATGAGTGGCAGGTGGCTGGCAGGTGTTACAAGGCAAACTTGAGCCTTTCCACCCTTCATGAAACCTTTGTCATGAAACACTTGGGCCATGTGGTTAAGTGCATAAAATATATCCAATACTGAAATCATAAAATTTAATGCAAAGCTCCACATCTTCCCTTCTGAATATATTTTATTTTCTTAATTTTTTAAAATTTCTACATAAGGTTTCTCTGTGTAGCCTTGGTTATCCTGGAACTTGTTCTATAGATCAGGCTGGCCTTGATCTATCTACCTTTGCCTCCTGAGTTCTGGGATTAAAGGCATGTACCACCACCACCCAACCACCAAATGTACTTTCCAACTGTGTAGAAATTTGCTGAGTTATATAGACATTGAATCTGGTTAATTCTGGTGTGTGATGATTCAATTTATTTGCAAGGTTTTTCAACAATAAAGTTTATAAAGTAAAAACAAATAGTACAGAGTGACATTAAAGATTTTCAGGGTCTGAGGAGATGTCTCTGTGAATGAAGTATTTGCAACATAAGCCTGAGGACCAGAGTTTGGATTTCTAGGACCCACATAATGCAGGTGAGCGTGGTAGTCAGACTGTAATTGCAGGAGGTGGAAACTATTCTGAGAGCAAGCTGGCTGAATGGGCAAGCCCTGGCTTTAAGTGAGAGAGACCCTACTTCAAAACATAATGTGGGAATGATCAAGGAACACATCTTCATCAACCTCTGGATTTTCAGGCACATTCACAGCTAGTGTGCATGTGTGTGTGCGTGTGTGCATGCACGCACACACACACACACACACACACACACACCTACACCTGTGCCCACACAATGCTAACATGTATTTGTGTGTGTGTGTGTGTGTTACGTAAAGTTTCTATTGCCGTGAAGAGATACCATTGTTGTTGTTGGAAGGAAGGTTACACCATACAACAGAACTCATGTGGGATGTTTATTGTGGGGAAGGGAAGGGAGGAGGAGCAGAAGTGACCTCTGGGGCTAGAGCTGAGGAAGAAAGAGAGCATGAGGTGGGAGGGGCTTGCTTTTTATAAGGGGATAAGGTGCATGCACACAGGAAGTTGCTGGAGCTGATGACACACCCTTTCAGGTCCCCAAGAGCAAGCCAGTGCAAATGCCTGAATACTAACAACCCTGGCAACTCTTAAAAAGGAAAACATTTAATTGTGGCGGCTTACTTACAGTTCAGAGGTTTAGTCCATTATCGTCATGGCGGAAAGCAGGGCAGCATGCAGGCAGACATGGTGCTGGAGAAAGAGCTGAAAGTTCTTACATCTTGACTCAACAGGCAACAGGAAGTGGTCTGAAACACTGGGTGACTTGAGCATATATGAGACCTCAAACCCCACCTCCACAGTGACACACTTCCTCCAACAAGGCCACACCCACTCCAACAAAGTCACACTTCCTAATAGTGCCACTCCCTTTGGGGGCCATTTTCTTTCAAACCACCACACACATATATATACATACATACATACATGCACACACTCTACATATACATATACTTGCAAAAGTATTTCCAGTCATAATGGCTGGGAAATCTACGAACCATGTCCCCCTAAATATAATGGTTAACCTGGGAAAGGCTGTCCCAAGCACTTACTTTAGTGTTCTAGATTCTTTCTTTCCTTCCTTCCTTCCTTCTGAGACAGGATCTCATGTAGCCCAGGCTAGCATCTAACTTGCTCTGTAGCCAAAGATGACCTTGAACTCCTGTTCTTTCCACCTCTACCTGTGAGAGCTGGGAATACAGGCATGTGCCACCATATAGCCTAGTGCTCTGGATTTCAACCGAAGATATTTATTCACCAAAAATGCTGAACCACAGGACAAAAATCTTTGAATTTTATCCTGCTAACTCAGCAGAAAAGAACCAGGAAAATTTCAGTTCACACAGGAAGTGACAGGCAGCAAACACTAGCTCTGAGACCACACAGATGTTAGAACTATCTCACAAAGCAATGATTGTAAAACAAAATGCATCAGCAAGTAAATATGAACACTTATAACAGAGAGCCAGGGCTGGATGGAATCCAGTGTCAATTCATGACAAATACTCTCCACCAGAAAGGAACGTCTTCAATCTAGTAAGGAGCATGGATAAAGTTTTGACAGCCAGACTTGCACTGGCCTGGTTGCAGGATGGGATTCTTCACTCTCATCACAATTATTCCACACCCACAAGAAGTCTTAGCCAGAAGGACACAAGAGGCATGCAGATTATAAATGGAGATGTGAAACTATCTCTATTAACAGGTAACATATGTGATGTTTTTTGTAGAGGGTCTCAAGGAATCTATGAAGAAGATAATCGGACAAATCTGTGAGGGCAGCAAGATCGCAAAACGCAAGGTCCATACACAAAAATCAATGTGCTTATAGATACCAACAACATCTAGTTAGACGCAGAAAAAATCGTGTGTGTGTGTGTGTGTGTGTGTGTGTGTGTGTGTGTGTAGGCCAGATGTCATTCTTCTTTTTTCAAAAAGAGAAATGTTAGCTGGCTGGTGGTGGGGCACACCTTTAACCCACCACTCAGTGAGTTCAAGACCAGTCTGGCCTACAGAGTGAATTCCAGGACAGCCAGGGCTGTTTACACAGAGAAACCCTAGTTTGAAAAACCAAGAGATAGAGAGATCAAGATCAAGATAGAGAGAGATAGAGATAGAGACAGATGTGTATGTGTGTATGAGAGAGAGAGAGAGAGAGAGATGTTGATTTAATGGTAAAGCTTAGCACACTCCAGCACCAGGACTAGCATAGAGTTGAAGCAGCAGGGACAGCTGTGACCCCATGGAGCCTCACATGGCAAAGAGGATGAGGAGGATGATCAACAAACTGAAGAACTCCATTGTAGAGAGCTGCGAAATGCCGCACCCTTAAGATGGTACTGGCTTCCGCCTCTGCTAGCCCGATAGCAAGTGCTCTCTGTGATAAACAACTCCTTATTTGGTCAAGGCTGGATATCAGGCTTGCTTCCTCGTATGTGGACCTATCTGCTGTCGCCACATGGCTTACCAGGGTTGGCCGCCCAAGGGCCTTTTTAAGCTGTGGGCGGGCACTCCCTGGGGTCAGAAGATTTGTTCAAGGTCCTGAATAAACTGCTTGTGAGAAGGATTCCTGAGTCGCGTCTTCCTTGCTGGTCGAGGTGGTCGTGACAGTTGGTGGCCCGTACGGGGACGCTCGTACGAAGAAAGGAATTCAGAACTCACAGCAGTCAGGGGGTGCACCGGTAAGTCCCCAGGTAAGGTGGGGATCCGCGAAAAGAGCGGGATTATTGTTCTCATCCGTAGAGAAGGGGAGAACGGTCAGCAGAGCCGCGTCAAAGCGGACGGGAAAGCAAAGCAGCAGAGCCGCGTCAAAGCGGACGGGATAAAAATGAAAGTAGAGCCGCGTCAAAGCGGACGGGACTAAAGGGAAAGTAGTAGAGCCGCGTCAAAGCAGACGGAGTAAAAGTGAAACAAAGGATTTTTTGGGTTTTCTTTTCACTGTTTGTTATTAAAACATGGGTAATTCCACATCCCGCCCAATTTTTCTGGCACTCAATGAGTTGCTGCCATCAAAGAATCTTAGACTAAAAAAGGGACCACGACAAGAACGGGGCAAAAAAAGGACTGGAACAAGAGCAGTTGGTTTGCTCCTCTCTGTAGGTAAAGAGAGCAGGACAAATGGTTCGTGGAGCAGCGAACCAAAAGTAAAAACATTGTTAGCTTGGCTAGCAGGGAACCCAAAGTAAAAGCTAAAAAGAAACATTAGAAGCTTAAAAGAAACATTGTTAGTTTGGCTAGCAGCAAACCAAAAGTAAAAACATTGTTAGTTTGGCTATGGGCGCTTCTCAGTTGCACCCAATTTTTTGGCTCTGAATGAGCTGCTTCGTTCTAAGAATCTAAGATTTTTGGAAGTTAGGGAGACATGGGACTGAGGAACAATATGGAAAATACACAAAAATTCTGGATACTGTATACTATTGTGTGTGGGAACACCAGACCTTGAGTAGAGACCCACTTCCCCTTCTGTCTGGGAGTAGGCAGCTGTAAGACAATGTTTAGTAAAAACATGTTTACTAAAAACGATACAATAAGTTCCTGGCCACTTCCCCTTCTGCCTGGGAGTAGGCAGCTGTAAGACAATGTTTAGTAAAAACCTGTTTACTAAAAATGATACAATAAGTTCCTGGGAAAGGCCTTCCCACGGAAACCGCCCTGACCTCGACCTTGTCCAGAGACTAACCGCACCTTCAAAAACCCACACACATCCACCTCTGGTGAGAGCAGAACCAGCCAGGGGAGAGGAGAGAGCAGAGGCTTCTCTGGTGGGAGCCTTTCTTAGGACGTTTTTCTTGAACCTTTTTGGAGCCTGTTTAAAGTTCTCTTTATATCATTGAACGAGTCTCTGTGTTATCAATACCCGACACCCTCCGCACGTTCTCGGACACAGGCCGCGCAGCAGTCGTGACAATTGGAGGTTCCACCGAGATCGTGAAAGCGAGGTAAGTGGACGGGGTTAAGAAACTATGGGGAATAGTTCCGGGAAGCTAGAATCATTACAGTATCAACTAAAAAAGTTACTTAAAGAACATGGGACTGCAGTCAAGTCTAAAACCCTAGAAGGCTTTCTAAAATCGATCGAACGAGCCAGTCCATGGTTCATTACTGGGGGAAGCTTAAATATTCCAGATTGGGAGGAGGTTCGCCGTGATCTTCATAGACTTTTACGAAAAGAGGGATCTGAGTCCTTGCCCCCTACGACATTCTCCTTATGGAGATTAGTGAGGGGAGCACTTTTGACAGATAAGGTTCGTCACCGCCAGGTAGTTCAGGACACAAAAGAGGCTTTTTTAGAGTTACAAGAGACTGAGACTCAAGCCTCCTTGAGTTCAGGGGCAGAGAGTGATGATGAAGAGACCGTGACTGAAACTAGAGGCTCCATTGTTAGTGAGGATGAGGGGGAGTCTCTTAGTAACAACAAAAAAATGGGTAGAGATCTCCGGGCGCGACCCAAAAAGAAGGACTCCGGTCAAAATCGGTTATATCCTTCTCTATCAGACCTAGAAAATGGAAGTAGCTCAGACTCAGACTCGTCACAGTCTGAAAAGGAACGGTTACTTGCTGAGATCGCAGCCCTTAAAAAAGAACTAAAAAAGATTCTAATTAAGGAAAGACAGGACAGGGAGAGAAACCCTTCCCCATACTCTGAAAAAGGGACTCCTCCTATGAGATAACCCAGTCCTTCTCAGACCTGGAGGGAAGACCCAGAGGAGGGGTCCAATGCTGCCCGGTGGTGGCCCCAGTAATGAAAGTTCCAGATCCGAACAATTCTGGACAGGTCATTCGGCATCATAACCCTTTAAATTTTAAGGATATAAAACAACTTAAAGAGGCAACTTTAAATTATGGAGCACAGGCTCCCTTTACACTTTCCCTAATGGAATCTTTTGCGTCTCTTAATTTGACACCTGGCGATTGGCAGCAGCTTTGCAGAGCAGCTCTGTCGGGGGGGAGATTATTTGATTTGGAGAGGTGAGTTTCAGGAAAGATGCAGCCAGACAGCCCAAAGGAATGCACAGGCTGGACAGCCCCAGAGAAATGTGGAGATGCTTACCGGGAGTGGTCAATACGCCACCATTCAACAACAAATGCAATATGACATCGCAGTCTATGCCCAAGTGGCAGCAGCGGCCCAAGGGGCTTGGAAAGCATTGCCTTCCAAGGAAGGAGGGGATCATCTGTCCAAAATCCTTCAAGGACCTTCCGAACCTTTTCAAGACTTCGTAGACCGTCTCAGTCAGGTAGCAGAAAGAATATTTGGGGGCATTGGGCCTGCGATGCCAGTCATCAAGCAGATGGCATTTGAAAACGCAAATAAGTATTGTAAGGAAGCCCTTCGCCCCTATCGCAATAAAAGTCTAAATGACTATATCCGGATCTGTAGGGACATTGATGGGAACTTCATCCAGGGCCAAGTGTTAGCTGCTGCTATTCGGCCCCAAGTGGGGAAAGAAAGACCTACTCTGGGAGGGAGAAAAACATGTTTTAGCTGCGGTAGGGAGGGACACTTCCGTAGAGAGTGCCCTCAAAATAGTACTACGGGTCTCAAGAGACCTGGTTTATGCCCCCGTTGTCAAAGGGGATATCATTGGGCCAATAACTGCTACTCTAAAACTGACAGGGAGGGAAATTTCCTTTCTGCTAATAATAATCAGGGAAACGGGAGGAGGGCCCCGCCCCAGGGCCCCAAAACCAATGTGTACGGGGCAATGACCCCTGCTCTGGGCAGTGGCAGGACTCATTTTCTCCCCCAGAGCAACCCCTTCATATCTCAGACCTCCTTAGAACCACCTCGGGGAGTGCAGGATTGGACCTCGCTCCCTCTGCCCGGGCAATCCTAACACCGGAAATGGGGATCCAGGCCCTCCCTACTGGGGTGCATGGGCCATTGCCCCCAGGCACGGTCGGACTACTTTTGGGACGGTCCAGTACTATTCTTCGAGGCATCCAGGTACACCCCGGTGTTATAGACCAGGATAGTGAGGGGAGATTAAAATAATGACATCAGTGGGCAGTGGGGTTGTTGCCATCCCTGCAGGAGAACGGATTGCTCAGATACTCCTTCTCCCTACAGCTCCTTGTGAGGCTAGAAAAATTAAAGAGAAAAGGGGCAACCAAGGTTTTGTAAGTACCGGCCCGGCAGCATTTTGGGTAGCCACTATGGAGAACCGCCCCCAGCTTACATTAAAGATAGAAGGCAAGTCCTTTAGGGGCGTCTTAGATTCTGGGGCAGATTTCTCTGTCCTCTCAGATAAATTCTGGCCCCCCACCTGGCCGAAAGAGGAAGGGACAGTGACCCTCCAGGGAATAGGACAGGCTGTGCCCCAAAAAAGCCTCAAAATCTTAAAGTGGCAAGACTCTAAAGGCCACACAGGGCTTTTCCAGCCATATGTTTTGCCTGGCCTCCCTATTAACCTCTGGGGACGGGACCTCATGCAAGAAATGGGAGTGGTCCTCACCACTCAGGCACCCAAGTCCAAAAGCAGGGGCCCCCAGATGATGCAAGGGAGGGGCTGGAGCCCGGGGAGGGAACTAGGTAAACTAGAACAGGGAGAGGTTTGCCCTGTGGCATCCCTCCCTTTGGAGACCAGGGCCCCAGGGGATAGGAAGGGTTTTGGTCATTTTTGAGGGAAACTGAGAGATCTAAAAGGCTGGCCAGTAAGGCTATGCGGATGTGTTAAAAAGGGGTACCAAGCTAGGGGTACTGGATTAAATCTCCAGGCCTTCGCCTGACACCAAGGTCAGGAAAGAAAGGGGAACCTGAGAGATCACCCTCAGTTGGAGGATGGATTAAAAGTGAGTAAATTAAAAATTGGTAACAGTAAAGAGGTACTGGTATTGAGTAAAAAAAAAGAAAAAGACAAAGGTATATAAAATAGAGGGTTTTGTTTACATTTAAGTTCTATTTTGTGAGTCATCTCTAGAAACTTTTGGCCAAAAGCCTGGCCTCTCTACCTTACATCTACAGAGTTACAAGGAGTAGGTACGGCTGTACCCCATGACTGTAGCTCAAATGAAAAAATGATAAAAACATATAGGACTTTTTAACCTTTTTAGTTCAAGGATTGACTGGAGTTGTTCTTTTACATAGATTTCAATTAAGGAAGCTTCATTACAACAGACTAATCATGACCTAGGGAAAAAGGATGACTAAAAGATGCATGTATGTTCTAAATGTATGGTGTGGCCACACCGGTATGTATGAAATGTGATTGCAAATGTGTGAGTGTAAACTGCTTATATGATTAAAAGGATACTTAAATCCCTTCAAAAATAGTTAAGAAGCTACCTAGATTGCGTTAAATATAGCCAAAAGGAACATCCAGCCAGTCTGTTAATGTTTTAACAGAAAAATTTAAGATGCAAACGAGGCCTTGTCAGCTAGTGAGAGCTCTACAGGTTAGATTGGGAAAGACTACTCACAGACTTCAAATAATTTAAAAAAAACTTATTTGGACACAGTATAGTTTACAATCTTTGAGTGATTTTCAAAAGTTTTTGGGAAATATTTAATGGATATGTCCTTTTTAATGGGCATCTACAAATAATCTAAGTAATAATCCCAATTTACCTAGATAGTCAACCAAGGAGGGTAGACAAATTCTTCTACTGTTATGGTCCAACTTCAACAGTTCAAAAAAATTTTTTTTAAATAAAAAAGGGTAAATAATGCCCCCAGTCCCCACATGACTCATCAAGTAATACACTCCTCATTTAAAAATTTTATAATGTGAATGCCAGTGAGCTTCAGACAGATTCTGGCATGATGGAACTTGAGCAACCATTGCTCAGGTCAAATGGAGACATCCATGCACTAGACAGTGGAGAAGACCCTAATTTGGGGTCGAGGGCATGTTTGTGTTTTCTTGCAGGAAAAGAATAAAACTTCGGCAACTGTCAGACCATTTAGTGAGATGCATGGAGCAGAGAAAAACTGGACCTGAGACCATGGGAGCCTACCTAAGCCAGTTTGAGTGAGATCTCCTAAATCAGTGTTCCTGATTCTTGATGTCATCAAATCTAGAGCCCAAGAAAGAAAAAAAACAGTTGGTTCGAGATTTCCAGTTTCTCAGCAGACCTGCTGCATTAACCTTCCGGACCCGTGAGTTTTCATCCCAAAGCCAACAGAGAACTAAAAAGACTAACTGTCTGCCCTTGACACATCTTAAAACAACAGAACTCATTTTGCCAGTTTTCCCTTTAGGGGAAAAAAGGACCCATTTAAAGTATTTGGACATTGGTATGGACTATGAGTGGCAAAAGCCTCTTTTCAGTATTTGAACAGGACATGGTCACTTGATGATTCCTGTTTCTGGAATCACGACTAGGCCAGTGTATTTTTCTGGAGAAATGCAACTTGTCCTAATGCGACAACTATTGTTCATATTTTTCGTAATGCTACATGTATAACATCAATGATTGTGCCCAATGTATCTGTGCAAGTGCACTTTCTAAATGCTTTCCTGAGCAGATCTTAAAACAATTGGAAACTTTATCAAATTGTAAGTGTAAATCACATGCGGGTTACCCTTGTAACAGATGAAGGCTGGTAGAATGTTATGGCCCAGATCTGGTGATGGGTATGGTGATGGAGAGGCGCTATGTCAATGGGGGTCCTGGAAATGGTGGCAGTGGCGGTAGGCATTCTGGCTTTATGCCGAGCTCAAACGTGCCTTGTTCCAGAGACAAGAGATCCGTAACCAAGTATTGCTTAGCTTAGCCCATGGCAATCCCGATAGCCATAAAGGTTGGTTACAGATGATTTAAGGTTGGGGTATCTCCGATGACGGGCAACCTGTGGGGAAGACCCCTCCCACCTAAAACAGGGGTTCAAGGTCCCCCAAAGACGGGAAAGGGAGGGTGACCCTACTTGACCTAAGCCAGGAGTGCCTCATTTGAAAATAAAAAGGGGTGAATTGTGGGAACACCAGACCTTGAGCAGAGACCCACTTCCCCTTCTGCCTGGGAGTAGGCAGCTGTAAGACAATGTTTAGTAAAAACATGTTTACTAAAAACGATACAATAAGTTCCTGGCCACTTCCCCTTCTGCCTGGGAGTAGGCAGCTGTAAGACAATGTTTAGTAAAAACCTGTTTACTAAAAATGATACAATAAGTTCCTGGGAAAGGCCTTCCCACGGAAACCGCCCTGACCTCGACCTTGTCCAGAGACTAACCGCACCTTCAAAAACCCACACACATCCACCTCTGGTGAGAGCAGAACCAGCCAGGGGAGAGGAGAGAGCAGAGGCTTCTCTGGTGGGAGCCTTTCTTAGGACGTTTTTCTTGAACCTTTTTGGAGCCTGTTTAAAGTTCTCTTTATATCATTGAACGAGTCTCTGTGTTATCAATACCCGACACCCTCCGCACGTTCTCGGACACAGGCCGCGCAGCAGTCGTGACAATTGTGTTTTTCAGTTTTTTGATTGCTCAGGAAGGAACAACTGCTAAAGTACACTTGATGATAAATGCTGCTGAATTATTTCAAACGCTCAGAGGTGGTGTTCGGCCTGTCTGGAGACTAGTAAAAAGTTCCCTTGAGGATCAGAAATGTAGTGAGGCAGTTAAAAAGGGGAGAAATGCTTTAGAACAATTACAAGAGGAGAGATCAGAGCAGACAAACGGTGAAAAGGGAGGAAAACAGAAAAGAAAGATGTACTCAGCTCTAGAAGACTCAGAGTCTACGGACTCCGAGGAGGAGGAGGAGGAACTCCAAACTATTGTCATGATTCCCATGGTATGAACAGTGCCCCCTTTCAGCAATGAAAAGGTAGATTTGCAAACATGCAGACAGGATATCCAGGACAGGTGTTTGAACAGGTGGATCAGATAGCCATTAAGGCTTGGAAAATCACTGCCAAATTAAGGAGAAGTGAGTGACAATCTTGGCACCTGGAGTCTGCGAGTGGAAAATGCAAGGATTATGCCAATTTTACAAAAGCTACAAATTTGTCCAAGTATTTGTCCAGTTTTCTTTTACAGAATTGGTCACTTAAATTTGAAGATACTTTGAAGGAGTTGAGGCTGGCAGTGGTCCATGTGAATTCCACCAGAGTGGACCTTTCCTTTGCATCGGGATTATCATCCTGGCTGACTTCTACAATGAACCATCTTAAGGAGTGGGCGGGTATAGGAGCATTAACAGGTCTCTTGGTGTTGGTCTCCCTGGTTTGCTTGTGGTTTCTATGTAAGAGTAGAGTCACACAAAAAGACACAATGCAGCCATGATCATTCAGGCCTTTACCGCTATTGAAGCAGGACAGTCCCCCACAGGCATGGTTAGCCACCTTAAAAACTAATTAAATACGCTCAGGATGCGAGGCAGAGCACTGCACTCTGAGTCAGCTAATAATGACCCAGAGAAGAGCATGTCTGATTGCATGCGGGTTGGTACCCAAGAGTCCCGCCTCTGAAAAAAAGGGTATCGGACGGGTCTGATGTTTGTTGGGTGGATGACGCCAAACAAAAATCAGTACAATGTCCCTGTCATTGTCAGAGATCAGACCTCTACTCTTGCCTGTTGCATTTTAAACAAAAAAGGGGGAACTGTAGAGAGCTGCGAAATGCCGCACCCTTAAGATGGTACTGGCTTCCGCCTCTGCTAGCCCGATAGCAAGTGCTCTCTGTGATAAACAACTCCTTATTTGGTCAAGGCTGGATATCAGGCTTGCTTCCTCGTATGTGGACCTATCTGCTGTCGCCACATGGAGACAGGAGAAGGATTCCTGAGCCGCTTTGACGCGGCTCTACTACTTTCCCTTTTGTCCCGTCCGCTTTGACGCGGCTCTACTACTTTCGTTTTATCCCGTCCGCTTTGACGCGGCTCTACTGCTTAGCTTTCCCGTCCGCTTTGACGCGGCTCTGCTGACCGTTCTCCCCTTCTCTATGGGTGAGAACAATAATCCCGCTCTTTTCGCGGATCCCCGCCTTACCTGGGGACTTACCGGTGCACCCCCTGACCGCCGTGAGTTCTGAATTCCCCGTACGGGCCACCAACTGTCACGACCACCTCGACCAGCAAGGAAGACGCGACTCAGGAATCCTTCTCACAAGCAGTTTATTCAGGACCTTGAACAAATCTTCTGACCCCAGGGAGTGCCCGCCCACAGCTTAAAAAGGCCCTTGGGCGGCCAACCCTGGTAAGCCATGTGGCGACAGCAGATAGGTCCACATACGAGGAAGCAAGCCAGATATCCAGCCTTGACCAAATAAGGAGTTGTTTATCACAGAGAGCACTTGCTGTCGGGCTAGCAGAGGCGGAAGCCAGCACCATCTTAAGGGTGCGGCACTTTGCAGCTCTCTACACTCCATGGCTTCAGACAAGTCAAAGCCCAAATAGCATAGAAGAACTGTTGGTTAAGAGATTGGTTCCAGGCTGGACAGATGGCTCAGCAGTTAAGAGAACTGGCTGCTCTTCTCGAGGTCCTGAGTTCAATTCCCAGCAACCATACGTTGCTCACAACCATTTATAATAGGATCTGATGCCCTCTTTATGTGTGCAAGAATACCTGCAGAGCACTCATACATAAAATATAAATAAATTAATTTTAAAAGAGAGAGAGAGATGGGTTCCTAAACTGGGTGGTGCATGCTTTTACTCCCAGCACTGGGGATGCAAAGGCAGCCTGGTCTACATGGTGAGTTCCAGGACATCCAGCACAGTCAGGACAACAAGGACTACACCTGGAAGCTCTATCTTTAAAAACCAACGGTTTCAAGGGAGAGACCATGTCACACTGAGACTTTGGTTTTGCTGATTAGTCTAGGCTAGCTGGTTAACTAGCACCAGAGATCTATCTAGCTGCAACCTCAACATAGAGATGACAAGTGTGTGCCAGCACACCTCACTTTTTTAAGTGGGTGCTGTGAATCAAACTCAGGTCCTCACGTTTGCTGACTTTCCCACCCCTAGGAATAGAAAAGATTTAATTATGTACTGAGGAGAGAACTGGAAAGAGCCCATGACCACAGGCTGCAATTCAACAGTCAGATGCCAACACATCCAAGCTGACTTACAGATTTCGTGCACTCTCAGTGAAAATCTGCCAGGCGTTTTAAAGATACAAACAAGCAGATGTTCAAGTTAAGTTGGCAATAGAAGTTAAAGTCACTAAAGTGGAATATAGAGAACCGTGCCATTCCAGTCTTAAATACTGAGGTCAGATTTACATATGTTAAACCAATTATTTTATTTTCAAGAAGTTCTCTCTCTCTCTCTCTCTCTCTCTCTCTGTGTGTGTGTGTGTGTGTGTGTGTGTGTGTGTGTGTGTGTGTGTACATCTGGAGCTGGCCAATTCTGGCTATTCTAGCTAATCAGCTTGCTCCAGGGATCTTTTGTTTCTGATTCCTGAGTGCCAGGCTAAGTGACTGCCATGGCTGCCCAGCTTTTATTAAGTTCTGGGGATGCAAACAATGGTTTATTTACAGAAAACAAAGACTTATAATTTTCTTACTGTCATTTCTTAGCATGTACATCTGAAATTAGCATATTTATAGACTATATTGTATTAGAATGCTTGATTTTAAAAACAGCTGTTGGAGATACTTGGGGTAGGATAGAGAATGGGGGGATCTCTATGGGAATGCAGGGAGGGAAAGGAGTCCCTCACCCTGAGAGCCAGTTTCCATTTCCTGCTGCATAAGAGTCAAGTGGTTTCAACACAGCTGGTAAACTAAAAAACGTCTGCAGAGATAGTGCCTGTCCCAAAGACATCTCAAAGGAGATGTCAGAAATAAGATACTGTGTTTACACGGGGTCAGAACGTGTGTGTACCCTTCAGTTTAACTGATAAAGCTCGCCTAGTCCCTAAATCTAAGCAGCACACCTTATAAAACCACCTTACAATTTCAGCTAACTGACAAATAAACAACGGAATCCTTGGGCTGGAGAAGTGACTCAGTAGGTAAAACTGATTTTTGTTCTTTTCCAGAACCAAAGTTTGGTTACCAGCACCCATGTTGGGTGGACCACTACTGTGTGTAATTCCAGATCTAGGAGACCCAAGCCCTTTCTGGTCTCTAAACTGTTAGATTATTAAAAGGCAGCTCTAGAGAAATGGAAGGCAGAAGGAGAGGCGTGGTTTAACCTTAAGTGGGACCACATTTATTCACATTGAGTATTATAGCCGGTTTCCGCTGAGTAGGGCCTTAGTGTAAGGACTCCGGCATTCTGCTGGCCTGTCCCTCTCACCTGGCAGAATGCACTCAGGCAGTATTCTAGTCAGCCCAGGGTTCCAAGAGTACTAGTCTGCACACAGGAGCAGAGGACCCCCTTTAAAAGACAGACCCCCACCCACCCACTTACGCTCTCTTTCTGCTCTTTTCTAGTTCCTCCACATGGCTTGGGCCAGTGGTAGGCAAGCCTTCCTAAAGCTCCTAATCCACAGGTCCCACGCTATCAGCAGGAGGCAGGTGTTTTAAAGCCTCTGCCCTCAGCAGCTGTGAAGGACTTGGGAGGAGGGTTGTGACTGTCCATGCTGCTGGCTAGTAAGTGTCTGCTCTACAATCATTAACTCAGGTAAAGTTTTATCCTTCTCGAGAACTCTCACACTTTTGATGACTGGTGGCTCTGCCAGCTTAAAGCAAGGCACCAACGGTCACAAAACAGGTTTCAGGAACAGGTGTTTTAAGGTTTATCCATGTAAAGACAGGAAAGTGTAAGGTGAAGGTCTGTGAATGGAAGTTACGAAGGTCTGAGGATAAAAAAGGCTTAAGTGATGGCCAAAAAAAAAAAAAAAGTGATTTGAGACATTCAAACGAATGAAATATGTTTCAGATCTCTCTCTCTCTCTCATTATGCTGCTGTTCATAGTCTTAACATTGATCAATAAAGTTTTAATGAGCTACTAATCCAAGACAGACTACTAAAACACCATACTATGCCACTATGCTATCATAACTGCAAGGTCAAGACTATGGCGCTTTTCATTGGGCTAAAGATATCTGTCAGTTTTAAAAGTGTTAATGCTTTCGACCAAATCATTTCTGACACGACTATACCACTAATGTGTCTAAAATTTATGTTTTCACAAACTCAAAGGATTTTTATAAGTTCTAGGAAGTCAAGTTGGACCCACATAAACAGGTCAGATTTACTCTAGATAAATATTATTCAACCTTTCCCTGGTCCTGGGACTCCCTTCCCTCATCTTGGGACCCCCACCCTCATCTTATGACCCTCTTCCCCTCAAGCACCAGGACGTAAGAAAAATTTTCCCCCTAAACTTAACCTTGTTCTCTGGTCTGCCAATATCTTGCCAGGACTAAGAGGTGCCAGAGAGTTCCGTACAATTTGGACTGCGATGAAACAGCCAGCTACCTCAGAACGTGGCAGCACCCCAGCTTTCTCAGGTCTCCCAAAGACGGTCAACAACCCCCCCCAACCAGGTCAGCAGGAAGTAGTTTTGAGAACTGGAAAAGAGCAGAAAGAGAGAGTAAGTGGTCAGGGATCTATCTTTTAAAGGGGCCCTTTGCACCTGCATGCAGACTGTGCAGTCATGGAACCCTGGGCTGACCAGAGTCCTGCCTGAGTGTGTTCTGCCAGGTGACAGGGGCAGGCCAACATAATGCCTGAATCCTTACAGGGGTAAGTTCTGGGCCCATTGAAGAGGGAGTCTGGTGACATAACAGGGAGAGTCTTAGCTTGATCGGCTACAGTGAGATCATTCGAGTGTTGTCCTGCATTCCTGAAGAAAACGATTATTAGAGGGCTGTAAGCAGGCAGAGAGATTTTTCTGGGACGGTTGGAGGAAGGAGGAGGAATGGAGGTAGGTGAGGCAGAGTGTGCCTGCGAGAGAAAGTCTGCATAGAGTTGGTTCAGGGTGTCAGTGCCTGGTCCCATTGCCAGGGCTGTTTCACCCAAATGAGCCAGCGGAAGAAGCAGGGGGCTACTAAGAAGGAAGGGAACAGGAGAAAATAGAGGACTAACGTAAAGAATTGTGTCTGGCTTGGGGTGAAAAGACTGTTGAGCTGGGTATAATTAAAATATTTTTCTGCTCCTGGGGGCTAGAAAGTTGGCAAGCCTGAGGACCGGTTTCTCCACAGCTTCTAAAAGGTCTTTTTGCAGACGTGTCAGGAACAAATTCAGCCGTTGTAAGATGAGAGCTTCGGGGAGCGCTTTCGTGGAACATTTTGTTTAGGGATAGGGTGGAGTTCAGTAAGTAAAACATTTAAAAGACAGGGTAAAATATTAAGTAAGAGGGTAATGAGGAAAGGAGTAATTGGGAGAGGAGGTGAGAAGGAAGTGAGGGGAGGAGCCAGAAGCCGGCTCACAGGAGGAGGCTTGTGTTTGAGATTTTTGTTGGGCCACTGTCTCTAGGCACCATCACAAACCAGTTAGGATTTGTTGCCGTGAAAGCGGTCTTGTTGAAGGGGCCAAAAAATCCTGTCCCCAGTAGTTAGATCTAATCTCTTAAATTTTGGAGTACTGCTGTGTCAAGGAGTCAGCTGATCAAGGACGTCAAGCTGACCTGAGATGATGAGACAGAGGAGGTGAACGGATTCAAAGAAGGTTTCAGTCCAGCTGCTTAAGTTCTGAGTCCCCAAGCCAACGTCCAGAGTGCAAAGAAGAGGGATGAGTTGGATGGCCCACGGCACTAATTAGTCTCCCTTCTAGAGGTCACCCAAACTGCTTTCAGGAGTCTGGGGGGTGTTGATCTCTCAGCAACATGATAAAACGTAACAGCTGGCAAAGATCCAGAACATCAGTCAGGAGGTTAAAAACTGTACAACCCCGTGGGGGGACATCAGGAGACAAAGTTACACGAGGGAAACCTTTGCATCATCAATGTCAGCATCAAGCAATATAACACAAGGTCAAATATGTAATTAACGTAAGGTTAAATCCAGTTGTACAACTGACTGGAACGTGTACTATATAGTAGGATAAAGTAACTGCAATCAGCTGTTGCATCAGGCTCCTGTGTGAGGAAGCTTTGTAAAAGAAGTCAGCAGCTAAGGGATGAATCTGAACAGAAAGCATCTAAGTGGTATTCCTTGCTTTTACGTAGAATGAACATTGTGTATTTATTTTAAATATTAACGATACCAGCTATTATTTAATGGGCAAAAAAAGAGTATCTTGAGTAAAACAAAATCTTGGTTAGAAACAATTTGGTAAGGTGAAATTTAAAAAATTGGGCTATTTAAACAATCATATCTAGTATTTGAAAACATGACAATACATATTTTTGTTAGCATCAAATTGTCCACTTTTTTTTTGTTTCTTCAAGACAGGGTTTCTCTGTGGCTTTGGAGGCTGTCCTGGAACTAGCTAGCTCTGGTAGACCAGGCTGGCCTCAAACTCACAGAGATCCGCCTGCCTCTGCCTCCGGAATGCTGGGATTAAAGGCGTGAGCCACCACCTCCTGGCCCAAATTGTCCAATTTTTTATAACCAATTTTTAAAATAGACCTGATTTTGAAAATTATTTTACCTTAAGCAAGTTTACCTTAAACTTGTTTTGCCTTACTTGCTTTAGGCTTAAATTTGACAATGTATATATAAATGTTGATCTTTCCTTTCAAGTTTGTCCCTGCAAATCAGTGGTGGGTCATGACTGGGTCATGAAGGGGGTCAAATGACCCTTTTACAGGGGTCACCTAAGGCCATCCTGCATATCACATATTTACATTACAATTCATAACAGTAGCAAAGTTATAATTATAATATAGTAATGAAAGTAATTTTATGACTGGGGGTCAACACAACATGAGGTTTGCAGCATTAGGAAGGTTGAGAACGGTTGCTGTAAATAAATTACATTTGTGCCAACCGTGACTCAGAAGGTCACTAGCCAAAATGGGAAAAGTTTGCTTTTTAATCTTTCTCAAGTTCAAAGTGTCTTTTTCTGGCCTATTCTTCTTCTTTTTTTTTTTTTTCTTCCCTTCTCTTATCACAGTCAGGTGACTAGTCTGACCCAGGATAGGACTTTGGAGGAAACTTCTAAACAAACATGTTTGGGTCTGAAGCAGATGGGCTAAATTCCAACTCCAAAGCTGCTTCTCTAAAGTAGAATAGCATGAAATAAATGTCAATATTATTCATACCCCAAAAGATATTTGAACCTCTGTAAGACTGATACCTAGTGTGTACATTTTCAGATGGGAGTAGACAGCCTGAAATGCTTTTACCTCTTAGCTGTTAAAGATACAAGCAGGATTTTCCAGTCTTGGAAAGGCAGGAACACAAGCAGGCCAAAAAAACATATGACAAAAGAAAAACAAGGTGAATGAAAAAAAAAAACCAAAAAGAGGAAGAAAGAAACAAGAAGAAAGGACATGGCTGCTCCTAGGCATGGTGGAGGAGAAAGTCTATTGTAGATTCAAGGGAGAGCATAGCCAGAGTAAGAAACATTTGGGGGAGAGTCCAGAGTGGACGTGACCCTAAGCCGTGTGAGGAGAGTGGGAGGGGAAGGGAGAAGAGAGGGGAACCAGGTACAGCAGCCAACAGGACAAAGGTATATAAAAAGGATCAGGTAACCAAAACATCTGGATTATATAGGGAAGAGCCTCTGGGGGAAGGAGCCCATACCCTCAGCTGGAGAGTTGGGGGAAGGAGGGTAGAGGGCGGGGGTATGCCAGTCATACCCTGTAACAGATTACCATTGAAGGATGCTGGGAGAACCTGGTGGCCAGGTCTGCTTTGATATGTTAAATAGGCACTTCAGCCATTTGTCCCAGGGTTTGAGACTGAATGCCCGGCCTTTTGTTGATAATAAATGATAAGAGGCAACATCATCTTCTTTGACTACTTCCTGCTGACACTGGGGTGCACTTGTTAGGGCTCCAAGAGAGTTGGAATGCTGGCCAAGTCCAGGAAGAACAGGCTGTTTTCACTTGCTGTCCAGGCTCTGTGGGACCATCTAGGGCTAGGGAAACCATAGGCCAAGTTGGAGCAGTCTGTGAGGCTGGACCAACTGGGGCTAGCCACTCTGGATCCGCCTAGGATGTAGATTCTGAGGTAACACCTGGATCTGGGGAATTGCTGGAGCAGTCTGTAGCTGGTTTGAAATCTGCTGGGACAGATAGACTGGGGACAGACAGAGAGGTAAAGTTAAGGAGTCTGGGGGAAGATTTTTTTCTTAGGGGTTACATTTGAAATGTTTAGGCCCATGGTCTTGGTAGTTTAGGGGAGGGGAGCCCCAAGACCAGGGAGAAGTGGAAAAAGATTAAGATACTATGAGAATGATGACACCAGACTTTTGCACAGAGACCCAAAGTGGACACTTCTCCTGATGTCCCAGCATGCTCTTGGAATTGATACAGACCCGGTCTTTTATTTGCATGAAGGAATGTTGCGATTGGTGCACACACCTCGGTCAGAACCCTTCCGTAGCTCGAGGTTCAGGCTGTGTGCTTATTTTGTAGGCTGGCAGGGAGATGACTTCTTTTGCTGCCACCTGGTGTTGCAACACCGCAGTGGTTTTCCTGGCCTACTTTTGATCACCTTTGGTGGAGAGAGCTGAGCAGGAAACAGTGCACCAGCGGTGGCCGTGGCAGAGGTGGCCGCGGCACAGGGGGCTGGTGATGGCATGCACCGTGGTGTCAGCTGAAGAAACAATGAGAAAGGGGGGGGGCAGAGACCACGAAAGATGGTGAAAGTAACAGGTAGGTCAAGAGCGGTTAGGAGATGGGGATAAACAGGGACAGAAGGGAGAGAAACTGCATGCCTGGGTAGCTGCAGGTGTTCCAGAGAGCCCTCAGGACACAGGGTCTCAGATATACTAGACCAAAAGCTAGACCCCAGACAGACACCCTGGGCTGGGGTGTAATGCTTGCCATGGAGCCAGGAGTCCAATACTCAAAGCCTGTGTGACAGCTGTCCCATTAGAAGATGTCACTTAGTGTCACTTGTTACAAGCTGCTGAAGCCATTTAACTCCTCCTGGAAGCAGAGGGTTACAAAACTACCAGACACCAGGCTGATGGTGTGTAAAGCCCAGAGTTGCTGACCCTGCAAGTCTACTCCACCATGCTGGAAAAAAAATACACACACACACACACACACACACACACACACACACACACACACACATTGTGAGCATACTGTTAAGAGACTGAAAAGCAGCCTATAGACTAGAAGAAAATATTTTCAAATCACGCATCTGACAAAGAACTTGTGCTCAGATCTACAAAGAATTCTCAAAACTTGACACACGGGGGAAAAAAAAGATAAATAACTCAATTTAAACTGGGTCAAGGACTTGACTAGACTTTTCTCCAGAGGTGGACAAACACCCAGTCATTACGTGAAAAGATGTTCTCTGGTCACCAGGGAAACTTAACTCTTCTCGTTGACTAACAGCCTGGAAGCTCCTTAGTAATGCATGTACCCTCCTGGCTTCCCCCCAGCCAGAAGGAACATC
Source organism: Mesocricetus auratus (assembly GCF_017639785.1). Classification (NCBI taxonomy): domain Eukaryota; kingdom Metazoa; phylum Chordata; class Mammalia; order Rodentia; family Cricetidae; genus Mesocricetus; species Mesocricetus auratus. The sequence goes on along the minus strand of NW_024429209.1, from coordinate 24,619,752 downwards.
TGTCATGTAGGCTATGAGATGGGGCCTGGAGGTACTAGTTGCTCTCACATTCCAGCTGCTTACAGTCTTAGGGCCCTGTGAACCAAGACAGAGAAATACCCAAGGGTGTGAATCACTGGACTTCATCCAGGCTGAGGCCACCGCATGTCTGAATAGAGAGGAGATTCTAAGAAAACAAACAGCACCGAGCAGCAATGGGTCCCGCCAGCATGTGTGGGCCTCCTTGTTTATTTTTATTTATTTGAGGAAGGACTTCAATTTATAGTAATGCCTGCCCTAGATACATCCAGGGGAGACAGAGGCTGAAGGCTGAACGGCACCCAGGAGGAGTCACGAGGGTGGCTCTAACACCTTGGAAAGCAGTCTGTGTAGATCTGGTAGCTGAACGTCAATTGAACAAAGGCCAGCCATCTTCAGAGGCGACCACAGAACCCAGCGTCACTTCCCAAAGCTCTGTACACAGTGAAAGGAAACCAGATATGTGAGGAATGAGGACAGTGCCATGCACAGTGAGGGAGGTCAGTCACCCAGTCATTCAGTCACTAAGGGCTTCCAGCTGCTCCTGGTGAGTCACTGTTACCAGGAGAATAGATTCTGCCTGGTCCCACGGAGGTATTGATACACATCCTGTCCTCCATCACAGGGGTTGAATTCAGAGTCAAGAGGCAGTACACCAAAGCCTTTGACCCTGTGTTTCAGAGGTATCACACGTGACACAAACACACCCGTTTATGACAGGTTTGCTTACACATGGCAGGTTAAAACTGTGTGGAATAATTAATATTCATCCACAAAAACCAAATTATGGCATCTGACACAGTGTGGCTGAATCTCACAGCCATGATGATGTACACCGTGGCGTGGATGGTGGATGCTTTCAAAGGTCCGTGTGTCTGAAGGCGTGGTCCCTAAGGTGGGGCTGTTGGGAGACTGTGGGTTCTCTAGAGCAGAGGCCAAGGAGAAGGTCTTTAGGATGATGGAATGCGCCCTTGAGGAGGACTGGGAGGCCTGGCCCTCTCTCTTTCTTTTTGCTTCCTGGATAGGAGGTGAGCGATTTTGTTCTTTGGCATATCCCTACCACAGTGTGCAGCCTTGGCATGGAACCCCGAAGCTGAGGGCAGATGAGACTGCCACTTTCTTAGCAGCTCCTATCAGGTGTCTGTCATGGTTACAGGAAGCTGACGAGGAGGGGAGTCAGATGGGATGCCGATTGGAGGCTTCACTTTGTACTGTTTAAAAAACAGCTCCAAGCCAGGCGGTGGTGGCGCACGCCTTTAATCCCAGCACTCGGGAGGCGGAGGCAGGTGGATCTCTGTGAGTTCAAGACCAAGCCTGGTCTACCAAGTTTGTTCCAGGACAGGCTCCAAAACAATACAGAGAAACCCTGTCCCGAAAACAAAACAAAACAAAACAAAAAAACAGCTCCAATGAATCTGTGTCAGGAGTCCTGACTGGGTGGCCCTCTGAGAGGTAGCAATTGCCAGGAGGGGCACAAGGGAGCCAGCTGGATGTTGATCCCAAGGGTGTGTTCACTGTCTGGAAACTGTGCAGTGTTCTAAGTCTGTTCACGCTCTTTCAAAAGGATCTGCGTGGGACCAGAGATAGTTCAGTAGCTAGGAGCATGTACTGCCCTTTGGGAGAACTGCTTCCAACAGCAAAATCGGGCAGCTCACGGCTATCGGTAACTCCAGTGCCCGGGGGATTCAACGTCTCATTTGCACTTACATGTATAGGCACACCCTCATACACATAGTTTCGAATAAATCATTTTTTTAAGGACTTTACCCTCCCCATGTTGTACCTACTCTGTGTCCCGTTGGCCCCAGGTGTGACTCTTGGATGATGGCCTTCCAGGTTTTCTGGATGATGCAGATCATGGTTACACCTAAGGTTGGCTGTCCCCTTCAGGGTTCCTGCCTACTGTAAGGCAATTCTTTTCAAGAGGCTCCTACAGGCCCTTGTGAGTACTGTTCCCTGGGCAGTCAAATACACAGCTGCTGTGGTGCCCTTTCCCCAACTAAAGACAGGGACACTGAAGAGAGCTTTGCATCCAGTGAGTCCCGAGAAGACCTGCCACACCCCTCCATCCTACTGCTGGACTTGACCGTGGAGAGTGACTTGTCTGATGTGTTTCCCTCTAGATGAAATGACTGCCAGCTCGGGGGCCTGAAGACTCTCCTGGTTTTTACCTTCTGTTTCTGGGCGTAGAAACTGGTCTTCTGTGTGGCGTTGGTGGAATGTGACTTGTGTCCCACAGTGTCTGTCATACTCTTACTGGTTTCCAGAGGATGAACAGCTCTCTCTGCTCCTTGGATGATATAGGGCTGGGCTCCCTGGAGGAGGAGGGAGGAGCCTCCTGCCTGCTTGAGCTGCTGCTCACCATGGCAACAGCTCCCTGCAGCTCTGGGCTCTCTGACAGACTCAGGATGTCTCAGACCTTACAGGCCCAATGCCTTGGAGGATAGTATATTTGGGGTCCTGGTTAGCCTGAAATTCAGCTGTTTTCCAGGTATGCAGTTTATCTGCCACCCGCCCAGCAGCTCTAACTCAGGAAGGTACTGAATTATCAAGGAGTGGCCCCAGAGCCCAGACATCCCCTCAGTTTATTTACTGCCTCAGGAGCTCACTCAGTCTCCTGGTACCTGCCTGGAAGCTGGTCTCAAGGGAGGACTTTGTTTCAGTGACTGCCCAGGACTCAGGCTCAGGTAGATGACTGGTTAAGGGCTCCATGCCCAAGGACTGTGCTTTGGGACCAGAAGGTATCTGGCAGCTCAAACCAGGTGAAGCTTCCTGGGAACTCTCTGGCTAGAAGGCGTCCCCAGACCCTCACCCTGTCTCTAAGGCCCCGAATAAGCCACCTGAGGCCAAATGGCACACATCTGTTGGACATTGACTCCAGGAGGCTGGCCTGGCCATGGCTCACAGAAGGCACCCACACAGGTGGTTAGCTGGGCACTGTAGCTATTATTAACCTGACAGTGACATCACCACCAGCCAATGGGAGGCAGGTTTATTTGCAGGGCTGGCAGCTTGATAACGGTTAATTTTAGCTGGATCTTCATTCCCAACATTTGTGAAACCCCCACCAGCCAACGAGGGGGATGCTGTCTCCCCAGGCAGCTTGAAGATGGCATCTGGGGGGCTCCCAGAGGAGCTGAGGAGGGACAGAGCCTGTGCCCTGCCCTCCACACTGCCCCTAGGAAGAATCCTGGTTTCCTGTAGCCCCTCCTTGCTTTCCCTGCCCCCCCTCTAGCGGCTTCCCAGGGTCACTGTGATCAGTAACTGAGAAGCAGGTCACAGGTGAGATCCAGCTTCAATCTGGAAGCCGTACTGTCCATGGTTCTAATGTTTTCAATCACCTACTTGCTGTGTCATCTCAGGCAGTGGGCTTAGCTTTTCTTTGCCCAGTTTCCTCATAGGTTTTGGGGTCCCCAGGTCTATTTATAGGACCCGCTTTTATGCGGTATTGCTGACTTCTTAGTCATTTAAGTACTACTACTAACTATGCAGTTGAAGAGACTAGAAACCCAAAATCCTGACAACGGGCTCAACTAGGCCCCATAGCTGAAAGTGGACAGCAGGAGAGTCCTCCATAGGCACTTTAAAAATTTTTTTAAATTTAAATTAGAAACATGAGTGTTTCACATGTCCATCCCTGCTCCCTCTCCCATCCCTCCTCCCTTGTCCCTCCACCAGCCCCCCCAGCCCCAAACCCAATCCCCACATCATTCCCCAGGGAGGGTGAGGCCCTCCTTGGGGGGGATCTCCAAAGTCTGTCATTTCATCCAGAGAAGGACCTGTGTCTAGGCTGAGAGAATGGGCTCCCAAAGATCATTCATAAACCATGATAAACACTGATCTACTACCTAAGGCCCCAGTGATTTCTGTGGCCTCCTCACTGAGACTACATTCATGGAGTCTGGACCAGTCCCCTGTTGGCCTCTCAGGCATCAGTCTGGGATTCAAGAGTTCCCCCTTATCCGGTCAGCTGTCTTTGTGGATTTCACCATCATGGTCTTGACCCCTTTGCCCATCACTCCTCCATCTCTGTCACTGGGTTTCAGTAGTGCAGTTCAGTGTTTAGCTGTGGGTATCTGTCTCTGCTTCCATCAGTCACTCGATGAAGGTTCTAGGATGGCATAGGCACTTTTAATGGTAGCATTTAATCCATGGATAAGGCTGGAGCTCACAGAACCTAAACGCCCCCTAGGAAGCCCCATCCCAGCACTATTGCCTTGGGGTTTAGTCCCAGCACTGAGCTTGGAGGCTACATGCAGATGGGGGCAATAGCTGCTCAGTTGCTGGAGCTATTGAGTGTCTGGCAATTGTTTAATGCTGCCGGGTTAGTAGCCTCTTGGAACTGTGGGCTTCAAGGCTGTTCAGTGGGGTTAGCACTGTTACCCACTGAAGATTTGTTTTTCCTGCATATTCCTAGGATCTTCCATGCCAGCAAAGGCTTCAGGGATTTGCACTGGTAGGCAAAGTACGTCCTAATGATAGGGAGGTACTTTTGACCTGCCTCCCCTAGGTCAATGTATAGGTGTTTCAGGAAGGATATGACATCTTGTCATCAGTGGTCAGTCCTCTAGGTGGGCAGGTTCCTGACCTTGAGTCTTGCTGACTTGTTGTGTCCCAGATGTACACAGAGGAAGACTACACAGGCAAGGGGGAGTCTGGTGAAAACTCCAGAGCTGAAGGACTGGGGGCTATTCCCAAGGATTCTCGACCCTGGACCCTCCTGACACCTCTATTGAGCCCTCCCAGCCTCCTGAATCCCAAACCAGGCCTGATCTCCATGCAAGAAGGAAGGCATCCTGCGGAGAGATGAGCTGGGCAAGCGGGGCAGGGTGAATGCTAATGTCTTGCCAGGAATTTATTTTTAATTCCTGGCTCCCAGTTGGCAGTATCAGCAGGCTTCGTAAGTGCCCGGTCATCTGAGAGGCCTGCCTGGTCTCTGGCTGCCCTCTGCCAGGCAGACCCCTCAGGCTTCACCTTTTACTCCTTCTTCCCACTTGCTAGCTGCCTGCCCTACTGGGCACCCATCTCCAGGGGCTCCTCATGGGCACTGTCTCAGTAGGACGTGCTGGGCCCCGACCTGGGCCTTCTATGTCTAGCACGGGGCATGCTGTCTCTGAAGAAGCCTCTGGTGAGGTGGCCACAACCCACCCCCCTCCCCAAGACCTATTTTGGTTTTATTCATCTTCCTAGAGTCCTCAAAGTCTCCCTACTTCCTATCTATGGGGGCTGAAGGAGGCTGGTCTCAACTCTGTTTGGATGTGCTTGATGGTCTTAGCAAAGACAGTCTAAGCAGGAATGCAATCAGGAGTGTGCCTGAGCTCCAATGGGCTTCATGTATCCCCCTCCCCTGCAACACACACACACACACACACACACACACACACACACACCTAAGGGAACAGGTAGAAAAAGGGTTGTATCTGGCTGGACTTGCTGATGGCCTCAAGGGCCTGCCATATTGGGCCCATGTGAACAAGCACTGTACCGGGGGATCACGCCACGGAGAGCCTCTGGAAACTAAACTTCATGTTCACTGGGATTCGATCACGAACCGGGCCAACACTGGATGTCCACCCACATCAGGACTCTCAGGGACCTTGACGTGGGCTTGGGCCTCTTCTCCCCCCTCCACTCACTGGCTCCCCGTCTTGCGTTCCACCTTCCTGAGGACAATTTTTACATTGGATGTGCCTTTTTTCCCCCCTGCTCTCCAGCAACCACTGTCTCTGCTATCCCAGCTCTTCTCTCTGCTGCTGCTTTCCCTTCTCTCCATCCTTGCCCCTCCCTTCCTGGCCCTGCTTCCCTGCCCCCACCTCTGCGTGCTCCCCGCCCTTTTGCCTGTTTTTCTCTCCTGGTCTGCGCTCTAGATCGCTGATTCTCCCGCTTGCTCCCGGTGCATCTTTGCAGCTGCGTCCTCTCGGATTCTCGTTACGCCGGCCCGCGCCCGTGGGTGCGCGGCCCCTGCGTCCGCGCATAGCTCGCACCCCATCTGCCAGCCTCCCGGCGCCCGCCTCCCCCCGCCGGTACCGCATTGCTGTACTGCAGGGGCGCAGTGCATTGCGCCGGCACCGTCAATAGGTGGACCCCCTCCTGGAGAGATAAAACCGCCGGCGCCGCCGCCGCCAGTCCCTCTGACTGAGACCTCGGCTCTGGGTAAGGACGCACATCCAGGTCTGCGACTGTTGCTTAGGTTTCCACCGGAGGCTCGCTTCCCTGGGAACCCAACCCAAGGTAGAGGGGACACGCGGCACCTAGCTGTGCTACACCCCTGGGCTGGGGGTCTCTCGGTTGCACACTGGGCATGGTGGGTCCCTGTGGCAGTCGGGCAGTGTGCCCCCTAGGCGATTGTTTACTTGGTGACAGTGGCGGGGACTGTGGGGGGGGTCTTCTCCTGAAGCCTGCGATCACACTGTCACCATGACCTTGGGGCTCTCCTGCGGGCCTGGACAGGCTGGTTGGTGCAGGTGTTGGTATGGTTCCGGGCTCTGGGGGGGTATTAGTGGTTTGTCAGAGAGGGGCGGGAGAGGTGGTGAAACCTGATGACCCCTACCCTGCCCTACGTGGCTCCCACCCTAGGATTGCTCCCCCACACCCCTCCCACCCCCGCCCCCGCCTCGAGCTTCTCCATTGACCTGTGATGCGCAGGTACTGAGACCCAGGGCCTGGATCAGATGGTAGGGGCAAGGGAGAGGGCATCTGTGAGGGCACTTGCTGAGCTGGACTAGGGTGAGATTTTTATTCCTCTGGCTAGAACAGGACACTCACCTCTCAGCCCTGATGGCTGCCCCCTGCTTGAGTATGGGGAGGGCCTGAGCTATTCTGGGCCCATGCCTGGGCACCATCCAGCTGTCTCCCCTGCCAGCCTGTGGGCAGAGATAGGAAGATGGCGCCCTTGCCTGTGGAGGGGCTGAGGAGTGCTGGCCTTTTCTCCATGGTGGCAGCAGATGGGGGTAGGGCAGTGTCCCTCCCTGGGCTGTATGTGTGTGTGTGTGTGTGTGTGTGTGTGTCGGGGGGGGGGTGGTGGTGGTGGTGGCGGCATCGAGGACAGGGAGGACGAGGCACTGGAGAGCTGGGCACAGTGACTCATCACAGAGCTCCTGGCTGCCACAGAGGATCACTCAGCCTGCAGCTCTGTGATGTCCAGACCGGATTAACCCTTCCTTAAGGAACTTTCTTCCAAATCAACTCTCCAAATATTTACACTCCAAGGAACCATTTGGGCTAAGGTAGAGGAACAGGTGGCTTATGAGTGCAACCTGGCTATACTGGGCTAGGATCAGGGTGGGGGGCAAACCATTCTCCCTCATCCAACCTCAGGTGGCTGGGTGGGGGCAAGCTCTCAAACAACAACAAGAATAGTGTGGGCGTCTCCGTTGGGCTCTCTCCGGCTTCGTAATCACCCATCTCCCTTGTCACTGGCCCCACAGAGTTCCTGCCCAGCACACCCTCAACACAGTGCCAGAGCCCCCACAGTGATAACCCCTCCCTCAACCAGGCAGAATGGTCAAGGAGAAGACACACATCAACATTGTGGTCATTGGCCATGTGGACTCAGGCAAGTCCACCACGACAGGCCATCTCATCTACAAATGCGGGGGCATCGACAAAAGGACCATCGAGAAGTTTGAGAAGGAGGCAGCAGAGGTGAGCACCATGGGCCTTCTGCTTGCATTGCTTGGTTTATACCTTCAGTGCAAAGGATATGGGTGTCTGGGGGGTGGGGGTAAGTAGGGCAGCCTCCCTCTGAGAATGTTGCAGGATTTGCTCCAGACCGAGGGAGGGAGGATGTGTGTCCTGCCCAGATCCACCAGAGGGCTCTGGACTCTTGGCCTCAGTGGGCCAGAGAGCCCTCAAGCCTTATCCTTTCACTCCCCAGGGCTGAAGTTATACTGGATGTGGTGCTGCCCTCACTTGCCCTGCAACAGCCAGGGCTCAAGGATGCTATTAATAGCTGATTGACAGGCAGCAGTCTTGCCAGCTCCACTTTCTCCAGATAAGCTGGGGAAGATTGCTGGTTCAGGATGGTGCCTGGAGTAGGGGGTCTTGGTAGCCTGCTCCTGGCTGAGACCTACGAATGAGCAGTGGTTGTAACTGGATTCTCTTCTCTGCTCCAAGAAGAGCTGGCTCCTGGAAAAGAGCTAAGGCCAGGCCTGAGGGCAGCAGCTCTCTGTGCTGAACCTCTGCTCCAGTGTGTATGTGGGTTTTGAGCCACGACTCTGTGTGTCTGGGGATACCTTAAGAGGTTATTCTGAGGGGAGGTGGTAGCAGGGAGCTGAGGGATTGAAGGTCACCTGGGTCAGGTCCCAGCTGGGTTTTGTCTGGACAGCTCCTCCAGGCTGGGCATCATCCCTGGAATGCAGAAGCCTGTCCTGTGAGATTCTGGCTGAGCAATGACCACAGTTGTGGCCCAGGCTGTAGGAGTCTCACCCTGGCACTAGTTGGCAGAGAGAAGCTAGGCTTGCTCTGAGTGGGGGTGTTCTTTCTTCTCCTATTTTGTTGTAAGGGGACGGGGGGGGGGAGGGAATGCCTCCAAGCTAGTTGGAAGTACTCATCAGCTACAGAAAGAGCTCAAAACCTTGACCAATTTGTTTATTTTCTTAATTTCATTTTTTTGAAATAATGACTCAGAATTTTTTTAATAGTCCCAAACCCAATGAGATAATTGATCTATAAGTGACTAGGGTGTGGAACCTTAGCCTCAGGTAGTGAGGGACCCTTCACCAGGGATGGGAGGTTAATGAAGTCTGGCAATATACAGACCCTCACGCCCCCCTTCTGGGGGACTTGTGTGTCCACAACCACTTAGGAGGTGAGTGGGAATGGGGCTGGCTGATCTGGGTAGCAGAGCAGGGTTTGGGCGTCAGTGCCAGAGAGATGGTATGGAGGTCCTTGCTTCAAGGTGCTTTAGCCCAACCCTAACCTCTCATGGCTGTTTCCATGGCCCAAGGCATGCCTGACAGGTGAATGTGACCCCCTGAGTCTTGTGCCCTATCCTGAGTTGTGCCCCTACCCTTCCAGATGGGGAAGGGCTCCTTTAAATATGCCTGGGTGCTGGACAAGCTGAAGGCAGAGAGGGAGCGTGGTATCACCATCGACATCTCCCTCTGGAAGTTCGAGACCACCAAGTACTACATTACCATCATTGATGCCCCAGGCCACCGGGACTTCATCAAGAACATGATCACCGGCACATCGCAGGTGTGCATGGAGGGTACCGAGCCCAAGGGCTCTCCTGAGGTGTCAGTGCCTCTTGTATTCCCTGCCAGGACAGAGCTCCACCCCAGGTCACCTCCATCCTGCTTGGCACAGAGTTCCTCAAGGACTGAGTCAGTGCTTATATCTCAGCTAGATGGGGTGCCTGCAGGGTTACCCAGCCACGGTCGGGGCCAGCAGTCAGACGGAGGGGAAACTGAAGGCATGTCCTTCACAGACAGATTTTTGTAGAAGAGGCCACATTAGGGACGAGATGTGGGTAGAAAATAAGTCAGAACCAGACAATCACTGGCAGGCAGGACAGAACCAGAAGCCAATGCCCCATCCAAGGGCACATAGCCTGCTGGTGATGGAGCTGATGACCAGTTTTGGGCCTTCTTGACTCAGAGCTTAGTGAAGGAGTCCCCTGCTAGCTACCCTAAAGGAGGAGATCCCGAGTCTCTATCCCCAGGATAACTGCCCAGGTCCCATTTTGTGGGTGGCGGGGCTAAGTAAAAGGCTGGGCCAGGAGCCTCACCGTCTCTGATCTGTTGGATAGGCGGACTGTGCAGTGCTGATCGTGGCAGCCGGTGTGGGTGAGTTTGAGGCGGGCATCTCCAAGAACGGGCAAACCCGGGAACATGCCCTCCTGGCCTACACTCTGGGCGTAAAGCAGCTCATTGTGGGTGTCAACAAGATGGACTCTACGGAGCCAGCCTACAGCGAGAAGCGCTACGACGAGATTGTCAAGGAGGTCAGCGCCTACATCAAGAAGATTGGCTACAACCCAGCCACGGTGCCCTTCGTGCCAATCTCAGGCTGGCACGGTGACAACATGCTGGAGCCTTCGCCCAACGTGAGTGAAGATAGGTGTTGGGGCAGTACTGACCTTCCCAGGAGCCCCAGGCTACAAGACTCTAAGTCAGGCTGGGCTGAGCTTCCAGTGGTTCAGTTGGGTTTCTGTAGTGATGAGTGCCAGCCTCCTGGGGACACCTCCTCGTAAGGGACCTGCACTTGGGGTCCTCTAGCTCAGCCTCCCCATGAGGCCAAAAGAGGAAGGCGAGGCTCCTCCTCTGGCCACAGCCTGTTGGGCCGGAGGTGAGGGCATCAGTTTTTATTTCTCCCAAGCCACTGTCCTAATTTTGGATACTGTGCAGGACCAGCAAGGTCACAAGGCCTCCTCTGAGGTCTGAAGTGGGTTGTATCTGGGAAGCATGCATATCCCTGGGTTGGCCTGGAGAGTAGAAGAATGTCTCTTGGCTGGTCCTCTGGGAAGCTTGAAGCTTCTGCAGCTCTGGGTCTCTGAGTTTTGGGTGAGGAGGGAGACATTTTTTTTTTCCAGAGAGAGCCTGGGACATAGATCTTGGTCTATCCAGAAGAGACCCCTGTCCTAGAGAGGTGGGCACTCAACTTTGGCCAGCTTTGCATAGGCTCTCTGGGGATAGGCAGGAGACCAAGGGTGGTATGAGGATAGAGTTTGGCAGGCAGGGGATACTCCATGTTGTTCTTGCTGATGTACGATTATCAGGACCTTAGAATCCCCTGGAGACCTTAGACCAGCAGGGTCCTCCCTGCTTCCTACCACTCTATTGTGCTCTGGGGGCTCTGTTCACCCATGCTTCAAGAGCCATCTGTTGACCTGTGAGGTGCCTGAGATCTTGTCGTAAAGACAAAGGCAGGAGGACACACAGCCCCCCCCCCCGTGGATTTACTTCTTGTCTGTGGCAGCTGGACCGTGAGGAGCTCTGTGTCAGGAGGGTTTGAAGTCATCCTCCAGAGAGGCTCTGGTGGTGGTGATGGTGGTGGTGGTGGTGGTAGACCCTGAGCTTGAAGACAGCTTGGTAACCAGCAGAGCTTCTGGGGTTGGGGCAGAGGCTGGACTTTATCCTTGACAAGGCTATTGGCCAGGGTTGAGCCTCTGCCCCCCCTGGTACTTGACCTGTCTAGGGCTGTGATTGACCAGGTCCCTGAGGGATTAGGGAATCAGGCCCAATTGGGAGGTCTCCTTTGTCAGTGTTGGGGACATGACAGTACAGCCTGGGGAGGTGTTTTGGTTTGCTTGTTTTGTTTTGCTTTTTTGCCCCGTCACTCTTCTCTAAGTTACGTTTGTTCAGGGTCCCTGTGAGGTTGGGAATGTGAGTGAGAAGGTTATGGGGAGCAAGCTATTCTGAAGCTTTAACAGTGAGCCTCCCCCCTGCCCAGGTTATCCCTTAGGCAGGTGCCACTCCCAGAATCTCAAAGATCTGATGTTGAGGGTGTGGTCAGGTGGGTTGCCCGATAATTGGCACCTTTTTTTTTTTTCCTCCCTCCTGCCCAGATGCCGTGGTTTAAGGGCTGGAAAGTAGAACGCAAGGAAGGAAATGCAAGTGGCGTGTCCCTGCTAGAAGCCCTGGACACAATCCTGCCCCCAACCCGCCCCACTGACAAGCCCCTCCGCCTCCCACTGCAGGATGTGTACAAGATTGGTGGTGAGTGAGGTCTCAGCATTGAAGGCGGGTGGTAATGAATTCGCTAGACCCAAGATGAGTATGGGAGCTCACTGCTCCCCGTAAGGGCTTGCAGACTCTGTCCCTAACCTCGACCAGGAAGGACATCAACAAGAAACCCTCAGGCTGGTTGTCTCTCTCCCACCTCTCTCCCAACACCATGTTCTTTCACACCCATCCATTTATCCAGCACCCTTGATTCTTGTTCTATCCATCCGTCCACATCTATCTGCCTACTCAGTCACCCCTCCTACCCATCTCCATCCATCCATCCATCCATCCATCCATCCATCCATCCATCCATCCATCCAATCATCCACCCATTCACCTGGAGAGGATTCCCTCTCCACTCTCCAGCTCCCCAAGCATTCAGCTAGGAGCTGGGGACATTAGATGGGAGCATTGAACTGACTTGCACTTCACCTGCAGGGTGAGGGGACGCCTGTCTCATGGGAGGCGGTCCTAGTCCAGGAATGAGAAATGCAAGTCATTAGTCAGTAGGAACCAAAGCCAAACATGAGACAAGCAAAGGGGGAGGAATGAGGATACCATGCTGATGCTTACTCCAACCCAGGACACAACTGCTGGCTTTTCTCCATCACCCCATAATGACACCACCCCCAAGCTTCCAGGAGATGGCAGAGAGCGGTGCTCCCTCGCCCGGCCACTTGCTCATTGGGATGTCCCTGTGGTAACCACACTGCCAGTGTGGGCAGGCCTGCCGGAAGTGCTGGGGCCAGATGTGGTTCTTCAGTGGTAGAACCACAATGCTACAGCAGGACTTGGGGAGTCCTGTGTGGGTGAGAGCATCCCAGTGAGTTGGCCCATGCCTGCCTGTGGCTCTGAGAGAGAGACAGAGACAGAGACAGAGACAGAGACAGAGACAGAGACAGAGAGAGGATGCTGTTGTTGATGTTCCCTATGAGGGATAGCTGTCCTCTGGGAGATGACCCCATTCCCCCCTTCTCTGCCCTGACCCTTACCTTTTGAATCCCGGGAACTCTGATTTCGTCTCTTATTCCCTTGCTGGGCCAGGGGGGACTCTCCTGCTGTCATATCACCCTCTGCTTGTCTGGGGACCCCCTGTTTCCTTACTCCCTCCACGAGTCCATTTCCCTTGACACCTTCAGAGAGGAGCAAGCCCTGAACTCTGTCTACTCGCTGACCCTCCCTCTGCTTTTTGTTTTGCCCTGCACCCCCTCCTCTGGCCCGCCCTCTTACCTAACCCCCTCTTGTCCCAGGCATTGGGACTGTGCCTGTGGGCCGAGTGGAGACTGGCATCCTTCGGCCTGGGATGGTGGTGACCTTTGCACCGGTAAACATCACCACAGAGGTGAAGTCTGTGGAAATGCACCACGAGGCGCTCAGCGAGGCCCTGCCTGGTGACAACGTCGGCTTCAACGTGAAGAACGTGTCTGTCAAGGACATCCGCCGGGGCAATGTCTGTGGGGACAGCAAATCCGATCCTCCCCAGGAGGCTGCCCAGTTTACCTCCCAGGTGGGTGGCTGCACGAGCGTGTGTGTGGACACCCCTTCTCTCAGAACAGGGGGAGAGAAGGGCTGGGGTGTCAAAGAGCAGTGGCTTCTGGCCCTTCACCTGGCGCTGAAGGGGAACACCCTCCATTTCACCCTAAGGCCACTCAGTGTTCAGAGGCTAAATGTGTGCTCAGAGTTACCAGCAGGTAAGCAGAACATCAGGGCAGTTATACTCTGGGATCTTTGGCCTTTAGAAAGGCTTTTATTAACTTACTGCCTGGGGTATCACTGTAGCACTTCATTCTCTTAATTTAAAAAAATATCACACCCGCTTATTTTGTGGTTTGTATGTGTGTGTGTGTGTGCGTGTGTGTGTGTGTGTGTGTGTGTGTGTGTTTGTGTGCATACGCCACAGTACATGTATGGAGGTGAGGACAACTTGGAATCAGTTCTCCACTTCCATCTTGCGGCTCCCAGGGACTGAACTCAGGTCAAGACCCGGAAGCAAACACCTCTGTCCCAGAGTCATCTTGTACCCTCTTTGTCATCTATCTCTTCATGGGACAAGGATTTTAGAACAGCTTTATTGAAATGTAATAGAAGCACTATAACTGAGGTTCAGTTTTGTCCCGGTCCTCGGTTCTGGTCAGGATTAATATGTCTGTGCAGTCCTGGCTCTTTCAAACAGTGCAACTATCTGTTGACTGCCTCGCGGCTTGCCACACGCTTTGGCAGACTATTGGGGTATGAACCCAGAAGCGGCGTTCCTGTGGTCCGAGCATTCCTTGCACAAAAACCTGGGGACTGGGAGGTGACCCTGTGACTGGAGCCACCCCACCCCACCTAGCACTGGCCCTGTCTTCAACTCTGCTCCCAGGTCATCATCCTGAACCACCCCGGGCAAATCAGCGCCGGCTACTCGCCCGTTATCGACTGTCACACGGCCCACATTGCCTGCAAGTTTGCCGAGCTGAAGGAGAAGATTGACCGGCGTTCTGGCAAGAAGCTGGAGGACAACCCCAAGTCCCTGAAGTCTGGTGATGCAGCCATTGTGGAGATGGTTCCCGGAAAGCCCATGTGTGTGGAGAGTTTCTCACAGTACCCACCTCTCGGTGAGCTGGGTGATCCAAGGTGTAACCCAAGATGGTGGTTGACCCAAGCTGGGGTCAACGCACCAATGCACTGCTTGTGGGCGGGGCCAGGGGTTCCTTTACTATGGTAAACTACCGAGCAACGTGCAGCATGCAACATTTAGTAGGAGGTTTTATTACACACACACACACACGCATGCACACGCACGCACACGCACGCACACGCACACACACCACCATCCATCCCTCTCTGTGCTTGACAGACACATCTGGGATGGTGCTTCTTTTCTGAGGAAGAACCCCCAAAGGGCTTCCCCGGGACCCACAGCAAGTCGAGTGATTCCCCCCCTTAACATCCCTTAAGCGGCATTAAGCAGTTCTGCGGATGCCCAATGCACCTGCGCACTGCATCCTGGGCGCCCCCCCGCAGTTTACGCATCTCTCCCCACAGGCCGCTTCGCCGTGCGCGATATGCGGCAGACTGTGGCCGTGGGCGTCATCAAGAACGTCGAGAAGAAGAGCGGCGGCGCAGGCAAGGTCACCAAGTCCGCACAGAAGGCGCAGAAAGCGGGCAAGTGAAGCTCGGGCGCCCGCGGCGTGGCCCTCCCTGACGGCGCCGCGCCGCGCCCCCAGCCCCGCCCCCGGAACTGGCCCCGCCCCCGCCCCCGCCCCAGGCGCGGCCCCTCCACCCCGCTCCCCTGCCAGGCGCATGTCTGCACCTCCGCTTGTAAGAGGCTCTACGTCAGCGACTGGATGCTCGCCATCAAGGTCCAGTGGAAATTCTTCAAGAGGAAAAGCGCCCCCGCCCCGAGCTTCCGCACCAGCACTCACCACGCTCAGTGCCCATTTTCCCAATAAACTGAGCGACCCCAGAGCCGTGTGTGCCTACTGCTGGGGCCCTCTTTATCAAAGTCCTGTTGCCCAAGGTGACTGGCACATGTTACCGCTGCCAGGTGACCTAGCCAACTGCCCTCCTAAGCATCGTGGGTAGGTGGTGGGGCACACTGCGTGGGTGCTGGAAATCCCCAGCTAGGTGAGGATAGAAGGATCAAATTGCTTTGATGGCTATGATTCAGTTTGTGTGTCTTGGTAGGATGTGCAAGACCATTGGTAGAACCAAAACCGTGGCTGGGTATCCTGAAGGACCCGCTAAGGAACCGTGACACCTTAGAGCTCCTCCCCACGGATGTGGGCACACACTTCTTTCCCCTAGGTTTCCGGGTTCTGACAGAAGCCCGTCTTGCTCCCACTCCTGCCTTGCTGAGCCCACCCCATGTCCATGCTGCCCCTTGACCCAGCTCTTCAACCCTTAAATTGTAGCAACACCTCCTCCAGAAATCAGGAGGCCAATGACTCATCAGGTGAGGTGGGATTGATCCACTTGTCCCAGAACATGCTATGACTTTGGTGGCCAGGCAAGGCAGATGGTAGGACTATTCTCCACTCACTGCTGTCCCAGGAAGCTGTCCTCCCCACTTCTTACCTCTCAAGGTTTGTTCCTGCTATTGCAGGTAGAGATTGGGTAGGGTGAGCAGATTCCCTTCACAGGGCCACGGTAAAGCTCCACTGGTCCTTGGTGTTCTGTTCCCACAAGGCCCCATTGTGTCAATCTCCCAGGGCTACTGCAACAAATGACCACACGTAGTGTGACTTTGGAGCCAGATAATGGTGCAATCAGCACCACTGGGCAGAGGTGAAACCATTGTAGCTCTCCTTTCCTCTCTTGGCTTAGTTGGCACGTCTGGGCTAATGACCCAGCCTTTGCAGTCTGTTTTTTAAAAAATTTTTTTTCAGGTAGTCCCATTTCTTCTATGAGTGTGAAATCTCTCTCCTATAAGGACACCCATGGCTATAGGTGGAGCATAACTGGAGAGCCCTGATAAGCTCCCACCTTCTCAATTGCATCTTCAACAATCCTTCCTCCCACATAGCTGCTGTTCTAGGTTTCGGGTGTCAGGTCCCTGATGCCTTCAATACCTTCAGCCTCTATGATAGGTGAAGACAGAGAATGCAGCTGTGATGGGCATTCTGACACCCAGAGAACTGGGCACATGGTCCGGGTTCTTCCACCTAACCACAAAACAGAATGGGCACCTCAGCATCCATGAAGGCAGGATAGGAAGGGAGGAAGACCTGCATGGCAAGGGAGGGATGTCTTTGGGAAGGTGGCTCCTTAGGGCTGTGCTGAATGGCAACAGACCCACACAGGGTGGCTTTGAACTAATGAGCCTCTGAGGGAAGGCTGCTGGATACAGATACCCAGGTGAATCTGAACTTCAGATGAATATCAGACACTTTTTTTTTCTGAGACCGGGTTTCTCTGTATTGTTTTGGAGGCTGTCCTGGAACTCGCTCTGTAGACCAGGCTGGCCTCGAACTCACAGAGATCCGCCTGCCTCTGCCTCCCGAGTGCTGGGATTAAAGGAGTGCGCCACCAACGCCCGGCCAGATACTTTTTTTTTTGAGACAGGACTTCTCTGTGTAGCTCTGGCTGTCCTGGAACCTGCTCTGTAGACCAGGCTAGCCTTGAACTCACAGAGATCTACCTGTCTCTGCCTCCCAAGTGCCGGGACTAAAGGTGTGCGCTACAACCACCCGGCAGATACTTTTTAATATAAAAGATTTGAGACATTTATAGTAAAAAGGAGTTCATTGTTTATCTGGAATTCTGATTTGGGTGTCCTGTATTTTGTTTGATGACTCTATCCAAGGACACTAGGTATCTCCTGGACATCTGGTCAGTTCTAGATCTTTCCTGGGCCACCATTATTGGCAGGAGAGATCAGGTAGGGTGTGTCAGCCACAGGAAGGTGTTTTAACACTTAGTCCTCTTAGAATTGGGGTCAAATTAAGGAAATTCATTAGCCTGAGACAAACGTAAGACACGGCCCCTGACTGGAGTTAAAAGGAAGTCCTATGGCAGACCTTGTCTCATTCTTTTGTCCCTGGTTGCTGTAGCAAACTTTGGTGTCCTCTGGGAACCCTGGCTGCCCAAACACTACAGGTTGTCCCAGTTCTATCCAGCCAGCTGGTCACAGTGGCATAGGTTGGGCCACACTGTCCCTCACTAGGCAGACACATTTCAAAGGCTCTCTGGATTGCACTCCTGCTTCCCCCTGGAGTCACTGGCAAGTGAGTGTCTGCTGACTCTGGTGGAACCTCTGGGGAAGGTCTTTAAGCCTTGGGCCCCTCTTCAAGGATGTGGTGATGATGAAGGCAGGCATAAATTCCTGGGTCTGAGGCCTGAAGGGTTCTGGACCTTTCTGTGGTCTTGACACTCCAGTTCAGAGCAGAACTCCGTGGTACACTGGAGGAGACAGAAATCTGGGCTGGGTTCCTGGCGTCTGTAGTCAGTGAGGCCAACACATGGGGTCACCTCCGAGACTGCTAAGACATTCCCTCGGTCCTCTGAGTTGGGGCTTCTTTTTTTTTAAATTTTATTTTCCAGTTTAAATTTAGATAGGAAACAAGGTTGCTTCACAAGTCAGTTCCAGGTCCCTCTCCTTTTCCCTCTCCTCCTCCCGTGCCCTCCCCCAAACCCCCCTGTTATCCCCTCATTCCCCCAGGGAGGGTGAGGCCCTCCATGGGGGTGTCCATAGTCTGTCATTTCATATAGGGCAGGGCCTAGACCCTTCCAAGTTGGGGCTTCTTATGTCCATCCTGTCTCTATCTCTTCAGAGGGCAAGGACTGATTCTCCACCTCCTCCTGGGGTTCTGGGGGAATTCCATGAGCTGCCCACACTTATGTCAGGAGGGACGGCAGAGGGTAGTAGCCACTGACCGCATGCCAGAGATGAAAGATAAAACGGGTAGGAGATGCATCTGCTTGCCTGAGGGATGCCCAGTTTGAAGTATGAGCACACAGGGACCTTTGTACATGCTTCCACTGTTGCCTGAGCCAGGGATGAGACGGAGGGGAACTTAGAGCAGAGATAACTCATGGCAAGTGGTAGCCTGAAGTGGAGACTGAAGGCTGGCTCCTGGATGTTGGCTTGGGGCACATGGTAGGCAGCTAGACAGGAAGGTTGTGGGATGACTAGGGGTGCTGTACCCTCTTGTAATGTTTGCAGAGGGACTTTTCCTTCCTTCCCCAGGATCTTTTTTTTTTTTTTTTTTTTTTTTTTGGTTTTTCGAGACAGGGTTTCTCTGTAGCTTTGGAGGCTGTCCTGGAACTTAGTAGACCAGGCTGGCCTCGAACTCACAGAGATCCACCTGCCTCTGCATCCCGAGTGCTGGGATTAAAGGCGTGCGCCACCAACGCCCGGCTCCTTCCCCAGGATCTTGAGGGTAGCAGTCTGTTGTCTGGATTGTGGCTTCTGAGCCCCCCATTAAGGACTGAGCCTTGTGGCAGTTTTGGGATGCTGGAGTTTTCCACATCCCGTGATTTTAGTAATGACTTCCTTTGAGGATAGCTGTGGGTGTCCATGGGAGCTTCTGAATGGGGCTGCGGGTGTGGGGATTGGTGTTTACCAACTGTGTGCTTGTGTGGGCCTGGGCCTGTGTATTTGTAGCCTGGTGTGGAGCTGCACTCATGTGAGGCTGTGTAGCAGAGGACCTGAAGGAATGTCTCAGAGATGCTAGAGGTAGCTTATATCTGCACACGTATATGCTTGTGTGAGTGTTCTTGCTTACCAGTATATGCTTTGCGTGTGTGCGTGTGTGAGTGTGTGTGCGTGTGTATGTGTGTGTGTGTTTCATGTCCCTGTTTTAGTTCTATCTCTGCTGCTGGGTTGGGGCTGACTGTCCAGGAGGGGCCTTCTGGGTGTCTGGACCAAAACAGCCCTGGAGAAGCTGTTTTTGTCATGTATGGAGCTAATGTGAACCAGGAGGACTGTACTGGCACATGCACGGGCCTGGTGTCTACTTCTAGACTCTGTTTGAGGGAAATGTCTTCCCTATAGGCGGTGAATGGGGACCCTACATGGAATCTGGGGAGCTGGGAGGTGCGGGCTCAGATCTGGCTTCCTTTGCTATGTCTGATGTCTCATTTGGGGTTGGTTGGCAGAAGAAGAGGGTCATGAGCAGCAGCCAGGCCACTGAGACTTCATGAAGCAGAGAGCTGCTCAGGTGTGGCATTGGCCGTGGCTCCTGCCGGGAAGTCGATCAACTTAGTCCCACCAAATCAGAGTCAGAATTTGGATGGAGGGTCTGAGTGACAGGAGGCACAGAAACTGGGATAGTGTTAGAGAATGTGGATCCCTACTTGTTCCTTCTCTGTCTCCAAGTAGCTGGAAGGTGATGAGGCCTTTGTCCTGGCTACGAGGTAGGGTGGGTCACTATCTGGCTACGGACCCCTAGTCTTCCTGGCACTGGCTCACTCTGTTCTTTGGAAGATGCTGCAAGCACCAAGGACTAGGGGAATGGCTGCAGTTCCTAATGGTCTCTTGCTCATGATGGGGGGGGGGCAGGCAGGCTGGATGGGCTGGAGCTAGTGATGTAGCAGGATTTGAGAGTACGGTGTAATCTGGGGAAAATGGCAGAATCTGGGGGTGGAGCAAGAGCTAGGGTGCATAAGGAGTTGGGGCCTGTAGTAGGAACTGGGGGCGTAGCAGGAGGAGGATACAGCATGGCTGGGGGTATAGTAGGAGCTGTAGCTGTAGCAGAGGCCAGTGATACAACAGGAGCTGGGGGCGCAGAAGGGGCTGGGGTTGTAGCAGGGTCTTGGGGTGTGGCTGGAGCTGGAGATGAAGCTATAGGCAGAGTTTGTATAGTGAGTCTGGGAAGGGGATTGCGCAACAGGGGGAAGTTTGCATTCTCTGGTTGTCTCCCTAAAGATGCAAAAAGAAAAAACAAACAAACAACAAAAAAACCTGCCACCCTGCCTTGTTCTAGGTGTCAACATCCTGAGTGGGAAGAGATCCTCTAACCCAGGTCTGTGCAGGGCATGGCGTGGGTCATAGGCTTAAAGAACTCTTCCTTGTAGTCCCACCTCCCAGAAGGCTGAGGCTGTTTCCAACCGGCCCTTTGGCTGTCTTTGGGACCCTCTCCCTGCTTCCCTGATGGCCTCGGTGTTTGTCCAGAGTGCTGAGGAAGGCAGAGCCCGGCAGAGATGCGCCTAGCTGGCTAGAGTTGGCTCATTTATTTTTACCTTAACACTTATATAACACCGCAAGGCGCCGCCTCAGTGCTTCGCAAATTTCATCCCGCTGCCATCATAATCCTGCAGTCTTACTCCCATTAGAGGTAAAGAAACAAAGGCACAGAGACTCAGATACCTCCCCCAAAAACCACTCCTGGGAAGTTAAGCTCATAGCTGTGAAACGCAGGCAGGCGGCGGTCCCACGGCTGCAGTGCTCTCAAAGGAGTGCTGTCCCACTGACTGAGAACAAAAGCACCAAAGTTGCTTTGCTGAAGTTGGACACTGGGCTCACGCCAATCCTTTCTGGGTGTCCTAAAAGCCCTTCCTGGGGGGTGGGTAGCCTTCTTTCACCCTGCCCTCCTTTTTCAAGAGAGTTATCATCTCAGCAATGCTGGGGTGGGGGCAGGGAGAGAAGATCTGTTTATTTTGGCTGTTTCGAGCTAGGTTGTACATTGTTACACACCACAAACAGGCTATGTTTCCGACATTACTAGGAGGTACAGTCTCACGGGAGACTTCCCTGATCCTCTGGCTCTTACAATCTTTCCACCTCCTTTTCCTCTATGTTTCCTGCACCGTTAGGTCCAGGGGTTGTTTTGTAGATCTGTCCTTTGTAGATCTGGGCTTTGAAACTCTTCATTTTGATTGGTTTTTCGGTTAATGGTTACAAGGAGATGTTTACTTGATGAAGGGTGAGAACTACACTTGCCTGCGGGGATAAGGTCAAATATTCGGAGTGTAGCTAGGGATTATGTTGGTTTAGTAAAATGATGGCCGGAGGTTCTCCTCCAAGACCGGTGACTTCACATGGGTTATTGGCTAGGTTTCTAAGACCAAGAATGATTCCCTTCTTGTTGATTGAGTTTTAAGTCCCATAAGTGAGCTGTTGGTTATCGCCAAGGTGAGCGTGGCACTATTACTACTACTAATACACCCTTAGGGTCATTGCTGTCGCTTACAGGCATCATAGCTAGGTAGGACTGACTGTTGGTTGTGTCCTTTCTTTGGAAGCTTGCATGGTGCTTTCTAGAACCATGAAAGCTCCCATTTGAAAGAGAGCAAGGAGGGTTATATGAGAGGCTTTGGAGGGAGGAAAAGGTGATGGAAATGATATAGTTATATTACAATCTCAAAAACACCCAAAACAATAACAACAACAAAAGGAAAGGATATGGTTGGGGTTAGGGTTAGGGTTAGCACCAATGGCATTTGAGTTGGATAATTCTCTTGTGGGGGTGGTATGTCTTTACACTGTGGCGCCATATTAAGTGTGATTGTGCTAGTTTTGGGAACAGACAGCCTCTCTACAGTGCACGTTTTACCGTCTTGTTCCCAAGAACCAACCTTGAGTTATATGGCATTACCCCTTCTGCTGCAGCCGTGGGAAGGTCTGTATTTGAATCATGGGAGAGGTGAGTGCTTAGACCTGGGTCTCTGTGGGCACTCTTCTGTCTTTGAGCAGCTGGACATAGAAGGTCAGGCTGTTTTGCCATTTGTCCTGTTCTAATAGGAGACTGTGATTCTCCTTCTGCTAGAGCAAGACTGGAGACTTCGTTGGAAGCTGTAGCACAAGAACCCAAAGCCAAGACTTAAACAGAGAAATCTATTTCCCAGTCTTGGAGGTGGAAGTCCAGGATGGGCAGGATCTGCCTCTGGGCCTACAACTTTCCCAGTGGCCTCATACAGCAGGGGGCAGAGAACATACTTACACCTCAACTCTTTCCCTAGCCTTGAACAGGAGCATGGGGCTCCATCCTCAACATTTGCTCCTCCCCAGATGCCCTGAACGTATACCATCGATTTGGGGTAGGACTCTAACAAGTCAATTTGGGAGACACAAACAAATTGAGTCTAGTGCAGGATTTGCTCAAGCAAATTGAGTCAAACCGTTGGACTGCCAAAGGTCCCCTGGGGGCCACACTCTATAGCAGGCTTGGCCCTGCCCTTAACACCACTTTGGCTTTGACAAAAGAGGTCAGAGCTTTCTAGAAGTCTGGAAAGCTTGTCTTGGGACCTCTTTGGACACTTCTAGGGTCGCCACCATTCCCTAGCGGTCTCTGTCACCGCAGTGGGGACTTCTGCAGTGAAACTATTATCGGTGGCTGGGAAGTACAAGTTCAGTTCCTCATGTAATTAGCTAGTTTGCCAGGGGCTAGCTAGGTCAGCTTGTTGAGAGCTCTGGTCCTTAAAAAATTGCAACAACTATAAATTAAATTCCTATTGATTTCAATCAGTTCCTGTCAAATTAAAAAAGCAAAAAAAAAAAAACACAATGCTTTCATAACTTGTCTTTTCCTCACTTCATTGCTCTCCATGATCCAGACTAACACAGTCCTGCTTCTTAATAGTGGAAAATTCCTTTGAGGGGGGCCTTTCTGCCTGGGTAGGCACTTCCTGTTGCCCAAATTATAGGATTAAAACAACCACAGCTCTGCCCAGCCAGAGTGACTGAGAACCTGTCTCTTCTCATTTCCCCAAATTGAGTCTGTTTCCCGGCTGGCAGCGTTTTCCCTTCTGGTCCTCAGCAGCTGCTCTGTCTTCTTGAGATCTTGTTTGGAAGTAGGTCTCTGTCAGAAGGGCTGCAGTGGGGAGCATCCCCATGTACTGCTGTGATCGTTGACCCTTAGAAGGAGGACGACTAAACTCCTGGGTGTGAATGCTATTATGTAACCGTCAGGTGTGCTGAAAGTATGAAGCTGGGCTTTCCAGCAGGGGTTTCAGATGGTGGCAACTGCCTGCCCATACTCTCTGGGGCTTCACCCTAGGCTTCTGACAGTGTGGCCAGCACAGACCATGGAGGCTGAACAACCTTTCCATTCATGCTCCCTGTGCTTGGTGTCTGTGAGAACAGAGCCCCAACCTCAGCTGGAGGGGAAGAGATGGTGGGCCTCCATCCAGAAAGCACTGGGGTTCCTCTGACCCGCATTGCTGTGTGCAGATCTCCAGAGGATATGCTGGTGGGCCTCCACCATGAGCTGCCACAATAACCTTGGCTTTTAGACACTTACCTGTACCAGTCTCTGGGACACTGGGTACAAAGATACAAGCTCAGGAAGACCCAGGCAGAAAATCTGTGGCCATAACCTCTTGGATTTTATTCCTTGTTTCTTTTTTAAAAATTTTTGGGGGGGAGGAGTTCCAAGGCAGGGTTTCTCTGTGGTTTTGGAGGCTGTCCTGGAACTAGCTCTTATAGACCAGGCTGGTCTCAAACTCACAGAGATCTGCCTGCCTCTGCCTCCTGAGTGCTGGGATTAAAGGCATGTGCCACCACTGCCCAGCCTTTTTGGATTTTTTAAAAAAGATTTTTAAAAAAATATGTGTTGGAGTTTTGCTTGCATGCATATCTGTATGAGGATGCCAGGTCCCCTGGAACTGGAGCTATAGATAGTTGGGAACTGTCATATGGGTGTTGGTAATTGAACCCAGATGCTCTGGAAGAGCATCTAATGCTCATAACCAGTGATCCATCTCTCCAGCCCCCTTACTGCTTGTTTCTTGAGACCGTGAAGCTTTTGGTACTCCTCCTGTCTTAGCTCCCGAGTTCTGGAATTACAAGAGTGAGCCACTATTCCTGAACAAATTACATTAGTTTTAAAAAGGCTCTGGGGATGGAAGGCAGGACTTTATGTATGCTAAGCAAGAACTTTACCACCAACCCATGTCCCCGGCCATTTGTTTTGTATAGGATTTCAAGGGCAGTGGGTATTGGCAAGAACTTCAAACTGCTCTTTGATGTAGCAGAAGTCAGTGTGATCCTGGGTTTTGATGGTCCAACGTCTCTGCCTGCTTCAAGTAGCTCAGGGTAGCAGAACAGGGGAGCCGCCCACCTAGACTCCCAGGAGCAGGAGAGCTAACAGGCAGGTTGTGAAGGAGGTGCTGAAGGGACAGCGCCTGGTTGAAGGACGACATTGCTGGTGCCTGCAGCCTGGACCAGGGCTCTTCCCCAGCTGGAGCTGGGTATCATGTGCCATGCCTCTGAATTTTTCCACCCCACCCCACCCTCTGGAATTCTGTCGATGCGGCCTTGGCAAAGATGGCCTGAGCCTGTATGCTTTTCCCGTCTACTTTTAAATAAAATAATTCCTGTTGCTTTTCTGACTTGGTTGTTCATGACCCATTTTCTTGGGTCTTGGGGAGACCAGTGGTACACTGGTAACTGAGCTGCTGACAGTGCACGGCCCATAGGTATGCAAGGCATGATATTAAAAAAAACATAAATGATTAATGAGCCAGCTTGCTGGGAAGTCCTCCTAAGCAGAGGAAGCAGGGAGCTATAAGCCACGATGAAGGAGTCACTTTCTAGAATCTTCTGAAATGTGTGGCAAAACCGTTGGTACAAACAGCATTGGTAGAGAACAGAGATCTTGGGAATGCAGTGGTATGTGAGCCAATATAACTCCCCTATGAGCTTTCCTAGTGTGTGTGTGTGTGTGTGTGTGTGTGTGTGTGTGTGTGTGTGTATTCTTACTCTGAAGTATCAGGGAGTTAGTGGGGCTCACCGATGGCTCTTAACAACCTCAGGGATGTGTCTCTATTCTTTTTTTTTCCTGAGAGAGAAGGTGAGCAAGTTTGTCTCTGCTGATGTTATGGAAGTACAGACAGCCTTGAAGTTTGCCCTCCTCCCGGAGCCTACTCTTGGAACACATTTCCATGCTTAGGGCCTTTTGTCCCTCAGGTCTCTGACTTCTAATCAGAAAAAAAAA
The DNA here is from genome assembly GCF_017639785.1 of Mesocricetus auratus. Lineage (NCBI taxonomy): Eukaryota > Metazoa > Chordata > Mammalia > Rodentia > Cricetidae > Mesocricetus > Mesocricetus auratus. The sequence continues at coordinate 24,594,707 of NW_024429209.1, read as the reverse complement.
TGGCTGCCCCGGGAGGAGGGATAAGATGAGCCAGGCCCTTCCCAGTTGCCATCTATGAGTTGTAGTCACTTAACTAGTTGTTTTTAAAAGTATTATTTAAGATGTGTACTACACATTTGCAGTGCCCAAGGAGGCCAGAAGAAGGTGTTGACTCCCCCTGGAAGCGTAGTTACTTACAGACAGTCGTTAACTGCCATGTGGGTGCTGGGAACCAAACCCAGGTCCTCTGGAAGAGCAGTCAGCGCTCTTAACTACTGAGTCCATCTCTCCAGCCTGCCTTACATAGTTCTCTTTAGAGACTTACATGGAGAAGATGACCCAGAGAGGTCATGATAATGCCAGTCTGCGCAGGGATTGGGCAGCACTTTTTCTCCTCTGGAAACCCAAGACCTCCTCTGACTGAGTGGATTGGGCTGGCGCCTCTTCTCTCTCTCTCTCTCTCTCTCTCTCTCTCTCTCTCTCTCTCTCTCTCTCTCTCTCTCTCTCTCTCTCTCTCTCTCTCTCTCTCTCTCTCTCTCTCTCTCTCTCTCTCTCTCTCTCTCTCTCTCTCTCTCTCTCTCTCTCTCTCTCTCTCTCTCTCTCTCTCTCTGGTTTTTACGAGACAGGGTTTCTTTGCATTGTTTTGGAGGCTATCAGTCCAGCCCGACCTCGAAGTCACAGAGATCCACCTGCCTCTGCCTCCCGAGTGCTGGGATTAAAGGCGTGCACCCCCCCCCACCCCCGGCAGTGGCGCCTCTTCTCTTAATCAGATCCAGTTGTCTCAGTAAGCCTGGAGTGGGCTTTTGGCACTGCTCCGGCTACTTCTTGGAGAGCCTCTACAGACTTCCTTGCATATCCAGAAAAGAGATGGAGTCCGATGCCTGGTCCACTTGATGCTAAGAGCTAAGATCCCGGTGGGCTGATCTTTAACTCAGAACTTCATAGTGGCCAATGTCCTCCTTTCCCAAAGGCGTCCACTTCACCCCAGGTCGACTCTGGCCCCACTTTGGGGTTCCCCAGGGAGCTGGAGCTGGGTCACAGAGCTTACTTGTGTAGCTTTGCCCTTCTCAGAGGTGACAGCATTGTTGGACTCCCTGTCAAGGATTGCCAGGCTAAGAGAGTGGGAAGGGTTGCTTGGTGAGGCAGTACACCTGGACCTGTTCTTCTTGCTTGCTCCTGCAATGGCGTCGTAGGGGTTAAGGCAGGCGGGGCGGGGCGGCGGGCGGAGCCCTCACGGAAGCGGGCCAGGCTCCGAGGCGCGCGCGGAGCCTGGTGGCTGCTGCGTCCCCGCGCGCGGCCGGGCCAGGTAGGAACGCGGAGCCGCAGCCGCCTCGGTCATGCGGTTGCCGGACCGGAGGCCTGGGCTGGGGCCCGCGCCACCCCCCGCGCGCCGTCCCCGCTGAGCCCGCGCCCAACTGGGCGCAGCAGGCACCATGGTGCAGAAGTCGCGCAACGGTGGCGTGTACCCCGGCACTAGCGGGGAGAAGAAGCTCAAGGTGGGCTTCGTGGGGCTGGACCCGGGCGCGCCCGACTCCACTCGCGACGGCGCGCTGCTCATCGCCGGCTCCGAGGCCCCCAAGCGCGGCAGCGTTTTGAGCAAGCCGCGCGCGGGCGGTGCGGGAGCCGGGAAGCCCCCGAAGCGCAACGCCTTCTACCGAAAGCTGCAGAATTTCCTCTACAACGTGCTGGAGCGGCCCCGCGGCTGGGCGTTCATTTACCACGCCTACGTGTAAGTGGCCCGCAGTGAGGTGCGCGGTGGGCCGGCGAGACCCTAGCCCGGTCGTGGGTTGATTGCGGGCGCAGCTGCGGTGGACTGAGGGGCCCTGGTATGCGTGTCCGCGCGCGCCTGGGTCGCGTCGTGGGCGTGGGGTTTGGGTCACGGCACTGCAGTCCCTGGTTTGAAGCGAAGGACAGAGACTGGAGAGTGACTTTGGAGATCATATTGGACTCATTTTTTGGGGGGAAGGGGGGTCTTTACATCCGCCTTGCTGGATTGTTCCAGCCCTTCCTCTCCTCCCCCCCCCCGCAGGACGGGATGTGCTGGTGCCCCAGCCCCCCTCAGCCCTAGAGGCCCCTCCCCACGGCCCGCAGCGCGGAACAAAGGGCCGGCGAGGAGAGAGCTAGGCTAGGCTCTAGGTTTGAACTCATCCGCCCCTCTGCACCCATGGATCTCCCCGACAACCAAATAGGGGTGGTGAAGAGGGCTGGCCTCTTCTCATCCATCCTCCTAACCTCTTGCTACCCATCTGAGCTTCCGGGTTGCAGAAATGGGGAGGGGACCTAACATCACATCACCTCAGCCCTGGGCTGAGGGCAGCTGCTTACACCCATCCGTGGAGGCCCATTCTCCTTGTCCTCTATGTTCCAAGCAACCCTTTCGCACCTGATGGCCCCTCTATACATTCCGGGCTCTAAATCCCTAAGTGGGGATCAGCAGTAGGGACCGCTGTTATCCCCCAGCACTGCCAGTTTTGGGCCTGGAAGGTGCTGGTCCTTGTCCCCAAGTCTGGCACTCCTCCTGGGGCAGAGCTGGCAGAGGCAACCCTGCATTCATGAGTATATGAGTGTTCGTGTGTGTGTGTGTGTGTGTGTGTGTGTGTGTGTGTGTGTGTGTGTGGTGTTAGTATGCATAACCTCCCAGTGCAAGGACGTTGGCTCTCCCATTCCAGTGGAACCAGGGACAGAGGAGGAGCACTGAGACTCGGCCATTTTGTATGAAAAGCATTTGGGGATGGGAGTGAGACCCATGTTCAGGAAAAGTCTCTATCAAGGTACCCACCTGTCCTGGCCTTGACAGAGTGTGTGTCCTGTGAGTGGGCCAATGTGTCTGGGAGTGTTCTGTAAGTGATTTAGTTAGGTTCGGGGATGAGGGAAGGTCCATAGAGGGAAATTCTGGGGGCTGCCTGCAGAATGATGTCCTGGGAGTAGCCACAACCTGGTGTGTGTGTGTGTGTGTGTGTGTGTGTGTGTGTGTGTGTGTGTGTGTGTGTGCGCTCCTGGGGGTAGTCCTAATAGAGGTTTCTCCAGATAGGCTGGCCAAGGGGAGCAGAAGGTGGTGTCAGCCCCCCACCCCTTCCAGAGAGGTGAATTTGATTTTCTTCTACCCAGGTGCTGTATTTCTCTCTACTCCAAGGAAGAGTCCATGTGTCTGTCTCTCATGGTCCTTCTGCTGTAGCCACCTTCTCTCTGCCTGTCTTGGGGCCTAAGGGTTTCTACTGTGGCTGGCTTAGATAGCCAGGTCCTGGCCCTAGGTGACTCCTGGGACACAGACAGGATGAGATCCTGTGTCCACAGGGCTGGGCGTGGGTATCCAGGAGTTATCTGGGATTCTTTTTGTTTCTTTTGTTTTTTGTTTGTCTGTAGCTTCCACGGGGCCCTGTCCTGTTCCTGGGTCTGACTTGTTAGCATCTCCATTTCTGATGCCTGCATCCTGTTTCCTAAAACCAGCAGCATCCAGAGCTCAGAGTCCAGTGTGGGAGGCCCTTGTTTTATGGACTCTGTCCTCCTCCCTCCTACATATCCCCAAGTCTGCCCCAGTGCCTCATAGAGTAACCCCTGCCCCTGAAATGTGCCAGACTTTGGTTAGGGTTTAGACCTGTAGCATAAAGGCATCCTGCAGGCCCCTTGGCATCTTTACTTTGTGGCTGGCTCTTGCAGGGAGGTGTCTTGGGATTGGGGTCAGGAGAGAGAGAGAGAGAGAGAGAGAGAGAGAGAGAGAGAGAGAGAGAGAGAGAGAGAGAGAGAGAGAGAGAGAGAGAGAGAGAACATTGAAGACCAGAGAGTTTCTGGTTGCTAACTTGGGGCCAGACACAAGTATCTAGTTTCAGAACCCCTGTTAGCCTTATCTTTTCATCAGTAAGGTGGTAACAGCCACTTCTGGCTCCCTGGACTTTGTAAAGACCAACTGATGTTTTCTAGGCTTGCCTTTTGATCCCATTATGAATGATGACACATCTCTGACTGCCTTTGTTGCTCATGACCCACCCCCTCGGTTTCCAGACATGGAATTCTCCACACTGACCCCTATCTGATTTAGGTAACCCACTGGCTTGAGATTCCTGAGCTTGTGGTCAGCTCTTGCATTGACAGTTGACAGCCACAGAGTGGGCCACTCTGTGTTAGACAGCATTTGGTTAGTTCACTAATTAGTAAAGAAGATGCAGCCCCTCCTGGTATCTGGGGGTGGGAAACAGAGCCAAGGCTCATAGAAGTGAGTCCCTCATCTAAGCAGTGCTGGGTTTTCCTGGGCCATGAAAGCCTGGTTTGTCAGAGGTCCAGTTGTACCAGCCTCTTGGCCAGTCCTGCTGGATCTCCGAAGGTCAGCCACAGTCCAGAGTCATGAGGGAAGTGGCCACCTTCGGTTTGGACCCTGGTGAACATGGTTGATAAGACCCCAGGTCCACAGGGCTCTGCCCTGTTCCTTTTACAAAGTGATGCCACTATGCACTGCTTGTGTGAGATATTTTCAGAAACAGCTCTGCACTCAGCGAGGGCAGTGTGTGTGTGGGGGTCACCCAGGCAGAGACACCGTGGCTTGCCCAGCTCTGTCTCAAAAGTGAACCACAGCAAAGACAAATCTAGGCAGAAAGATGGGAGTATTGTGGGGGGGATCATGTCCATCCGTTGTGCTCAGGAGAGGCGGGTGGTAGCTACAAGTAACTTGGTTCATAGGGAAAAGTTGCTGGGTCATATTGCCCTTACCACATGCTGTCCTTATTGCCTGATGGCTAGAGGAGCTTGATGGGGAAACCGAGGATAAAAATGTTTACCTGTGTAAGCTGAGAGGTGGTCTGCCTTAGAGCTGAGAGTGTAGACAACTTGGTGCTTCCAACATCCAGGCCAGTAGACAGCTAGGAAAAAAAAGGCATTTGAAACAACTAAGTGGAAAACCAAGCCGTGAGGATTTATACTGTAGATTCTGGGCTGGCCCATGGCTCATCTCTTTGGGCTGATCACCAAGGCCCCTCTGTCCACAGTATCCAAGGTATCCCTGTAGGGACCCTAGTAGTTCCAGAGCTGTGGTCAGAGGCTGTCCAACCAGGTGTCACCTCCCGTTTCATAGAAAGAGCAACATCCAGGATCAGGGCCTTGCTCAAGGAAGGGTCTTTGGGTGCTTTGGGCCCAGATAGGCCTCCTTCCCCAGTAGAATGGTGTCTAGGCTGCCTTGTAGCTTTTTCTCATCCCACTTAACTGATTTTTTTTTCTTTTTTGGTTTTTCGAGACAGGGTTTCTCTGTATTGTTTTGGAGGCTGTCCTGGAACTCACTCTGTAGACCAGGCTGGCCTCAAACTCACAGAGATCCACCTGCCTCTGCCTCCTGAGTGCTGGGGATTAAAGGTGTGCACCACTGATGCCCGGCCCACTTAACTGCTTTTAACTCCAAAGCTGGTAAGAGCCCTGGAAGTTGGAGTTGGAAGGCCATATGAGGAGTAGGTACAGGCTTGGTCCTCACCTGAGGCAGATAGGAGAGATGTTCACTTGGGGTCCCAAGGTCTGGTCTCTGACTGTACGGTATGTGGCATTTAGAGGAGAACCCTGATCACTGAATGGCAGCATGTGCTCAGCTTCTCTCCGGGAGCAGGTCTTCCTGCAGCCCCATTGATTGAGATTCAGAAAAAAATCTTATGGAAATTTCCCAAAAGATGGGAATACCTCAGAGAGTTGTGGTTTCCAGGGAAACCTGTGTTTCTTCCCAGGCCTGCTCACCAACCCTCAGCGATGACTTAAACGGCACTGAAGGGATAGAACAATTGCAGTCCCTCTGCCCTGGTTATGTGTAGAGTAAATTTTTAAACACCCTTGCATCTGTAAAGAAACAATGAATTAGCAAGTAGGCAGGGAGCTCTCTGGGTAGTGTTGCAGATGAGAGCAGAGAAACCTCATTCTTACGGACACCAGCATGAGTCAGGCATGCAAAGCCATCTGTAGAGACTCGGAAGGACCCACAGTGTGTCACCAGCCTGAAGAAATTGGACATGGAAAATGCTAGGTGCTGGGAATGCTCCCAGGTGGTGGCCTTGTAGGTAGGAGGCCTTTCTCTGACTCTGAATGTACTTGAGTCTGGAGTACTTTCAAGGAGCCAGGGACAGTATCTGAGAGCAGATGGAACCCAGTGGTAAATGCAGGCCATTTAGTGTCTTCCAGTGAGCAAATACACAAGCTTTCATAGATCCTTGTGATCTTGGCTATGCCACTGACCCCAGGTGAGGTGTTCTGACCCCCTGTTGTTGAGAAGATAGGGCTGGTGTGTTCCTCAGTCTGTTGCAGTGAGAACAGTGAGTTCACCACTTACTGTAGGGTTGAGTCTAGGGAAATGGGCAAGTCCCTAGTACCAAGGGCTCTCTGGAGAACTTTATGGCGTGTACTAACAGCTGGACTAGAGCATACGAGGGCTGAATTGACGTGTGAAAAGATGGAGAAGGGATATGGCCTGTGTGCTGTGCCTTCTGCATCCTTGAAGTTGGATGGAAGGGTTGGCCCTAGCCCTGATCCTGGTCATATCCTTTAAAGGCTAAAGTGGATATTACTGGGCCCCATTTTGGGAGTAAGCTCTGAGCTGGCAGCTGCTGTCCCCTCTAAGGCAAAGTTGATAAGGGAGAATGCTTCTTTTCAGGGACTTTGGCGTGTGCCCCATTTCTTCTAATTACAAATAGTTCTGAGTGAAGCAGACCACCTTGCCACACAACTATCTGTGTGTCCTCTGCCCACCAAGTGTGCATCTTTGTGCTGTAGCTGCTGGAGATGGGGTTGGTAGGGAACTCTTTTTTCTTTTTTCTTTGAGACAGGGCTTCTCTGTGTAGTTTTGTAGACCAGGCTGACCTTGAACTCACAGAGATCCACCTGCCTCTGCCTCCTGAGTTCTGGGATTAAAGGCGTGTGCTGTGCCACCACCGCCCACCTGACAGAGGACTCTTGTTACCCTTTAGGGGTGAAGGATGACAGGGTTGGGACTGAGGGTTCTGATGGTCCTATTTCCCCTGATGAGGTCCAGATTCTGGACTTTGGTTTCCCAGGCCATAATACATGAATGATGTTCCTGGGTGGGTATAGATTTGGGTCACTAGACACAATGTTCACTGGCTTGTGCTGCTGGAGGTTTGGCAAAGTCAGACCTTATCCAGTGGGCGTGGAAGGCTAGGGACTATTGCTGGCCTAGTTGTAGGTAGTGACTTTCAGCCTCCCATTCATCAGCCAATCCTTAGGCAAAGCCTTGGGATACAGTCTGTACCTTGATCTTGGCAAGCTTATTTGGGTCATTGTTTAGCAGGAGACAGGTTTAGAAGGCTTAGGCATGAGTTCTGAGTCTCAGAAGCTTGCCCGATGCTTATCTGCTGGGCCAGCTCCAGGAATACCAACCATTTCCCCCAGAACAGTGTGTTTGTGTGTTTGAGGATGTGTTCCTGTGTGGAGCTGAGTGACATATGTTATGGGACCCTCAGGGTAGGGCATTGAGGGGAGGAATGATTTTTGACTTGAAAAACAGTGTTCCAGTTCTACCAGTAAGCTCCTCAGACTGTAGAGGAACTTCTGTTGTAAGGCCTGCAGACATCTTGTTTATACCCAGATGTGGATGAGTTGGCTTGGCTGGGTCCCCTTTACAGTGAGCACGGTCCTCTGTGTGTGGATGCCTGCCAAGCATGGGCCTTTCCTTTCCACGGCTAAGAACTGAGCTTTGCTTCCAGACAACAATTTGCTGACAGCTCCAGGAGCTCCTTCAAACAGTGCCTCACTCTCAGTGACATACCAGACACCAAGCCATGTTTTGGAGGAGGAAACCCAGCAGCATCCGTCCAACTGCCTAACAACAGCAGGAGCAGTTTAGCCGATCCGAGAGCAAATGCAGGGTGCCGAGTCTGACATGTGACTCTCCAATGATCAGGTTGGCAGTGACTCATGGCTGCCTTGTGCCTGCCCAGCCCTGTACAGCCAGGCCTCCACTGAGGTCTCTGTTCCAAGTGAACTCTTGATTCCTGCTTTCTTGTTGACTTGTCTGTAGTTCTCAGAATCCCAAGTGTGTCCTATGAGCTGTGTGCAGGTGTTGTACTCCGTGTCCATGGTCAAGCGGTAGGTCTTGAGAGCAACCGTATAGTGTGGAGACACGCCATTCCGTTTAGGGCTACTGCCTTGTGCAGGACTGGGGACAACAAGAGTCCTGGCATTCTGCATTCTCTCTTATTGTGTGTGCGCAGGTCTGTGTATGAACGTACGTGTGTGTAGAGGCAGAAAGTTAACCTTAGATGTTCTTACTTAGGAGCTATCCATCTTCCTTTTGTTGTTGTTGTTTTTGTTTATTTTTAGAGACAGGGTTTCTCTGTGTAATAGCCCCAGGCTGGCCTCGAACTCACAGAGATCCACCTGCCTCTGCCTCCCAAGTGTGTGCCACCCCTGCCCTGGCCATCTTGCTTTTTGAGACAGGGTCTTTTACCAGGACTTGGGTCTCACTGATTAGGTTTTCTTTGCCTCCTCAGTGCTGGGATAACAAGTGTTGTACTATCATACCTGCTCCCACTTTTTTTTAATACAAGAACTGATGGCCAAATTCAAGTCCTCATGCTTGCATGTCAAGAGCTTTACCAACTGAGTCATCTCTCTAGCCCTATTTTCATTCTGTTTATCATTCCAGGCACTACCCAAGGCAGGGGGGCTTGGTGGGTGAGGATGAGTGATATTCCAGAGGGATATGCTGAGAAGGCTGTGGGCTCTTGAACTATATAGCAGCTGCTTCCATGCACTCCTGCTGAGCAGGTGGTCTTCGATCTGGGTAAGAGACCCACCCAAGGGGAAGCTCTTGGTATTTCCCCTGGCCATCCCTGGCCCTTTCAGTTGGCTGCTGGGGCTATCAAAGCCTTTGCAGAGGAAGTGAGGACTCTGGGACAGCGGCTTCTCTGCATGGAAAAAGGAGGCAGGATATGTTCCAGACACACCCCTGGTTGTCTTTGGGCTCTGCTGGCTATCCGGCTGGAACAGAATTAGGTCTTCAATTTCCCTTTTGATATTAGGAATAGTTGTATGGATGCCCAGCAGAGACGTTATTCTAGAATGTTCTAAATGGGAGTTGCTTGGAAACTGTCTGCACAGATTCCTTGATGATCTCACGGGTGTCAGCCTCTTCCAAGGTGGCGTCCCTGGAAATCCTTCCTTCCTCTAAGTAGAGGGGCTGTCCTGACTCCAGGTTCTGCCTGGTTCCTGGCCCCTTCCATCCAAGAGCCATCAGCTTTGTCCTGTGCTGGAGACTTTCCTGCTTTGACTTGGAAAGACGCTGGTTGGTGGGTATGAGGCAAGGGCGAGCTTCTTCATGAGTCTCAGTTTTGGGAAGCAGGGTAGAAATGAAAGCATTTGCAAACCCTGTTCAGAAGAGGCTGTGCAGAGGGATATTGCAGTGAGTGTAGGTTCTGGGCCAGATGCAATGGAGCTGTGTGTTGCCTGCAGGAGGTGCATTAAGGGCCTCTGGAGCACCAGGACTGGGTGGGAGGCTATTTGAATGCTCTATTTTTGTCTGGTTATTTTTTTTTAACTCCATTCACATGTGCGGTGTATCCTGACCATACCCACTCCTGTTCTCCCTGTTCCCCTCCCCAACTGTCTTCTCTACGTCATGTCCCTCCCTTTTTAAAAATCTTGTTTTATATCTTGTTTATAAGAAGTTTTGAGAGACGTTCTTACCACGTAACCCTGGCCTGCCTGGAATTTGATATGTAGACCAGGCTGGACTCAAACTCACAGAGATCTTCCCGCCGGTACCTCCCCAGTGCTAGGATTAAAAGGCGCACACCACCACACTTGGCTATTTTACTTTTTATAACCACTGAATACAATTAGTAAGGCCTTTGACACATGCATGTGGGGTTACCCTACCACCTGCCACCTTCCTAAGAAAGGTGACTCTCCATCCCACAGCAGCCATCAGCTGTCAATAGCTCCCTAGCTATAGGGGTGACTCTCCTCTCCTCTTTGCGCTGGAATTACTAACTGGCTTGAACTTGTGCAAGTGTTGTATAGATAAACACAGATGCTGTGAGCTCCTGTGTGCAACATCCATGTCATGTCCAGAGGACATCTCATAGTATTCCTCCCACTCTTCCTGCTCTACCTTCTTCTGGTTTCTCTTCCTTGGTGTTCCTTGAGCATTGGTGTGTGTGTGTGTGTGTGTGTGTGTGTGTGTGTGTGTGTGTGTGTGTATGGGTAGTTATTAGGACCAGCTTGTGGGGGAGCGTCTCTCACCCTTCTTAGCCCCTTCTTTCCAGGATGGGCACAATTCACATGAACCACACACACAGAAGATGTGCCAATGTGTGTGTGGGAAAAAACCTGGGGATTTATGAGGTCATTTGCAGTGCAGTGATTCTCCAGGCTGGTCTTCTCTCTGGTCAGCTGTGTCTTCCAGCTTCTCCTCTCTTCTGGGGATGTTGTATAGGTGAATTCCCAGGGAATTCTGTAGGCCACCATGGAATCTGTAACGGCCTTGTGCTCGCCACGTTTACTGTGCCAGCCCTGGCATTTTCCTGTGCTGAGTGTGAGGGAGGTGCCAAAGCCCCACTCAAAGCCCATTGCCTGAGCACATCCTAACACCTGTGAAGGGTTCCTTGTTGATGGAAATGAAGGACAGAGCTGAGATTTTGTCTCTGCTAACATTGCTTCTGCGAGGCTCCTGGATTCTTAACACACACACACACACACACACACACACACACACACACACACACGGGCTGTAAGAGATACTGCAAGAAGCTTTTGACTACTGTGAAAATGTTCTCATCCAAAACAGTGTTTCTCCTCAGGCTAGATAGACAGATTTGATGCTTGCTGTTCATTACATTTGTAGAAAGCCTCTGGTGGGAGACAGCATGTGGAGCAAGGCAAGGGTCTGGAACCATTCTTGTTACCCCTTCTAATCAGGTGGCCAGCACAGAGGAGGGGCTGCTACACTTGGGGAGGAGGTGGGAGTTTCTGTATCCCTGGAATTGGGAAGGGACAGGGGGAAATGGCCCTGAGGTGCTGACCATGGTCCTGGATTCAAAGCACACAGTGTTATTTCCTTGTGGCTCCATGGTGTCATTGCTATTCCTGCCTCCCCTCAAAATGAAGCTTAGCTTACAGGTGTTAGCCTTGGAAGGGGCAAGAGCTGGGAGGGGGTGATTTCTAGAGGGTGCCAGGGACTATAGACAAAGACACAGGGAGGTTCCCTTCTTCCCGGGTCAGCATGAGAAAGCCTTCTCCATAATGGCGCTCCGTGACACCTTGTTGAATTAGTCAAGTGCTGAATTCTAGCGTGGAGAAGGAACTGCGTGGGCAGACAGCTCTGGAGGCTCTGGTATGACCAGCTTGCTTCGTCTCTCACAGAAGCACTTGGTTTGGGGATGTTATTTGTTTTTTTTATTATTATTATATGCCCAATGTAGGAAACTGGGAAACAAGGTGTGTAGAGATTTCCCAGCTCTGCTTTTCTATGAGTTTGTAGAACAGAATGAGACCTGGGATCTGGTTTCTGCCCTGTGTTCACACCACACTGGTGTGTCTTCTCCTATGGACTGCTGCCCCTCCATCTAATTCACTCCGGGACACCCAGGTTAGGATGGATGGTGTCTGAGTCAGTGTCCTGTATACCTGTATGTCTAGACATGCCTTTGGCCACAGGTATGTCCTGTCCAGGTGGGTTGTTTCTGCAGGCTATGCTTCTGCCTGTGGCCATGTCCTTTGCTCTGCTTGCTTGGATCACTAAGAAGACTGGTGAGGAGAAAGGGAGGCTTGGGGATGGCCCAGGAGAGGCTAATGTCAGGACAAGATTCTATCTGAGGTTTCAGATCTCCATCGCTGGAGCTGGGCACATTTATGAGAGAACATATTCAGCCATGGTAAGGAATCGACGCTGTAGGCTGTGGGGCCAGCCCAGGAGCACAGCTGGGGCAGGAGGCAGGACATGACTGTCTACCAAACTTAGGATAGTGGATGGGGAGGCCTGTGAGGTACTCTGTCAGGGGAGCCATTGTTGGGGTACTTGTTGCTGGAGCTTCCTGCAGCTGTTTGGCCCCAAATAAACACACAAGGCTTATATTAATTATAATACTGTTGACCCGTGGCTAGGGCTTCTTATGGGCTACCTCTGTCTTAATTATTAACCCATTTCTATCAATCTGTGTATTGCCACGAGGCTGTGGCTTACCCCGGTAATGCCTGGTACAGTGTTACTCCTCCGACAGCATGGTGACTCCGGTGGGCTCCTTCCTACCTTTCCCAGAATTCTCCTCGTCTCCTAGTCCCGTCTCTCTTCCTGCCTCATTGGCCGAACAGCGTCTTATTCATCAACCAATAAGAGAAACATATACAGAAGGACATCCCCCCATCAGGTACCCTTAGCACCTGATGGGCTGCCTGAGCCATGAAAGATAATGGAGATTCACATTCATGAGGGGTTAAGATTCCATGGTGATCTTTCACCCCAGCAGCGAGGGAGAAATGCCCCTCTCATGAGGGCTTCTATATGCTACTTCTAGCCCTCAAAGCTGCAAGGTGGAGCCTATAGGGGGAGGAGCCCTGGTTAAGTTCAGTATCTTTGTTGAGCATTGAATGTCAGGGAATAGCAGATATGGGAGAAGTGCCTGGGCATGGGAGGGTGGGGGGACTGTTACTGACCAAGGACAGCATCATTTCAACATTTCAATAGAAAAGGTGATGCCCAGTCCATAGTTGTTGAGGTCTTTACATGATCTGGGAAAACGATACATATGATATACGTATTCAAGCCTTCCCAGAGAGACTGGGCTGGCCTTGCCCCAGAGGCCTCTCAGAGAGCACCCTTCATCTTTATCTCCATCTTCAGGATGGCCCCATGGAGCCCAGTGCTCATGGGCTTGAGAGTCTTTGGTACAGTACATGCAGGCTGTCCTCTTGCAAAGAGACACTAAGCACAGAGGAAGCATTTCTTGGAGCACGGAGTTAACCACTCTGGAGAAATAGTTTACTCTGCCAAGGAGTTGTTTGCCTGCTATCTTTTTAAAATTGAGATGAAATCCTCCATGCATAACCCTTACCATTTGTGGGTGAATAAATCAGTTTGTGTAATTATTGTGTGACTGTCAGTGCTCTATAGTGTTAAGGGCACCCATCTGTATGGGCAGTTCCCCACAGTGCCCCTTCCCATGTCGTGGTGCTCACTGATGTCTTCCCGTATGTGACAAATTTGTTCTTGACATTTCTTACAAGTGGGATCATCCTATTCCCCGTGTCCAATGCTTTTCCCTGTGTGTGGTTACTTCTGAGTGCCCGAGCTGTAGGGTGGTGGAGCCTTACTTCTCTCTGTGGGTTTCTGGGATCCTCTGTCTGCTGATGGATGTGTGGATTATCTCTGCCATTAGGCTATGCAAGGCCAGCTGCCATAAGGTAGGTGCTAATTTGTGGGATGCATATATAATTTCTCTGGGGACACAGCTTTGTCTGTGGTGAGCTGTTTTGCTCTATGCCAGGCTTGGGGTGGCCAGGGTCTTGGTGCAGACCCTACCTCATCTGTTCCCAGACCTATACAGGCTCCTTGGCTGCGCTTGTGAACAGCACAAAGAACCCCCACAAAGAACATGTGTGACAGGGACAAGTGAGTGTTCTCGAGTTGGGGGCCCAGTAGGGTCAGGGCAGGATCCCACTAGTCAGAACATATGGCCCGTGTGCAGGTATGGGCTTGGCGCCGCCCTGGGCATTGGGAAGGGCAGAACAGATGAGGCTGTGTCCTCAGTGAAAGTGAACTTGCCTGAGGAAGGAGAGTCTGAAGAAAAGATGGCTCTGGGTTTTGCGAGTAGAGGGAAACTCCAGGTATCAAAAGGAGGTGTGCAAAGACCCCGATGAATGGGAATGCCATGGCAAGGCTGAGTAAGGGAAATTGTTGTTGGGAGAACCAGGTATGGTCAGGATCTTAGGACCCTGGGGCCGTATAGAGCTGTGAGCAGGGCTCACGCACATGGTCAGCCATTTCCACCACAGCCCTCTGGCTGCTCCTAGGATTGAGATGGGACAGGTTTCCCCGTGGTGTCAGGGGGGTGCACAATTGGCTGGAGTGTGGGCTATAGTGGAGGGAAGGGCTGAGATAAGCTCCTGGGAAGTGGTAAAGGATGCTAGGTTGGGGGTAGTGGTGGCTGTAAGCCTTCAGTAGGGCTATCTTCTTGGATGATTCAACAGGCAGGGATGCAGGGTGCAGACCTGGGACAGCCCTACCCGAGTACACTGAGCTCTGGTCAGCACCCACAATGACTAATGGGAGCAAATTAACCAACCGGGAACTTCAGCCTCTAGGGATCTCATGTAAGAGGTGCCAGGTCATGAGCTGGCGCCTGGGAAGGGCTCTCCCTTGCTGAGCTGGCAGGTTCCTGCCAAGCTGAGCCCTCTGTGGTCCTCAGCTGTGCGCCTGTAGCAGATAACTGGTTTTTCTGGGGAGGCCCCATGGTGTCTATAGAAGCGACTGAGGCTGGAGTCCTTGGGAGTCTTGGGCTTCTGATGCGGTGAATAACTAGAGAGCAATGTGTGGAGGTGGGTCAGGAATGGCGGAAGCACCTGACCTCTGGATCACCCCCATCCTTGAGATAACCAGGGTCAGTAGGGGTGAGGGGTCCCTTGAGAATACTTTCTGACCTTGGTGTTTGGAGATGAGGGACAGGATTGGGACTAGATAAGGCTGATTATGGAGGCCTCAAAATGAGTGAGTGAGCAGCTGAGCCTCTGAGAACCAGGGGCTTCTTGAGCTATGGTCTCTCTCTGTGTGGGGGGGGCGCTAAGGCACTTTCTGAGCATCTGGTGTGTACTGGGCCTTGTCTGACTCTCCTGGGCCACTTACTCTCATCCCCATTGGACCTTACGCTCTAGTAGGTGATTCTGGGTTGGGTAGATGGGCTTTGGCATGACGCACAGGCTGGTACTACCCAAGGGTAGGGCAGCATGAGGCTAGGACTCATTCCAGCAGAGAGGTCCTTGTATGGAGTGTGGCCTCTGTCCTATCCAAGCCCAGGGGATAAATAACTGTGTGTGATTTTTTTTTTACTAGAAGCAGCCATCAGCATCCCAGCTCTGCTTTACTTCTGACATCGGAGGAGGCAGTAGGTCCTGGCAGCAGAGCAGTTTATTAGGGGGAGAAATTAGATTCCAGGTTACAGCGATAGCTGTGCCTAATGGACGAGGCGGCGGGAGGTCCTTGGGGAGTCATGTGCGATCTGCACCAGAGGGGATGTGTGTGGCCTCACTGTAGTTGCCCTCCTCGGGCCTTACAGTACTCCAGCCCCCAAAGGTGGGAAGGCCCAACGTTATGGGAATGGGGATTATCCTGATGGTGCAGGCCCTGTGTGAGCATACAAGCCTCTTCTACGGAGAGGGTTCCCGTACAGGGTAGCTTTGTCTGCTCTAGTTGGATACCATGTGGGCCATGGAAGTGACTTGGGAGCCTCTGTTTTTTTTTTCCCCATTTGTAAGTGGGGACAAGAGCGTTGCCTGCCTTTAGGGTCATCGCACACCTGGCATGAAGCATGCAAGTGGAGACTTTCGGCTCATGGATCCAGCTCTCAGTCGTAGTCTAAGAGTTGTGAGCAGGGCTGGGGATCTGGGATAACTTATCTTCCTCTACTGTCCGGATGTTAGATTTTTTTCTTCTTCCTAGTTGCTAAACGTGCAATGGGAAAGTGGCCTCCTTGAGTCAGCTTTTGAGTCAGGAGCTGGGATAGAGTATATTCTCAGGGTCTGGCAGAGGGATAGCCAGTGTGTGAGGCAGCATTGAAGGGAATGGCAGCACCTTTGTTGTTTTTCCAGAAGAGAAAGATTCCCTGTTATAAGACTGAGGGGGCAGGAGGAGGAGAAAGGAGGAGGAGGAGAGTGTTTCCCTGGGGTGGCAGCCTTCCTAGTGTGCAGAGATCCACGCGTAGGATGCCTACACATCCAAATCTGTGCCCACAGCATCTCAGCATATGCTGGCACCAGCTATTGCTGACGGCTGTGAGGTTTCTGGGCCTGACTGAGGGCCCTTTGGCCCTGCATTTCTGCCCCCCCCCCCACCTTTGCTCCCTGCCTGTCTCTACTTCTTTGTCTCATGGTTCAAGTGACCATGCTCTGCCCAGAGTTGAGTAGTCCCTCCCATAAATTCCTTTTTGCTGCTGCACAATGACAGCTTGACTTTAATTCTCCCAGTGGTTCCTTGTGATTTGGGCCTGGACGTGTCTCTAGATACAAAACAGTTTCGTGCAAACTCCATCTCTAGGTGGCTTTCCCCATGCTAGGGTGGGTTGCCAAGGGCTGTCTGAGGTCCCTGCCTTATTCCTTTCTGGCTCTCGGAATCTGGGGCTGGGGACCAGCTGCTCGTGATGCTGGTCTCCTTGGCAACTGCTGTCAGGGAAGCCTCCTGAAGTTGAATCTATTATCATAATTAGCCCGAAACCCCTTGTGTTGTAATTCTGGGCTGCAGAAAAACCAGCCCTCTTCCTGACCCAGGCCTCTTGTCCTGTCAGAGTCTCCAGGCTTAGCAATAGCTGGACTACAGACTGTGATGAGTCTCTCCTCATCCAAGGCTCCTTACCTTGGTTTGCGGGTGCTGTGGTGAGGTGTGGCCAAGCCTCAGAGGCTTTCTCAGGGCCTGGAGCCCCCTCCCAAAAAAACTGCTTCTCCTATGTCCCCTCCCCCCCACTGCCAATCCCATCTGGTTGAGGACAATACTAAATTCCAAGTCTGAATGTTTTGTTACAGGGCAATTCCTTTGATGGCCAATCCCCTCTGAACACTGGTGTTCATGCTGGCTGAATACTTCCAGGGTCTCCGTCTTCTCCCAGAGTGGAAGGAAAGTTATACTTGGCTCCCTATTGCAGTTTCTGTGAGTGTCACACAGCATAGCAGGGCGGGAGAGAAGGGAGGGAATGGACTTTCCCAAGTCACAATTTCTGCCTGTGGTTGAACAGTCATTGGCACATGATGGCTTAGCCTGGAGGAGGCTGGTTTTGTGCAGGGGGCATGTCTGAGGGAGACCTCCATTGTTCTCTTGCTGTTTCTTCCCGTGCTGAGGCTTGAGCCTGGGATCCTGTGAAGTGCCTACATCATGGAGGCTAGAGACTAGTGGGGAATCCATTACCGCTCCTAAGAATAGAAGGTAGGAAGTGTTAGAGCCCCACCAGCCTTCTGGAGCCACAGTGACCCTCCTCATCTCTAAAGTGGGCATGAGTGTGGGATGTGTTGGGTCTGGTACGTGCTGGTCAGGACAGTTGCCAGTCACTGAGGTGCTTACAGATGGATGAGGTTACACGTGTCTAGGCAGTTGTCTTGGGCCTGGAGACATGGCTAGGCTAGGTGCACTCTTCTTGGAGGCTTCCTGCCTGGGGAGGAAGCTTGGTCACACAGCCTGAGCTCCTTCCTGTCTCTGAGCCTCCAAGAGCGGCGTGGGCGCTACTCTTCCTGCGTGTCCCTTGCAGCCTCCCCTGCACCAGCCTTCCTGGAGGGGGCCATCTGCTCTGTCTGTTCTGAAAACTTAAAAAACAAACCGTGGAGCGGAGGAGCCATGGTGGGTACTTTCTGGAAGCTGCTGGGGTAGCACGGCTCCGGAGTGGCTTTCTTCTGTACAATGAATGATATACAATCCTCTGGCTGCCCCAGAGTGTTCTGAGGAACTAGGCTTGCGTTCCCCCAAGATTAGTGACCTGCTTTGTATATCCTGGTTATCATAGCCACATTCATAATTGCCCCTGCCTGTAGGTCCTCGAGAATGCTCTGAGAGGGCTTGGTCAACTAGTACCTTCATCTCAGTTGTTTCTCTTTAAATTTACTTATGTACTTACTATTTGGTGTGTGTGTGTGTGTGTGTGTGTGTGTGTGTGTGTGTGTGTGTGTGTGTGTGTGTGTTTGCATGCAGGCATGCACATATGTGCCAAATTGATTTCTCCTTCCATCGTGCGGGTCTAATTGAACTCAGGTCGTCCAGGTTGGTGGCAGACTCCTTTTCCTGCTGAGCTATCTCATTGGTTCAGCCTCAAGGTTCTTTCCTTATCTCTTTGTTTGTCTTTAATGGGAAAGAAAAACCGGCATATATTTATTTTTCACTTTTTATTGTTCAAGAATTTCATACGTACATGTAATATTATTCTAAGTCTACTCTCATCTCCTCCTCTCCAATCACTCCCTTATCCACCCACCACCATGTGCTCTTTAAAAAAAAAGCACGATGAATCCACTTAGTGTTGCTGGTACTCAAACGAGTTGTCAAGCCATGGACTGGGGATAGGTAGCCTCTTGGGGGCAGGATCCTTGAAGAAAACGGAGTCTCTCTCATCCAGCATCTATAATTTGCCAGTAGCTCTTCAGCCAGAGGTGGGACTTCATGATCCCCTTAACCCTCCCATTCTGGCTTGATCTTGATCTTGTACGGGTCTTGTGCATGAATTCAAGAAACCATTAATGGGTCACAGGGAGGTATCAAGGAGGGAGGCCAGAATACAGATGATATGAAGGGGGTGGGGAGGGGATACTGGTACAGGAAGGGTTAAGTGAGATAGGGGATAGAAGGCACTTCAGGGTTTTAACAATAAAGCAATATGTTGTAGCTGGATTTTCTGGACTAAGTGTGGTTTTGGGCGTGGTCAGTGCTACAGGTATGGGCAGGGTGGATATCTCTATTTTTGAGGTCTGCCCTTGTAGGTCTGTCCCAGACACTGAATTCCATTTTGCACAGGTCCAGCATATGTCCACCCTCTCTACCAAACCTTAGTTTTGTCAAAACACCCTCCCTGCTTCCCTCCCAGCCAAGCCAGCTCCTCCTTACTCAGCAGGGCCTGGCTCCAGGGACTGCTCTTTGGGGAAGCTTCCTCTGGGCTCCTGCCTTGCCTTGTGGGCTAAGCTGCTCCTGGTGTACTTTCTGTTACAGGCACCTTTGGTGTTACTCTTGTGATTTCATTACCACTCAAGCCTCCAGGGTTCTTATCAGGGTATGGGGATCCCCATTCTCCTTTCCACTCCTTCCCTGCTGACCAAGTTGGGAGTAGATGCCCCCAGGCAGTCAAAAATCAGTGCTAGAAGGCATACGAGATGTCTGTACTTCCTTTTTATTTATTTATTTTTCAGGGCTTAGTTAATTGAACAAATTGACTAATGAACAAAGGAAATTAATTGCAGTTTTGAAATGTGACCGTGGCTTTTGCGTCGTTCTGATTGTGCCAGAAGCTGCCCGTGCCTCTCTGTTCAGGAGCTCGGAAGCTTGGGCTCTAGCGTTGGGCTTTCTCAGGATTCACACACCCGGGGCCTACACCCAGGAAGATCGTCAGGGACCTGTGCATCTCTTTAGGGCCAGTGTGGTTGGAGCTTTATCTAAGGCTGAGACCGAGGCTCCTGGTGACAGATGCTCACTGAAAGCTGCTGGCTGTCTGTGGCTGTGGTCTGTTCAAGCTGGAACATGCAGGGTGGGCCCCGCAGCACCCTCAGCTCTTGCTGGGCGAAAGCTGGTGTCTTGACTTCTGGCTGGGGATTGGAGTGATAGGGTACACTGTCTCTCACACAAGCTGGTCTCCTCTGGGTCTCTTGGGGTTTCCTTTCAGCTTTTTTTAACTTTGTAGTTTGTATGTCTTCCTTGGCCAGTTCCCGATGTCTTTCTGAGAGTACCACCCCAACCCTCACCATCTAATTAGGCTGGATATACTGCTGCTGCTGCACAGGCCATGGCATGGTGGATTCACTGGTCTGCGTGGGTCTTCCTGGAACCTGCCAGCTGGCATTTTGAGAGTAGGGCAACTGGGTCCTGGGTGGGGTGTGGGTGAGGTCAGTGTTGGGTGATGGAAGACATTTGCTGGTAGCTCTTGGCCACCTATCTCTTCCCATGCAGCCCTAGAGCATCACCAGGGCATTTTCCTGTGGCCACTAAGTCAGCTGGGGTTCCCAAGCACCTGGCTGAGTCCTCTTGACCTTTCCTTACCTGTAGAAGTCAGTTGTATATATATATCGGTGTGACTGTGCCAGTATGCCCCATTAGACAAGCACATATCTTGGTGTTGCTGTGTTTTCGGGTGTGATGGACACTTAGAGTCAGCAACCATAGCAGAGGTGACCCTCTACAGTGTTTAGGTGCTTGGGACCATGGAGGGTGGAGATGGGATTGGCCTCAGGGCCCTGTGTGGTGCCAGGAGCCTGCTGAATGGGGGAATGAGATAGTAAGCACCTATGAGTAAGACCTACAGCAGGTTGCTGGGCTCAGGTGGCCAGGCGGGCTACTGATAACACAACATGGGCATGTATTGATCACTGTTATGTTCCAGGTTCTATCAATGAACTTCTTGAATTTATGTCACTTTCCTGATGGGCCAGTTATGCTTTGGGAGTGTGGGACCTGGACCTTGAGGGTCTGAAACTGCCAGGCTGGTGGTCCTAGGCTTTTCTTCACACAGACATCAGGTACTGTGTGCTGTTTCCTCTCGGGATGTGTAGCCCAGCTTTGGGGGTTCAAGATTCTCCTGCCTCTACCTCCCGAGTGCTGGGATGATAGATAACGCATGGCCATGCCTGGCTTATGTTCTGCTGGGCGCTAAACCCAAGGCAAGAGCTCTGCCAACCAAGCAGGATCCCTAGCTCCTTGTTTTCTGGCTTATGTCTCATCCATTGTGGCTTGTCTGAAGGGGAGGGGCTGGATCTGGGGCTAGGTAGAAACTGACCACAGCACCATTATGGTGAGTGGTGAGTTTGGAGTAAGACCTACCCTGACCCTCAGACACTTACAGCCTAGAAAAGTCAGAGGTCTTTAATCTACAGGAGCAGCAACAAAACACAGAATGTTTAGTCATGCCCCAGAGGTCCTGGCAGGGCTGGATGCAAGTGCACAGCCATATTCCAGGTGGAAGGGGACACCTGTGTTCTGGTGGTCTGTCTGGGCAAAAAAAAAAAAACCCTGGGCTGAGACTTCTGACATCAGCTGGCCAGGCTTTTACCCATGGACATCTCTGAACCCTGGACTGGAAGGGACAGTTAGGTGGTAGAGTATGTCTGTGTTGTACAGGAGAGATGGCAGGTACATGCTTCCCACACTGACAACAGTAACTCAGTGTCAAGTGGATCCCCTAGGAGGCATGTGACAAGGGGTGTGTCTGCAGGAAGGACCCTGCAGGTGGTTATGGCAGGTAGGGAAACGTGAGGATGTAAGCATGAAACCTTGTTCAGATTGACTTTGCCAACCTGGACCAAACCTCCTAGACTCTGGAATATAGAGTCTGATGCCAGGTGGGGGGTATTGTCAGCGTATTTAGGCACAATAGAATTGGGGGAAAACTTTTCTGGTGTAATACAATTCCTGGTGCACAAGGGAGCATATAATTACATTGAAGCTCAACTCGGGGTACATGCTTTTTCTTCCAGGAAGATGGACTCTAGAGACAGACTACCTGTATTAGCTTAGGGGCCTAAGGAAGGACCTGGCCTGGTCTCAGTCATACAGATATTGTAGAGGTCATTTGGGCTGTTAGCCACCTCTGGTCCTGGTTGTAGAACTTGATATGGCC